>NC_071615.1:3002777-3603333 GCF_014839835.1 Dryobates pubescens | reverse complement strand
GGGTTCTCAGTGCCATGGTTTAGTTGATTAGATACTGTTGGATGATAGGTTGGACATGATGATCTCAAAGGTCTCTTCCAACCTGGTTAATTCTATTCTATTCATACAGCCTTCCCAGGAGACAAAAGGAAAAGTTAGATGGTGCATAAAGTAGAAAAAATGATGAAGACATTGAATAAACACAACCGAGGGCTGATATTTCTTTGTTTCCATTTGTATTTCATAAAGGGAATCACACCAGTGTAGCATTACAAATATGAAGCATGGCAAAATATGGCCAGGCATGCAGCTCCTCAGCAGAAAACAGAGGGGCTGTCAGTGATTAAGAACTGATCTCTTCATAGGAAGACTTCAGAACAAAACCTCTAGCTGAAAACACACAAAGTTGCCTAGTCATAAAAATTGGCCCGATTTAACTGAGATGAATTTAAAATCAGGCTCTAAGATGTCAAAGAAATTGTTCTGTGCCAATAAACTTTTGATGATTGCTGTGAAACAGAAGATGAGTAAGAGTGCATAAAAGCTGTGTGGTGAATAAAAGTACAAATCTTTCCATGTTTATCTTTTTCATGGGACAGTAATACCTTGTGCCCCTTCCTTGGCCTCTGAATTTTTTGTGTGAATTAGCATAGTGTAAGCACCCATTGCACCATTTCCCTAAAGGAAAGAAAGCAAACAATGTTATTCACAGATGTGCAAGATTTGTTTGTTTACTGTGATTTAAAAACTTCTCCATAGTTTCTTGGCCTAAAAAGACACATCAAAGGTGCTCTGTTTTCTGCGATACAGTCT
Source organism: Dryobates pubescens (assembly GCF_014839835.1). NCBI lineage: Eukaryota > Metazoa > Chordata > Aves > Piciformes > Picidae > Dryobates > Dryobates pubescens. Next base: position 3,602,541 of record NC_071615.1, on the reverse strand, counting down.
TTAGGTGGGGAAATAGCTTCAAGTGTTTCAGCTTCCCATGTCTCAGCAGAAAGTTTGTCAGGATGTTTACCACTCATCTGTATTGAGTACAGCCCTTCTCCTGGAATTCCAGTGCTTGTCCAGTCCTTCAGTCTCCAGCTGTATTCTGTCCTTATTTTAATCATTCTGTGAAGTGAATCCTGGTGGAATGCAGAGATGAGACTCTAGAAGGTCAGAGCCCTCTGAGCTTTTCCTTTTCAGATTTCAGAGAAGAAGGGGTGGGGGGTAAAAAAATTCTCAAGCTGATTTACAGCAGCACCCTGATAAAAATCCCATCTAGGCTATTTTTTCTACTAAATCACAGCTTTTACCAGAGAAGCCACATTTAAAAAGCTGTGATTTTTCTGCAACCATAAAACAGGATAAAATACTCATTTTGTTTAGCCCTGAGCATGTAATCTCAGTTAGATCAGATTATAAATACTACAGCAGTCAAACATGATATGGTCTTATCAGGAGTTATTCTGCTCTTCCTGATTGTTTTCCATTATTCTTTGCATAATTCTGTATAGAAGTTTTCATGTTGCCCCTTCACAAAGGGAAGCGATTTTGCTAGTCAGGATACTTGCTCTAATTGATACCGTCTAATTAACCAGCAATTTTTTCTTCCCATATGGCAGGTATCGCCTGGCCGGCCTCCCTGGGGAGTACCAGTATAAGAACATCACCAGTGCAGAAATTAACTACTGCTTAGTGAAAGACCTGATCATTTGGACCCAGTATGAAATCCAGGTGGCATCGTACAACGGAGCCGGGCTGGGAGCGTTCAGCAGACCTGTGATAGAATACACTTTACAGGGAGGTAAGCAGATCGCACCAAGAGGTCCTTTACAGCTACCATTTATAGCACCTAACAACCTGCAAAATGAACGGTCATTTCAGTCAAATTTGACAGACAGCTTGGGGTAGGAAGCACCTACAAATTCCAAATGCCCAAGCAGAGATGAGCCAAGCTTCTGCTACTGTCTCTGCTGTAAAAAAAGCTCGGAGTGAATTCAACAATGATCCGTTTTTGTTGACCCTCGTGATGGCACATTGCCACACTTGCAGGGCAGAGTCAGCTGCATCATAAGTAATAAATAGAAATGCTGAAGAGAGCTGGAGTCCTGTGGAATGGATTTATAGGAGGTGTGACAGGCAAGGGCTGAGGTTACTCTGCTGGGAGAGACAAGGCGAGTATGGCAGGGAATTGGGTTTATCGTGGTCAGGATAGGTAATATGCTGCATATGCAATATAGGAGACAAAAGCTGAGTAAAACCAGCTGCACTCATTCTGATAATCACTCAACACCTTGTTTTAGAAACATGGAATAAATTGTAAGGAAACTGTAGGGAGAAAAATACAGCCCGTGGAGAAAGAGTGTTTTGTAGCCTTTCAGGAATGGTGCAGGTATTTGCAAAGAGGAAGATAAAATGATCTTTAAACCCCTGATTTTCATGCTACAGCTCCTCCACACCTTTCTGGTAAGTGCTTTAAGCAGAGCATAAATTACATCAACAAAAGGATATGTAATTACTTTTTACAACCAGTGTAAGGCATGTTTACACCTCGAGATTGGTATAAAAATCTGTAGGATAATTAAGTACCAGGCCCTTAAAGCTTTCATATGCTCCCATAATTGCAGGGTTGTGCTGGATTCTGAGCACTGGACAGTGCATGGTCTCTACTTCATTGATCTTAAAACAACTGAAGTATTTTAAAACCTTTTGGATTTACAGTGCATCAGTTAATTTACAATCGGTGAAGAATATGTAGTTGTTTGTGAATTGTTGCTGGGAGTACATTATAACATGATTAGACACAGTTTGAGGTGGAAGGGAGCTCTTTAAGAAAAGATTATTCATATGCAACACTAATTAACCGCAACAATTAAAGAAGGAAGCTCTCTCTGTTTTGTCTTAGGGCATGTAAAACTCTCATGGTTTAGAGGAGTCTAGACACACTCAACCCCTTTCTAGAAATATTTATCACAGGCCTTGAAATGTTTTCCTTAAAGTCTTCTCCTTGCAGCCAGGATTAATGTTTTGTATCCCACTAAAGACCAGATCTCTGCTGAGAATTGCTTTGCACACAGAATTTGAATCCCTCTCGTGAATATGCTTCTAATTCATTACTTTGTTTATTAGCAGATTTTAAGCTATCATAGCACCTCAACCTTCCATCTCTTAAGGCTCAGGTTTGGACATCACACTCTTTCTCTTAAACTTTGCAACTGACTCTAATTTCCCTTGATATTATGTGCTGTTATTATCATGCTTTATTGATTGTCTGTCTGTTGCTGTGTATAAGGATATAAATCCTCTGTTATAAATTAAGTGTAGTCAGTCCTGCGTTCATATTAATCAGCAAGAGTGTTTAGACTGCAGGACAACCTGCAGTGGCCTGTTTGTCTTTATGAAGTTCCTAAATGCTCAATGGTAGGTAGACACAGAAGGAAAATGGGATATTTCTTGTTTATATTTACATCAATATTTAATAATAGCAGTAAATAACTACTTCACGGCTGCTGCTGTCTCCAATGAGTGCCATGCTGGGTTTCTGTGCAAATCACCTAAGGCATACAGTCTGCTCCAAAAGAAAAAAAAGTTTGAAGCCTTTTTGCATTTAGAATTGAAAAGAGAGGCTGGTTGATATCAGTATCATTTGAAACTGGATTAATGTCAAGTCTCCATCTGTAAGGTGCTGCTGTCCGGAACTCTGCTCCTTTATCTTGTAGCTGGTAAATGACAGGAGAAGCCAATAGCTGTTTCTTGCTCTGGAATGCCCTTCTTAAACCAAACCAGCAGGAGTAAGAAAAAAACCATGTGTAAAACTGCCTTGTAAATCATATTCTGATTTTAATATGAGCAGAGATAAATGTCAAAGACATACACTCCCATCCATCCCCCTCTCCTACTACCACCACCACTGCCTCTATTCTGACATGCATTAAATGATGTGAGCTATGCTGGCAAGAACCTGTCTGTCTGCAGATGAAAAATACCTGGAACACCTCATATTAATCAAGTGTGCTATGCAGTCAAAGCCTGGCAGGAAATGAGCACTGGGAGCAGATCAACCCATTGGCAGGAGCAGATCAGCACATTGGCATCTTTGTCATAGGGAATATTGACCGGCCTTAAAAGCGGTGGATTTATACCAGAACCTAGTCTATTAATCCCTTATTAGTCCTCTGGCATTGCTTTAGCCACTGATAACTAATCAGCTACTCAAAGCTCCTTGAAAATCACCACCTTCTAGAATCCAACCAAACTCACAAGATGCTGAAAGAGCTAAACTTGTAGGGGAAGTGGCACATAATGTCAGTGAGATAAAATGTCAGGAAGACTTACTGGCAGAGCACTGAACATCCTAGCACTAGGGTCAGACAGTTTGACTGTCTTGAAATCTTGAAAGTCTTTTCAGAGTGATATTCAGCCTAATCCTTTGATGCTCGGTATATATAGGTCTTTCTTCATCAGAGTTTCTCCAGCTGCTTCTTACTTTGATGTTACTTTTCACAGAGATTTGTGCCAGCCTTCTGCATAGGGCAATTTTTACTTGTTGAAACAGTGTCTGGCAGGACACTTTATTGCCATATGAAAAACTGAAGTTTCCCAATATCTGTTCATATAAGAACAGCTTTGTGAGATGTATAAACATCTCTCTGGATGATGACATTGTTGTCTGTGCTCTGTACTATTGGACATGTTAACCCTCTCCTGCAGGTTGATTTGATATTATCTCAGTAGCATGAATACATCTGAAGTTCTCTCTCTGGAAAACTCCCACCACTCCTTAGATTTAGACAAGACAAGGTTTGTAAGTAGAGATACAGCTTTCATTCCACTGACATTAACCCACTTTTGTTTCTAGTTTGCTATGTATGATGCATATCCCTAAAGCCAGTCTTACATGCTGAAGTTCATAGGTCTCAACATGTAGTTTGATATTAGGGCTTTTTCTCTTCTTTGCTGTCCCTGGGCACCTGGCAAGACCAGGTCCTTCCTGAATAAAAGTGTGGGAGACTCTCAGCCTAGTGAGTCTTGATGGTGTGGAGAGACACGCAAAACCAAGATGAGTTTGTTCAGCCAGGTCCAAAGTAGTTTCTTCCTCAGGCAGTAGGAGGTGAATCACAGAAATTTATAAGACTGACAAGAGCTAGAGCAAACCCAGTTAAGTGAGAGCTTCCTGCTTTATGTAGGAAATAATCTTGAAAAAGGAATCTCTGAATAAGGAGTGTCCTCTGCAACCATTCAATTTTATCTCAGTGAGAAGAAATTTCCCTTAGGCTTCCTTTGCAAAAGCATCTGAAAGATCCAAATTTGCTTCCTTTGGGGAACTTATCAACAACCTTGGAACGTCCATGGCAATTTCAGGGCCAGCTGCCTCTGTGTGGAAGCAAGCCGAAGTTGTAAAGTTGTAGCGGCTGGAATTTGTGCCTCAGTTTTATCACTGTTAGGTGTCATTTACCATCTGATTCTATCTTCTGCTTTTTAAATGACAGAAGATGCTGACAGGACTGGAGCATCTCTCTTATGGGGAAAGGTTGAGAGACCTGGGGCTATTTATCCCAGAAAAGAGAAGACTGAAAGGGTCTTATCAATGCTGATCAATATCTAAAGGTTATGAGGATGAGGCTGGGCTCTCTTCAGCAGTTCCCAGTGACAGGACAAGGGGCAGTGGCTACAAACCAGAACACAGGAGTTTCCACTTGAACATGAGTCCTTGTTGATTCTATTCTATTCTATGAGGAAAAAAAATATCTTTTCTTTGAAGGGACTGGAGCACTGGAGCAGGCTGCCCAGAGAGATTGTGGAGTCTCCTCTGGAGAGATTCCAAACCTCCCTGGATGCATTCCTGTGTAACCTGGTCTAGGCCAACTTGCTCTAGCTGGGGGGGCTGAACTAGATGATTCTCAGAGAAAGAATCTGTGCCTCTGCAGTGGACTCTTCCCACTGCTCCCACTGGGGTTTTGCACAACTTAGCACCCCAAACAAGCACACTAAAGGAACAATCAAATCTTCACACAGAGGAAAAACCTACAGTTTCCCCAGCCTGCCTTACCAAGACATGGAAGATGCCATCTCAAAGGTCAGGAGCTCCAGAGGAGTAGGAGACTTTTCTACAAGCCTTTGTTGAAGATCTGTGTTTAAGACCCACAGTCTGGGTGCCAGAATCTCTGTAGGGTTTACATGCTATCTGCACATAGCTAGAGACAGAGTAATTACATGTACACATGCTTAACCTCAATGCCTTCTCTTCTCTCAATTATCTCATCAGCAAAACCCTTTTAATGGCTTTTATCTCCAGTGTTTCCATGACCTTTTCTACTTAGAATGCTGTACATTAACTTGCAGTCTGGGGTGCTGAGCTCTTAACAGGTTTTCAGCTGTGTGAAAGAGTTGGTTTTGTCTGACCAGTTTGATCTCAGGTGGGTCTTCACTGTGAGATGGTTTAGGAGTGCTTGCAAACATGATGAGGGACAGGTTTAAGAAGTGAGCATGTTAAATACTTGGGGATGACTCTTGAAACACCTGCTTGGCCCTAGTAGCTTCTGTGCTGCTTGACAACAAGAAACTTGTAGGAAGAGGATGGCTATCTAGCACTAAATAAGGAAATCCTTTCTGTGGACAGTCAGAGATTCAGTATGATGGTCTTGGAAAAGTATTTGAGTTTTGAAGTGACCAGGTCAGTTCTGATTTAGCTTCTGTCAAACTTCTTTTCTTTTTTTAAAGGCAAAACTGTTCAGATAAAACTGTAGGAAATCTTTGAAATCAGGACATAAAAGTAGAGCTTTACACTGGCACTTTGAAGTAAATTTGAGATTATAATGCCAATATTTTACTGATCAAAAATGTGTTATGTCTTCTGCGGTATAATTAAGCTTGTGCATACCAGATGGACCATGTTCTTTCCATCTTTTAAATGCATTCATTGAGATGCAGATGTTGATTTTTCAATAAAGATGTCCAAAAGGGAATTGGTAATGTAAATTATTATTTTCAAAACATTCTGAAGGGTTTCATGGTTTATGGTCATAATTTTTACCATTTTTCTTCTTGTAGCAGGTACATTTTGTGCTAGGATGGTTTATTGTTGTTTCAGGAAATTACTCCCTAATGAAAGAAGAATATTTCCCTCTTTAAAAGAAATAAATTACACATTAGGTTATCCACATTTCTAGAACTGTAGTAAACCTACCCTCAAGTGCTTGCCTGAACTTCTTTGAGGACTCTAAGGACTGTAAATGAAAACTTGGAGCTTGCTGATGCAGAGTTCTTTCCTCTCTTAAAAAAAAAAAAACAAAAACCAAAACTAAAATTGCCACATTTTGAATTGTATCTAAAAGACTCATCAGCCCCTTTGAGCGAAGTCCTCGTGATGCTGAAATCACTGGAAATTTGCTATTCATTGTACAGCATCCATAGGATCCTCCACTAAAGGAAATAATGCCCACAGAAGTGGAGCAGCAATGTGCATGCTAATCTGGCTTGCAGAAAAATGATACAGGCAGGGGAGTGTCCTGCTGGGAGAGCTTATACTTTTAACTCTCAGGTCACACATAGTTTTCTGTGCTCTGGGCAAAACAGACTCTTCCTACCATTGCCCAAGTCCTTAATTTCCTCAAGTGTGGCTGTCAGTGGGCAGCCCATGGGTTATGTATAGATTTTCTGTACAATATCTGTGTTACAAAATCAACCTGGCACTTAAAAATAGAGTTGAAATGTAGCAGTTCAAGAGAAGGAAGAGGAATGAGTGGAGACAAGGATGCTCAGCTGATTTAGCCCTCCTGACAGAAGGAGATTAATCTATCGATATCCGGGTGACTCTGATAAGAAACCAACTTGAAGGATTCTAATACAATCTGCTTCTGCAATAACAGATCTCTAGCAATTACAATATCTGAATGTGCAAATATGCAGGGGGGGGGAAAGAAATCTTAGTCACACAAACCATTAATTATACAAACTATTGTACACACACTTAAGAAAAGCACATTGAAGTAGACCTTGTGGCTCTCATAATAAACAGTAAGAAAAAAATACATTAAGTAGGGGACTGTAGCCAGAGCAGCTCATTCTGACTGTATATCAGGATGATTTGGTCAATCTCTTAACTGCAAAAACTTTATGATGTCTACAGGTCATCAAGAGAGTATTATAACCTTCCAAAAGCATACAGGGAGTTATGGTACATGTCAGGAACTAGGACTCAGATTCTAATGGCAATTTAGAGTAGTGTTCTGGGTTTAGAACTCAATAGTTATGCATAGTACATAAATTTTGACAGTGAGTTTTAAATTAGGGCAAATCTATCCATTTTCTCAGGTGAAAAACCAAACCAAACAAACCACCAAACACGTGCAGAGCTAAATTTTCCAGCTGTGCCATTGTCAGCGGGGAGTTTTAGTGACACAGGGCATGGAAGTGGATGTTCTTGTCATTTGAAACCTGACATCTTGGAGGATTTCTCCATTTTTCTGTGTATATATTTCTAGCTTGTGGATGTCTTTGATAAGGGTATTGCTGTCCTAGCTGTGTTAGCTGCAATCTTACTGTAGCTTGTACACCAGCTAAGAGTAATGTTCCTTTATGTTTCTTTCAAACAAACAGCTTTTAGTGGAAAATGGAGCATTTTTACGTGGTGTTGTGGTGTGTTTTGTTTTTTTTTAACTGAATGTCTTGATTTCTTCTCCACACAAAAACTCATAATACAAAAGTACCTTGAAGCTTTAAAAGTTTGTAACCTGCTTTTGTAAAGTATGGAGCAAGCCACCGTTTGTTGCTGGTGATTGTGGATACTTTCGAGAAGCCTAGGTCGTTGGGTTTGGGTAGAAATTTTCCCTCGGATGCAGAAGGAGGCTTTAAAACTCTTTGTGGATAGTTCCTCTTTCACAGAACACACATGACTGCCAATAGTAATATATTCAAAGCTTTATGGAATTTATTTTCTAGGATGCAGAGGGTCTTAGTCCATTTTCATCCTCCAGTAGCAGTTTTCTACTAAAACTTACAATAAGCTTGGTGACTTCAGAAACACAGATCTGCCTATCAATATTCTTTCCTCTGAGAACTATAGAAATGACAAGCAAAAAGCTGGAAAAAAAATGCCTGGAAGGTATTTGAAGAGATGTTACATTAAATGGCAAAATATTTTAGGTGTTATTTTGTTGTTGTTTGAAGGCAGTATGCCTTTATGTTGTGCGCTTTCTTTTGCGTTGAGGAAACATCTGCCTAATTAAATACTTGGCATAAAATGTTTATGCAACTTTTAGTAGATTAGAGGATGTATTGGCTCAGAATATATATAATCAATTCAATATACATGAATGAATATCAGAGCAAGATAAAACAAGAGCATCTCCAACTGCCAAGAAAAATCTTTATTGCGTGTGATATGACTGGTCCTGATTCTTTAAGCAGGAGTAAATAATAAACAGATGCTGTTGCCAGGTTATAATTCACAATTAGAACTTTAATTGTGCATACTCGATGTTTGCTTGTCTGAGCTGGGGAATTGTGCCATATTAAAAGGCTCAAGAAATTTCTTTCTGAACCTGTGCATTCTCTATGCAGTCATGGGTAATTGAAAGAGATGTGTTCACCTATCATTACCTGCTTTCTGCCTCTCTGAGAAACTCATGTGTGGAATAATAAGCTGCAGGAATCATTTCATCCCCTCCCCTTGAAAGAATCTCCAGTACAGAATGAGACATTAACCCAATTACCCATTTTCCCCCCGCCAAAAAAATCATTGCTGGTTCCTGTTTCACAAGAAGTGCATGCTTTTCTCCAGGTTGTTGTTATTTTGTGCCTCAGGAGTGACAGTCGATGGGGTTTGCGTTCGTCTTTCTCTTCAGTCCTCTCATCCCTTTTCAACTCTGCTTTCTTTTGTTTCCCTCTTGGCTAACGGGAGCAGTGCCCACAGCTCCACCGCAGAACGTGCAAGTCGAAGCTGTGAACTCCACAACCATCCAGTTCCTCTGGAACCCTCCACCCCAACAGTTCATCAATGGTATTAACCAAGGATACAAGGTAAATAGGAATGAGATTTCTGGGGTTTCGAGTAACATTTGTCTTGCTACTCCTGGTATGTAACACTCAAGAGCTGAATCTAATAATCTTGACTCTCCAAAGTGGCTGTGTATTTTCAGGGGTGTAGAGTAAAATGAAAAGGGGAGTGAGCAGTTGTTGGTCCTAACATTTGCAATTTATGTAAGTTCTGAAAAGGGAATATGTCATAGGCTAGAAGTCATAAGATCTTTGTCATTTCCCTGGAGAAGTTCCAAAGCCAAAAAGTAGCTCACTGTCAAACAGTTTGGAAAATTGGCAGGGGAGATATATCATTGTGCCACTGAAAACCAACCTCGAGACTTCTGTTTGCACTAATGCAAAATTCCCATTCATTTCATTAGGAACCAAGACATCACACCGAATATTTGTCTTGACTTGCCCACTGCGATGATTTGGGCCATATAAGAATGTAAAATTTGTTAATCATGCTGATGACACAGAGCTAGCATGACAAGCCCCTGCTGATGGGGCAACTGGCAATATCTATTAGAGTACGCAGAGTAGAGAGTGCTTAACAGAGCACTTGTTGGTACTTTGGCCAGTGGAGTGTATGCTAAGAAGATAACTGGAGTGGTTTATTTCTGTCTCTCAGGAAGAGCTGCTTAATAGAAACTCCTTCAGTGGTTTGGCAGTAGGGGCATACTAAATGCAGGGTTTGAAAACATTCATGAAAAGAACAAAAAGAAGCCTTGTAAGAAGCGGAGCAGGAGGAGGGAAGACTGCTATGTTTTGTGAGGGAGGAGTAAGGTTGATTTAGGTGTTGGGTGAAGGAATGTTGAGTGGGCTGAGAAAAGTGTGCAGTTCAGAAGCCAGGCTGTGAATTGAGAGATTGTAGGTGGATTGAAGTTTCAAAAGAATTGTTCCTTATCTTACAATGTGATGGAGAGGGAGAAACAGAGGTATGCATGGGAGTTCTGGTGGTTTTGCCCAGCTCTCACAGAGAACAGGGGTGGCTTCAGAATCCCACTGCTGCAATACTATATACATACAGAATGTGGATGTCTGTTTTCCCCCAAGATGGAATCAGCTCTCCCAACTAAGTGACTGACAGGGCTGCAGGAGTACCTCCTGAAACCTCAGTAGAGGAGTGGTGCTTGGCTTCCGTCCAGACTCTGGAGAATAAAAGCACTTTTTTGGGCTCAGTGGACTGCAGTGCACTGTAATTTCCTGGTGCAAGTCCAAGCGTGGTGAGCTCAGTCAGATTTGCCAAAGTCTATTTCAGGTGGTTTTTTTTTTATTCCTCACTTTATTCAGAGTTTCAGACTAAAAATCTTTAAGTCTCACCATATAGCTCCCTCTAATTTATGTTTCAGTTTCTTTAGCAATGGCATAAAAACAACTAAAATTGTAATTTGCACCTGTTAGGGGTCAGCAAAAACTTTTGGATACCTTTGATTGTAGTAGACTGCAACAGCTTTACCATTCCTGTCTCTCACAGGGATTGTCCATTGCAGTGCAAAGACCTCATGAGAACATTTCTGCCAGTTACTTCTACAGCGTAGAGTGTAAATTACTAATAGTCAAAGCCTGGCCTTTGACTTCCTCAAGGATTAAACCCATTTTTTCCTTTAACTGACAGAATCGTTTACCTTTATTTTCTGCACGTTTCCTGAAGAACTTGCCAGGAAATATACTCAGGAAAAGAAAAATAAAATAAAAGAGACTTTCATTCCTCTAAAGTCATAAATGCCAGTTGTAATCCCCAAAGGTGATTTAGAAAAGAAAATAAAACTTACTATCCCATCAAAGATTTTTTCCATTTTTATCCTTTCTTTGAAATTTATTTGCATTTCAAGGAGTTGTAAAGTGCACCTTTTCAAACAGGAAATATTCCTAACAAAATTACTCCTTCTAGCCCTCTAACTGTGCTCTCTGATTGTCAGAAGCTAGAGACACTTGGCTAAATGTGGCAAATATGGCTCATTAATTTCAGGCATCTATGAGCCTGAAATCCATGCAGCTAACCTGATTTACACAGATATGAGCAAAGCCTGGAATTGTAACCTGCTTCTCTAAACCACACGAGTAAGGACTTTTTTTTTTGGACAAAATTAAGATTTCAGAAGCACTTTAAAGCTTTAGGCTCCTAAACCATTCTGGCAATTTCCAAAATGGTTTTAGAATTTCAAAGTCCTTTGCCACAAATGAATTTTTTAAGCCCTCGTGTAGCTACCCACACATAAATTACTCCGCTCTAAAAAATATTGATCACCCGGAAGATCCACTGAGATGAATGAAACCTGGGAGAACTGAGCACATCTGACAAGCACACTATTTTAAATGCATGGAGATGTCTTCAGGAGTCTGATTTTTTGGGGACCCAGGTGTTGAAAATTGCAGTAATGATCTTTACAACCATTTTCTATTCTTTCTGTAGTTCCAGAACCACTTGAATCATTCACAGTGTGGATATCCCCAAACCACTCAACACTGCTACACTTAGCCTGTTAGGCTAGGCTGGGCAGTGGGATTCTGGGGGGCCTGTGAAAGGGGAAGAAGGATGTGTGTGTGTCACTCTTTTTCCTCTTTGTCCCACTAACCTGCCCAGACAGTGGAAATTTTAAGGAACCCCAGAATGAGATAAATTATCTCAGAGTAGCACTGAAAGTACATTTCTTCCTTCAGCTTCCTTTCAGCAGCAGAAGCTGTCCAGGCTGGTCAGAGCAGCCCAGAGAGGCAAAAAATTCATGTCATACAAGTAATAATGTGCAATAATTTTGGCAGTGTTCAGCAGCAGACACTGAGAATTGCAATACCTCCATGGTATCAGAATATTCCCCATCAGCAGTGAGTATTATCCACATCCCTCCAGTTATCATAGTAAGAGTGTTATATCCATCTGTTCAGCATCAGAGCTGACAGTAGTTTAACAGCATTGCTTGGGTTTTTACAATCAGATTAAGATGGGTTTGGCAGCCAAGTGTACTTTGATTCCAAATAGACACAACTTCTAATGAGAGCTCATCCATGTTTAACATCTCCAGCTTCTGGCATGGCCAGTGGACGCTCCAGAGACTGTGACTGTGGTCACCATTGCTCCTGATTTTCATGGTGTTCACAGCGGCTGCATCACCAACCTGAAGAAATACACAACTTACTACACATCAGTTCTGTGTTTCACCACACCTGGGGATGGACCACGAAGCACACCCCAGCTCCTGCGCACCCTTGAAGACAGTGAGTAGTCAATGCTGGTAAAGAGAGCATCTCAGTGCCTGGAATTTGTGTGGTTGGATATTGCTAATTTGGAGAATTACCTTCCAAAATGAAAATTGCCAGACTAGCTCAGAAGGTTCTGGAAGCAAATGGAGCTCTATTTACAAGCACACTACAATCTAGAAATCGGAAATGCAATGAATATGTACAAAATATACAAGAGATGTACTATATATATATTCTCCTCTCCCTCCCTCCCTTCTCCCCCCTCTCCCTCCCTTCTCACAGTTACCTCTCCCAGTAGAGATACCCCAGAAGAGAGAGAGAAAAGTTGCAAGCAGAAGTAACAGAAGATGGGAAAAAAGAACTGTATATGCCTCTGTCCTACATTCCCATTAGCTATCCAATGAATTATATAGACCTTATTATTTTCCTTTTGCATCCAATAGTCAACTATTTCATGTTCACTCTTTGCAGTCAGGGACTAGGCTAAAGAATAGAACAGAATTAACCAGGTTGGAAAAGACCTTCGAGATCATCAAGTCCAACCTATCACCCAACATCGTCTAATCAACTAAACCAATGCACCAAGTGCCTCATCCAGTCCCCTCTTAAACACCTCCAGTGATGGTGACTCCACCACCTCCCTGGGCAGCCCATTCCAATGGCCAAAAAAGTTCCCCCTTCAAACTGTAACAGGTATCTCGCCTAAGATTTTTTAATCTGGGTGCTGAAAAATTGACTTCATATTCACAATCAGTTTGTAATCTCTTGTCAAGATACTTCACATCAGGGGACAACCCCAGCCAGTTGTCTGTGTTTTCTTTCAGCCTGTGGCAAAAGAATGATATTTGGCATTTTTTCCACTATGAACTAAACCTGGGTGTTTGGGGTTTTTTTTGTTAACATTGGCTGAGAGCTTCCTATTCTGGTTCAGCTAACACACAACACACTGCTGATGTCTGTGAACCCTCCTGCTCTTCAATCCATATTCAGGCATCCAAATAAATGTGAATTGATCTTCTGAGGAGCTCAGCACTGGGACTTCCTATGGAGGTCAATGATTAATTTACAATTGTTTCCTTCTGTTATTCGGTAGATTGGAAGTGGCTGCATCTGTATTATGTTGCAAGTGTTTGGACAAAAGAACCAGGATCATAACAATGCAGTAACTTCTATTCTGCAAAAACTCGAGTCAGGATGAAGTAAAATGAGCTGGATAGTTTAGCATATAAATTACTTTCTGCATTCAGAAAATGTTTTGGCCTCTGTGGCTCCTTGGAAGTGTTTGCTCAAGACATTTTTGGGACTAACGAGTCTGACATGTGTCTGATGCTGATAACAACTAAACTGCAGTGACCCTCACAGACAACTGTGTGTCCACAGTGGTCATGACTCTGACCAGTGCTTCGGTATCTTCCTATCACAGCACCTCAAACACTGCTGCATGTTTAGAAATCCAAATCAGAATGAAAAGAAATGCCTACTGCATCCATTAAGATATTGGGGTTTACAAATACTACTTTGCATTAATAGGAATTTTGAGGTTAGTCAGAGTTCCTGTAAAGGAAAATAATTAACATTTGCAGGAGGGAATCTCAAAGTGCTAATCCAGTTTTTCATGAGATACTCTTGGAAAAAACCCATGAAAATTAAATATTTTCCTCTTTCCCCCCCACCTTTTGTGGTTAGTTTCCTCCATAGGAAACTGTGTCCCAGGAGCAGATTGTAGACTTAAACCTTTGCTTGTTAGATCACAGAGATAGCAATTAAACTGCCAGAAATCTGTGAACCATTAATATGAACTCAGATTCGTGTATCTGAGTTTAGTTAAAGCAAAAGGCATGGAGGAAAGAGAAACATACATTAGATTTCTGTGTGTAGTATTAATTCTTCTTTTCCTGTTTTCCTAAGGAAATGAAGCTTTTGACAATGTAAATGTGTTCAACTGTCTGTCTTGGGTCCATCTGTCTTTCTCCCTCCGACATCTGAACCCCATGGATAATTTCACTGAGTACAGAAGAGTAAGAAACCAAAGAGATGAGACTCCTAAGATTTTGTGAAAATTAATCAGCTGGGAAGAAGAGACTATTACTATTTCTGCTGAAGGAAAGGCTGCAGAAATGAGCCTCAGAGACTTTGCACAGTGAGAGAAGGGGTGCAGTCAAGAAGTTGAGAGTATCTTAGGGAGATATTGGGGAACTTTTGCCATTTTAACCACAAGAAAATTCCATCATGAAACATAAAATGAGAGAAAGCCAGGCTTGTATTTTGGAAAACATTTTAAACACTTCTGGGTGTATGCAGCTGTCTGCTGCAAGGAGCCTCAGCAGTAGAGCTGAGCAGGATTTAGTATTATTTTTTTAATCCTTCAGAATTGCTTTCCTTGGTTTTCATGGTGACTGTGAAGTTAAGTGCAGGATGGTGTAGGGCATCTTTGTGGAGAAGTCATTGAATCTAAGTTGCTTCAGGATTTATGGAGCTAGGTTGGGGGGGGAAGAGTCAAAAGGACTCATGTTCTCAGGTGATAATTTTCTGTCTGTATGGCAAAGTTAGGCAGTCCTTTGGGGAAAAAAAAAAAAATGCTGCAAACAGATCTGTTTGCTGATGAACTGTAGGTCAAATCAAATCTGACATGCAGTCAGAAGCATTGTGTCCTGGCTTGGAGTAACCCGCAGCTGTTTTTCATTATGACACTGAATTGGACTGCAACTGCAGGAGCTAATTGGAGGAAGCTTTGTGAGAATGCAGTTTGCACGTCTGCAGATACGCGGTCTGAAATAGTGCATAATTGCTGTGCTCTTGCTGGGTATTCCTGAGATCTCTACCAGATCAGCAGTTCTTTCTGTAATGTTCTGTCTACTAGGTACTGCAGGATGGATTTGGAAATGTTCCTCACTAGGCTTGCAGAATTGCAAATGTGGTTGTAGCCGACCTGCTGGCGGGCTTGGGGGTTTTGTGGGTTGTTTTTTTTATCATAGCTGGAGGGGAATGAGAAACTGGACTAAAGTGAAGAGGAAACAAAATATGAAATTGCAGATGAGAAATTGCCAACTGATGTCACTGGAGCTGGAGGATATTCGGGCAGGGATCCAATGACAGAAGCACAGTGAATATAAAGTGAACAAAAACTCCTTTTTCCAGTGCATCGATTGAAGACAGAACAGCAGTTGGATCAAAAAAATCAGTCAGGATGTCTTCCTTGAAGATCAAAATTGAGGGAGGATGGCATATTCTTGACAGTCATTCCATTTTATGCTCTTTCATTGCACACTAGGGAGCTGAAATTTTTAAGAGCTCTTGAGCTACATCATAAAAATCCTTTAAAAAGTTTCACACACTTGTATTCATTTTACAGAAGACAGTTGCCATTATGTTAGGGGGGTTTAGAGTTGGTTTGAGAGAATCTACCCAAGCAGTGGCTTGGTGACTCTGTCCTTGCTTTGACCTTGCACAGGGAATAGACTTTTCCCAGGTGAGGGGGATGCTGGTGGTGTTGCTACAGACCTAAGGCCAGACAAGCTACACGCACAGCAGCACAGGTAAACACCACACACTGTCATTGAGGTAAAACAGCAAATGCAATTGCTTCCAGGACTGCCAGCTTGATTGTCCTAATTAGATTAGATCAAGAGGAGAGGCAGAGAACAAGTTGCGTGCAAGTCTCCTGCTGCCACTCTCTTTAGTCCTCCGCACAGTTAGGATGATGACTGGGTAAAATAATTTATGTGATGAGAGCCAGAGCGCTTCTTAACACCTTGTGTTCTCCCCTCTCCCCTGCAGCTCTCACTGATGTTTCCAGCAGGTTTCTCTTGGCCCCAGCTGAGTATTTTATTTCCTCAGCCCTAACCTTGCCACAAGAATCAGATCAAAAGTAAGTGGGGTTCTCCTGTTAACAGATTTGCTTTTCTGATTGCCAGAGCCAGGAGCGGTGGGACACCTGAGTTTCACTGAGATTCTGGACACGTCTCTCAAGGTCAGCTGGCAAGAACCTGTAGAGAAAAATGGCATCATTACAGGCAAGTATCAGCTGCTATCTCCTTGGGTTTTTTTAAGTATGTGTCAGGTGAAATGTATCATTGCAGTGGAAAAATATTTGCGTAATAGAGCATTTAGGGAGAGCTGGCTACTGCGGGCACCGGTTTCCTGGTCCCTCTTTTGGGTAATTGAAATGTCAGCTAGGGCATGTTACAGCAAGTACAGGTCCAATTACTGGCAGCTCATGATTGTGGTCACTGTAAAGGCAGTCTGTGATAGAAATCAGCTCCCTGTGGAGTTTCAGGTCTTGTTAAATCCTCTCTGACCTCCACCTGCGATGCTAAATTTCTGAAACTTTGTAAGACAGTGTTTGGCCTTTGCCCCAAAGGTGAGGGCTTCCTGCCTGGACTTTAGAGCTGCAAAATCTAGATTGGCATTGCTAAGATCTGCAATCAAGAGCAAGCCTGAAATCAGCAGTATCCTTCATCTGTGATCAAGTGGTCTGGCTGTAGACTGCGTGGCAGAATTTGCATGTCATTACTTAATTTTGTATAGACCATCAGAAGGGTTCAGAACTCTCTTGTTTCTCTTTGATGAGCTTGCTGTTTGACAAGCTATTTATCTATTTACTGTATGCCACTGTAGATACAACATCAGCAAGTTCATTATTTTTTCATAAAGGAAGCTATAAATAGTTGAGGAAAACTCTAGTTCTTATCAACAGAGGCAATATTGTTTTCAGATGGGAAACTATTACAGCTGCACAGGATGGGCATTCCATTTTACAAAGGCTTTCAAGGGTCTGAAGTGCAAGAAAGCAAGTTTTAAATTACTGGAGCTAAAAATCATAGCTGGGAAGGGCGAAGATCTTTTCACATGGATCAAAATATTTTGGTTTGGAAGCATTGACAGTTTAAATGTGTGTTTGTTTTGCTAGAATGTATTACAATTTATGAAAACCATGTACATTTGGGGGAGTTAAATATCACCAGGATTTCTGGCCCCTGAACATTGAAATGTTATATCAGTCCAACTTCCTGAAGCATTTTAACCTTGGACAGGTCTAATAGGTCTGATAGGACTTGCACTTGACAGCGTTTCTGTGTATCAGCAACATGCACCATTTGTGCATGTGTCTTCCATGCTGTTTATAGGAAATGTGGAGTCCTCACGCAGATCATTTTATACCTTTATACCAAAGAAACCTTCCTGAGATATGCATTGATTTAAGTGGTTTGAGGACAGCAGCTAACGATTTCTGAAAGCAGAGCAGTATTGATTCAGTGAAGATGGATGAAGAAGGATGTTGACTTGCTGGAGCGTGTCCAGAGAAGGGCAACAAAGTTGGTGAGGGGCTTGGAACACAAGCCCTATGAGGAGAGGCTGAGGGAGCTGGGGTTGCTTAGCCTGGAGAAGAGGAGGCTCAGGGGTGATCTTATTGCTCTCTACAACTACCTGAAGGGGGGTTGTAGACAGGCAGAGGTTGGTCTCTTCTCCCAGGCAACCAGCACCAGAACAAGAAGACACAGTCTCAGGCTGCACCAGGGGAGGTTTAGGCTGGAGGTTAGGAGGAAGTTTTACACAGAGAGAGTGATTACCCATTGGAGTGGGCTGCCCAAGGAGGTGGTGGAGTCCCCATCCCTGGAGGTGTTCAGAAGGAGACTTGATAGGGTGCTTGCTTGCATGGTTTAGTTGGTTGGGTGGTGTTGGATGATAGGTTGGACACGATGATCTTGAAGGTCTCTTCCAACCTGGTTTATTCTATTCTATGGCCAAAGCTGTCAAGCCTGAGTGTTTAAATTTGGGTACCGAAGTCCGAGTCTAGCTCTCCCACACGAGGTGATACTCATCATTGGTAAGCACAAGGTAGCAGCACCACGCTTAGTGCTGCAGAACTGATTTGCTAGAAACAAGCTGCTGCTGCCTCCTAGAATGGGCTGAAATCTGGTGGAGCACAGCATAGCCAGCAGGTCGAGAGAGGTGATTCTACCCCTCCACTCTGCTCTGGTGAGACCCCACCTGGAGAACTGTGTCCAGTTCTGGAGACCCTATTACAAGAAGGATCTGGAGGTGCTGGAATGTGTCCAGAGAAGGGGCACGAGGATGAGCAGAGGGCTGGAGCCCCTCTCCTGTGAGGACAGACAGTGAAGGAGTTGGGGTTGTTCAGTCTGGAGAAAACTCCAAGGAGACCTTATTGTGGCCTTCCAGTATCTTAAGGGGACATACAAGAAAGCTGTGGAGGGACTTTTTAGGGTGTCAGAGAGGGGGGCAATGGAACAAAAATAGAAATAGGTAGATTCAGATTGGATGTTAGGAATAAGCTCTTTCCCATGAGGGTGGTGAGACACTGGGACAGGTTGCCCAGGGAGGTGGTGAACATTCTGCTAGAGTGTTTCAGTAACTGTCTGTTCTTAAAGGCATAGCCTAAAACTGTCACATGGTGGAAGCCTCATCCCTGGAGGTTTTTAAGGCCAGGCTGGATGTGGCTGTGAGCAAGCTGATCTAGTGTGAGGTGTCCCTGCCCATGGCAGGGGGGTTGGAACTGGATGATCCTTGGGGTCCCTTCCAACCCTAGCGATTCTATGATTCTAAATATTACATTTGGGGCAAAGTGTTTCAGAAAGAATTAACTCAAGGTCTATTGTTCATGAAGAAATATCAATGTTAAAATGCCCAGCAAAGTTTACAAGTGGGACAAAAAACCTCCAAAACTATCCTTAATGATGCAAATGGCACTTGGGATAAAAGAGGAAAATAGCAAAATTGGTCATGCCTTGAGTACCTTAGTGGTTTATAGAGGGCTGCTTGGAGATCAGAGTGCTTGGGGAGGTAATTATTCATCATTTCTGTTCATTGATATCTTTACTGGACCTTCTTGTCCCTGCATCGGAGCTGGGAGGAGAAAAGCACGGCGGGGGGTGCCAGCAGCCAGCCTGCTCTGGGAAATTGCCCATTACTCTTGCTGTAAATTTCAGTGTCTTCCTCCTTCCCTCAGTAAACATTGATTTATGAGGACCTGGATGTAGACGGACAGTTTGTGATTGGGTGTACTGCTCTCTTGTAGAGAATTTACTCCAGATCAACAGAAAATTATTTCTGAACCTCCTCTGGTCATTAGTTTCCGTTAGGCAGCGTTTTGTGGCGAGGGTGCGGTGCCAAAGCACACAGGGAAGGCTCCGTGGCACCTTTCCTGCTCTCACACTGAAGCCAGAGGAAACACTCAGCCCGGACTCCCCTGTGCACCTTTCTGGCAGTGGCTGTGTCTGTCAAACAGCGAGCGTGTTTTTACCAACCACATGTCCTAAAGTTCTGCCCATCTGTCAGTCATTGTGGCTTAAGTGCTACTTTGGGGTACAGTGGATGTTGTTCCTCTCCTTCAGCAGTTTTTCGTCTCTCTTTGTTATGCATGGCTGCGTTTGGCTTTGTGTCTGCTCGCTGTGTGTGTGTCTGTGTATTTTCTGCTTGTGTTTTTATATATGGCTGGAACTTAACTGTGCTTTGGGGAGTGAAATATCCAACAGTAAGTGCAGCCTCTTTGCCTTTTCCTCAATTTGCATGTGAACTCAGGATTATTTTTTTTTCCTGGTGGACCTTTTTTTGAGTAAATAAATACACAGAGGCTGTGTGCCTCATGGGCAGAAAAGCTGGGTCTCATCCCTATAGTCACAAGGGAGAAGACATAAAGTGTTCCAAAAATAATCACCAACATTTGATGTATATCCAAAGCTTATCTAGATGGGAGAGAAGGTATCTCAATCACTTAAGAGTGCCTAGTGTGTGGTGGGTAAGACTTTCTGTTGTTCATAAGCAACAACTGGATAGAGGGAGCATTAAAAGTTCTCTGTTTATTCTCTCATGGTTATTTATTGCTTTGAGCAACTCATATTAATTTATTCTGAGGTGATACTCCTGTCAGCCCATGTGTAAGGTTCAAAGCAGGCATAGCAGGGTTGTCCACAGCTCCTGGGCAGACAGATGAGCCACAGCATGGCCCTTGCCAAATCTCTGTTCCCTCTGTGCTTGTACATGGACATTCTGCTGGCTGGGGACGTGGCTGCTGGGTTTGTGTCCTCTATTGGGAAGTGGGGAGAGGCACTACTGAGCCTTCCGTGGATTCCTCATTCTTCCACATTGCCCTGTCTGGAACAAATGGCACCCAGGGATGTTTGTGATGGCTCTTCTATTTGTTATTCTTTCATACATCCTCACAGAGCATCAAATAAAGTGGACAGTCCCCCTCTACCTTTCTGTTTCTCCTCTGTTTACAAAGGCAACAGAACCCTTAAGTTTTGTCAAATCTTCATACAAGTTGTACTCTTGCCTGTGCTTTATAAACTCCATAGGTAAATGATTGTCAGGTCTTTTCAGAGAGCATCAAAATGCCGTAGTGTCTTTGGGATTTTGCTAAATTACTGGATTAATTCCCATTCAGTAATTTACTTAACACTTGTTCCAGATGAGCATCCAGGAGTTTTTCCCCTTCACCTAGGAAGCACATAGTCAGACAAGTTGTTGCACTGTAGCTGAAATGGTTGAAGTGTCACCTCTCTTTAGCACTGCCCCCTCACCTAAAACATAATCAGTGACTATGTGAGCACCCTGAGCTCATTTTCATGCAAAAACAGTCAAACAGGAATCTCTGTCAGTGGTGGCAGCTAGCGCCGAAGGAAGAACATCTCATACCTCTCAGACTCTTGCTCAATGTTTGTCTCATTTTGCTTTTAGCTCATGAGATCAAAGAATCACTGAATAGCAGGGGTTGGGAGTGACCTCTGGGGGTCATCAAGTCCACCCTGCCCCTGCTAAAGCAGAATCACCCACAGCAGGTTGCCCTGGATCACAATGTCCAGATGGCTTCAGAATCCCACACGGGGAGAAGACTCCACAACCTCTCTGGGCAGCTTGCTCCAGTGTCTGTCACCCTCAGAGTGAAAAGGTTTTTCCTTATGCTCCAGTGGAACATGTATTTTACTACTATTAATTGATTTATAATGTTTTTAAATAAATAAAGGAGGGAGGAAAAAAACAACCCCTTAAGCCCCCCAACTGCTCTGAATTCCTCATCTTACATGATGGGAACAGGAACCCAGTGGGGAATTTCTCTAGACAGTGCACGGTTCACTCAGTAGGGTTCTTTTCTGTTAGTCCTTTTCACTCACTTCCATTTCACAGTCATTCAAGAGCTATGTGTATTTTTTCACCCCCCTGAGTCAAATCACAAAGAAAGCAGCAATCAAGCAAACTTTTCAGACAGGCTCTCTGGAGACTGGCACAGCGAGGTTCAAATAGGTTCAAACGAGAATAAAGTGGGACTGGGCAGAAGGGAGGACAAGCAGTTGTGGAGGTAAAATTGAGCAAATCAGACAGGAGAAAGTTTCAAAAGTTCTTGGAAGGCAAATGGTTATAAAAGCGATGAAAAGGAGAGCCTGGTTGTGATAGAAGAATACCATGGAGGTCAGGGCAAGTGCAGGTTTGGACAATACATTGGCTACCCTATGGTTCTCAGAGAAAGAATAATGATTCACCCTGCTAAAGGGTTTGTGTGAGGAACAAGCAGTGGGGAGTAGAGGTTTTTCAGTTCCTGGAAGATTCCCACAATGTTTCTGCCTGATTTTATTGTCATATTTGTAAGGATTTCTAGATACAGAGCAGTGAAGTTTACTTCAGCATGGGGAAGGGAGTGGCTGTAGTAAGCAGATACAGATTTTTAATTAAACAATCCAGCTGGGGAGAAGATGTTCTATTTTCCAACATTTCTTCCTATGTGCTTCACAGAGCTCACAGAACAAAATCCACCCTTCTGCAAGGTTTCCCAGCCATTTAATTGCAATCACTGTGTCATTGCAACAAAGATTCTGAGAAACCCTGTGTCCTCCTCCATCTATGATCTGTAGTCTGATGGGCAGATGATATCCCATGGAGTACCTGCATAATTTTGCTATTAGAAATAACAATATTAACAAAACACTGGGGTATTTTAGCCAGTCTATTTCAACCTCTTTTTTTTTCCTTGCTTATAAACAGAGACCATAATGAAGTAGAGTAAGAAACAAGTCATGCCATCACTAGAATAGGATAGAATAGAATAAAATTAACCAGGTTGGAAGAGACCTTTGAGATCGTCAAGTCCAACCTATCATCCAACACCATCTAATCAACTAAACCATGGCACCAAGTGCCTCATCCAGTATCTTCCTAAACATCTCCAGTGATGGTGACTCTGACACCTCCCTGGGCAGCACATTCCAATGGCCAATCACTCCCTCTGTGAAGAACTTCTTCCTAACATCCAGCCTAAACCTCCCCTGGCACAGCTTGAGATGGTGTCCTCTTGTTCTGGTGCTGATTGTCTGGGAGATGAGACCAACCCCCACCTGTCTACAACCTCCCTTCAGGCAGTTGTAGACAGCAATAAGGTCTTCCCTGAACCACCTTTTCTCCAGGCTGAGCAACCCCAGCTCTCTCAGCCTCTCCTCATAGGTCTTGTGCATTGACCACAAGCAAATCACAGAACTGTCAGGGTTAGAAGTGACCTCAAAAATCATCCAGTTCCATACCCCCAGCCATGGGCAGGGACACCTCACACTACATCAGGTTGCTCAGAGCCACATCCAGCCTGGCCTTAAAAACCTCTGGAGATGGAGCCTCCACCACCTCCCACGCATCTTGCAGATGCACGAATTTAACAGTCTCTGGGTTCTTGTCTAACTGTGCTTCAGAAGAAAAACTAGACCCCACCACTGCTATGGCCCCCTGATTTCCTTGTAATTGTGTTTCAGGGTACCAGATCTCCTGGGAGGTGTATGGCAGGAACGAATCTCGGCTTGCCCGCACTCTGCCCAACACGACGCTGGAGTACAAGATCACAGGGCTGTCATCTCTCACCACCTACACAATCGAGGTGGCAGCTGTGACCGCAAAAGGGAGCGGATGGGTCACATCCTCCACCATCTCCTCTGGTGTACCCCCAGGTTGGTGAAACTGCAGGAAACAGATGAAAGTTGCCTGATTGTTCATCCTTTTATGTTCCGGAGAGCCCAAATTGCTTTGGCTCAGTGACAATAAAAGCGGTTTTATTTATAAAGCATTGGGCACAGTTTAAATTTAATTGTTAGAAAATATGTTCTATTTTAGTATGTTCTAAAACATATTGAGAAGGTTTAATATGTTCAGCAATCAAACATATTAACTGCCTAATCTGTATCTTAATATTATTGATAAATGTGAGTAAACACACTTGCAGTTGGAGATCAGCAGAGAGTTGAGGCAATTGAATGCACATACAAAATAACACCCCCCACCAAAACAAACAAAAAACCCTCACCAAAACCAACCAACCAACCAACAATAAAATTGTAGGGGTGGCAGAAGGAATGAATAAAGCAATAAAGTGAATACAATACAGAATCTCTTGACATTTACAAAGTGACATCAGAATGAAGCCTGAGACTGAGCCAATTGAAAAAGTGTTGCTTTGGGGGGAAAAAAACCCACAGAATTTGGGTGATGTTAAAAGGTAAAAGGTATTTTTTTTCATTTGTAAGTAGCATAGCTTATGTCAGCTGTGAGAGGGCACTTGTATAATGAAACTATAGCTCTTAATTACAGGATTTGGGAGTTGTGTCCTGAGGAAAGTTTGGAATGAGGTAGTCCTGTGCTGCACTAAGTTACCACTTGGCCACCTCTAAGTTAAGTTTTTTTATTATTGGGTCTTAAAATTCTCCCCTTTCCCTCATCCAATATTGACAGCAAACCAAAAAAAGCCAATTCATATCTCAACCAGGCAGTTTCAGTTAATTTACAGGTTCCAGAAATAGAATCTTCCAAAGTGAAGCAGGTAATGTGCATCACTGATGGTAATCCAGTTTCTCCCCTTTTTAACTTTTCTCTATATGTCTTGAAACATGTTTGCCTTTCTCTTCCTTGATCATAGGTAATTGTGACCATCTGTAGACCAGATCAATGCCATGCTCCCTGTTGTTAGCCAGATAACAGCATTATCCTACTTGGTCAGGGTTAGTTTATCGATCACAGTTCCCACAAATGTGAAGTAAGAATCAAGAAATATTGTGTGTCTGTGCATGCTTGAAACACATGCCAAAGAGCTGCTCAGTTTTTGCCTGTTGCATTTGCTCATAGCACAGCGTTGTGAATGATTGCTGATCATAATAGTCATTTCCATTACTTTTGAATCAGGTCCTATTGGAAATTTATTCTAAGCAATCTATATTTAATCTCTTTCTTGGGCTTGCTTTTGTTGGTAATTCAGATAATATTAAAAATGTAAATGCTATTGTAGGCTTGGCTGATGGGAGGCAGGGCTGTAATGGGGCTGCAGATTTTTCCTCATGGAAGGTCACTTTCTGTATTTGCAACATAATTAGTTGTGTTTTTTTTTTAATCTTCCACTTTATTCAGACATCTGAAATAGCCTCTGGAACCCATAGGTTAACAATGAGAAGAGGGTAGATTTAGTTTAGGTATTAGGAAGAAGTTCTTCCACATGTGAGTGGTGAGGCACTGAAACAGGTTGCCCAGAGGAGCTGTGGATGCCCAGTCCGTGGAAGTGTCGAAGGCCAGGCTGGATGGAGCTTTGGACAACATGGTCTAGTGGAAGGTGTACCTTCCTCAGTGGCAGGGGGTTTGGATTAGATTATCTTTGAGGTCCCTTCCGTGATTCTATGGATAAATCACAAAATCTTCCACACAGACTACCCAAAAATGTGAGTGCTTTCTTCTTGTTAAAGTTGTACGTGCCCTAAGAAGTAAGCAAACATTGTTGTCATTTAATTCCAGAGAAGCAGAAGTAGCAGTGGAATTAGGCAACTTGGCCAGTGACTGGCAGACCTGGAGCTGGGAAGTACCCTCCTCCTGTGCTACCACACTTTGTCAGTTGTGCACTTTCTCTACATTAGTAGCTGTAATTCTATACAGGGACTCTTTCTTTTCTGTTTGATCTGTGCAAATGTGGCGCCTCCTCAGAGCAGCAGAAATAGTGATGCCGTATGTAATACTCTGCCAGAAATTAAACCCAACCCCACAGCTATTTGCTCTACTGTAATTGTTACCAAGGTATTTTATATGCTGAAACACTGAATGTCAGCCTCTCATCCCCATTTCTATTTCTTCAGAACTTCCAGGTGCTCCATCTAACCTGGTGATTTCCAACATCAGCCCGCGCTCTGCCACGCTTCAGTTCCGGCCAGGGTACGATGGCAAAACCTCCATCTCCAAGTGGATAGTTGAAGGCCAGGTATGTCCCTGACAAAAAAAAAAAAAATCTAGAAAGCTCTTAATGAAGTTTCTGAGGGGTTAAAAATAGTCTAAATAGTGAATTGTTGTTTGCATTACAGTTTTTGTTTAACTGTGAATCAAAAATCTTCATTAAATGGACTGGTGATAGCTATTCAGGGGGGTTCTGGAGAGGACAGAATGCAAGGGATCTTCTGAAGCTTAGCTGAGAAATGCATGCTGTAACTTCTGCTCAATGGAACAAAATAAAAATATGATATGTAATATATATGTATGTGAGAATGCTTATCCTTTAAATAATCCACATGGATTTCAGTAAAGCAGCTTTGCTTCAGAGGAACACCAGATGTGTCATAAGCAACACATACGGCAGAGCTAAGTCCATCTGTTTCTTTACAAAAGGATTTGAAACCTGCTTAGGTTCTGCTAGGTGTACTTCCAAACCAGATGCAAACCTGGCAATTGTTATCTGAGAGTCAGAAGTGTAGAAAGAATTCACTGATACCATTATTCATGAGATTGAGTGTATTTTTCTGGCTCACAATGGAATATACTGAGGTTTTCTATCTAGGCCTCTAGATATGAATCGGATGAATTCTCTTCTTCATCAGCTTTAGACAATATCCCTCTTTCTGCTGTCATTATGCCTTGAAGGAGTTATATATTCCTCATTTGTTCTCCTGACAGATGAGCTTTGCTTCTTCCTTTCCACCCACAGATCTTTATAAATAATATAATCTGGTTTTTTTAGACCAAATGTTGGACTTCTTAAATCACCATCACCGCTCAGACATGTTGATACAATCACTTCACTTAGTAATGAGATTGTTGTGAACAAGTTGGTACATTCTGTACCATTTACATACACATTATTGCATGCTACAGAATTAAACACTCCAATCCTATAATACGATGGCTTGGCACATTCTGAGAAGCATTTCTGTGCTGCAGCACCACATTGATATTTCTAGGAATTTGTTAATTCTGAGTTGCAGAGCACCACTGAAGCGAAATACAGTTGAATGCTTTAAAGCTGCAGTAGTAATTACCATGAGGTTCATCTGCATCCTTGAAGAGCCCTGGTTACAAATAGCGGTTGAAGGGTTCGCGGTGTGTAGGGAGGGAAGAGAGAATCTTTCTTGTTCACAATCCCTCACCAACATCTCATTCATTGCACTCCTGGATCCAGGAATATTTGCTCCATTTGGGGAAGAGGTGCAGCCAAAGTCTTTGTGGAGTCTGGGTAGTTCTTCTCACCATAGCTGCTCTGCAATTTTCTTCTGCACCACACTTCAGTGTTTGGAGCAACAAATGTTGCTCCAAGTGGATTTATATATAAAAAAATTTCTTGCTCACATGATTAATAAAAATCTTTTCAGGATGCAGAGAAATTGGTGACTCCTTAAGGATATAGCAAATCCTGTTTCCAGGATGACAGTTGCATATAATCCTTTGTTGACAGCCCCTCTCTGCCAGCACTTTACTCAAACTCACTCTCTCTTAAAGTGCAATTTCACAGCACCTTTAGTCAGTCTAAACTAGAGCTCTCATTGTCCTGCTCCTGTTCCCTCTCCTCATCCCTATCAATTTTGATGAGACTTTCTAACTTCCTGCCTTCTGCACACAGTGATTGCCCACTGGAATGGGCTGCCTGAGGAGGTGGTGGGGTCGCCGTCGCTGGGGGTGTTCAGGGCGAGGCTTGACAGGATGCTTGGTTGTATGGTTTAGTTGATTAGGTGGTGTCGGATGATAGGTTGGACATGATGATCTCGAAGGTCTCTTCCAACCTGGTTAATTCTATTCTATTCTATTCTATTCTATTCTATTCTATTCTATTCTATTCTATTCTATTCTATTCTATTCTATTCTATTCTATTCACTGATTCTGGTGTGATCATACCCAGAGCTGCTACGAGACTTGATTCTGGCAAGGACAATGACTTTCAGACAGATCAACTGCACAGGCTGTTTGTGTGATCAGAAGAGCATCATCGCGAGAGTAGGGGATGCGAACATGTAGTGAGATGAGAGCAGAGATGAAGGCAGGAATGCCTCCATCCTGTCTTGGATCTAAGACTTAAAGCTGCCCTCTGGACTTGACACTTCTGCCCACTTGGCCCACTTCTGCCTCTGATGTAGTCTGTTCTAAGCAGTAATATATCTGTGCCAGGATGCAGACTGATGCTGTAACATCCATATTTAAGCACAGACAACCATAATTGTTCCTGAGGACTATGTTGGATCGAAGGGCAGTGGTTATACCCAACCTATAACAGTATTTTCTCAAGAGAAATACAGGGAGCATTTTTTTCCTTCTGAATCTTTCATTCACTGGCCCATGTATAGTTTTTAATATCACTGTTAAGGGTTTCATGCCTTAGCATCAAATTAAAAGCCACTTAAGGCATAGTTTTGAATACTGTGATTTTAAACCAGGTGATATTTCCAAGTGATAATATCACATCTAGCTATAGAATACCAATCTCTATGTACCAGTGTACTTTACAATTAACCAGGTACAGGCACTACATCTCCACCTATTTGCAGAAGTCTTTGACCATTTGTCTTTGTGAAAGTTCACAGCAAGGTGCAGAGTAGCTGAAAACAGCTTGTAGCTTGGGAAAAAATATGTTGTGGCTTATAAAGGCCTTCTAGAGCATGATCTCTCCTGGAAGTTGAAGAACTGGGTTGATTTCCCACACAGATCTGTTCCCTCTGCACTGTACTTCTGCTGTTGGTGGGTTTATGACAAAGCATCACCAAAAAAACCACTTGATATTATCATGCACCTCATCTAAGTCTCCCTTTGTTTGTACATCTGGGCTTTACATTGGACATCCCTTATATATTGCATCTTCTTTCCATCTCTACTGGGATTACAGCCTTTACTCTGAATATCCTTACAGAAAAAATGTCAGCTACTTTATATCCATGCACACAAGCAACCTGCCACAAATCTAGTTCTCTTTTTTTCTTCTTTTATGTGGCAGAAAGCTTCCTTGATAAGGACAGGTCTAGCAAATGTTCCAAGTATTCCATTTTGGCTAAGTGCCATTTTTTGAAGTCAGATTTCATGAACAATTTGGATGACAAACACAGTTGGGAATTTCAGCTGACATGAAATTCTGCACATCTGGCCTTGGCTTCTGCTTTTTTGTGCTGGAGTGGAAATTCGTGGGAGCCACTGTGGAACTGATTCTCAATCATGTCAATGACTATGAGAGGAGAATCAGGTCTTTAAGATTTGAGTATTGGTAGACACTGATACCAAGTGGTAAAACTCCCATTTCTGTGTTTCTAATGAAGCTGCTCTGAAGGGATCTAGGCTGTATCTTTTCCACCTTTCCAGCTAGACTTAGAGGACCAGAGGAAACTGGATTTCTAAACATATTAAACATAATTCTGATATTGTTTTTCCATGATGTAGAGAAGAGGATCTAAAGTAATATAAAAGTTCTGCTGACACTTGTTCAGAGGGACCAGCAGTAACTCTCTTGTGGCCTTGACACGCACAGGTAATGTGTTCATCCCCAAAGAATTCCAATAAATCATCCTGTACTCTCAGATGTAGTTAGAATATGTATTGTAGATTATTATTTTTTTTCCCCCTGGAAATTTGCAACCAAGAATGATTCTGAATCCATGCTGTTATTCTCGTGGTTTCACGCTTATGCTGTCTGCCACAATCCAGTTTCAAGTTATTTTTCCCATGCTGGATTTTTCCTTGAGTCTTGTCATGAGAAGTTCATATATGACACGATCGTGACCGTGCCTTGGGTGCTTGGTCCACAGCACCAAACTTTCCTGTGGGTGATTAGCAAAGCTGGGTTAACTTCTGCCAACTCCTATGTGTTTGTCTGGTGATTAATGTTGTGCAGACCACATAAGACCTCTGGAATGGTTGAAGGCCACTTATGAAGAGCTATTACAAATCATGGAGCCCTGAGTGTATGTGGTGGGTTGAAATTACCCACTAACTAATGTAGAGAAAATACCCTCCAAAATTAATTACCAGACTAGCTCAGTTTTGGATGGAAGCAAATGAAGCTCTATTTACAGGCAAACTGCAATCCAGAAATATTAAATGCAATGGACATGTACAAAATACACAACATATGTATTTGATATATATTTACCATTTATAACAACACAGAAATTCCTCAGACTTCTCTGGACAGATCCATAGGGCCCATTCACCTCCTTCCCCACTCCCTCCCTCCTTCCTGTTACCTCATACTGTAGTTAAAAGATACCCTGGCAAGGCCACAGAAGGGAGAGAGAGAAAAGTTGCAAGAAGCAGCAACACAACAAGAAAAAGAGAGGAAAAAACTGTTTATGCCTCTTCTCTATATCCCATTAGCAAGCCAATGAATTCTATGACAGGTTGGACTTGATGATCTTTAAGGTCTTTTCCAACCTTGTTGATTCTATGATTCTATAGACCTTATCATTATTTTTCGTTCACATCCAATGGTAATTTATTTTACTTTCAGTCTTTTGCAATCAAGAACTAGGCTAAAGTTCCCCCTTCAAACTGTAGCAGTGTACGGGCTAATTGTGGAGAGATTTTGCTTAAAGCCTTTCTGCTGTTTTTAGCGAGATTTTGTACGAGTATCATGGTGAGTAGGAGCAGAGTTTCCAAGCAGTGAAAGCTTTAAAGCATCATCACTGTATTCACTTGTAAAGCTGTGAGTTGGGAGAGTCTTTGTAACCTTAACCGTGGATTTATCTGGTTTTGTGGGTTAAATCAGTGACCCAGGTGGGATTCGTCCATTGTACGAGGTGATTCTCGGGGCGTCGTTTTTACTCCCGAGCTGGTAAATAAAGTGTCTGAAACTCTTGACAATTTTATGCCTTTGCCAATCTTTAAATCAAAAAATGGCTGAATCAATTTAAGGATTTTGTGAGGGGGGGAAAAAAATTGCACCCAGGCTGACATCCCGTGAACCAAATTCCTCCCAAAGCCATTTCAAATGTGTGAGTTATGGACTGCTATAATGAAAACCCTGACATATCTTGAACCGTAGTGGAACACAGGGTACCTCTGTAACGGGCAGAAACAGTGTGTTTTCCTTTCCTGCAGTTAGTACTTCCTAACTGCTCAACATTTTGGAAGCACCACTCCCTCACCCAAACCCCACTGCAACAAATTATTCCCGATTTGGATTCTTTTTGGTTTCTTTTCCAGCACAATTCTTCCACTTTGTTCACGTAGTGCAGCCCATTAGTAAATGTTAAGTCACCATATAAAATGTGCCGTGTTTTCCTTGTTGGAAATGGATAAAGTAATGCACAGGGAAGTAAAGGGATCTGACATCACTTCCAATATTACTTTATACTGTCTCATTTCTCTAATAATAAATGAATATGCCCTTTAATTGAACCTAATGCCTTGGGAACAGTTGAGAGATGGGAATGAAGATGTGCTAACTCCTGATGGCTGCTCATTATTGAGAGTTATAGGCAGTGTCTCAGTGGACACAGGTGGTTTTATTGTGGCAGTCTTGGGGCCTCTTGGGGACTGTGGTCCTCTTATATGGAGAACTGTTAAGATGCAGAGTGCGTTCCTTAAGTTTTTATGTCAATGGTAAAGAAAAAGCAGTTGATGTTCTCATCTGCTTTCTTGTCCTTGTTTGGGCTGGGACAGTTAATTTTCTTCCTAGTAGCTGCCACGGTGCTGTATTTTGTATTTAGTGGGAGAATGATGTTGATAGCACATTGATGGTTTGTTGCTAAGTAGAGCTTACCCTAAGTAAAGCATTTTCAGTTTCCCATGCACCAGAAGTTGGGAGGGATCACGGACAGCTGACCTGAACTAGCCACAGGGATATTCCATACCATAGAACATCAAGTTCAGTATATAAACTGGGGGGAATTGGCTGAGGTTCAGGGGGCAGATTCCTTCTTGGGCATTGGTCAGTGAGTAGTGAGCGATGGCGTTGTGCATCACTTGTCTTTCCTTGGGTTTTATTTCTTTCTCTCTTTTTGTTATATTTCTTTTCATTTCAGTTATTGCACTCTTCTTATCTCTACTCACAAGTTATACTTTTTTTCCTCCCAGTTCTTACTGGGAGGGGGGAAGGAGTGAGCGAGCAGCTGCGTGGTGCCTAGCTGTAGGCTGGGGTTAAACCACGACGCTCCTACAACGATGCACACAGGAATATAGGTGCATCTGTCAACAAACACAACCCTCCTCTGAAGTTTGCATACACTGTTAACCAAAAAGCATCTACAAGAAAGAAGCCTCTAAATGAACTTTATTTTATGCGGAGCAGCTCGGAGTGGACTCTCTTGCCCCTCAAAGGATTCTTTTATCCTTACCACTGCCCGTAGTTCTTTTTGCCCTGTGGGAATCTCTTTGTACTCTGATTCTTGAGACTGATACATTTCCTCTGATCTGACATCAGAGTGTTTCAGAAAAAAAAATAATTTCCTTTTTCCTTCAAGAGCCTGAAACTTGGAATCTACTACACATCTTGCAGAAGCTAATAATGTAGGAGACCATCAACTGAAGGTTCGCTCCTGAGTAGCATTTGTGAGATTATTGCTATATAAATGAAACTTGTTTTGAGTAATGTTGGCTTCGAATTGCTCGGCTGCACAAGTCAGAGTTCGTGCAGAAGTCTTCAGGCTGTTCACTGAGGTACCCTACAGCCCTTCACCCTTCAATCATCTCTGCAAAAACAGAAGCAGTAGTCTCTCTAAAATATATTGCTAATTTCAGAAGAAGATCTAACCCTTTGAGTTAGCTTCCCAGAGTCTGGGAACTTTATAAGGTATTGTCACTAAAGCAAGTTCCTGATCTATTTTCCTTAAAATCTTTTCCTGAATCACAGAACTATGCCTGTGATTGATTTTCTTGCTGCCTCTCTGTCGCTAGCTTTCTGCAGAAAATGAGTCTGAAAGCAGCTAATTGGGACTGTCTGTGCTGCTGCTTTGCACAGGGCCCTCCACCTCCCAGTACAGGTAGTGGCCACCTGTTTACCAGCTGGCTCCTGAGCTTGGAAACAACCAGCAGGCCAGGCTTGCTTGGTGCCTGCCATTTCCTTGTAAGCTGCAGCCAACATTCCTACCAGGGATAGCATTCACAACCAGAAAGCTGTCTCCTGGGATAGCTTTTGAGGGGCTTGTGGTAGTCCTGGGCACGTAGAAGCTTTTGCTGCTTTTCAGTCAGTAAAAAAAAAAGATCCTTAATATTTCCACCTTTGCAGCCAGCTGGTAAATGTGGAGCTGCAAAACAGGCAGGGGGTTTTGGACAGCTCTCAAGCTTGACTCAATGTCAATTGTTCACAGCCCTGTGGGCCTCTGAGTCTGAACCATGTGGTCCTTAATGTGTATTAATGACCTGCCTGCTGCTGCAGAACAATTGAAACCTGTGGCCTCTTTTTTATCTTTTTTTTTTTTCCTCCTTTTTTATTTTTGCCATGCAAGAAATATTTTTAAAAGCTCTTGCTGTTCCTAGAATACAAAAAGATGACTAACTCACTCACTACTGGAGATTATTTGCAGCCTCCAAAGCACTGTGGATTGTTGCTATACAATTACTGCAGCACTGGGAGGTGATGCTGTTATGAGCAAGGACTTTTGGGGGGGAAAAAAAATAGTGTTTGCATGTGGACTTTCTATAGTATTAATCAAAAACTCCTTTAATAATTTAAAAAAAAAAAGTTCTCTGTTTCCTTGATTAATATCAACCCTCTCTTCCTTTCTTTGTTCATGGAGGGTTTGGGTTTTTTTAAACTCTTTATCATGTCTTTGTTCTCAGGGTTCAGTTTAGGGCTGTTCTGTGTTAACCACGCAGACCTGTCTCAGCTTGCTTCCTTTAAGCTTCTGCATCCATGGATTTTTCTAAAGTTTATGGAACTCACTTGGTACTGGGAATTTTTAAAGGTCCCTAATCTTCACTGACATCTATTTTATGTGCTGTTTGATGTGTGGCAGTGTCCTCGATACCCAACAGGACTGAAAAGCCCATTAAGACCTGTGCAACCCCATCCCTCCATGAAAGCAGTCCTCTGCATGGAAGATCACAGAAGCTTCTTTTTTTTGTCTTAATTTTATTTTCCACAGTGCAATGCAGAACTTATTTCTTTGGCCTAATTTTCCTTGTGTCATTTCTTCCTGAACAAACATAAATATGCAGCACATCGAGTCCTGGGTGAGCGAAGAACCAAAACATCTATAAATAAATCAGGCTGCTTCTCCTGAAGGGGAAAAAAAAAACAGGAAAATACAAAGTGAATGAAACCCTCATTTTCTATTTGAAGTACTTGGGGTCTGCTAGATACTTTGGGCTACGTTGCCCATCGAGTGCTTTGAGAGCGTCTATGGCTGTAGCTAGTATACAGAACTTGTAAGGGATCTGTTTAAAAAAGATTAAAGGAAACAGCTCTTTACACAGTGGGTTGTGAGCTCCTGGAATTTGTTGCTACAGCAGTCTGTGGCAGTAGATAGTGTCAGTAGGTTAAAAAAGGATTAGGCGTCTTCATGGATATTAAGTCTGTAAATAGACAGTGAAGGGAATAGCTGCGTGTGGACTCTCTAATATCCTTCAGCCTGTGATTGTGGATACCAGGGTAGGGTGAGGGACAGGGACTACAGGAACTGCCCTTTGTGGTAGGGTGGACACACCAGACAAAACATGCCCAATACTAGGGCATTGTGTCAGGGAATCTTGGCTAAGATCCCCTGTGTTTCAGCACCTGTGAAACTCCAAAGCGAAGTCCAGCCTCTGCTGTCTCCTTCTCCACACTCTTACCAGGGCTCTTGCAGACACAACTCTGCCTGCTCATGCTGCCATCTTCCAGGGTCTCAGGTCAGACTGGCATTTCTGTCATGCCTTGTTGACTTCTTTTTAAGGCTTGATTCATCTTCATTTTATCTCCAGAAAGCTGTATGGGAAAATGCTCTCAATTCTCATCCCCACTTTGTCCTTTCTAACAGTGCTAGAGCTGAGCGACTACATTAGGCAAAGTGTTGAGATTAACTAATGCAAAGGATTGCATATGGAAAAGTCTAATCTAAGGGCAGAACAGCAGATGATGTTAAAATACTTATATTCTTTGTTCTTGTTTCTCTGTCTTCAGTTCTGTGGCATTTTGCCTCCATTGAGACTGACTTAGTATGCATCTGTTCCTGGGAGTTATTATCAAGGCTATTTTTCATTTTGTTATATTACTACTTGATACTTTTGTATTGTGGCAGTGAGATTGAACAGGGCATTAGTGCTCTCATGGTATTTTCTGGAATAGATCTTATTAGAGGATCCCAGTGAAGTCCCAACAGGTACAAAGAAACTTGTCTAACTTGGCTGTGTTGCTGCTTTATAAGTAAATAGTGCCCTGTCACACAAAAATTAATAATAACAGGATAATATGTATTTAAAAGCATTTATCCTTCCACTGCTGCGATGACACACATTGCAAAAGAGGTTATAGATAGAATTCTTTTGTATTTGGCTGTGTGCATATAGATACACACATATATATATTCTGCTTTGAATTCCTTCTTACCTTTCCCATGTACAGGTTGGTGTACTGGGTGATGAAGAAGAGTGGGTGAGTCTTCATGAGGTGGAGAATGAACCTGATGCTCAGATGCTGGAAGTCCCCAACCTTACTCCTTATACTCATTACAGGTAAGAACAGCAGGTAATTAGAGTCAATAGCAGTATGGAACAGCTTTCCTAACCAGAAACAGCTGGCTGTGTTTTATTATCTGAACAAAAGGGGAAAAGGTTTGCTGTTTTCATAGCTCATGCTTAAAATTACCCATCTGATACTGTTAATTGTAATTTACGTACAATGAAGCTTGTAGCATTAAAGAGGAAATCCAAGTGCACAGTGGAAGGCTTTGAGGAGTAACTGATACCCTGTGACTTCCTCCATCTAAAGGATGTACCAGTGTAACATCAGTCAGTGACAAATCAATTGTAGTCAAGCTGATGGAGACTTGTAATTACATATTTACAACGGTTTAAACATCATTTTATTGATTTAGCTTAATTTGGTAACATCAGCTAGATGAAACCTTTGTTTATAAGAATTTACCAAGTTAAGCTTAATAGATATATGCAGTGCTCCTCAGCTGATTGAAGTGAATCTCCATTATGGGTCCACCCCAGTTAAATGAGATGGATTTTTCGATCGATTCAATTGAAATGATGCGTTGCCTCCATATAGACAAGATTTGAGAATTTGAGATACTCAATCCTGATGAAAAATACTTTCATGGAATAGCTTGCTAATGTAAAGGCTGGTTGCAAGGAGATCCAGTGGCAAGTGTTAAATCAGCTTACTAGGAGCTTGTCCTTTTCACACAGGCCAAAAGGGTCCTTAGCTAGGCTGGGTGCTACCGTGAGCTAGTGCAACAATTTCTTTTGGGGATTTGGGGATGCACCCCCACCAATTTTACTTGATTCAACCAAGTAAAGCTCATATAATTTACAACTAATTCAGTGCTAGAATGCTAATTTTCTTCCCTTAGCCAGAAGTCTGGGAACATAGTTCATTTCTCACAAGCTCTCCACTGAGGTGATTTACGTTGTCATCCTCAAGAGCCAAAAGCTCTTTGAAAATTTGTGAACTTGAGCAGAGATTTCTGGTGCAAAGGTTTAGGGAAATCATCTTCAGGTCGAGAAGATTTTGCACTCCTCATAAAGGTAGATCCTTAAAGTGGAAAAGGCAGAGGTGAATAGTGAAGTGCAGGTCATGCCTGTGTTCAAGATGCAGTGCTCATGCAAAGTAAGAAAGACTTGCATGCCTAGCAGGCGTATAGAGAAATGTCTTTGGGATAATAAAAAAGGTGAGGAAGTACACAGGGAATTTGAGGTGGTTGAGTTTTTTCTGTTACTAAACTTCTTGGTTTATTTTACTGCTACATGTGGGTGTTGGTCTCTTCTCCCTAGTAACAAGTGATAGGATGAGAGGAAATGGCCTCCAGTTGCGCTAGGGTAGGTTGGGTTTGGATATGAGAAGAAGCTTCTTCGCTGAAAGGGTTCTCAAACACTGGAACAGGCTCTCTAGGGAGGTGGTTGAATCCCCATCCATGGAGGTTATTTAAGAGACTTAGAGATGTGGTGCTGAGGAACATGGCTGAGCATCAGATTTGATAGAGTTAGGCAATGGTTGGAATTGATGATTGTAAAGGTCTATTCCAACCAAAACAATTCTGTGATTCTGTGTCTCACTACTCTCCTGCACTCATTGAATTCTGGAATGATTGAAGTCGTGCTGGGACCTTTCATATACAGTTCTCCACTGACTCTTTTTTTTTTTCATGGTAAAGCAGCTCCTTGAATTTTATCATCTTTGTTTTTTTTCTTTTCCCTCTCTCATACCTGCACAGATCTGAGCTCTTTCAATTTTGTTTCAGTGCAGAATGACTTTTTAAGATGTAGAAAGTTGTTGCCAAATGGATTTGTTGTCCTCTGATCAGCATTAGTCACTGCCCACTGAGGAAGCACATCACGAGAGCTTGTTACCAGACCACATCTTTATCAGCCACCTTCTTTGATGTATTTTGCTGCCAGTGCTTGAGACTGAAATCAAGGACACTATTTGTTTAATGCCTTTCCTTTAATGCATTTTCTAGGGAGATCAGAGCAGATAAATAAACACTGCTCTGTTGACTAGCTCACCCTTTTCCCAAGCGCAGTCATTAGGTCCAAAAATTAAGTGTTTAGTACGAGCAGGCCGTGGATTTGTGTGCCAGTGCTGGGTACCTCTAATTGCTTGCGACGGGTGAGAGTATCTGAAATGGACAGCATGTCTTAATTATTTTGTGCTTCCTGAAAAAAAATAAAAGGAAACACCCACCCACACACACACAAAAAGATTTCTCTAAATCTCCTGTGACCCAATAGGGATTTCTGTTGTAGAAGAGAAGGTTTCAAACAGACAGGGTATTTTTTTGTTGAGAGACGCATATCCATATTAAATAACTTAATCTTTCCTCTGCAGGAAGGCTGCGAATGCAGCACCGGGATAAATCAGCTTCTTTCAAGCAGTAATTGAGGGGAAATGTTATCACTAGTATATTTTTTATATTGACAGGGAAGGAGAATATCTGAAGTTTGATATTTTAATACCTGTCTGGATGTATTGTACAAGCATTGCAAAAGAAAATCACTTACTGCTGGCGTAAGCTCATCAGGCTTGGTATAATTAACATAATTTTCTCACACAAATACCTAAGTTCCTAATAGACCCTGAGCTAATCTCATTTTCATTTTTTTTTAATACCTGAGAGGATCTGAAAGCAGGTTACCATCAAGCATTCAGCAGTGAATACAGAGGGGATCTGCATGCAGCGACCTTTGCGGAACGTTTGGAAAGACCTAATTTGTAATTCTCCCCCGTCTTTTTCCGGCCCTGGAAAGAAAGGTAGCTCTCACTGAGCTGTTACAGCGTGCACTGCCTCTTTCCTCTGCTCCAGGTTCCGCATGCGGCAGGTGAACGTGGTGGGTGCCAGCCCCCTCAGCCAGCCCTCCCGTGTCATCCAGACCCTGCAGGCTCCGCCGGACGTCGCTCCTGGGAGCGTCACCGTGCGCACGGCCAGCGAGACCAGCCTGTGGCTACGATGGGTGGTGAGCCGGCCGGGAGCAACGGGGGGCCGAGGGGAGCTGGGTGCTTGTGCTTGGGATGTGGCTGCTTCCCTGGGCTCTCAGGCCAGCCCTCCAAAGTGCCTTTTCCTTGCATTCAGTGTAAGGAGTAACAACAAAATTATTTCCTTTTTCCGAACAGTCGGAAATCTGAGACTTACCTTAAGTGCCTTATTAATCACATAAATTGCCTACTGCCACTATTTCTGCCACTTCTGCAGGGGAATATATGCCTGTGTGTAAAACCTTGGCTTTTGAGACTCACTAGTACCACATTCTGGGTCAATATGTGGGACAGGAATATAATACTTGAGCCAATTTGCAGTTTCCTAGGGCTCCGTTGTTTGCTTCATACAAAGCGGTCTCCAGAAGGTGCAGACCGGCCACTGGCAATCATCCTGCAGGTTCTGAGCAGCCGTGGTTCAAAGGCAGTAATGTCTGCATGTTATACTCCTGCAGGAAGGTTGTATTTGTGTGAAAGGGTGAAGAGTTATGTGATGAAACGTAGCAAGAAATGATTAATTGCGAAGATGCAGTGATTGATGACGTTGTTGTGCCCCTTTGACTGTCTCAGTTACACGCAGAGCTGCCACGTTGGGATTCACTTGGCAATTAACCTGCTCCAGAATGTTTTTTCTTCTCCCTTGTTAGGCAGAATTTTCCACTGGGGTTACTGTGCTGTGAAGTTGATGAAGCACAGGTTTCCTTTTGCCCAAATGTTAGCTTTTCCATGCATAAACTCATTAGGGCTGGAATTCAAAGTTGGGATGAAAAAGAAGAGTTTTTCTCCTGTTATAACAGAAACATTCCAGTTTCTCAGTGAGACATTGCACTAAATTCCAAACCTTGAAAAACCAAAAATATCAAAGTTGAAGGTGTTGCCTCACTCCCCATAGAAAAGCCATTGCAGTTCATCTGCTAGGACCCACATAACTCACTCCTGCTTTTACTGTGTGAGTAGCATGCCCACGTTGTTAAACCTTTAGTACTATATCCAGAACGACATCTCTTCCATCAAAATTAACTCAAGATTCTTTTAAGAGACTTTAAAACATTTTTAAGATTATGTTTCCTAGCTGTGGGAGGCTGTTTGTCATGAGGCAAACTGCGCCAGGGTTCAGGAGGAGCAACTGCCATAGCTAAAAATGACCTGACACATCTTTTTCGTGCTTAGTAACATCAGCATTGGAAAGTGTTTAATCTCTTTCTTTCCAAGATCTGCAGGTGAAATCTTTGTCCACCTGGGAGCTGGGAATTCCTTCCTTCCTACAGAATAAGGGTCACATTCCTGGCCCTGCTTGACTGCAGGATGCAGTCTTCTAAGCTGTGAAATGTGAATGTGCACAAAACTTTCCCAGTGATTCAGAAGCGAATCTCAGCCATCTGTGGCATCATGTAGTTAGGTTTTTTGGGGGGAAAAACTCCTAAACTTTGTCAAGTAGGCTAATTATTTCATGTTTTAATCTCTGGAATTGCTTGGGGAATTAGAATACTGGAATAAATCTCTGCTGATAAATGAGTAGGCAGAGAGTCAGTTAAAAAAAAAAAGTTTTAAAAGTACGATAAATGAATTTGTCACATGCTTCAGCAATTTATCATTCATTTCCATAATTAATCATGAAGCTCTGAAATATATTGTATTCATATCATCCCTGTTGGTACGCCCACAGCAATTGGCATAGCTCTCAGAGCATATCTATTTGGTTCAAAATTCAGGTGAAAATTAAAAGGCAATTTCAAGCAACACAGGAACGTGGAGATCACCAAACATAAATAAACCAGGATATCATCCTCTTGATCTGTTTTTAGAATAGAATAGAATTAACCAGGTTGGAAAAAAAACCTTTGAGATCATTGTGTCCAACCTATCATCCAACACAATCTAATCAACTAAACCATGGCACCAAGCGCCCCATCAAGTCTCTTCCTAAACACCTCCAGGGATGGGGACTCCATCACCTCCCTGGACAACCCATTCCAATGGCCAATCTCTCTTGCTGGGAAGAACTTCTTCCTAACATCCAGCCTAAACCTCCCCTGGCACAGCTTGAGACTGTGTCCTCTTGTTCTGGTGCTGGTTGCCTGGAAGAAGAGAGACAGCCTTCAGATATAGCTTGGAAAGCCCTGGTGATGTGTTCTGTGGATTGTGAATGTATTCTGTATGTAAGATCTGAATATTGTACTTTCCTTTGTCATTTGCCAGCCCCTCCCTGACACACAGTATAATGGCAATCCAGAGTCGGTGGGGTACAGGATTAAGTTCTGGCGTGTGGACCTGCCATCTCCCACCCTCACAAAGGTTGTCAATGACCGACTGGAAAGAGAGTACACAGTTGAAGATCTGGAGGAATGGACAGAGTATGAGCTGCAGATCCAAGCTTTCAATGCCATTGGGGCAGGACCGTGGAGCGAAGTAGTGAGAGGTCGTACAAGGGAGTCTGGTGAGTCAAAGCACCGTGCCTGCCGTGAAGCACACATGGAGAGCTTCAGCCTTTTCTGTCCCCATCTCTTAATGCACTGAAGGCAAAAAGACATAAAGACATTTGAGGGAGGGAGTTGTTTTATTCCTACCCTGATTCCATGCTTGAACCTGCAGGGTGTTTATTTGAAGTAAACAAAGCAACCTCTCCCCATTCCTGCCCTCCTTTGGTAGCAGTATGGATAACATAACAAGCAGCTTGCATACAGTTTGCTCTGACTGAACAGGTCTCTCAAGCTTCCTCTCCCTCCCCAGTATCCTACTGCCCCTCGTTGCCCCCCTTTCCCTGTCTGCTTTTAGGCAGAGAGATATTCTCATAGTTATCTGAAATTTGTTTCAAGCGCCGAATGGTTCTAAAAGGGCACAAATTGTTTTAGATAGCTGATTACCCGTGGAGAAATGAAATAATTATCTGTGCTTTTGATGGCACATTTTCAAAAGTGCCTTCTAAAAACTGTGTGTACAAGGTTAGATAGACATAACCTGCATATAGACATAACCTACCTGTGGACCCAGAGCACAAGGACTGAGTTGTGTGGCTGAATTATATACACTGGCACAGAGACTTCAAATACCAGAAGCAAACTCTCAATCTCAGAGAGCAGTTAATTATTGTTAGCTTAGTAGCAGCAGGAAAGACAGCTCTTGAAGAGCTGCTCTCTAGCTGTTAACTTGCACTAAACCTATTTCCAGAACTCCCTACATGCAACTGATGCATTAAAATGTATATTGCAGTTGAATAACAAGATGGATGACAGATAGAGGTTTAAAAGTCTAATAAGAAAAGCTCCTTGTGACCTGTATTTATACACGGTTCAACACTGATGCTTTTTCTTCTTTTTTTTTTTATAAAGTTTTAAAAATTAATTTAAATAATCTAATCCTATTCCTACCCTACATTTATACATATGCATGTCTGAGCATTTTGTATCATGCAAGTGTTACATGGTGGGAAGCATGAACGTGCAGGATTTGGTCTGCTGGTTCAGATAACTGTCCTTTGAACTAGCCGAGGAGAAAGCTAAACAAAGTCATCCCCCCTCTGCTTTTTGGGAAGGAGTAATTGGAAAGCTATTGCCAGAGGTATTTTAAACAAGGCTTTTCTTGTGCTGGAGTTAGAGATAGCATGACCCAGGCAAAATAGTTTTGAAGTGCTCTGTATCATAATAATAAGATACAGCGTTCTCCACTTCCTCCTTTCCCCTGCTCTTCAAACACTTCTTTTGATATGTAGTAAATACTAAGATTAAGTGATTTCATAAAACCTGAGGATTATGGGGCTCTTGCTCAGCATCTAAAGATCAGAGGTTACATGTGTATTTGGCATTTTCTCTTGCAATATTAAAAGAAGGTTGACTTGAAACTGATTTTTGGAGGCGTACAGAAACTGGGATCAAAATAACACAAAACTCTGATCGAGGCCATAACGACTCATTTGGTTTTTCCCCATGTGTTACCTTTGATACTAACATCTGATTTCTTGAAGAGAGCAAGTCAGGGCTCAGACATTTTGGCTCTATCTTCTTAGGTTTAGAATATCCAAGAAGTGCTGGCACGGTGGCAAGCTGCATGAGAGAACTTCAGGGGAATCTGGAATTAACCTGCATGCACAGTCAAATGGGGTTAAAATGCAAATAAAAGAGATCTAGAGCCAGAGAGAAAGGTCAAAGCAATTTTATGTCTGCCTTCTAAACCATAATAAAACAAAAGTAAAATCTGTTTATCACTTATGTTTTCAAAGTACTTTAAAAGCAGGTGTCCTAAATATTTCTTTTTCTATGTTGTAGACACAGACTCTTAGGGGAGTTGGATTATCCTGGTGCTGCAGATTGTAAACATCCCTCACAGCTGGCCAGAGGTGCCTTGGCAAGGGTCATGTAGTGGTTCATTGGCAGAACTCAGGTTTTTGTGTAGTTTACTGGCCAAGGAGCCCAAGAAGTTAGATCCTGGGCGCTAGATCAGCCTGTGGTGTCTACTGACAGTGCAGATACTGAAGTCCAAATCCTTGATTGATATAAAGCTGTATGTGAGCCATTCTTTTTATTCTGAGATGTGTGATCACATCAGTGGTTGCTGACAATGAAGGAGCATGCCATTACAGGTACTTTCCAGGTTTCTGAAGGTCTTGAATAGAAGAGATATTGAAACCAAAGAAAAATTGAGACAATAAATAATGCCATAGGTTTTGGTAACCAAGGATTGAAAACCAGTTGTGAAACTCTAAAATGAAACTCTGGGATAGGGTTGCAAGTAGCTGAAGTGGAGAGGAGTGACTTAGGATTTTTAAACAGGATGGGTTTTATCAATCCAAAATGTTTTTTGTAATGCTGTAAATTAAATAATTAATTGAATTTTGCAGTGTAAAATAACTGCAATGTAACAAGCTCAGTTTCTACTCAATAAATTGACAATGATGATTGTAGGTGCAATGCAAAGAAGGCAAAAAAAATATGAAAATACCTCTAATGAATTAGAACAAACTTGTCAGTGCTCCTTCATTTTAGGTACAAACCCTCTTCTTTTCAAACAATGCATCTCCAAGGCACCTATCCCACTGCTTTAATATTTTGGGGGCTCCTGATCTGCAGCACCATGAATGTGTGTATACTTGTCTTGCAAACCCAGCTGCTCTCCAAGCGTGGCTCCATACTTATAGCAAGGATCAATCTCTTGGTGTCTCAGAGGCTGACCTTCATGAAGCAGTTACTGTGGTGTGAAAAAGCATCGCTTAATAATTCAGATGTGGTCTGATGTCACTGTGGAGATCTGTCAAGTTTATAGAAGCTGAGAATTTGGCCTGCAGGATCTAATGTTATGGGCAAAATGCTGCAGCTTTGGTACTTTTGCCACAAACCTTGCTTTAAACTTGCCCTTCTTAATTGAGGTCAGATGTACAGCATGCTGCTTTAGGTTTGGATATTCAGCTAACATGAGCTGCAGAAGAAGAGAGAACCACAGCATCCTACTATCTAGCTTTCTTAGAAAGCCAGAACACAGGCTAGCTTATTAAAAGCTTCTTTTGGCCCCGTTAGAGACATAAAACAGCATCATTTGTGATATATCAGATATGGCTATGTCAGATGTAGAAAGAGGATGCGTGATCTTAGATGCCAACATGGATAACCTTAAAAACTTGAGTTCTTATTGAAGTCCCAGTGCAAAGTGCCAGTAACTCTGTAATTTCTTACGTTTGATCTTCTAAAGTACATCGTGCAGCTGGCAGTTTGCTGGATTAGCTCATCATTTAATTTCAGTATTTCTGCTTCATTTCGTTAAAGCTCTGAGATTTTTTCCTTTGGACACTGTTGCTTGGTTTCTGTACTGTTCTTGCAGGTTACTAATGAGAGCTCCGCTTTGGAACTCACAACAAAGTCTTCAGT
Organism: Dryobates pubescens; assembly: GCF_014839835.1. Taxonomy (NCBI): domain Eukaryota; kingdom Metazoa; phylum Chordata; class Aves; order Piciformes; family Picidae; genus Dryobates; species Dryobates pubescens. The sequence goes on along the minus strand of NC_071615.1, from coordinate 3,558,599 downwards.
GCAACAGTTAAGGATAGCAGCATTAGGGAAGGGACCTTGCAGAGGAAAGAGGGATCTGTATGCCTCACTCAAGCCGCTAATTAGTCTTAGCAAGCTGTAATTTCTTTGAATCACAATATCCTGAGAGAGGAGAGGGGTCAGAGAAGTGAAGGTTACTTTTCCATTCATTCTCAAAGGGTCAATCAAATTCTGTTAAATAATAAAAGACTGGCAACAATAAGATGCTTTATATCACTTGCAGGTCCTGAATTCATACATCCCTATTAGAATCAAATTCTCAGCACTAATCTGAGAACTGGAGAATTAAAGCACACTCAATGAACACAAGTCTCTCTGCCATTAGGCATTGGGCTTAGATTCCTTTCCAGCTACAGGGGACATTTAGCTGCTCTGGCTGTCACTGGCAATTAAGAAGAGTCTGGGCTAATAAATCTTCAGATAGTCCATTCTCTCCTTTGTTAGCTTTCAAATCCCCCTGCCAGCAGCGTGATGGCACACACACCTCAAAGCAGTCATGCACGCAGGGCCAGCCGGGCACAGCCTCCACCTTTTGGGAATTCAGGAAATCTCACAGCTCCTGATCAAGGGGGAAAGTAAATATTTGTAAAATAAAGAAACTTCTTCACTCTTGAAAGGCTTCAAACCAGATAAAATATAAACAAACATAGCTGAAAAGAGCTTCTTGCCTTGATGCATCCTGGCTTCCTGTGACCCACCTCCACCCTTTCTCCCTCCCGAAGTGATTCATGTGGGAATAGCTCTTTGTGAAGATCTACAGATAAAGTTATGGCAGCCATCCAAAGACATTCATGGCTCCTGGCAATCTATTTTACTTTAACATAATTATATCCTTGTGGGGGATAAATCTAGAAGATTATTTTTTTTTTTAAATAAAAGGGCACTTCAGCGTTGGAGGTGGGGGGAAAAAGATTGGATTTTAGTCTGCTGCAGTGTGGTGTGATGGTGCTCTGTTTCTCATGTCCCCAATAATTGGCAACAGGGAAATTGTTTCAGAAATTACTATCTCTGTGGTTAACCTTGAGTGCACAAGGGGGTGGGGGGGGAGGCTGGGCTGGTTTGTTGGTTGTTTTTTTCTTTTCAATTTATATTAATTCTGGTGTCATACTCATTATCTCGTTCACGTTGCTAGGAGCTTCAGGAGCTTGCCTTCAAAACCAGCAGAGCTGCTCTTTCATTCGGACAGCCAGGAAAGCATTACTTTTGGCAGAGATTTGTGCTCTTTTTGTGTGTGTGTGTGTGTGTATGTGTGAGATATATTCAGGACCTAATCAAGCCTTACTGTCCATAAGTGCTTGTGTAACAAAACTTGGTGAAATGTTCTCTCGAGGTCTGACAGGTGTATCGTGCTTTAGAGATGACTGTACCCTTCAGATGTTGGAAATGCCACAGGAAAGAAAAAAAAAAAAGGAAAGAAAAAACTAAATGCAAAAGGGCAGCATAAAATGTGAACTCTTCAAAATAGCCTCAAATTCTGCTTGCTTAACACGGCATGCTATTAAGCTTGCCTACAAAAGCTTGCAGTTGTGTGGTTGTTCTGCAGCAGTTAGAGTTTTAATGGCATGAGAAAATGCAAGTTTGCTCTTCTCTGGAGTCAGAGAAAATTACAGTGTTCCTGTGCCATCAGTTCTAATGATGTTTCTAGTTTCATAAGAGCCAATTTTGCAACATAAATGAAATAGGCATATCTTTCATTTACACCGTTATCAGTCCCTAAAAATACACCTTGCATTAACGTACCCCTCTGTAATTGATGGATTGCAAATGTTGAGCACTATCACATAATCAAAAGGCTTAGAGGTTAAAGAACTTCTTACTGAACTGGGAGTGCAATCCGGTGGTTGAAATTATTGCTAACTCTAGACAAGATGCTATAATTTCCTTCCAGATAATATAGGAAGCCAGGGTGGCGTAAAACTTCTTGTTAGAACAGATCGTACCATAAGATAAACTCCCATTCATAAAGATCTCTAGGTTTTGGCATAGGGAAATAAAATGTATGGGAAAGAAATATTAGAGGATAGAAATTTCTGTGGAAATCCAGCAGTTGAAGCTTCCTTCTAATTGAAGCAAATACATAGAACTTGAAAATTATTCATATCTCCATATATTTACTACCTGTAGGTGCTGAATTACTATTAAGTGTTTAGCACTTTACTCACACTGTAATTTTTGAGATGAACTGGGAAGAAATCATGAAGCAGGCTGAAATTCAAAGATGTAGAATGAATACAAGAGGAGAAGGGATTGTCTAGAATCTATTCGAGTGATTTTTGGCTTTGAATACTCTTCTATGGGCTTCTGGAACAATCTCAAGCAGATAAGGAGATGGAGCAAAATGATCTGGTACATCTTAGCTGTTTCTGCTTTTATTTTTGGTAACGCTGTGTGATTCCAGTTCCCTCTGCTCCTCCTGAGAACGTCTCTGCTGAAGCTGTGAGTTCAACCCAGATCCTTCTAACGTGGGCTGCAGTCCCTGAGTCCGAGCAGAATGGTCTCATCCTGGGTTACAAGGTATGCAACGGAGTTTCATGCTTATTGAGTTTGTCATGCCTTACCTGGGTATGTTTTTGCATCTGTGATTCATTATTCACCCATTGGGTATTTACATTATTCATAAGTCAGCCAGAGGAGCTGTGTTTGAGAGAGATTGGTGAATATAGTCTAATTTTCTATTTTGTGAAAAGGAGGAATCTGAAATGCCTACTCTTCTCTTCAGCCCTTGTGCAGCCATCTTTTTCTTTGTGTTTTGCATACTTTTATTCTGCAGATACTTTTCAAAGCAAAAGATGTAGACTCTGAACCAAAGAGCCAAATAGTAAGAGGTAACCACACTCAATCTTGCCTGCTGTCTGGCTTGAGGAAATACATGCTGTATGAGATCCAGGTACTGGCATTCACTCGTATTGGAGATGGAGTCCCCAGCTCTCCTGCAGTTATGGAAAGAACCAAAGATGATGGTAAGCTTAAAGGTTACCAAAATAAGTATCTCCTTTGAGCCAGCCTTTTAACACTGCTTTCTTTTAGTGATGCAAGTGTAGATGACACTAAGGCTATTTCAACTTTTTGCTTGCTTGTTTGTTTGTTCTGGGTTTTTTAACTTTGAGCCTGAAGTACTTGGTCCCTACCTTGTATAACTCAGACCTGTTCCATTAGTCATTGGCAAAACCACAGATAAACAGAGTCCCCCATTTCCTCTTAGCATAGAATAGAATAGAATAGAATAGAATAGAATAGAATAGAATAGAATAGAATAGAATAGAATAGAATAGAATAGAATAGACCAGGTTGGAAGAGACCTTCAAGATCATCGTGTCCAACCCATCAACCAATCCAACCCACCTAAACAATTAAACCATGGCACTAAGCACCCCATCCAGTCTCCTCCTGAACACCTCCAATGATGGTGACTCTACCATTTCCCCGGGCAGCCCATTCCAATGGGCAATCACTCTCTCTGTATAGAACTTCTTCCTAACATCCAGCCTAAACCTCCCCTGGTGCAGCCTGAGACTGTGTCCTCTTGTTCTGGTAATGGCTGCCTGGGAGAAGAGACCAACCTCTGCCTGGCTACAACCTCCCTTCAGGGAGTTGGAGAGAGCAAGAAGGTCACCCCTGAATCTCCTCCTCTCCAGGCTAAGCAACCCCAGCTCCCTCAGCCTCTCCTCATAGGGCTTGTGTTCCAAACCCCTCACCAACTTCGTTGCCCTTCTCTGGACTCATTCCAGCAAGTCAACAATCCTTCCTAACATCCAACCTCTTTCCCTGCAGTTGATGAAGAGGGAAAAAATAACTTCTATAATTTTACTCTGAAGCTCAGTGCAGACAATTTGTATTGAAGGCAATTTTTAGAGCCCAATTATAAATTCCTCTTGAAGTTCAGTCATGCTCTAAAGAAAAAAAAAGAAAAGAGTCCTGCAATCGAAAGCAGTAAACAAATCTCAGTTTGATTGGACTGAAGGAGAGAGCTGGATCTTGCAACTTCAATAATCCTTCTTTTTTTTTGTTCCCCTGAAATAATAAGGCATTGACTCTGGAAGATGATCACATCAGCTTCCTTTTGCAACTGCCTCCTCCTGTACTCTTTGAGTGTAGCTCATTGTGTTGAAGGAGAATGAACCTGAGGCAGCCCCCCACCCTGGTGCTATCTGAACACATTGATGTGCTGCTGATGGAGTTTTGCAGAAATTTAGTCAACTCTTTAGCATTTGCAAGGCCAAAAAAAAAAAATGTTGAGTTACTTTTAGTTTCATTGCCTTTACAGTATTAAGGTTAATATCAGCGTGAGAGCCTTCTGTTTATGGCTCCCAGTGAAGATGAACAAAGGGAAAGTCTCTTTTTTTTCATCAAAATGTTTTCATAATAGCAATGGAATAAGCACTGGTTTCTGTAAGCAGCTTCATTAAGGTAATTTGGTTGGGCTGAGAGCACATTCAGACTTCTGGCTTAACAAGATATTTCCTATGGAGTGCAGGGAAGGAGTAAGAGCATGCACAGACAGGAATGGGGATGGCAGCAGGGACAGCAGCTCCCTTATGGTCTTTTTTTAGCCATTTTCTCAGCATACTGCCTGCGTTGAGACTTGGCTTGGTTTTGAAAGAAAACAAAGAGAAATTGCTGTTAGCAGAACTCTGCAGGGAGATGAAAAGCACTCATTGAAATGTACATATCGAACTATAATGAGAAATATTTAAAACTGTTTGTTTTAGCCAACCCCATTATAGCAGCTCCCTCCTTAAGTGCATGTTGGCAAATAATACAAATTGCTCTTCCATCTCCATACCCCCGACATAAATATGTTGTGTCTCCTCTGGGCTCAAATTAATTAAAAGTATCATCAGGGGTAATGCAGGTGCAATTTGTGCTGAAGGGAAAATTTTGCAGATGCTAATGTATGAATTAGCATCTCCTCACCTTGTGAACCTGGGCTGGTCAGTGCAGCCACCAGTCGTGTATATTAATGTGTATGTCACCTGCCTCAGGTTCTCCTGCTCAGAGCTAAATGTTTAAAATGCACATGTAAAAATCAAAAGGCAGTTGCAAACTGGCAATGATGACAGAGAGAGGAGATATTATTCATTTCCAACAGGTATGAAGTGAATTAAGCTGACACTTAACTCTCTATAGAGGCAGCTTGGTGACTTGCTTCATGGTCTATAATCAGTTAGTTAGCACTGATGGGGCGAGCTCACAGAACTCCCCACCGCTCTGATGGGAGATAATCCTCACAGAGGTCCAAGCGTCTTTGTCAGAACATCCTGCAGAATGCATTTCACAGCTGCAGTGAAACACTGTAGGACACACAGGTTCTGTGGTGTCTGTAGGTGTTGAAGGCATTTGGCCATGGGCAGGACTCCTCAGAATAAATGGATATTTTGTAGGTACACAGGCCCTCCTAACCATCTACTAACTCTTGGTGAGATATAGCTTGGGCTGCCTTCTGTGCAAGGTGAGCAGGAAATGTGTATTCCCTCTGACATGCAATGTTTGCTAGCACAAGCTCTGTTTTACTTTCCAGCCCCTGGGCCACCTGTGAGACTGGTATTCCCTGAGGTGAGGCTGACATCTGTACGGATTGTTTGGCAGCCGCCGGAGGAGCCCAATGGAATTATTCTGGGTAAGAAGGGGTAGCAGACCCAGGGCTCGGAGGAGAGGGCTGGAGACCAGAGCAAGCTTTGGCCGTTGGGCTTTCCTGCCCCTTTCATATTGGATTAGAAACCACACATAAAGGTATCTGTGGCTAAAGAAAAGAAAATCTGTTGCTGTCATCTGAGGCATGATGCCCTGTGCTGAGGAGGAAAAGTCTGCCTGGCTGGTGTGTTTTCCTGAGCCAGAATTACATGTCATTCATGGCACTGGGTTTGAATTGTTATCTCTTCCCTATATGCATTTTGGTCTGTAACCTGTTTGGCTGTTGGGCAAACTGCCTGCAGAGCTGCAGCAGGGAAGGGCTGTAGCCCCCTCCTTCTCCCTACTCACCTTTGCTGGCCGTGCCCAACATTTCAGTTCCATGTGTGCTTCCATTTTACTACTTCCTTTGGATAATACTGTCTGACAAGTTGCAAGGAGTTAACTCATTTGGCTTTTCAGCAAGGCAAAGAGGCAGCAAGGCACAACAGGAGCAGGAGACAAATCTTCCTATGTCCCTGCTCTCATAATTCTGTGGTTGTCTTTGCAAGATGTACGCCAGCCGCTACCTGTGCCTAAAATGTGAAGCCTTTTATGATGTAAGAATCCATTCTTACCTCTAAAATTAAAGTAGCTAATGGTTATCTAGCAATTTTGTGTTCTCTGTTGATACTAAATGTGTTTTGCAGTAGTTCTAGCTGATGACTAAAGATGTTTCTCTTGACTCTAAAAACAGAAGCAAAAGCTCCTGGGTTTTGTTTAGTTCTCAGTCTACCAGCCCTTTCTGCTTCTAACTTCACTGCCATCCTCCAGGCTTATTTGGAGTCTGTTAGCAATATTTCCTAAAGCCTTCCTTGTTGGGTGGAGGGTGCCTGCTTCCAATGCTGCTGCATTGGTGACATCCCTTTAAATAAAGAACAGGTCTTGCCTTACATTTAAAACTAAAGTCAAGAGCTCAAAGGATTTACTCAGGTTTGTAGTTCCCCAAAGTGATCCTGACACCTGAAGATGTAGAGAAATCATCAAATGGGATCCAAACATGGACACTGCAGGGAGTTTCTGAGCATGAGAAAGAGTCTGCATGAAGCTTGGCAGCAGTTAGATGCCAGACAGATCCATGCCGGGCTTCTCTGCAGCTCAAGGAAGCTTGGCTTCCAGGTTGTCTTATAGGTTTGATTTGTTGCTTTTTTAAAGGACCTGCGTGCCCTAGAACTCTCTCTCAGCAGAGACTGGGATTTGAATCACAGGATGTGGCTAAGGAGAAAAAAAGTCATTTGATAGAAACGATGAGGAAGTACAAAAGAGATTTTGCTCTTCCGACTGTGTTGCAATGTCTCACGTTGCTGCACTTTGTCAGCCCTATTTGCTGAAGTTGCAAGCTTAGTGGAGTGGGAAGTCTCTTTGATTTTGTCTTCACGGAGTGCTTTGTGCAGTGCATCCCCTTCCTGGTTCTTGCTCACCACTGTGCTGGTGATAAATTCATACAAATGGAGGCTGGAAGGGAGAAGAGTATCCCTTAAAGAACGCTTGGCATGCTTGGCATGCAGACTGTTGTTTCCAATGCCTTGCACAGGCCATTCCCAAGTAACACACTCCAGGTTAATTGATATTGTCCTGACTTGACTTTTTTTTGCAACACTGACGGTGTTACTAAGTAGGTTTATGACCTGCTATTAATTCCTACCCTTTTTCTGCAGTGCACTTCCAGGTCAGTCACTCCCTCTTTTATACGTGCATTAAGCTTTTTTTTCCCCTCTTTGTGAGCGTGATAATTCACAGGTGCCTTTATTGAATTCCATCTTGCTGATTCCGGACCATCTCTCCTCATTATCAAGATCACTTTAAATGACACTCTTGTCCTCTAAAGTGCACATAGCCATTCACATTTTGGTTCCATTTTTGGATTTATTTATTTTTTTTGCAAGTAGCTTGGCAATTCCATCAGCCAGGTCATTAGTGAAAATATTGAACAGAACCAAAGTCATTCATGCAGTCTCATGAGGGCTTACTTAATATGTCCTCCCTGCTTGTTGGCCAACTACTGATAACAACATTTTGACTCCTCTTAAAAAGTGTTCAGGTCGAAATGTGTAGCATTTTTTTCTTAAGATTCTAGCTTTCTTGTTTGTTTTTGAAGGGGCTCTGTGCAGCCATATTAAAGCCTTACTTAAAGTCAGTGTGGATCACATCCACTCATCCCAGCTGGCCAATTACACAGCTAAAATGGAAAATAGATTATTTGGTATTTATTATTTGCTCCAGACAAGCACATATTGGCTGTTCCTTGGCACTTCATTATGCTTATAGATGTTTTTATGTTGACTGTTTTTTCTTTCTGGATACTAAATTTAAGCTTGATTTGTCCATTTGTCTGCTCAGACTTTCCCCATTTTCAAAGGCAGGGTACTTTGTTTGCCCTTCTGTAATGTTCTGGGATGTCACCTGTCCTCCACAAGTTCTTGAAGATAATCAGTAATTATTTGGAGATGGCTCCAGCTAGTTATATAAGCACTGCAGGGCAAATTTCATCAGGCCTTTCTGACTTGATTACATCCAGCTTAACTAAATATCCGTTAACCTGTTCTCTCTTCTAGCCTACATCCCTGCTTGCATTGTTGTCACTTTTAATTTGTGTTAAGTATGTAGTCAGCATCAACTTGTGTGTGTGAAAATGAAGCATCAGAGGTATCAGCCTTTCACTCTCTTCTGTCTCAGTTGTCTTGTGCTCATCTTTTCTTCCAACTAGTTGACCTGTCCTCCTTCTGTCTCTCAGATTTCTAATGTATTTATAAAATCTTTCTCATTTCCTTTGATGCCCTTTAAGTTATAACTCACTTTGCACTTTAGCCATTCTGATTTGGTCCCTTACTTGCTTGTGCTGTCTATTTATACTCTCCCTTAGACGTGTGTCGTGTTTCAAGTTTTTGTCCAATTCACTTTTGATTTCCAGGTCATTAGTGAGTTCTGAAGGCAAACATATTGGCCTCTTAACATCTATTGTCTGCATTGGGATAGTTGTACCTTTTCATTGTCTCCTTTAAAACTGTCAGCTAACCTGAATTCCTTTTTCCTTTAGAATTCCTTCCCAGGGGGACGTTACCTGCCAGTTCCCCCGGTCCACCTCTTTGAAGTTCCATTGTCTTTATTCAACAGCTCTCTTCTTTTTTTGATAGTAGAAATAGTGGGGTTCACGGAGGAAGTGGTTTGCTGCCAATGTCAGAGAGGGAAAGTAAAAATTACTCGTGCTGATTCTGTGATCTTTCCTAAGAAGTGAAATGTGCTTCAAAAATAGACAAAGAACAACGTCCAGCATTCGAAGTAAAGGTTGCAAGTTGTTGTTGGTTTGTGGGAGTTGTTTTCCTCCTGTACACCTTTTAAAACTCATTACTATAATGAACTTTCAAAACACCACTGTAACCCCCACAGTCAAGTGCGCTGAAGTAGAGCTGTTGGGAAAAAAAATATAAGTTAGTGTAATTTTGCACAGTGCCTTTCTACTCTCTGGTGGGGTTGGAAAGAAAAAAATACTTGCTTTGCAAGAGCAACTTATATTCAGAGCCTTTGAACTAATGTTCCTGCTCTGCTAGCTTTGTCCTCAGAGTATACAAGCACCTTTGCAGCTAACATTTTTGTAATCTATATCAAAACATGTTCTAGCATTTCAGAGGGAGATTAGCAGGATGAAATGCTGGCAGGCACACAGAGGGAAAACCACTTGTTTGTTTGTTTAAATATTTTACTGTGGAAGGCTGCTAGATATTTCCATTCTCCTTTTGGGAATGTTATGCTAACCATCTGAGGCCTCACTCTGTCTTCTTGTCTGCACTCCGTTCAGCTAGCACCCAACATAGTTCCTTCAAATACCATTAAAGAAAAAGGACGCATTAGTGTTGTCTAGGGTTAGAGCTGGGCCAGCCATTAGATGAGTGACAGATACTCTTTATTAACCCCTCTTCCTTCCCAAGGGAAATGACAAAGGGAATAAGAGAGAGAGAGAGACAAATTAGAAAAGAAAAATAAAACTCCTGTAATGAAAAAAAAAAAAAAAAAAAAAAAAAAAAAAGAAATACAAATATATTCAAAACCAATATTGAATCAAGCCCTTGATGGCAATCATGTCATTGACACCACTGATGCTGTGGCAGGCACTGGGGAAGTCCCAGACCAGATTTGGTGGCAGAGGGGAACTGGATTCTGGAACTGGATTCATGGGTCAGGTTCAAAGACAGAATGGACAAAGTCCTCCTTGAACTCTGACCATTGAAGAAGAGGGGACTGTGGTCCCTTGTGATCCCTCAGCTTTATCCAGGAGGTGATATCCATGGGATGGAATCTCTTGCTGGTCAGTTTAGGGTCACCTGTCCTGTCCACACCTCCTCACAGGTGCCACCTCTTTCTTACTGCACCACCCTCAATATGGTGCACAAGACTTAGCAATGACCTTGGTCTCCATAGAGGGAAGCAAGAGCCTCTGTGCACACCAGTCCTTGGTACTAACTCCAAACCTCAGTGACCTCACCGCTAGAAGCAGTCACTGTCTGTGCTAACATGCCCTGAACTTCAGAAAGTGCCATCACTGAGCAGAGGCTGAGCTGGGAAGTTAAATTATTGAGTAGAATCACTTCTGTTCTAGCCTAGATCAGGACCAATGTGCATATGTTAACTTCTGGCTATGAGCTTCCCCTGAAAACAAGAGCTGAAGCCTCAACCTTCCAGGCCCTGGTTAACATTCCTCCTCATATCCTTTGTATTTAGCGCTCACCTGAAGCGTACTGCGAAAGAGTGTAAGAACTCCACTGAGAATTAGACCCAAAATTGGATGCAATCCATGCCTGCAAATTCATATTTTGCTCCTAGACTGCATTTGCACACCCACTGGCCCTTGAACAGATAAGCAGGAGAATCAACAACCTGGCTTGCCGCTGCACTCGGCAGCCTGTAACCTCCCCATAGCTTTTGGCTCCCCCCAAGTTCTGTGACAAATTAAGAAGTGTTTGTATCTCTGCTGCACCGTGGCCTGTGTGAATGGGGAAGGGGGGGAACCTGTCAGTTCTGAAGGGCTTTGTATGGTGATGAGCTCGAGAGCTTTTTGATATTCATGGTGTGTTGTCATCTTCCTGCCGGTTTGCTTTGGGGAATCCACTGGTTGTGTTACAATGACCTAACATTTAACAGGCGGTTCAGACTGTTGCCATTTATTGAGTTCAGAAAGCAGTAGCTCATGAAAATGCTCGCAGTTGTGCAAGAAAATACTTAAAAAGATCCTAATGCAAAAAAATATATAGATATAAAAGCTAATAAGCCTGGTTTTGATGAATAAACAAACTCCTGAAGAGTTCATCTCTCAAGGCTTCTGATTATTTTTTTTAATGCTGTTTTGGCCCAGTGAAGCACAGAGCTCACAGCAGCAGAAGAGAGTTGGGATCTAAGGCTGCATGGGGGGCAAAAAAAAAAAAAGAAAGAAAAATTAAGGAAACAATAAGAATTCTCCTTATTGACCATCCAGATACGTGTTGGTGAGCAGAACAGAATAATCAGCTTGGAAGAGACCTTTGAGAGCATCATGTCCAACCTATCATCCAACACTATCTAATCAACTAATGGCACCAAGCACCCCATCAAGTCTCTTCCTAAACACCTTCAGTGATGATGACTCCACCACCTCCCTGGGCAGCCCATTCCAATGGCAAATAACTCTTCCATGAAGAACTTGTTCCTAACATCCAGCCTAAACCTCCCCTGGCACAGCTTGAGACTGTGTGCTCTTGTTCTGGTGCTGGTTGCCTGGGAGAAGCAACATTTATTTGCAAAAGCCCAGGCAGAAAACCTCTGAAAACAGACTCTGAAATCTCATCAAGAAAGCTAACTGATCCTATTGGCCCTTCTCTTACACATTAGATGGCATTAAGAATGCAAGTTCTATGCAGCTCTCTTCCATCCCCATCAATTTTAACAGCAGAGTTAACTCAGAAGACTTAATACTAAATACAAAAACATCCAATAAGATGGGAAGTTTTCTGCTGTTTGGTCCAGAACCTTCTTCTCAATCTTGTTCTTCTGGAAAATCTTCCTTTCCCCAAAGGTTTGCTCTGATCACCTTTAAAAGATTTATTTTTTTTTTTTTACTGTCATTCATAACTTTTGATTATTTTGATTTTTTATTTTTATCTAAGGTATCTGCATCATCTTATTGGCATAATCTAGTCGGGAAAGGAAGCTTCCTTATTGGAATGGGCTGCCCAGGGAGGTGGCGGAGTCGCCATCCTTGGAGATATTCAAGAAAAGACTGGACGAGGCATTTAGTGCCATGGGCCATGGTCTAGTTGATTGGATAGGGCTGGGTGATAGGTTGGACTTGGATGATCTTGGAGGTCTCTTCCAACCTGGTTTACTCATGAGTCTATGATTCTATTCCTCCACTGCAGCAATTGCAGTTATTGCCTCTTACAGCCCTCGAGCACACATTAATTTCTCTTTGAACACTTTCCATTTACCTCTATTGATTTGCCTCGTTTGATTTCACTTAACACTTCCTGTCTTCTCCCATCCCTTGTTGCTGAAATTCATCAACTTCATAGTTTTATCTTTTTGATCTTGCATTAGCCCTAATTATTATCCAAGCTGTAGTTTAAATACTGTGTCTTCCATGCCACTCATCAAAAAGGGAAGCGATGCTTTTTATGCCAGTATATTATATCCTGGCTGTCCCAAACTGTCTAATAGGAGGAGGTGATAGAGGGGACCAAAATTAAGCTACTGGGTATCTCTCAGGTGGGTTGTGGGTAGCAATAAGAGCAAGCTGAGTTCAGGTGCAGAAATTGGATATGTAGTTTTGAATCAAACTGAGGGAAGATGTTGCGTTTCTGAGGAAACATGTAAAGGTGATGGCTCTGGTTGTGTAAACTCTGCCTGAGATATCCAGGAAAATAGATATTTGCCCAGACTGTCAGTGAGCATGGCAGCTGTAGGAGAGGGCAGTGAGAGCTGATACTGTTTTTCACAGGGATGAGTTGAAAGGGAGTTTGTGGAGCCTGTCAGAGAGACTGGCTGTGACGAGTGATTTCTTCATTCTGATGGCTAGATTAGTTTTTACACTAGCCAAGGAACCACTCTTGTGTAAGTTATTACAGTGGCCTAGATAGGTACATGTTCCTGTGCCCAATCTGAGCATGTTTATAATTGGCTTTCCAGCATGAGTGCCACCATTTAGCAGTAAATAGTTATCTTTCTATTCCCTCCTTACGTTTTTAACTGCACTTTATATTTCACAAAGGTTTAGAAAAGAGAGGAAATTGCTCAACATGGATGTGTCCCAGATATCATACTTATCTCTTAATAACTAGATAAATCAACTTCTCTATTCTTTCAATATTATCTGTTTCCCTCCAGGTCTTATTCTTTATGTCTTATGTCCCTTTATCCAACTTCCTTAGCCGTCTTAGTTGCTTCTTCCTTCATCTTTCCTGCTGCTATAAAAATTTCCCCAGTGCTTTTCTTTGACTGTTTTTTTTCCCTCTTAGTGAGATCCTGCAGCAGGTTTTTCACTTCCACACTCTTCACATCTGTATAAACAACACACACACACAAAAGATTACAGTGTATCCATTCCTTCTCCCCATTCATAGCTGTCTTTCTGTAAGCTTTTAAAAAGAACAGAATATTCTAGTACTAAAGATACAGAAATATTTTGGTGAAATATACTGGACCAGTCATAGGAGAGCTGGTGCCATGGATAAAAGGAGCTAGTTAGCAGGTGGAAGAATGAAGTATTCAAAGCGTAAGACCCCAAGACTTTATGAGACAAAAAGTGCTTTGATCCCAGCAGTCTAATGCAATCTACCCAGCTATGAAAATCCTGCTGTGGGAATGTGCCTGGTATGGTGGAGTGTGAGGGTACCCCCCGGCAGCATGGGCTAAACCTGCTCCAGGGGCTGGAAGCATTTTGCTCTTGGTCATCTCCAAACATGGAGCTTGGAGTGTTTTAAGGCACTGCACTGAGTCAGCTCTGTACCCAGAACCAACCACAGCCTCCAAGAGCTCAGGCACAGGTGTTGGGAAAATCCAAGTCACTCATTGAGGCATCAATGCAATCAGATTTTGTTCCATGTAAGGCAGCTATGGCTGCTGCACCACATCCCTCAGCAGCTGCTGAAGGAAAAAGGACAGGGAAATGTTGGTGCATTGTCAGCAGCACTGTGAGAGTCAGCAGACTGAAATGAATACCATCTGTATCCCACTTAAATTCCTCTGTTTGCGACCGTGTGCACCACACGCCAGGATGGCATGCGTTCAAGGGAGTGCAGGAACTCTGACTGTGCCTCTTCTGTGAGTGGGCATGTGGCAGTTGTTGCATATTCACAGTGGGAAATAAATGTCATTGATTGTGTCCAATAGCCACAGGTAAGAAAAAAGCTCGGGTTTCATGCACTGACCTTCACAAATGAAGCACGCCAGGTTTGGCTCCTATTGTTCTTCTTACAGCCAAAATGTGGTGGGAGTTCAGACTCTAGCTGGGGTGTTAATTCCAAGAAAAGAGATGGTCTCAGGTGCTGCAGACCCCTTTGTCATTCAGAAGATGAGCAGAGGGTTGGCAGAGTCATGTCATGACTATTTTATTTTCAGTTGGTTTGATTTGGATTTGTTGGCTGCCCTCTGCCCTGGGTAACTCCATGAAGCATTTAATCACACAACTGCATTCAGTTTGGGCAATAAAGCTCCACACCAGTTCTGGTATTAATTGATTTTGGAAATCAGCAGCTGGACTGCAAGTTACCATTGAGCTCCAGAAGTGAGAGCCTGATTCAATTGCAGGGTTTACGGAACGGATTTTGAACATTTGGCAGATCCTCTTTAGGGGACAGTTGCTGCTAGTGGTGCGTGAGAGCTCTGGAAGCCCTCCTTTGCACAGTTGGATCATTAATAATGCAGGCTGAACCATGAACTCCTAATTGTCAGGCAGGTTGGAATGGGGGTTATCACTTACAGGCATCAACAAAATTGATTATTAAGTGCTGCGTGGTTGAAGCAGGACCTCACAGCTTGCAGGCTTCCTCCTTAGGCTGTGGGCAAGGGCAGCAATGTTGAAAGACAGAAGAAAGATGTTTCTATTGGCAGGTCTGGCACTTGCTGGACTTGCAGTTGCAGGGGAGTGGGAGTGCTGAGAAGGAGGCAAGTGCAAAAAGCAGGAGCAAGCTTTTGCTTGAGCCATATAAAAGCTGCTCTGCAGCTGAGGAACCTTCAGTTTGAGACAATGCTGAAACCATGAGAGGGCAGAACAGTGTGTGTGTGTGTCTGTGTGTTTGCTTATGCACGTGTGCTTGGGTGAGGAAGCTGAAACAAGAGACTGTTGTCTTGATCTGATTCAACCAGTTGACATTAATTGCATGGACTCTGTTCCTCTGCCTTTCCAAAAAAATCTACCAAAAAAATCTTCAGGAAAGATTAAACTGGTTTTGTATCTTGTTAGTATAAAGAATGGGAAGTGAAATCAGTTTCATGGCAGATAATATTCAGCAGACCCTCGTGTGTGCCACTCTGCATGACTTCTCTTGTAAGGTACAGCACCTGACCCGGGAGAACTGCCATGTAGCAGAGGTTGATAACACTAAAGGAAGTAAATTACTTTGTTCTGGTCTCAGATAAGCAAGTAATTATGATAAACTAATAGTTCTGGTGCTCTTTTGTCCTTGCTATTTAAAACAAAACCCTAACCCTTTTTCTCTCTCTGGTGGATGCTGTGATTCCAGGGTATCAGATTGCCTACCGCCTGGCCAGCAGCAGCCCCAACAAGTTCACAACGGTGGAAGTTGGCTCGACAGTCAGGCAGTTCACTGCTACAGACCTCACCCCTGAGTCAGCATACATCTTTCGGACATCTGCCAAGACCAGGCAGGGCTGGGGGGAGCCCTTGGAAGCCACGGTGATCACAACAGAAAAAAGAGGTAATGCCTGCAGCCGCAGGTTGTGGTGCTTTCTGTTGCCTGCCTTGAAGCCTGTGGCACTCTTAGGGGAATTTGAACAGCAGGCTAGAGCCTGTACACCACCTCCTTCTCACCCCATAAACCTGCCCCAAACCATAGCAACATCATGATTTGAGAAACCGGGTGAGCAAGACAGACTTTTATGAGACACGGTTCTTCTAACCTGCCGGGCTGTTGGAGATTGATTTTTCCATCAGCTGCTATATTGGCCATATGCAGCCTCCTCCTGCAGTTCAGACCATTTTTTCAGCTCTCTCGTTTTCTAGAAAGATTGCAATCTTAAGAAAGTAAGTGATGGATGAATTATATCGATTAGGGAATGCAAAATGAGGGGCAGTGATGTTGCAGAATTTCTCCGCGGCTCCTCCGTTGTAGCTCAGTCCTGACCTAATGTGTTAGTAATTATTCTGGCCTCTCACTGCTGCACACTCAAGTGGAGTGTTTGCATCTGGATCGCCCAGAATTTTTTCTGCCATATGAAATCTGCCATCAGCCATATAAAATGGTTTTTCACCTTCTGAATTTCCAGTCAAATTCTGTTCTGTAGGGAACCTACTTGAAGCAAGCAGGAGTTGCATTGTGTATAAGTGAAAGCAGATGCTTAGATACCAAACGTAGCAAACTGTGAAAGACACATAAGGTATTGCAGAGTCTGCTTTGCATCATTGCTTGTTTCTAATGCTTTGGCTCAAGTAACTGCTTGATTCTTCAGTCTTAGGACAGATCTCTAGAGCTGCCACTTTTTTTTGCTTGTGCATGAAGATTAATTTGTTGTTTGTTGTTTGCTTTCTTTGATTTTTAATTCAGAGCTGAGAGAAAATATATTGGTAGAGAACAGGAGGGTGGGTTTTCCTCTGGTCTTGTACCATATGCCGTGTTCCCCTGCAAAGCATGCATCTGAAAGGAGGCTGTAGACAGGCTGGGGTTGGTCTCTTCTCCCAGGCAACCAGCACCAGAACAAGAGGACACAGTCTCAAGCTGCACCAAGGGAAGCTTAGGCTTAAGGTGAGGAGAAAGTTCATCACAGAAAGAGTAATTGGCCACTGGAATATGCTGCCCAGGGAGGTGGTGGACTCACCATCCCTGGAGGTGTTCAAAAGAGGACTGGAGGTAGCACTTGGAGCCATGGTTTAGTTGTCATGAGGTGTTCAGGTATTAGGTAATAGGTTGGACTTGTTGACCTCTGAGGTCTTTTCCAACCTGGTTGATTCTGTGATCAGGTCTCTTGAGCTGGCAAAGTCAAAACTAGCCAGGGTAACTTCATGAGCATCACTCCTTTGTCCATCGCTGGATTTTGTGTCATGGGTACCTCTGACTCAGTGCGCTGCCTGGGTATTGATCTTGAAAAAAGCTTCTCCCTCAATAATTAGAACCATGCAAGTCCTGTGATTTGTAAAAGTCACAGTTCAGAGAGAAGCATGCTCCAGCAGTAACTAGGGCAGACCTCCATAGATGGCTTTCAATTGTTGTTAGCACTTTTGCATGTGCTTGCGTGCCTGCTCTTGGCTCTTGCCCAAGCCTTGCACTACAATACAACCAATTACATTTACTAAAGCTTAAAATGTGCCTACTAAGCAGCCTCTTGTTTAAAGTCCTTTCTACATCTTGCAAATACTATGGTGCAGGAATAAGGATTTCCCATGCCCACAATGGCTTCCTTATTATTTTCCTTAGAAGAGAAGATACTGGCCTGATGTTCAACCACCAGCAGTGAGGAACTGGGGGATATATTTCAACCTCAGGAGGTTCTACCTCAACATGAGGAGGAACTTCCCCACTGTGAGGGTCATGGAGCACTGGAACAGGCTCCCCAGAGGGATTGTGGAGTTGTCTCCTCTGGAGACTTTCAAGAGCCATCCGTATGCATTCCTGTGCAACCTGTGCTGGATTCTGTGGTCTTGCTCTGGCAGGGGGGTTGGACTCGAAGACCTAGAGAGGTCCCTTCCAACCCCTAACATCCTATGATCTTGTGATGCTGCTTCTGGCCTGTCTGGCTGCTGTTAAAATAGCTGCTGGCATTGCTCTCCAGGTCATATGCAGCCTTCCAAGTACATAACAGTGCAGTCCTCCAGGAAAGAACTGCTAGAGCTCTATTATGAAACTTTAAGTGCCTCTAGTAAAGATACTGTCCATCAAAACCATTTATCAGCTCAAGGTTTCTTCCACCCCTGACTGACTCCTGTCAAAAGGGGTGGAGGCTTAAAGTCCAGCCTGTGGAAGTTTCCAAGACAGCCCACCATGCCCTGTAAAGTGAATACTCACATTTCATTGCCTCCCCTTTGCAATAAAATATGCTTCCCAGACCATGCACAAGCTGTTGCTGGACAGGGAATAGCTCGAGGCAGAACTCCCACCTCTGCTGTGGGAACAATGATCCCTCCTTGCTATCAATGCTTTAGGGTTATCTTTAATAGTCATAGTGTAAAATGAGCTCTTTCTCTTTCTGATGGATGGCTTTGCATGCTGTGTTTCTAGGCATGCTATGGAACCCAGTCCCCAAGGCACTGAGATGTAACTGAAGTCATCCCATATGTAAATCATAGAGAGAAGAATGTGTAATCTCACCCCTCACGTGCGGGGGTGATAAATTTAGCCAGGGCATCTGTTATGCTACCAAATAAATGGATAGGTCTGAAAATCATAAACATGACAATGAATATTCTAGAGTGAAAAGATATTTCATTTCCATTAATAAATTAGGGCATTTAATGTCCTTGATATGAAGGGAGGCAGGCACAAAAATTCCCTTGAAAATTGGCAAAATTGGTCACTCTGGTCCTTTAAATTCCTTGGCTAATCCTAATACAAAGATTTCCTTTTCACAACACCTGTGGTTTACAGATCCCAAGTTGTATTGGAGCTGTTCTCTAGAGCTTCTTCTGTAGTACTTTGAGTCTACGTAGCAGTGTGTTAGCCTCCAGAATAGTGACCCACAGTGATCAGGGGACAACTTGAGTCCCAAGATGTAAATGTAACAAGAAATTAAAAGTAGTCCCTTGAATCACATGGCCTGGCCTTACATTCCTGCACAAACACTCACCTTAGCACTTGCTTGTGGCTAAACTCCTATAAATAAACTCTTTATACTAATGTTTTTGTACAAACAGTCAGGAAGTATATCTTGCAATGCAGGAGATTTTAAGATCTCCCATTAGCAACAGGAGGAAACCCAGTCATGGGAGACTGACTGCAAGATCTGACCTGCCCAAAACTGCAAGCTGGTTAAAGCTTATCAGCAGAGAGTTTTAAATCCCTGCACGACACTGGCTTCCTCTGATAGAATAACCCTGAGTACCTGTCTCAGCCTGTCAGTGTAAGGCATTGACCTTTTGCATTGTGCTTGGGCTGGTAGGCTGCTGGCACTGAGGGCTTCCTCCAGCTAATAGCTTACAAATCTTTGGGCACTGATGTCAGCAAGAGCATGCTGCAGAGAAATGCCAAAACATATAGGAAATGGTTTCAGGGGATGGCAGGGAAATGAAGTGCTTGCCAGAGAGAGCTGTGAGGAGTCAGGCAGGCAGAGGTGTGTTTATGGAAACAAGTGCTGATGAAGTTGAATTGAATTGCTTCTCAAAAGCAAGTCACTGCGGTGTCTCCAATCAATTTCTGCTTTATTACATGCCACACATTTTAATCAGAATCAATAATCTTCATGATAAACAATTAAACAATTATTCCTCACTCTATAGAGTTTCTCTATTGAAATCGATGGAGTGCAGAGACACCGTGATGGGAAAGGAGATCTGTGTTGGAGCAGGTGGGGACTGGCATGCTTACACCTGCATTGCCATTCCCTGCCTCATCTAAAGGTCTGAGCTTAATTACTCCAGAGAGATCTCCCTCAGCATTGGCACTGGCCGGTTTGACTTTGCAGGTTCAAGGCCAGTGGGTATGAAGGGAAGGATTGGGGACATCTGGAAGTGAACTGCAGCAGATACTAAAGCCCTAGCCCTACACCATCTCCAAGCTGAGGTTTGGGAGCAGCAGCCACAGCAAGAGCTGATGATGATTCCCAGTTCCTTGCCAGACAGAGCTGGTGCAGGAATTCACTACTAGCTTGGACTCTGCTGCACAGCAGCCTGTTCCAGCTCATCCATTTCTCTTCACGCCTCAACTGGGGAGCAGCTGGTGGAAGAGGATTCCATATAGCATGGGATGAATATAGTAAGCCCAGGTCAAAAAGTGAACTAGTTTAAGGCAAAGTCTGTCAGAAGAGCCATTACAGCTAGAAGCATGGCTGAGTTTCATTAAAGATTTCCTTGGTTTGCTTGGCTGCTGGTCCTAATGATTCTTCCTTAACCTGCCAGTCTCATACCCACACCAGTTTGAGATCTGTTGCTAGGAAGGTGTACATTCAATAGCGACCTTTTATGCAGAGAAAGAAGAATCCATTTTACTGCTCTTTGCAGTAAAAGGTTAGGGAATGGCTTGTATACTTCATGGGGCAAATCCAAAAGCTTCATCTCCTGTGGCATTGCTACTGTGAAAACGTGACCAGGCTGTCATTTTTTTTTATGTTAGCATTGACCTTCCCCTCAAAGCAGTAGCAAATTATGGTTTGATTGCAGAACGACCAGCACCTCCCAGGCTGGTGGTGACCCCACAGAGCGACGTGTCGTCACGGAGCCTGCTGTTGAAGTGGGTCCCTGGAAGCGATGGATCTTCACCCATACGATATTTTACTGTCCAAGTGCGAGAGCTGCCAAACGGAGCCTGGCAAACCTACTCCTCTTCCATCAGCCACGAGGCCACATCCTGCATTATTGAAAGGTAACATCTGATCCCAGGCTAGCGTAGAAATTCCCACGCTTACCACTCCCAACAGCTAGGAGCATCCCTCAGCTTCACAGTGGTTGTTTTTTTTGGGGTGAGAGGGTTTAAGTTAGGCCACTGCTGCCATTTTAGAGGTGATGTTATGAGCAGCAGTTGAGAGATTTGCTGAAGGTCATGCCAAAAAAATCTAATTAAAGTTGGATTGCAACGCATCCTTTTGAAGCACTCCCTGAAAGCTCAGCGCCATAGATAACACTACCCAGGCTAAACTAAATGTAACCACACAATGCTCTGTCAAATTCAACTAGTTAAAAATCCTTTCAGTGGTGACTGATGTTAAAATGCACTCTCGATGCTGCATTGCAATTATCTCTCTATAAGCTTTTCCAGATGAAATGAGAACCATTTTTATCTGTAGTTTCCATACTGAAGCATATAGATAGCATCAGGATGTTTAAACTTTGTTATTCAGGCTTCATTATATCCTCAGCAATGCTGCTGTAATTAAAGTCCTTGTAACATCTGTGATAGCATTTTGAGTGTCTATCAGAAGGTGCTTGTTTTGCTGTCCGTTTCCTCTGTTGACGAGCGAGTACAAATCAGATTATTTCTGAAAGGTGGTGAGCTTTTGGAGAATTGACTACTTAAAGATTCAGGTACAGATTGTTCAGGCCTGTTATAAAAACATCAGTGGCTGCAGTGTGTGGCAGCTCACTGGTCATGTGCCAGAAGATGCAGATGCCTCGCTATCATTTCCTCTAACTGTGCTGCAGAAAGAAGAAAACTTGGCAATTGAAAGTGCCAATATAGACCAAGTGCATTGAACTTGGGGGTGTTATGCCCACCCCGAGTTACACCCAGCGTCTTTCCAGTAAAATCAAGGGGACCAACTGTGTCACTTAAGCTTGAGAGCGAGATTACTGAAAACAAAAGATCAAGATGACTTGAATTATTCAGTTCCTCTGGGTGAGTAAGTGTCCTAATGGATGGCACCTGCTGAAAGTCCAGAGGAGCAGTCCAGGCGTGTTGTGAGTGCTGCCCATCAGAATGCGTTGTCTTGCGGCGTTTAATCATTCCTTACAGGTGATTTTACTTGGGTTTGCAGTCAGTGTTGCATCTGCCAGCTGATGGCTAGACACCACCAATTAATTAGCTAAATCCCCTGTAACTTAGAGCTCTGCACTTCTAGCCTCTGCGTGTGCCTCAAAAGGCAGCCTCCCCCACACCTTTCCCTGCCAAGACAAGACAGAAGACTCTTTGCAAAGGTTATGTCAGCTGGAAATCACTCTTTGCATATCTTAAGAGCATTGCACAGATAAAAGAGCTGCAGGGAACCTGTTGTTACTGTCTTTATTAAATAATCCAGGTAATAGCATTAATTAGAAATTCAGTAGGAATAAAGCACACTGATCAAATGGCATGGTCTAGAGGATTAGGCAGAAGGCTGGTGCTCTGAATTCCAGTGCCTGCTGGGCACATTACCTGCCTCCTGTCTACCAGCCATCCCTATCCATGCACTGACAATGAGCTGACCCACAGATGTGTGTCAGGATCTCTCAGGAAAAGCACCTTGAAAGCCAGGCTTTGCATAGCTGTACAGAGCTCATATAACAGCATTATCCTTCCTTTCCACCAAGTCCCAGTCACAGGCTGCCCTAAGAACTGCCTCTTTCTGGCTGCTTTCTGGAGCCTGATTCAGCTAAGAATCCCTACATATTCTCAGGAACTCAGGCCCTTGGGAACCTGAGGAGATGCTGATGGCAACAGGAGTATGAACACCCCCATGTCATGAGAAACTGAGGGAGGCTGCAAATTAAAAGCAGCATGGAGAAGAGACAAACTGCTCAATGACTTTAGTTGCCAATGGGCAAGTTCTCTGTAGAGGCTTGTTCCAAAGCAAGTTGTGAAGCTGCAGGGCCATTTCATCTCTCAGCCTTTTTGGGTTTTGCCTTGCACAGCCTGAACCCCTTCACCTCTTACAAACTGCGAGTGAAAGCAACCAACGACATTGGAGACAGCGACTTCAGTGCGGAGACTGAGGCGGTCACAACTCTGCAGGATGGTAAGCCAGGAGGGGAGGCATGCTGGGGGGGCATCATCATGGGATGGGCACTCCCCAGTGCTCCTGGGTTTTCTGGACACACTGCAATGTCTTCTCCACTGGGACCATGGAGTGAAAATTCAACAGTCAGTGCAATTTTGTTCTTAGGAGATTGATACAGGTAGTAATGAGATGTGGCTGAATTAAAACAGGCAGCCTTAAGTGTCCTGCTGTGCCCTCTGATAATGAATCATACTTTCAGGAGTCTCAAAATGGAATTAAACTGCATTTGATTGGCTTCCAAACTCTGCACTAACCATTATCTTTGCAGAAATTGAATAATTTACAAGAGATCATTAAAAATAAATGTAGAACCATGCATACATTTGAAGAAGTTTCTTCAATTGTTTTTACTCACAGTCCACATCAGTCTGCAAATATGGCAAAATTGCCAAGGTACAAGAAAGAGAAGCTCCCAGAAACACAAGCATTTAATCCTGCAGATCAGGGCTAATAAACTGTGAATGACATTGACAAGACTTTTATTTTTATCCTTAAGAGATCAGCTTCTAATTCCTTGATTGTATAAAGTCACTGTCTGAATGCAGAAGTAGCTCTGTTGTTTTGAATGGAGAAAAGAAGACTGCAAAGTATGAAAAAGCATCAGTAGTTACCCTTAGCCTGGGAAATGGAGTAATAGAGGGACACATATCTATGTACATGATGCTGGGGATTAGCCACTGTTTCACACTGCTTGAGGAATGGCAACTGAAGTATGATGTTGGGGTATAAAAATAGGAAATAATTTTGCAAAGGAATGCTTAAAGAGTCTGTTCTTGAAGTCAGAAAAGCAGAGGACAGAGCTCAGGAGTATGCTAAGTTGAACTAGAGCCTGTGTAACATCTGAATGATGTGCCTGGCAGCCTTTTAAAGACATCCTGACTCTCCACCTTCTTGACCAGCGGCTGCTGTGTGCGTGCAGCCTGTAACTGGTGCTGATGAGGCAGCAGGGGCTCACCGTTTCAGAAGTGAAAATTAAATTTTCACTCTTTGAATTTAGCTACAGTGAATCCAGAGTTGTGCTTGACCTCCTCTCAGTACAATGGGGAAACACTGTGAAAGCTTCTCACCTCCTTAACAAACTGAACATTTATTCCACCGAGCAAACTTGGTGCTGCCACCAGAGCATTGCGCTGTGGAGGGCTGTCAGCTCCTGATAAGCCTTCCATTCTTCATGTCTGAGCTGCTATAGTCTGTGTGTGTGTGTGTGCTACAGGCCATGGGCACAGGAATGGGTTAACCTGTGGGAAATCAAGCTGTCCTAACTAAAATAGTCTGTGACTGTGTGACAGAGACTCGTAAAACAAGATGGGCTTGCCCCAGCTGTAGCAAAAAATATCATACATGTAGTGGTTTAACTTCCTTTCAAATGTCTATCCAGTTGTTTGTGAAGGGCTGGCACGCTGCAGCTCCCTCCAGATTTATGCCTTCAGCTTTTCTCTTATTCCTGCTCAAGTTGCCAAGGCCACAGGTAGAGCAAAGGATGTATGAGAGGTGGCTGACTTCTGCCTGCATTGCAATATTCATGTCTACCACGTTGCTTTTGAGACCCACCACATAGCAGCTGGAATAGAAGATTTTCTTCAGTGGCAAAGAAAGAGAATTTGATGAACAAGCTGGCAGTTTTCCACCCTGTTGCTATAACTGCTTTGGTTTCTTTTCTTATTTAGTTCCAGGTGAACCACCCAGTTCTGTGTTAGTAACTCCCCACACCACTTCATCTGTCCTTGTGCAGTGGCAGGTAGGTAAAAAGAAAAACTTTGGTGTTTCTGGATCAATGCTTTCAGTTGCTTTGACTTGTTGGCCTTGTCCTGCAGTCCCCAGTTCAAGAGGTACAGTACTAGACTGCCTAGAAAGGCTGTGGAGTCGTCTTCTCCTGTGCAACCTGCTCTAGCTTGGGGGTTGGACTAGATGCTCTCCAGAGGTCCCTCCCAAACCACACCATCCCGGGATTCTGTGATTTTGTGATTCTGTTTTTCTGAGCTGGAAGTGTTGTAGTAAAGTTGAAGGATTGCAGCTATTTCCTTATTTTCCTAATCTAAGCATATATTGTAGTGGTGGATGGAAATTTCTGGCAGTTGCTTTTATGTTGTGCCTCATGAGGGGGAAATTTGGGAGGTAAAGGAGACTCTGTAACAATGCCCAAGTTCATTACTTGTACAGCTTCTCCCATCCTTTCACTGGTATCAATAGATGTGCATCTTCACATTGAAAGCATTCCACAGAGAGTGGTGTTGGTGAAGATCAGGTAATCAACAGCTCACTTTGGTTTGCATCACATGCTGCCTCCTTCAGCTGCTGAAATAATCAGAAGCACATGCTGTGCCTGAGATCCTCTTCATACCTTTGAGGAGCTCCATGTGCCCTTTTGGCTCTTTGAGGGCTAAAAACTGAGATGTCTTCAGAGAAAAGAAAGGAAGTCTAAGCTCTCCAGAATATCGCTGAGTTGGATGTGAAAGTATTCACACTGACTCTGCGTTATATATAGGCATTTCCTCTGCCTTCCTTCATCTTTCAACACCGGCCTCCTGGGAGATGCTGGAACATTTTGTGACCCAGTGCCTGAGGCTTCTTTTTGTGGAGTGAGCATTAACAGGGAGAACCCAGTAGGGTACTGCACGTTACCTGCCCACCCTGCTCCCCAGGCAGTGTCCCGCACTCATAGTAAGGATAACTTTGGACAGATTGTATTACAGTGAAAAATGTACATAGGAGTTTACAGTACAGATGGGGCTCCTTGAATTTTTTTTTTTTGGGGGGGGGGGGGGGGAAATATATGTATGAGGGTCTGTTTATTGCTCTGCAGCAGCACTTTAAAAATATGCCTGGCTCTGCTGCTGGGTTGCTTGGCCTACGTTCACGCAGCATAATCCTAAGCAACGACATTGCTTCCAGCATGTTGCACAAATCGAAGACATGTTGAGCAGTGTCACCAAAGGAATTGTGGAGGGATGTAAATCTGCTGCCCCACCTCCAAATAAACCCACAGGGAAGGTGGTGGGAGGGGGAAATAAAAGGTATACAGAGGGAGAGAGAGGACAAAGAGGATGCGAAGCAGGATGTGCCACAGAAATAAACATTCCCCCCAATTGACTGATTATTGGTGTGTAGTTAATGTGAAATAGGTGGTTGTTTAGGTAATTGGATGCTTTTTATTTCATGAAAATGAAATGGGGTGGTTTGTGCCAGGGCCATCTCCAGGGAGTTGTGGGCGATTATATGTCATTACTGCATGTATATTAATAGGTCCTGGTAATTTAGCTGTGCTATATTTATTTTATAATTATTTTTTTCCCCTCCCCAAATAAACAAAAATCTTCAGATCCCACAATAGCCTCCAATTAAGAGGAAGTTTCACAGCAGTCTCTAAGAACTAATGTAAACCGAAAGCAGCAGTCAGGCTAAATGGGAGAGTAGATTTCCAAGCAGAGCTAAATTTTTAACTTTGAGCCGTGTTAATAATTCACAAAACAAACTCTAGCTGCACTATCTGTGCTTTCAGCTGCTTGGTCCAATCAGTCCATTATTTTTAAATTTAAAAGTAGGAAGAAAAGAAGTCATTTCCATCGAGGTCTGTTGTATCAATAATGCAAGGTCATTTTGAATGTGCTGGGGGATGTTACAGTTAACATCAGGATCATGCACTGCTCTGCTTCTACCTTGGAGACAACACGTATTCAAATGTACATTTTAGTCTCCTTTTCCCTATTACTTTTAAGCAGCACAACAAATGTTTCTTTTGCTTCTGCACAGCATCACGGGGCTGCCACTCATCATCATTTTACCTATTGCAGCACATCCCTCAGGCCTTCCTACAAAATCCTAAATAATCCATTACATCAAAAGCAGAGTTTTGTCCATGAAAGACAGATAGGAAGGGGAAGACCTGACCTTTTAGCAGAGTACCCTTTTCAGGAGAGAATCGTCATTTCCATGGCAAGGAGAACGGTTTTCAAGCCATTTATTTTCTGAGCTTTCCTGTCTTCAATTTCAAGAAGGACAAAATGGAGAATCACATGACATTGTAAGAAAACAATGCTTGCTATCAACAAATCACTGTTGCACCACAACGAGGAATTAAGCTTTATCCTCTTTATATTAAGCTATATGGCAGAGTAGGGGGGGAGAGTTTCTTTCTCCTCTTCAGTAGTGCTTTCCTTTTAAGATTCTGTAGGATATTCCACCTCAGCCTTTCTTTTTCATAAAGAAAAAAAGGGTAATGGTTAAAATAGGAGAAGACATTGAATCTTTCCAAGAGCACTTTGCTTCTAGATAATAATTCACTGAAATACAAATCCATGTAATGTTCACGGTGGTGTTTTCATTGTGGGAGTGAACACAGCCTTTGGAGTCCTGCAGCTTCTCTTCCCCTTTGTAGTGATGCATTCAAAACGTTTCTTGGTGTGACAGAATAGAATAGAATAGAATTAGAATAGAATAGAATAGAATAGACCAGGTTGGAAGAGACCTTCAAGATCATCATGTCTAACCCATCAACCAATCCAACCCACCTAAACAACTAAACCATGGCACCAAGCACCCCATCAAGTCTCCTCCTGAACACCTCCTTCTACCCTGCCTATGGAGAAGGTAATCCTCATGCTTTGCATTGGGACTTCTCCCTGCCAGGACAAAAGGAAGCAAGGGCATCACTGTGATACGGAGCTCTTCTGTGCTAGAGCATCATCAGGGCTAAAGCAACTTCAGTATAGCAGAGAAAACAAAAGAGGAAAATCAGAAGATTGCAAAAGGAGAGGGAAAAGGTAGATCATGAAAGTTATACTATTAATTTCCAGTAAATCATATTATGCTCTGACTCAATGGTCTTGAAGGTCTTTTCCACTCTAAATAATTCTATGATTCTATAGCTCACCTTCACCTTGCTGAGGAGAACATTTCAGCTGGTCCACAAGTGATCATGCCACCAGGCAGCCCTGGAGACATCTGTTCCCTTTTTTTTGGTCTCTTTGCTCAGTCCCTTGAACAGGAGGCTCAAACTGTGGCTAGGAAAGTCTGTTTTACACGAGGTTGATTTATTTGCCTTGTAAAATAGAGTCTGAGAGGGAATATGATTGCCCTTTTTAAATTACATCACAGGCGTAAACACCCCATAGGGAGAAGAACAATTTAACCCAAAAGGCAATGTTAGGACAGGACCAAATGGTTATAAACTAGCTGTAAATTATTTAGATTCAAAATTAAACGAAGGTTTCTGATTGTCCAAGTAATGAAGTTCAAAACAGCTTTCCAATAGGAATACTGGAGAACAGAAAAAATGAGCTGCTTTGCAGGTGGATCCTGCTCTGTCAGGAAAAGGGCTTTAAGCAGCTGACTTTCTGCAGTCTTGAGAGCCTAGTCTTGATGATTCTAGAGGTTCCTCACAGTCCTGTGCTCTTAGATCATTCTGTAGTGCAGATGCTAAATAATGGGAAAGGTGATCAGAGCTTCTCCAAAGGATGGAGCATTATAATGAGCATGAAACAATAGTGAACGAGAGTCTCTAACCATACAGAGCAAGTATAGCAAGATCATGAGACTATTTGGATCGCCTTCAGCAGGCTCTAGGCAAGACAGCTGCAAAAGAAGCTGGCTTCTTGCAGGAGTGATTTCTGCTCTTTTCCTAGTAGTTGTGTCATTTTCTTATACTCTGGTTCACAGTTTTCTTTTTGGTTTCCATGAACTGCTTTTTTTTCCTACTGAATTCCTTCAGCCCTCAGCCCAAAAGCAAAGTCCTTTGCTTTGAGACAAGGGCAGCCCGCTCTCTCCTCTTGCCACCATAATAAAGTAATGGAAAATTCTTGTCACTTCTGGAAGCAGGATGTTAGATTATTAGCAACTCTCTTCTTCCCTTCCTTTCTTTCTTCATTAAAATTGCATGTGGCGTTACCTTCTTTGCATCAGCGTTCCAAAACAGTGCTTAATTTTTTCACAATGGACAGAAGGGTTTCCTTAGTAAAAGTTCTCAAGGCTGCTAGGGATTTTTCTGGATTAAAGGGAAGATCATCATTAAAATCCTCTTCATTTCTGCTTTCAGCCCCTTAAATTTCAGTACAAGAATCTTTAGAAGATGAATGGCTTGGGGTATATTTTCTTCTCTGCAGTTCTTAGCCTGTATTAGGCTCACAAAAGGATTTTTTTTCCCCAAACAAGAAAAATCCCTTGACTTGTCTCTATTTAAGCAAGCCATTCAGACAAAAATCCCCTTTGTAGTGGTACTGCCTGTATCTCTGCATCTGAAGGAAGCTCTGAGGGTCTGCTCAAGAGTCCTTGCTGAGCGTCAACCAGCATGTTGCAGAAGAAAGAAAAAAGCCTTAATGTTTGAGCCAGCCCAATGGCCACACACAATGTCCTGCTCTGAGTTGCTGTGGAGGAGACCTGGGTTTGCCTGTGGGACTGGTCCTATGCAATACAGAGTCCATCATGCTGCAACTCCTCTCTAGACACCTCCCCAAGGCTATTACACCTATTTTCCTCTTCCTAATTAAATCCAGGATACACCAATTCTTTGTTATTTTCTCATCAGTCTTTCAGGAAAATAAGGGCAAATGAAGAATGTTCTATGAGCTGTCCCCAAGGGAAACAGCCATTAAAGAAATGCTGCCTTTGACAAAATAATTTACTGCTTTTCCTCTCAGAAGAGGTAAAATACTATTCTGCTGTTCACTGTTTTTGACCAACACAGGCATTTTCAGGGAGATGCTTATTTATGTTCTCTGTCACCCACAGCTTCCTGTGGACCAAGAAAGGAAGGTGCTTAGCTCTTAGGGTGGTGCATCAGGTGGCAGTTTGGAATTAAAGAGTCTTTTGTAATTGCTACAGCTGAGTGAAACCAACAAAGTTGCCTTTCACTTGTATTTTTTCAAGCTACACAGCCTTTGCCCTTCTGTGTTATTAATGCCTATTTTCAACAGAGCACACTGTGTCAGGCATGAAGCTGAACATAGGAAGTTCCATCTAAATATCAGGAGGAACTTCTTTACTTTGAGGGTAGCAGAGTACTGGAACAGGCTGCCCAGAGAGGTAGCAGTCATTCAAAACCTTCCTGGGCACCATGCTGTGCAGTCTCCTCTAGGTGAATCTGCTCTAGCAGGGGGGTTGGTGCCTTCCAACCCCTGTCATTCGTTGTCCTTTCACACAGAGCTGGTGTCACCTACTGCCCATTGTGATGGACCTTCTTGCAATGTACATCTTAACAAGCCCCTTCTTAATGTTTTTCAGCCACCCAAAGTGGAGAGCCTAAATGGTTTGCTGTTGGGATACCGGATCTACTACCGGGAGCTGGATTACGACACTGGATCTGGAACAGAATCCAAAACCATCCAAAACCCTTCAGCTTTAAGAGCAGAGCTCACACGTAAGCCTATGTTTGGGACTCTATAGTACCTCAGAATTGTAATCTGTCACTGTACCAGATGCTATTTGCTCTCTTGCCCCATGGAGATAACACATAACTGTGTCTAAAAGTGCTGGGGATAATTTAGTTTTTACACAATCAGAGTGAAGATGCTGGAAAATGCTAATGAGTTCTTTCTGATCAGCATTACTTGTAATGGTACATGCTAATCTATGCCAGCATGCTTGAATTGATGCTCTGTCCCCCATGTATCCTCTGATTTCCTGTTTTCCACTACCTCCATTTCATGATTACCCTGGTATGCTTTGTTCTGCCATTAGACACACGCACAAAAAAAGAGAGACTTCATTTTCCTCAGCTGGGAACCTTTTTCTTACCATTTTAAAAATAGTTTTTATAATTTATGTTTTCTTTTTCTTTTTTTGCAGTGTGAGAAAACAGCTGAGGAAAAATTTTACATAGAATTGATACAGTTTCAGGTGGCTTGTCCCTATTTTGGAAGAAAATAGCAAAAATGAGCAAGAATTTTATGGTGCACGCTTGCCATGTTAGTCACTGGGGGGTTTGGCTCACTTGGAAAGAAGGTAGAGAGGAGAGGAATAATGGAAAAAATTAAAATGATTTTTAGACAAAGGCTAGAAGGGAAATCAGAGGGAAGAATAGGCAGAATAAAATGATAGGAAGCAAAGATGGGAGCAGTCAGTAGCCTGAAAGAATTTGGTCCAGCAATGAGATGTGCTTACGGAGGGACCAGATTTCATTCTGTTTGATGTCAGTGGAATGTTCAGAATATGATCAAATTTACTCTAGGAGCAGCAGCAGAGTGTTAAATGAGACTATTTTAATATCTTGCATCATCTTCCATATCACCCTGAACCCATAAAAGTAGGTTCTGCAAAAGCAAGAGGGTGTGGAAAAAGTGGATGCTTCAAATACAACGTAAGCCTCTAACTCTGACCTCACCTACATGGTCAATGCTGAATAATGAGGCTTCTTAAACTGTACAGAGTTTTAACCAGGACAGAATAGAGATGTAAAGCTCCTATACATCTGGTCATGCATAAGGGTTGTTTTCTAGAAAAAAAAGCTGAATGACTTGGCTGTATGTTATCATGAAATAATGGCTTTGGATGCTCTCCAGTCTCACAAGCCAGGGAGCCTGTGAAACTTACCAGTGTCCCCTCTTCCTTCTTCTTAGCCCTGCAGCTATGTTCCTAATAGCTGTAGAGTGGAAAAGAAAACAAGCATGCTGTATCTCTCCAGGGAGTCAAGAGAGAGGAAAAGGTGGAGAGGAGTGTATTTTAAGAGAAATTTCCTTCTTTCTCCTCTTAGCATGACAATTCTCACCTTAGAACACCTCTGTTCCTCGCTGACCTGCAGTTTTGCGCAGCTTAGCATATTATTACAATTCCCTCACAGCAGGAATATTGAATTCTATAAGTGAAACTGTGGGAAACCTAACACACATTTAAAGAAACGAGTCCTGTCCTCTTGTAAGTGCTCACTCTCTGTGGCCCACGCTCCAGGTCTTTACCCTGCAGCTTCTCAGGGTTTGAGTTTTGCATGTTGAGTAATAAGGATGTAACACAGCCTTGAGAGTTCCCCCACACACACTCCATCCCCCTGGAAATCGTTTCATTTTAACTCGTTTGTTCCATTTAATCCAGAAATCAGAATGTTTCTGTGTTGTGTATTTGAGAGCTCCTCTGTTTGAGGAGGAAATGAAACAGCCCCGTGTGAGCGAGATGCTTTTGATGTGTTACGAGAGAGCGATGTGATTTTATTGCCCTTCAAGGTATAGTCCTAAAGCTCAAACTGTGTATGTGTGTGCTGCATCATTTGCCTCTGTCTCTGCTGTACATCATTTGCAATAACTATTTCCTTGCACTGTAACAAGCTTTCTGCTTTGCTTACCCTGAATAGCCCAAAGCAGCTTCAAGACAGTGAACAGCAGCTCTGCATTAACGACGTATGAATTAACACGTAAGTGCACATTGCCTTTAGATGAGACTCTTTGTAATGGTTCAAAAATACACTATAGGCAAACTCCTATGGCTCTCCTCAGTGGATCAAACAGAAATCAACACAGATTAATGATTCTGCTTTCTGGAGTTTTCTTTTCCTTTCAGCTTTTGCCTTCCCTGGAGGTGTTCAAAAAGGGATTGGATGTGGCACTTGGTGCCATGGTTTAGTAGTCATGAGGTGTTGGGTGACAGGTTGGACTTGATGATCTTTGAGGTCTTTTCCAACCTTATTGATTCTATGATTCTAAGAGACTTTGATGATGCTAGTAGGTAGCTGTTGTAAAAAAAAAAAAGAGTCTGGCTGCTGGGAAGGTAAAACATCATTGACTGTAACAACCCAGTGTTGCTGACGCTAAATGAATTTTGATTCGCTTGCTACATATTTTGCAGTCCATCTGAGTTGAGCCCTACCACATCATTAGTCCTCTGATTCGAGCATTTCAATGCTCAGGCATTCCATGGAGTAAGAGGCCAGTTTAGAGAGGACCCAATGAATTTATGTGCATCTCCCAGAGGTGTTTTCAATTGGAAATGAATAAAATAGCATTCGACAGAGTTAAAAGGCAAGTTGCTTTGTGGCGGTGATGGTTCACTAGATAGGTTTTGCCCAAGGCTTTTGAGTCACAGATTGTGATGGGCTGAAAAAAAAAAATATAAAAAATAGGAGGGAAAAATAAAAAAAAGAAGATGCCCTATCCCCACTGAAACTTGCATGCATGAACTCTCATGTGTCCCATTTTCTTCCACATCCAGTTAACACTAAAATCTCCCTTGTGGCTTTCCCGGGTAGCAATTAATGTTTCCCTGGACAAGCTGCCCGGTACTGGATCCTATATATCTCACTATATTTTGTTTGTTTGTTTACAAAGATAGCATCATTACTGCTGATTTGGATAGCATCATTACTGCTGATTTGCTTGCT
Source organism: Dryobates pubescens (assembly GCF_014839835.1). Classification (NCBI taxonomy): domain Eukaryota; kingdom Metazoa; phylum Chordata; class Aves; order Piciformes; family Picidae; genus Dryobates; species Dryobates pubescens. Next base: position 3,525,799 of record NC_071615.1, on the reverse strand, counting down.
CCATGTTTTGCAGTCCATCCTGAGTTCTGTGGTGTCGCATCCAAAACTTAGCAATGTATCAGGTATCATTCACCAGTATGGCTCAGGCTGAGAAATGGTGCTGGACTCTCAGGAGCACGACATTCATAAACGCTCCTGAAATTAGACATTCCTGCATGCTTAGGCTTATTGAATCTTACTAAACCAGTGGCATTCTGTCAGCCACAGAATTAAGGATTCTGTCTAACCCATAGATAGCAGAGCAAATTACTGTCAAAGAAAGAAATTTGGACCCTTGGCCCTGCGTGTCTTAATTCAATGCTCATTTCAATACAGCAATGTACATTATTGACCACTCTCTTACTCTAATTTCACTGTCAAATATTTTAGATGATAAATATTTCTGTAAGGATTGATTGATTTTTATTATTTTCTTTCTTTCCACATTGAAAATGCAAAATCCAAAATGAAGTTGCTCAGGCACTACCTCTGCTCATGACGCTGACATGATTCTGCTCCACCTTCATTTGCATCTGTTAATTACCCTTCTATAACTGGATGTTTCTAGATTTTTCTTGTGCTGCTCTCCCACTTCTACCTTCATCTGTCAGAGTGGTTTCTATATGTCAGCAAAGAAATTGGTTGCCTGGTGGCCAAATGGAGTCCAGACTTCAAATTCTCCTTTCTCTTTGTGATTGATACTCAAGCTGTGGTCACTTTGAAGGAGAAACGTACCCATGCAGAACTTTGAAAGGGATTACAGATTCCCTGCTTCAGGTCTTCTTCTGCACCCTGACATTCTTGAGCAGTGTAGTTGCTAAATGACTCCCTACATGAAAGTCCCTGGGGTTAAACATAGGCTTGAAGCCACGTTCTTTCCTACCAGCAGACATCAAAAGGAGCCCAAATGCTGAGCATTCAAAGCAAACTCCTGCCTTTTTCTGTCATTAAGACTGGCCTAGAGATGTTCCTGTGCCTTGTAACCCATCATCAATGATTCCTCTTTCTCACTGGGGCAACACCACGAGGACACAATGGAAGTCCTTGCCATTCCATCACAAAGGTCTTTCATAATTATGCAGATCCTGCCGTGGTGTATGAATCAAGGGAGGATGGAAGTGGATATTGCACTGCTGTACTGTTCTCCTGCTGTGTTTCATGAGAGAGAAGTCTGGTGATAAAGAGGTGACAGTGTCTGAAAAATATCTGCAGTGTAGTGTAAATAATAATAGATAATATTTTACCTTTTCAGAGCTGAAGAAATACAAGAGATATGAAGTACTGATGACAGCATATAATGTAATTGGTGAGAGCCCCACCAGCACACCAGTGGAAGTGTTTGTGGGTGAAGCAGGTAAGTAAAAGAATACTTAGTTGGTTTCTTTTGGGGGTGTTGTTTGTTTGTTTAATGCCATCAAATGTTAGTAATCTCCAGATAATGTTTATTATTTGCCCAGGAAAGATGCTTTGAAATTTCCCCCAGTCACGGTCACTAGCAGTCTTTTGTAGCGTCCTCTCCTGGAATAGGTTTGCACTGGCAGTTTCTTGCTGTTTGAAAGCCAGCTGGTCTACAGGAATAAGGGGAGAAAAGGGCATTTGAAAGGAAGAAGAGAAAGTATTTTTGGAGTTGCAGGAGGATGACTGTTCATACCAAATTAGCTTGAGGGAAAAATTGACTCAAGTTAAAGAAGTGAAAAGTGGAGCACAGGAAAGCCACGAGGGAAAAGAAACAAAACTACAAAACAAGGGAGACTTGGAAAGCTGCTTCTTTTATTTTATAGCCCTCTGTGTAGAGACATTGCCTGTGCACCACACCTTGCTGTATTTTTATGTTCCTGAAGCCAAGAAGACGCTGTGTCTATTTTAATGCTAGCTTTGGAGCACAGGTGATGATTACCCTCAGGAACATGCAGACTCTATAGCTGCATCCAAGGCTCTCCCACAGCTCCAGGGGCATCATTCTTACCTTTAGTTATTACAGATCAAGTGCATTCATCCAAGCTGTATTTATGAAACATAACTTGCTGATCATCTTTAAATCCCTCCATTGGAAATCCAGAGGCAGAAATCAGGGCTGGACAGCTGAGACACTTCTTTGAGTGCTCTGTGAGACAGGTGATTTTGCAGAGCCCAGATAACCCACTGCCAAATCTGTTCTTCTCAGTAACTCCAGCTGAGCAGCAGGACTGGAATATAGCTGATGTCTTTCTCCCAGCCACAGCAGCAGGGCTGTATTTACGGTGACCTCAGCTGGAGAGAGCCTGGCGCCGAAATAGTTGTTAGTTATGGTATCAATTTCTGCAGCAGCATCTTTTGAGGCTTAGAACAAGAAGAGGCAACACTCACCCTCCTGTTGTTCAGTCTGCCACCACCAACGAATCTGATTACACTCTTGCTCTTCTGTCTCAAGGCTGGGATGTAGAAGATATCAAACCCAGTGTTAATTCACTTTCTTATTCTTCATTAAATATTCTAGTGCTTAAAGCCAAGCAAGGCACATTTTTTTCCTTTTCTTTTTAAACTCTACTGCATGTTGGTTTTTTTCAACTCTACTTAACCTTTTCATTTCACTATCTTGCTCTGAAAACATCATAAATTAATCAGAGCAGCATGGTTCTGGAGAGACAGCTGGCAATATTGACTTATTTTTCTTTCCCCAGCTCGCTGCTGCTCCAACTTACTTCTGCAACTGCAGCAAAGAAAGCCCCAAGTGGGGCCAACTGTATCTGGCTTCAAAGTACATTTTTTGTTTCAGAGCTAAATATCTCACTGCTGCAAACAGAGCCAGCACATGCATTTGTACACATGTCCACAGTACAGAAAATCAGCTGGGGAAAACAAGGAAATGCTGTTACAGTCGCGGTTTTTAATCCCACAGTCCTGGTCTTTGTTGTCATAACTCAGACAGGGAACACAGGGCAACGGAAAGAGCCAAAGTGGGGAGGAAACTGAGATATCCAGGAGGCCTTTCCCAAGCAGAGTTGGTGCAGCTGAAGTTGTAGTGTGACTCAGATGGGTTTTCAGAGATCCTGGGTTTATGTCTGGTTAGGGACAGTCCAGGCTGGTGCCGTAGAAATGATGAATGTAGGATCTTCCTGCCGATTTTCACTCTTGTTGTGTGAAGTTATTACACTTTGTTATATAACTGCCTCTTCCACCTCCAGAACTGGCTGTGATTTATACTGTGAGTAAAGTGATTGGAGCTGGTATTGCAATTTAAGTTTTAAATTGATTTGTGACACCTTTGAGTTAAAAGCGTGCTGTGAAAATACAACCTTTTGTTGTTGTTGTTTGCTTGATGTTCTTACCCATGGTAAAGGCAGTTAAGCAGCAAGCTGGGAAAAAATGGCTCTGCCTGGCTTCAGCAATGGAGCATCCATGTCAGAACCAGAGAAAACCTTCCCAATAAACAATAAGTGCTGACAGCACAGGCATAGCACTGAACACAAAATGACTGAAGGGCACCAGTGTCTGGTCTGAAGGCCCCAGATGACTTATGTCTTAGTACTGTTGAATGGTGCTTCATTCTGCCTTAAGGGTTGCAGTGATTATGGTAAGTGCAAGAACATTCCTCTCTTGGTTGTAAAAAAAGGACTATACAGCACGTGCCTTTGGAGGAATGTGCCAGGTTCAGGGCAGCTCAGTCCAAGTACCCAATTGTGTGCAGTTCTGGTGGGTGACTCATACAGCATGGGCTGCCTGGAAACAATACTGATGGTTGTTGATGCAGTGTTCAGCTCTCTACAATCACCTGAAATGAGGTTACAGCAAGGTGGAGGTCAATCTCTTCTCCCAAGTAACAAGTGATAGGACAAGAAGAAATTAACTCAAGTTGTGTCAAATGAGATTTAGGTTGGCTATTAGGAACAAATTCTTCCCCCAGAGGATTGTCAGGCCCTGGGACAAGATGCTGAGGGAAATGGGGTGGAGTCCCCCATACCTGGAAGGATTTGAAAGCTGTGTAGATGTGGTACTGAGGGGCATGGTTTAGTGGTGACCTGTCAGTACTGGGTTAATTTCATTTTAAAGGTCTCTTGCAACCAAAATGATGCTGTGATTCCATGTCTGGTGCAGCCAGGGTGAGCAATGCAGAAGGAGGAATGTTTGTCATTCCTTCCTTCTCTCTTTGAATGTTTTCCTATCGTGGTATGTGGATTTTTACTATAAAAGGTCCAGTAGGCAATGGAGCCCCCTGACAAAGTTATAAAAACAATGCCATTAAACCCAACCTTCAGGCAGTTTTGCCAGTCAAATGGGTAAAAAGCACCTGAACAGGGAGTTTCGTGCCCTGGAGTGATGTTGAGCTGTACCCCAGCTGACAGCCACACAAGCCCAAGCCTTAGAGGAGCAGACTTCTGTATCCTGACTTGCCTGGGGAATAGTGGAACTGGATGCAAGTGTTTGGATTTGTTTGTTATAGGAATTCTTTTGGCCACAGATTGAGCAAAACCTTTTTGCTGTTAGAGAAGCCCATAAGATCAAAGGCTCTGTTTTGATTTCTGCCTGGATGTTTGCAAAACTCACTGGTGTGGAGAGCAATCCTTCACGTCAGGAGCACAGGCTGGGAGTCCTTGTGCTCAGTGTGGCTGGGAAGGATGTGCTGCCTGTTCAGTCCAAAGAGAGCTGTTGTCCTTCCCCGATCTGCCGCCGCTGGCTGGATCCCCCTTCTTTGCAGACCAGCAGATCCTATAAATGTCATCTTTTTAGAGGCAGCTGCAGCTCTGCCCTGCTCATTAGAGAACCATGTGCATCTCCAGACAAATGACAGAAAAATTGAAAGCCGCCACTTGCAGAAATTAGGAAGGGTGTCTGGGCCCCATCGGCAAGCCCCCTTCTCGCCTTGTTAATTCCTTTAACAGTTGAGCTGTCAGGGATGCTGGCGCTGATTGGGAAGGCAGTGAGCGTTCAGCAAGAGGCTGGGTACTGATATTCATCCCAGCCCTAAATGCAGCTGCTACCAGAGGTGCTGTTCTGCTCAACTGAAATTAAGACTCTGTTAGAGCAACCACTCTATCAAGACCATTATTCTACTAGGTCGCTGTCACTATCTGATTGTGTGGTAGGCTCTGGAGTTGCGAAGGCTCCGCTACCTGCATTTTAATTAAACAGAAATCACAGGTTTGGGGCAGGTCTGCTTCACCTAATTTGAGAAGGTGACTAAAATGGAAGGTGGCAATACAAATCCTGTGCTAATGAGCCTGCAGCCTCCAGTGCTGTTCACATATACAACAAAGCTGTTCTGGATGAAAAATAATGGACTTTATAATTTCTTCCAGCAGCTGCTGCTGGAGGAGAGCACGTATGTGTGGAGAGGAGGTAGCAGAGAGACACTAGCCTTTGAACAGGTTGTAAATCCATTTGTGTGAAGAGGGGAGTGATGTGTGTCATTATAAATGATGGCAGCGTTGGTGACCTTCAGAGTTCACAAGAACTGATGAGGCTGGCTCGTCGTTGTTGTTCTTTTTAATAACGATCTCTGAGAGCTGATTCTACAATGGGAAAGGCAAAGAGTGAAAAGGAACAAGGAGACAGAGATCCCCTTCTTAGATGTTCTCCACTGAAATGCTGCCTTGGTTGTGCCATTATCTTCAAGAAATGATTTCTTGGCCGTCTCACTTTTTTCCAAGTGAAACAGTAGCTCGAAAAGGAACAGAAATATGGCAGAGGGATGACTCTTACACCGCCACCACCCCTTTTCTTACCATATTCAAAAGCTTCAATTAACCTCTTGGGGCAAAGCTAACAGACACCAAAGCAAATTTCCCATTGTTATCTGCAATTATTTTCATCTGCCCTCCTGCCTGTAGCTCCACAGGTATCCCTGGAGTTCACAAACCTTATTTTGTCCACCCATAGCTTGCACATGGAGGGAAGCTCTGCTCTGCCAGTCTGGCCATCTCCAGCATTTTACAGGCAAGAAATAGAAACCATCTGGAAGGCTCCAAGACCACAAATAGTGATTTGGATTTGGGAAGGAGAAGACAAAAAAAGAGAGAAGAAACCATGCCAAGGAGAAAGAAGCCTTGTAAGGAAGTAAAGACCTGCCTCCAAGAACCTGGCTCCCCTTTATAAACTTCTTCTAGCAAAGACTTCTTGTCCCTTCTTACCTGTGCTCAGGCAATGTCCCTATGTCTCTCTTGCTAATGCCAGAAAAGGTTGTCAGAATAAGGCTGCTTTGTCCTTGAGTGTTTTCATCTCTTCAGGCAGACCTCAATCTTTTCATATGTTTATACAGAATGCCCTACACGGTGTCACCTCCCCATTGGAGCTCACATTCTGGAGAAGGGAGTCCCTCAGCACTACCTTGGCCTCCCTTCCCCTTCAGCCCCCCCCTTACAGCACAGCAGCTTTATCTTCTTCCCTCTCCCAAATGTAGCTGAGAGGATGCTGTGCTGAGGAGTCCCCTGTGCCTCCTTGTTAACAGCCAACAAGAGGAATGACAACATTTCAGCACTGGCAGCTTCAATCACTCTGCGGTGGCCCCCTTGGCTGTTTTTTCCTATCTGTTTGAGACACGTGGGCTGTGTCTCCCAGTGATGGCTGTGCCTATGCAGATAGGGAATGCGTTGCTGCTGGCACAGCTAGAAGAACTGGGTGGGCATTTCCATCCCTGATGCCACTGGAGGATAGAAGAGAAGGATTATCGTGGCCATTTCACATTGCAGTAGTCTAAAACCTGTCAGCCTAGGGACAGTGTCTTCCCTTGGTAAACAAAAGGGGATGGAGAGAAGCTATTGGAAAGCAGCATCATAAATAAATTATTGGTTTCACTTGCTCAAACTTTAAACAAAAGAACTGGCCTTCCTTGGCACTTTAAAAGCACCAAGCCTTTGGGGTGGTAGATATTTTCCTTTCCATTGTTTATGCTTCTGAACATCAGCAAAGGCTACTTTGGGGGAATGGCAGGTGTCTGAAACAGTGATCTTCCTTTTGTCCTCCCCTTCAAATGTAATGAACCTGCAAAGCTGTTCCAACATCCTGCTCAACTGTGAGTTAGCTTTACAGCCTTTCTTGGAATGTCCTGCTCCAGGACTGACACTGGGATTTCATTCCTGTCTCCTGTATCTTTTGACACTGGGATTTCATTCCTGTCTCCTGTGTGTTTTTTTTTCCCTATGGGAAGAGTTCTTCTCTGAGCTTGGAGTTAAAAATCCAAGACATGTTCTCCAGCACTAAAAGAGAGAGTAAAGGCAGAGCAGAGCAAGAAAGGGCAGATATGGAAGGATGGAGAGGAAAAAAATAAATTAAAAAAAAAAAGATGAGACATTTCCTGGTTGAACTGGGAAATAAACATCCTTTCATTTTCCCTTGAATTGCTGGAAACCATCATGCCTCTATCCCAACAACATTCTATTTCTGCGAGTAGCATCAGTCACTGGCTACATCCCGTCAGTATTTCTTGGTGGATTTAAAACTCCTTTAGATTCACTCTACACATGGTTTCCACTTGGGGCTTGTCTGCAGCAGGTCCAATTTGGATTTGTCGTCCCCATCAATGCACCTCCACTGGTGGTAATCACAGTATAGATAGCACTGGGCTGCATTATCTAATCCTGCAGGGCTGTGACAGGACAGTAAAAAATAATAAACTAAAGTGTGCTTACATTAGAGCATTAGCTATTCCTTGTGTGTTGCTGGTGTTGCTGCAGTGCTGGGGAATTATGGATGCAAATATTTTTTTATATGCATTTTGGTTGCCTTTCCTATTCAAAGTGGTGATTTTATTTTCTTTAAGGGTGGGTTCACATCCTTAATCTGTTTACCGATGGGCACAAAGGTGGCTGAGCGCAGTAGCTGCTCCTATAATGGCAAAGGCAGAAAGTAACCGTGCCAGTGCGAGGCTGTGGAAGAAGTGTCCTTAATGTCAACATGTCAAAAAGACATCCCTGCAGCTCTCTGGAGACTGAAATCTAATGTCAAGGCAGAAGGAAGCAAGTCTAAGTGAGAGTCGTACTGCTGTCAGAGCAAGTTATTCTACCATATAAGAAAAGGAATTTTAAGAGAATGCACTGGAAAGCGGCGTCCAGATTGAGACATAGATTTGATGGGCTTTATTTGACATCTTTAATTCTCCATTGACAAGCCAGAAGCTCCCCTAAAATGATTTGCAGTGTTTTCCTGCTGCAAGTAAAAGCTGAACGCTCGCCTCATTAACAGCTCATTAAGTTGTTAATATTGGTCATAAGCAGCCTTTGGTACAGCACAATGCTTTACACAGTGCGGCAGCTCCTGCTTGGCTCTGCCGTAATTGCCTCTTTTTATCACGTCTCAACGTAGGAAAGATGTTTCTCTCCAAGCAAAAATATCATCAGGTTTTGATCAACTGCACTTGCTTATCTCTGCCACCGCTATTGCCGGTGTGGGTGGCGCGGGGCTGCAGTTGCCATGCAATGTTTTGCTCAGATGATGAACCTCCATCTCCCAACCCCAACGACTTGCTGTCGATTTGCACCACCGAATGCAGCCCGAGACGGACAGGCTCGCCGTACTCAAATTCATCATCAGGACTCCTGTCTTTGTTCTGCAGTTGGTGCAAGCAGCAGTGGGAGTGGTAGGACAAATTAGCTGTTCTGCTGCAGTGTTATATGGCCTGTGAAGAACCGAGTGCAGGGACATCCCTGCGCAGTGCACAGAGGGCGGAGGCATGCAAAGCCTGATCGTGTATGCGAAGCCTTACTGAACCAACAGCAAAGCTACTCCATTAAAAGCAAAGGAATTAACCTTCCTTTCAAAAACATGACCAATCAGCAGTAAAGCAAAATGGACCATAAATTGCACTGGTGAAGAACTGGGGAAGCCCCTGGCTGATAACTTGTATTCAAGCAGCCACAGGCTGGAGTTTGTTTGACTGAAGGGTTGTACTTGCAGCCAAATTTCTATTTCCCCTAATTGTGCAGTGCTGCTCTGCTTGTTTTCAGTCATCCTGGGATATATGAGCAAAATGTTGCAAGTATTTTTATATGGGTCTCAACTCCCGTGGCTTTGCCTCCTCTGTATGGCTTTGCTGTGAAGCCAGCTGTAGAGAAACACAGTCGGTTTTCTTTTCTGACATCTGTTTGCTGTATCCATCGTCAATCATGGAACTGGAGGCATTTCAGGTTGCCTGTTCTAGCCTGAAAGCAAAAAAAAAAAAGTTTTCATTTTTTCTCAGGGAAGTATGAATTAGCAATATTTAAAACATTCTGACCACAGCAATCTGGACACCAAGATGATACCGAGGCATAGAACCACGGTGATGAGCTCTGGGATGCTTTGATGACTGGAAAACACACACACACAAAGAAGAAGACTCGCCCTCAGAGACAAGAAAATGTAAACTTAATCACTCTCTCCCCAGGAGCACAAGATCACAGTCCTCCCTGAGCTCCCTGGGGTTCCCTGACCACTGCAATCTGTAAATTGTAAATTAATCCCACCTGGGGGTCAGCTACCCAAACGTGCATTAAAGGCACAGCAAAAGGTTATCACAGTGGCAGATCTCACCTGCTCAGTTTGACTTTTTCCCAGTGTGGCTTTTAACATTTGGTATATGGCAAACCCAGTGGAGATTCACCCCAATTATTTGACATGCTCTCTTGGCTTTAGTGGAGCATAAGGAGTTGTTGGTGCTTATTAGGCTTTAGTAGGTGCTGCCGTTGCTCTTAGTGAACTGTAAGTGGGTGCTTTTCTCAGCTACCATGAACTTGTGCTACTGAGATACTAGAGTTTGAGACTAGCAAGTCATAAGGAGTGGAACATGACTATAAATAGGGGAGAAATGAAGCCTTAGATCCAAAGAGCCTGAGGACATAGTTTGAGGTGGGTAATTTTGCCTCCAGCTAATGGGTAGACTTGTTTAAGAAAGTTAGGAGTGGTGCTTTCCCACCTGGTGCTGCTGCCACTCCTCCCAGAGCATGAGAGGGGGAGGATCAGGCCAGAGTATCAAATACTCAGCAGTTCTTCACCATTCCTTACACCCTTGAACAACCTTCACTACCTCCTGGGGGTGAATCCTGTGCTCATCAGAGCTGACACTGCTCTCAGTTACACAACTTTCACACTGGGTTAGCTCTGCTGGCTTTAGTGGAGCTAACCCTGATTTGCACTGATGTTATGGAGAGGGGATTTTGGCTTGTAGGTTTATGCCTGTGCGTTTGTTTGCGCATACCCTATTGCTTGTCAGGCTCTTCTTGTTCCCACTCATGGGTCCATCTCTGCTGACTGATGGGCTGCCTGCTTGTGTGTGATCATATCCTTGTTGACACAAAAGAAATAGAGGGAAAAGCCCATTTTACTATTTCCCCCCTTCCTGTTTTAACCACCTGCATGCCCTTTCTGGAGGCCGTCTGACAGTTCTGTAAGGTCTTTACATCTGGGCTGGCATTCTCAGCCCCTTGATGGATAATCTTGGTATCTAATGTGATAGCCTATTTTAGGTTTGTAACAGCTAAGTAGAGCTGTAGGCTTCAGCAAAAGAAAAGCATGTGGTGTTTGTTTGCAGGCTCTAACCATTTCAGAGTACTGCTCCACCTGATTCACTTTGGTTGCAGGCATTGCAATGCAATCATGGCAACTTCTCCTGCATCGCTCAGATCATGTCTCACCCATGAAAATCCTGGACCACACATAGCTTATTGGGAAATCTGAGCTTCATATTAAGAGATTGGTAATCACAGCAACAGTGTTTTCACCACTGCTGGAAGAGACAGTGAGGGACAGGGTGAGAATTATTTCTGCTTGAGTTGCTTGCCACTTTATGAAGGGTCCTCATGAATAAGTCATATCCGTCGAGGTTTCTTCAGAACATGATTGCCTCCTCAGTTCAAGAAAATGGCATTGGCAGACAACCTCCTAGAGTCTGGCTCTGTGGAAAGGATACTCCATTTGTAGTCCTTGTTTCATTTCAATATTTTCCTGATATGTGCCACGAATGTCATCTCTTCCTCTCCTCCCTCTACCCCTGCCACCTTCTCCTGTCTCTTGCAGATGCTGAAGATGTGCCTGCCTGATGTTGGGAAGCTTCCCAGTGCGAAGCTCTGGGTGTTGTATTTGGGTATTATTTGCAGCTGCTTTTAATTATGCTTTTTCATGACTTTAATATCCTTAACAGTTTTATATGGCAAAACACACTTACTGTACTAATTGTAGCATATAGTGAGGGGGCCAAGTGTTTGTCTACCCAGATAAACACAGTGCAGAGAAAAGCAACTGGGGATGTGCTAGATTCCCAAAGTCCCTTCCGAACAGCTCTTCTCTTTCTCCTTCTCACATATTCTTCTCCACCAAGTTAATCCTGTGTTTATCTTTCTATTTTTTTAATCAGTCAGATTGTGCTCACAGATTGCTCCCTCTTCATCAGTGTCCATGAGGATGAGAGAGAGGTTGTTAAAATTCTTCTTGTATTGGGTTCACTCAATCTCTTTTACAGTAGGATGTCTGGGTTTCTCTTACACTGGTCTACGCAACCATGTAAATCAACACATGCATCATATATATCAACATCCCTGACAAAAAACATGCTTTTTCCAGCTGCTTTAACCTTCTTCCCACCCAGTAGGAGGTTGGGCTTCTCAAAGATGGGGGGGGACCAGATTGCTTCTTTGCTGAGTCCTAGGGTGACACAAATCTGATTAACGTGGTTTTGGTGTCCAGTTATCATGCCTGAATAAGAGATAGGAGCACTCTGGTCCATTGTTAGCAAATGGAGTTGTGTTGGAGAGGGTTAGACCCACATAGAAGGGATGTGGGTCTAACCTCTGCCTTTCTTATTAGATCTGAACTACATCTGAGTAACCTCAGAAAGTGCAGTCCTTGGGAAAAGTACATACTTGCAGCACAAAACTTAGCCTGGCTTAAAACAGCCAGAAATTGGTGGGAAACATCTTTCTCATTCTAAATATAGCCTGTGTTGCTTTGTCACAGCGGAAAGCAGCTTCACAGTAGCTGTTTTTAAAGCACAATTAACTAATTGTTATTGAACTAATCAACATCGCTCACGCAGCATTCCTGATGGCACCGAGGTTCTGCTGCACGGGGGAAGCACTCCCCGCTCCCACCTCTTTGTTTGTAGGCATTGTGAGAAAATGGCCAATAAAAGCTGAACGTTTTTCTTTCACGCTGCTTTTTCCTTTCTGGAAGGAGTGACTGCAAACACCTGCAGATGCACCTTTTTGTTCTTTCCTGGGAGGTACCATCCTTGCATTCCTCCTCTAAAGCTCATACTGCAAGAAAACTCCTTGTGTTTTGCTCTGCCCATTCTGCAGCGCAGTCTCGCTGTTTTATCTTGTGACCTTCTGTTTGTTTTGTGGAGTTTGGCTTTTAAAATCCACTTAACTGTTGCTTTTTCAGGCCATAACTTGAGGGCAGTGGCTGCAATGGGAGAAGAAACAATCTGTTCTCCATGCCGCTGTAGGGACAGAACTTTAATATGGTGAGGATGGTTTAGGCTAGAGATATTTTAAGTGTTTTTAATCTAGCAATACACTGGTGAAGTAAATATTGATGCAAGAGATATTTTCAGGGTTATTAAAATAGCAATACACTGGCAAAGCGGAGGAGTCTGGCAAGAGGTTGGTGATCAAGATCTCCCAAGCATCTGACCAGCCAAGGTGATCCTGGTGTGATGCGGGAAGATGGCTTTGAGCCCTCTCTATATCCTTTCCAGTCTGTTTTCCATGACCGTGTGTGCCGGGAAGCAGTGTGTAAACTCGAGTGCAAGCTGGAACTGTCAGCACATGCGACTGCTGTCTTCTCTCTGGTTGTTGCCCACTAGGTAGATAAGATTACAGCTGATATGTCAGAACATGCTGCAACCACCACTCCATTATAATGTGTAGACATACAGATTAGAGGCTTTTTAGGCCCGGAGCTGTCTCTTTGTTCTGTGTTTATGCAACACATTGTGCGATGAGATTCTGGCCTCTAGGTGCTACCACCAAAATGCAAATATATTGATTACTGGGGAATAAAAACAGGCATGTTCACAAAAGCATGCTTTGATGAACTGGGGTGGGTGGAATGCTTGCTAGATAGAAGAGGATCAGTGGTCTTTACAAACCAGAAATTTGCTTGGGATTGTTTGGAACTGTGGGATCAAGCTGATGCACAGAAAAATCTCCAGCCTCTCTCACTGCATCTTTTTCTCCTCATCGTGTTTTTGCCTGCATATTTTTTTAAGTGGCATGTGTATGAGGGAATCGTGTTCCAGACTCATCTGTGAATTTCCTGACATAGTACTGGCATTACAGAAACAATTAGAAAGTCAGTAGAGGAGAGATCCTTTGCTACCCAGAAATTGGAGCAGATGTTGAGAGCAGCAAGGAACGCTCCATAAAAACAGGCTTTAAGTTTACACAATGAATCACAAGGATTTGTAGCCTACCTGTGGTACAGAGCATCGTGGCAACTGTCACTGAGAAAAGGAATAAGAGTTTCACATGGATGAGAAGCTCTCAGTGCCTCACAGCCCAGAGAGGCAAATATCCCAAGGAAGCAGCAAGCAAAACTAAGGTGAAGCTTCTGCAATGCATTGAGCTGCAGTGTGGGGAGGCCACTGGGGATTTCAAGCACCTTTTCTTTAAAGGTTATAAGCATTTGCAAACTCAAACTGACTGCAGTGTGAGCAGAGGCTGTTCACTACAAGTAGAAAATGAGGGCAGTGATACATTTAAATGTGGGTTTGGATATGTGACTGTATTCATGGGCTTGTTTTGACACTCTCCATTTCCAGATAGAGTTGTTGCCTTTATGTGATGCTGCCAACATCATCCAATCCATAGCTGTTTGGTGTTGTGTTTTTTCCCACTAATTACTCTATGACCTTCTTAGCCTTCCTCCTTATGTTTTGGCTGAGAGAGTTTCAAGGAGACAACCTCAAAGGTGAATGGAAATCAGATAAGAAAATAAATGTTTACAAATATCTGCATGAGATTCCAAGGCAGGATACGTGCACAGAATTAGACTTGATAAATACAGAGGGGTGGTTTGTTTTCAGGGAAAGTGAAATGCTTTCAACCTGCCAAGAGCTGAGTTTGGACCCTGGGGGTTCTGTGTCAATCCTGCTATAGTTGATAATGTCACTAACACCTAAAGCAGTGTGAGGTATGCAGCTTTAACCTTGCTTTTTATGTATTCCTCATTTGGACAGCCATGAAAAAAATTCAGAGCTCAGGTAATCTTGAACTGCATTCCTAGAAGGTAAAAAGGCTTTTGAATTCAGCTTTAAAATGCAGTTGCTTTTGTTGGCACAGGCTGCCCATACATTCAGTGAGTGGTTTGGGGTTTCAAACAGGTAGACTCTTTAGGGATGTGTTTCCTTCTTTTTAAAGTATTTCATTTCACCCTTAATGTAATGTGCAGTCTGCACAGAGCCACATCAAGCGTCAGCAACACTTCTCTGCTGTCCCTTGCTGTCAACAGGAAATCTGTGCTTGGAAGAGGAGAGACACATCAGGCTTGGAAAGTTGAACAGAGGGACAGGCTCACAGGGCACAAAACCAAACAATTTGCATCTCGGCAAGGCTTGGGGGTAGCAAAGAGAAATGTCTTTTTTCTATGTTGTCTCTGTTGTGTTGGTTTTTTTTCTTCCCATCAAATTTTCTGCTGCCATGCCAGCAAAAGTACAGTTCCAGCAGTGAGAGTGGCAGTGAAGAATGATCACTGGCAGGTTTTGACCAATGTGTTTCTTAGATATGCTCCAAAAAGGGTTTGAGGCAAAGCTGTGGTTTTCTGGCAACAGGCTGCACATGCCAGCTCTTCAGATTGCACCAGGGGAGACATAGATTGCATATTAGGGACAATTTCTTTACTGAAAGAGTAGTCAGGCTTTGGAAAGGGCTGTGCCCAGGGAGGTGGTGGAGTCACCATCCCTGGAGGTTTAAAAAAAAATGTGCAGATGTGACACTTTGGGACATGGTTTAATGGTTGGGTTAAGTCAGCTGTTGGACTCAATGATCTTAAAGGTCTTTTCCAACTGAAACTACTCAATGATTCCAATGATTGCATCTTGGAAGCAGCAATTGTTGCAGGCTGGCAGACAAGATCCAAAGAAAAAGGCTCTTACAGACACTGCTTCTGACCTGGGTATTGAGAGCACTTTGAAGCTGTCAGCTCAGGATAGGCAGTAGTGTCACTACTTAGAGAGGAAAATATGTGGCTAAAGTGATCCATTTTCTTCTGTGATTGTACTTGTTCCTGTTTCCCTGAGCATGCCATCATCTGCAAATCTCTGAGATGTATTTTCAGGTTTGTGCTGTGTGATCAGTTTGGCCTCACACTCTGATGCGTGCTGTGAAAGTCTTAAAATCTTGAGATTTTTGGTCCTTGGCAGAACAGCACAGTGTGACACTCTGTGCAGCCAGCCAGCTAGCTACCTCTTCTGAGTGCTGGAGCAAGCTGCCCAGAGCCGTTGTGGAGTCTCCTCTGGAGAGGTTCCAAACCCGTCTGGACACAATCCTGGGTAACCTGCTCTAGTGACCCTGCTTTAGCAGGGGGCTTGTGTTAGGTGACCTCTTCAACCCCTTACTGTGCTGGGATTCTCTGATTTGGTCCTCTGTGAAATCACAAAATCATTAGGGTTGGAAGGGACCTCAAGGATCATCTAGTTTCAACCCCCCTGCTATGGGCAGGGACACCTCACAGTACATCAGGTTGCTCACAGCCACATCCAGCCTGGCCTTAAAAACCTCCAGGGATGAGGCTTCCACCACCTCCCTGGGCAACCTGTGCCAGTGTCTCACCACTCTCATGGTGAAGAACTTCTTCCTAGCATCCAATCTGAATCTACCCATTTCTATTTTTGTTCCATTCCCCCTGGCCCTATAATTACCTGACACCCTAAAAAGTCCCTCCCCAGAAACGCAGAAGCCAGTGCAGCGCACCCTCGTGAGTAACTGGTATGTTACTGATGGTTGTTCTCACTTCATTCATTTGCTCCAGCCAGCCAGCCAGCCAAAAAAAACCCAACAAAAGGCAACAACAACAAATACAGTAAACAGTTTTAACTGAGCACTGGCATAAAAGCTATTTTTGATTTTACCTTTCAATGTTTTAATTGCACAGCGATCATTTTGCAGTAGAGTCGCCGGTGGCGAGCGCGGGGGTGAGGGGGATGGCGGGGGGCGGGGGTGGGGTGGGGTGAAAAAAAGATATTAACTTTATTTATGTTTTGGATTATTAATGTGGCTGTTAAAATTCCTCCAGTTAGTTTTGATTGAATTGTTTTTTTGTGCGATTCTGTCGTTTAATGGAGCGGTAAATAAGAATTTCTGATAATGAGCCCAAGCATCTGTCACAACAACCTGGCGCTGGTTATTAACATTTCCATTAACGGCAGGGTGGGCAGTGATAATATGGAAACCACACAGTTAGAACAAAATAAATAGTTGGTGTCAGGCTGAGTGGGTGTTAATTACTATTTTATTTTATAACTCGGAGGGGAGGGGAGTGTTGGTAGAAAAGTGTGACTTATGAAGGTCACTCGCTCCGAAGAAAGAAGCCTCCGGAGGAACGGATAACCAGGGCTAGCTAAGTCGAGTAGTGAATGTTTTATCACTTCTATTTCTGGCTTGTAAAGGGGCAGTGAGAAAAGAGACAGCTTTCTGGGGTGGTCTGGGTGAAGGCTACGGCAGCGTGAACGCGGAGAAAGGAGAAGTGTACCCTTTGCCCTGCCTTTCTCTTCCTTCTCCTGGAGTTTGAGCAGGACGCGCTCCGGCCCCTTCTCTGCAAACAGAACACGTGCTGCTTTGTTAAGACCTGCTGGAGGCAGAGACAGCAGGTTGGGAAAACAGAGTGTCCTTGCTAGCCGCTGGGGAAGAAAATCCACCTGCACCAAGCTAGAGCTTGACAAAGGGAAGGATGGCATGACCCAGGTGCACTCCAAGATTAGTTTCCTGTGACAGCACAATGCAAAGAAGAAATGCCATCAGGAGTCAAAGAGTGCCAGCACCTATCTGTGCAGGTGTAATCAAAGCAGAGCTAGCAAGCAGCAAACTGAAAGCTGTAGAATCATAGAGTGGTTTGGGTTGGAAGGGACCTTTAAAGGTCATTAACTGTTCAACTCCCCTGTAGTTAGCAGGGACATCTTCAACAAGAGAAGGTTGCTCAGGGCCCCATCCTATATGACATGGAATGTTTCCAGGGATGGAGAGGTACTTTTAGATGGTATTTTGACTCTGAGTCTGGGAGCCTTGCGAACAGGCTATGACAAAAGCCTTGATGCTGAGGAGAAGACCAGGCTCATGGAGGCCAGTGGGCTGCCTTGCTCCCAGGTACTTCCAGCAGTGGTTGGTCAGGAGCACAGTGTCACTGCCAAAGGCAAGCCCCAAACATTGCAACAGAATGAAGACAAAATTCTCCTTTTGTTTTCCAAAGCTGCTGGCAGGAATTGAGTTGATTCAATGTCTAACCCAGTCTGTGTGGGACAGAACATAGCCATGACCAGAGGCTTGGCTGCTCCTCAGTACATAGGTACCAAGACTTGCTTGTGGTACAGGTTCTTCCTGGGCTCACTCTGGCAGCTGACTTGTGGCATATACAGAGTCTGCTCTGGGTCCTTCCACAAATGAAACATTGCAACCTGGATACGAACTGGTTCTGCTTGTCACTATTAATTCTTCTGTTTTCCTTTCTCTCTAGCACCAGCACTGGCCCCACAGAACATCCAAGTGAACTCCCTTTCTGCAAGCCAGCTGGAGCTCACCTGGGACCCCCCTCCTGCTGACAGCCAAAATGGAAACATCCAAGGCTATAAGGCAATCCTCCTGTTTCCACTGGTTTCATTTATCTTGCATGGTGTTGCTGATACTTGAGACATAGCTCTACAAACTACAGTAGCCCTCGCTGCATAAGGCAAATTAAAATAGCTTTCAGGCTGCGGTACAGAAATGGCACCAAGTCCTAAAGCCAAAAGAAAGAGAATGGGATTGGGGCTTTTGCTATTTTGGAGTAGGAGAGCATGAGGAAACAGGGTATGCAGATAAGGAGGAAGCTCCGCTTATGCAGGCGACATATCTGCTCAAAAAGCAGCAGACACACAAGAGCTGGGGGCAAGAAATGTATTGAATAAAATTAACTGAGCTTTCTATCTATCAAATGTTACAAGCCACTAGGAAAAACAGAACTTTTCTCCAAGCTAGAAGCCTGAGCCAGGTCAGATTTTGGAAGAATTATTTCATTTCCTTAACTTTAACAAAATTAAATCATAGCATTAATTGCATTTGGTTCGTAGGCAACAAGCACGTTGCAGAGACATGTTGTTTAGCTTCTCCAGCATGAGAATGGACCCTCAGAGACTGGAAGTGGGCAAGTCTACAAACAGTGGAAATTGGCTTGGGTTCAGTGTCTGGCTCTGCCTCTGACCATGAATTTAAGTCCATAAGCAAAGAAAAGCCAAGCCAATGTGAATAATCTGGCATCCTTTCTTGGCAGCAACAGGCATCCTTATATATCAATTCATGTTCTTTTCCTTTTGTACACATATAGATGGCTCCAACAGCTTGGCTTGTAGAGCCAAGGTGGAGTCTTGCCTAGGCTCATTCTCTCAACTTTCTGGCTTGCATTGGCCTGTTGTAATGCCCTTGCTGCCAGGCCTGTCCAATAAGTAGGGCTGGCACCACTTTTCCTCTTGGAAACCACTTCTCCAAAGCTTAATTTTATGGCATCAGGAAGAAAATTATGTAAGGGAAGAATGGGGAAATGTACCTCAAAGAACTTTAGGGAAAGTCTTTATTACCCTCTTCAGAAAGGCATTTGCTTGGCTGTCCTGTGAATACAAATGGTGTAACTGTTGTGTGCACGCAGAGGTGAATTATGGGCTGTTGTACCAGGATGCCAATGCTGACAGACAGTGAGTGTTTCAGGGAGAATTAAAAAAAACTGACCTCTCCTTGCTGAACTCTGGCAGCTCATATCTGCTGTCATTAGGCCATGTTCTTCAGCATGTGCTTTATTTTTGAGTGATGTACTCAGCTGTGGGATCACTGGACTCAGAGGAATTTGCCAGGGGAAGATAAAAGGCTGGGCACGTGGTGAAAAGCTTTGGTATCTCATTTAATGGAGGAGTGCAGAGCAAGACTTGTTCCACCTTCCTCCCTTTATATGGCTGCAATACCCAGATATTTTCTAGGGTGTGAGATATGCCACCTCACTTCGTTGTTCCAACAGATTTATTACTGGGAGAGTGACATCCAAAATGACACAGAGAAAGTGAAGGTCCTTTTCCTCCCGGAGACAACCGTCCGCCTCAAAAACCTGACCAGCCACACGCGGTACATGGTCTGCATCTCCGCCTTCAACGCAGCTGGGGACGGCCCCAGGAGCAGCCCCTCACAGGGCAGGACACACCAGGCGGGTATGGCACCCTGCTCTTGTCTCAAAGCACAGACTTGGTGACGACCAGCGTGTAACTGGGCAGTGGCGAAGGGAAGCGGGTGGATACAGGAGGGTACTGGTGCTTAGATTCAGCTTTGGGACGGGACATTACATTGTAATGGTCCTGGAGGTGAACAAAAGAATTAGGTAAGTGGACCATGTAGGAAAGGGAGTGATACAGTAGAAAGAAGAATGGACTGGCAGAAGAGCCAGTGCCTTCACAAGCTGGTCCAGAACAAAACTGTCTGTGAGTCCATTTCTGGCCTCTGCTATTTAATCTAAAAATCCAAAGAAACTCTCATCTCCAGTGCCTGGGAGTTGCCCAAAGACTCCTGTGGAGAACTGTTGTACTTTTTCTAATTCTTCAGGGTTTTTTCAGCTGACTCAGCAGCCACTCAGTCAGACTGAGCTGTCTCTGTGCTGGATGCAACTGCAATGTGACTGTGGCTTCATCGCAGGCTGAAGGCAATGCCTTTGTTGGTGGTTATGAAAAGGAGATGTGCACTTGAGCTGTATGCTCACACAGCATACAGTCTTTGCCTTCTGTATCCTATCTCCTTGCTTGCTTTTGAGGCTCATCTTTGCAGCTGAGTGTTTTTAAGGACAAGGCTGGCTTTCTGATGGATTACAGGATGTCTGGATGCAATTGACAAATCCCATTCTCAATTTGTTTCCTTTAGATTAAGGCTGGGCAAATAAAGCAATGTTTTATAATATATAGGTGTGTCAGATTGACTACCCCTGCTGCAATTCGATCTATTTGTAATCCTTTCAGCACCCAGTGCTCCCAGCTTCTTGGCCTTCTCTGAGATCACTTGCACTACACTCAATGTATCTTGGGGTGAGCCGACAGCAGCAAATGGAGTCCTGCAGGGTTATCGAGTAGTCTACGAGCCTTTGGCTCCCGTCCAGGGTAAGAAAGACCTTTGATCATACATATTCATTGGGGAAATGACAGAAAAGTACTGTAGCATCTTTTATCTCTGCCCAATTTCCCACTTGCTCTCTGCCGTTTTCCAGGAGAAGCCAGGTGGCAGAGGGTAAGTAAAGCAATTCTGCTTTTGCCAAAACTGCTCAGCGAACTCTAATATTGTGGAATATAGCTTTTGTCTGTCCTCTCTCATTTTCTTGCACAAACTCTATTCTGTGTGATTTGAAAAGTCATTTTGTGGTCATCATTACCTGGTATGGGTGAAGGGGAAACTCAGCCCGAGAGTGCCTGATCGTCTCCCTGCGTCGAAACTGCTGAGTAGGCTCCGTCCTAGAATAGTCCTCAGACACATTTGTGTTGCTTATCAAATCGTGTGTCACTTCTGTTATCATAAAGATTGCCCAGGCATCAAATATGTACTAGTCATCAGTGGTACCACTGCCACTTTTGACAGGTGAAAATAACTGTGTTAGGGATGGGGTTGTGTCTGCTCGGGTGGAGTTTTCGAGGCACGTTTTCAACCCAGCGCTAGATTTAAGCTAGAGCAGGACAAAGGGGTGGCCACAAGTGTTTCGTTCATTTGCCAGAACAGCAACACAGAAAGATGTGGCCATTTGCTGAAAACAAATGCAAATTCATTCCAAAGGTGAATCAGAAAAGATTACAAAGTTTGTGGATGGGTCTTATTAGTATTTTTATATTCCTGGTAGATTGCCAGTAGCTCAATAGGATGTCCAACTTTGGCAGCGTGACAGCAGGGAAAGTAATTTCAACCATTGCCAATCCATTTTAAACTCTTTTCCAAAGAAATAGGGATATCAATCACTTGTATTTGCTTCTTCTGTAAGGAATAAAGATCTATATTGTCTGAATATCCACATCTCCCGCACTGAGGGAGTTATATTCAAGAATAAAAACACAAGAATAAAAGCACTTTCAGCCTTTGCGACTGGCGGGTCTGAGCACAAAGAACTAACGCAGAAAGCATTTCTGATTGTGACCAAGAAATGTGCACAGGGTATGCAGGAGGTTCAGGCTGTTGGGGCATTTCCTGCCTTTTATTCATTCCTGCACACTGTTTAAGAATACACTTTTTCCCCCTGGAAACATGGAAGTGTCAGATCATGTTTTCTCTGCATGCATTTGACTTAACACCCTCAGAATCTTTGTTTTATTGTCTTCTCTCCCTCACCTCCCTCTGTGCTATCTCTGACTCCTGTTTGTCTCTCCTTCCCCTGCAGATTTCTGATACAAGTGGGGAGGTTGTGGAGAGCTTCTCCTCAGTTTCTCTGTTTTTGTCTAAATTTCTTTCCCAGTTTCTACCCATTGTACCCATTGTGACAACGTTTTCCTTCCAGCCAACATATTTATTCTCCCACCATGGTTGTAGTCCCTCCCTTGGTGCCATTGTTTTCCTTCAACAGAGAAGTCATTCTCCTTTAATTAGGGAGCAAGGTAAAGCCAAACCCATTTGAAGATGGAGCACATAATGATGCTGAATACAGGCAGCTGCCAGACTCCACAATCCCAGAGTGTCCTTCCAGCCCTAGGTCTCACATTCTTCTGTGCCAACACTGCAATTCACCAGCATAGATGGTTGTAGCCAGGAGGGGGTTGAGCTCTTCTCCCAGGCAACCAGCACCAGAACAAGAGGACACAGTCTCAAGCTGTGCCAGGGGAAGTTTAGGCTCAAGGTGAGGAGAAAGTTATTCACTGAGAGAGTCGTTAGTCATTGGAATGGGCTGCCCAGGAAGGTGGTGGAGTCACCATCCCTGGAGGTGTTCAAGAGGGGATTGGACGTGGCACTTGGTGCCATGGTTTAGTTATGAGGTCTGTGGTGACAGGTTAGATTTGAAGATCTTTGAGGTCTCTTCCAAACTTGGTGATTCTGTGACCCTCTGGAGCTTTCTTTCTGCATCATTTGACTTCACACCCATTCATGATTTTCAGCTGAGCATCCTCACCATGGTGGTGGGGACACCTCCTGCCTCCCCACTCCCAAGCCACTTCTTCAAACCTGTGTATTCTGCAAACAGAGCAATCTGTTCTTCAGCACAGTCCTCTCCCTGCTTGACCTTTCATTGTTTAAGCTTTACAGCATTATGTTTTACACAATAATAGGCAAGAAAATTGCCCTGCAGCTTTTTTTTTAACAGTACTTTCTTTTTTTTCCCCCCTTTTTTTAATATAACTTCAAAATGACAAATGCTTCCTGATTTGTCTCAGAGAAATGAAATAGTACACCTAGGGAAGGAGGGGAGCACTTTTACTGCTTCCTCGTTAACCAGAGAAAGATTCCCCGAGTTATAAATTGTATCTGGGAGAAAACTTTGAACAGAAATTGCTTGGACATTTTTCTTTATTTAACTGATAAAAACTGAAAGCATCACCCTGATTTGCATAAAACAAGCATCTGGATTGAAAAACATCCTTCTTCTACATTCTTCTAGAAAGATAAATTAGCAAGAAGCCTTCTCCAGCAGGGGGAAAAATGTTCTCCTGCTTCCTATTTTGGTTTGAAATGTGTTATGCCTGTCTACAGAACCAGAAAGAGGCCCAAAAGACTGTAAATTCCAGCTTTGCCCTGTAAAATGTTTTATGAATTGAATTCTTCCCCTTGACTTGCTTCTAGAAAGTTTCAGTCAAAACGAGATTTTTTTGTTTACAAAGCACTCGGTGCCCTTAGTGCAGCGTTGAGAATCTAAATGTGAAACTCTCTGCAAACCTTGATGAAGAAAACAGTGCTGATTTTAATTCATCCATGTACAAAAAAAATCCCTCAGAGAGGGAATGAAACACAAGTGATGACTTCAGCCTTGTCCAAGCTAATAGTGCTTTGATTGCACCTCCTGTAGCGGTGGCATCTATACCCCCAGGATCCCTGTGAGATACACATCCTTCATTCTGCATTCACTTGGTAATGGTGGAAATGACAGGAGGAGATGAAAGGAAAGAACCTGGCCCTTGTTTTCTCCTCCAGGCAGTGTTGCAGGTTAGGAGGCAAAGGAGCAATGGAGAAATGCTTGCTTAGGAAGTGATCTGCAACACGCAGTCCTATTGGTTTACCTCCTCCTTTCTTCCCAGAGTAATTAGTGAAGTTGCATGAAGTCTCTTGGTAATTTCCCAGTTGTGTTGTAACGGTTTTTTTTCTTGTCAGTACCCACTTATCAAGCTTAAACTCTAATTATACTTATCAGTGCTGAAAATTGGCTATTATCACTACTTAAACTCCTGCTAATTGTAAGAAATACTTTCTTAGCAAACTGTTAGATAATTTTACTTGCCATCTAGATGTAATAACCTCCCCTTTATTTCTCTTTTTGCATTGCAAACTTCCCATTTTTTTATCTGTGTGGCTCTTCCAGGGGTAAGTAAGGTGGTGACTGTGGACATTAAAGGGAACTGGCAGCGCTGGTTGAAGGTCCGAGATCTCACCAAGGGCATGACCTATTTATTCAGAGTGCAAGCCCGAACCATCGCCTATGGTCCTGAACTGCAAGCCAACGTCACAGCTGGGCCAGCAGAAGGTAAGTGGAACCATGAAAGCCAGATCACTTATACAAACAAGGTCCAACAGTGGGGAATAGTGCACTCAGGGCTCCACATGAATTTCCAAGCCAAGAAGAAATTGAGTCACAGGAGCTCAGGACATGATTCAGTGGGTTTCACAACTGCCCATGAAAAACATGTTTCCCTTTTTCCTATAATCTAGAAGTCTGATGTGAATAAACAAAACAGTGTGAATAAATCATGACACAAATGGGCTAGCTGGGGATTTCAAAGCTGCAGCCTGACAGCGTGGTGCATAATTCTGATGGTACTGCTATGAGATGGAGTCAGAACTGGAATAACTCTGCTGAAACCAGCAGAGGTTCCTGGATGTAAAGCCAGAAAGACTTCACAATTATTCTTTCCTGATACTTCAGCTTATTCAGAGGGAGAGATCTGCAGATTTCCTGATGTGTCAAGAGGAGCTCAAGGCTGAACCCTGGCTTGGTTCAATGTGTGTACCAAAAGGAGTTGGTTTCCTATTTGAGGAGTAATTTTGATAAACAGATAATCTAACTAGGTAAATGCCCTCCAGTGATCTAAGCCTGCCCAGTAAATGACACAACATCAAAGTAATGGTCACATTTCTGATTTTTGCTTCTTTTCCAGCTCTGGGAAACATTTGTGTCTTCCATCAGAGCCACATCTGGCAGTTCCACCCTTCTTGATGCCAGCAAGCATTCATTTTATCACAGTACCCTCCACAGCCATCATCTGGGTACAGCAGTGCTGTGGATCCACAGCTTAACTGTCATGCCCCACCACAGACAGAATAAAGCAGGAATCTTCTCCAACATGATGATGGCATCTTCCAAAGTGAATGGGCAGGCAGCTGTCTCTAGGAACCTCTCCCTGAAACTCAGAGGCTGCCTTCAAACTCTGGAGTCAGAAATAGCAGTGGCAATGTGCAAACACTGCAGATACGCTAATAGTTAAAATGAGAGTGTGTTTTCTCTTCTTAACATAGGTATCTGTAAAACCCAGCCTTTTGTATGTAGCTGCTGGTGCTAGTACTGGTGAAAGATTTAGGTCAGTAGTCCATTGAGCTGGTTTATGTTGCATATATGTTCACCAGCACTTCTAGAGGACACAGTCTCAAGCTGCACCAGGGGAGGTTTAGGCTGGATGTTAGGAAGAAGTTCTTCATAGAAAGTGTTATTGGCCATTGTAATAGGCTCCCCAGGGAGGTGGTGGAGTCACCATCACTGGAGGAGTTTAGGAAGAGACTTGATGGGGTGCTTGGTGCCATGGTTTAGTTGATAGTGTTGGATGATGGGTTGGACACGATGATCTCAAAGGTCTCTTCCAACTTTGTTTATTCTATTCTATTTCACAGAAGGAGTAATTGGCCATTGGAATATGCTGCCCAGGGAGGTGGTAGAGTCACTATCCCTGGAGGTGATCGGAAAAAGGATTGGACATGGCACTTCAAGCCATGGTTTAGTTGTTATGAGGTGTTAGGTATTCAGTAACAGGCTGGACTTGATGATCTCTGAGGTCTTTTCCAACCTGGCCGATTGTATGATTCTGTGATTTATTTGTTTGTTTCCCCCCTGGATCAGTAGAAGACATGGAGAATGCTGCAGTCTCTGTGGTACCACCACCATTTGTTATTGTTGGTTCATCCTTTAGGGTCTCCCGGCTCCCCTCAGGAAATTCTGGTGACAAAATCTGCTTCTGGGCTGACTCTGCAATGGACTGAGGGAGATTCAGGAGAAAAACCCACAACTGGCTACATTATAGAGGCACGACCCTCAGGTAAGCCACGAGAAACACAGAAAGCTTGACGGCCTGAGTTCCTTTCCTTCATTCCACACTGAAAGCCATCCTGCAGTGGGAGAAGTTGTCTATCATCCCAGTAAGATAATGGGATTTCGTGAGAGAATGCTACTGCCAACCAGTATTAAACCATTGCTGCTTGAATATGTGGTTCAGCAGATTGTCTGCTGTTTAGGAACAGACAGAAAATTAGCCGGCGTGCTCTGGCTTTCCCTGTGCTGTATCACTGCTAAATCATCCAATGGATGAGCTAATATAGTTAATAATTAAAACTCATTTAAATGCTTACTGCATTTTTCATGCACAAGCACTAATAAGTGCTTGCAAGTTGCATTGTGAGGACCACAGATAGAAATCTGTCCTCTCCCTGCAGCAGAGCACAGCAGCTAATTACTATTGTAATGTTAATAACAGGGCCAGGACTTCAGCACCACGTACCCTTCCTTTCTCCATTTGTTCTACAGGGAAGGCATTAGCAGGGGTGGGGGAGGAATCTTTGCATCACCTCAGTGCTTTCCCAGATCTCGTTTTGCTTCTGGGATTTGCATCTTACTGAAGCTGCAGTTTGCTTTTTCCAGAGTATTTCCCCAGCTGGACAAGGTCACTTTAAAAGTGGGCATATGCTCCAGCCTGTTTGCAGCCTCTCCCAGCTTGGTTCCCCTTGCAAACTCGCTAAGTGCACACTTTGTGGTGACCAAGTCATTAAGAAAAAACCCAGTGCCTGCTGCCAGACGCCTGTGTAATCTCACTTGATAATTTCCTTCCACTCTGACAGTGCCTGTTGATAAACCATTCGCTCAGGACAGTTTTCCAGCTGGTGATGCATCTACCAGATACTTGTTTCACATAGGCCATGTTTGAATGTCACCATGTCAAAAGCTTTGCTGGAGTCAGGATAGATGATGTCTGCTCTTTCTCCTCTATTGACAAGGTCTGCTACCCTGTCACAGGGGGAAATTAGACATGATTTATACTTGACATATCCGTGTTGGCTGCTTGTTCTTCCCTTTTTTAACTTCTAGGTGCTTGCACGTTGCATGATTATATATTGATTAAATAAATGCATATCTGTTTGATTATATAAAGGATCCTCCTTCTTGTTGCTGTCTGGACTGCAAGGTGGCATTTCAAACCAATTATTTTAATTATGTCTAACTGGACCAGTAACAAAATTGTTGCCTACATTTCTGTGGTCATCACCGAAGATGTGTATTTCCATCCCTGCATCTCATAGAATTTTTTCCCTAGTGAAGCTCTGCTGGGACCTTGAGATTTCTTCCCTATTTCTGTCATTTAACTTGACAATTGTTTTCAAAACAAAGTCAAAGGACAGTGTTTGCCTTCTCAGAGCACTGGAGCTTCACAGAGTGATCACGGGGGTTTTTAATTGGAGGCTTTGACAGGGCCATGCCTCTATTTCTCTTGCATCAGCTTATTGATTTCTGCCCTTATTTCTTCATAGGTGGAAAATATTCTGTCTTATTTCAACAACATTGTTCAGATAGCAAGTTGAACCAAAACTGCTCATCGAATTACACTTACCAGGCTACATTTGCCTGAAGAGGGGATTTTGAGTAAGGCTCTTTCAGAAGGAAAGCTGCAGCTCGTGTACAGATTGCCTGCAAGCTGGAAATTCAGCTCGTGTGAGTGGTGACACTGCAAACTCATCCAATATTCCTGGCCTTGTCTCACCACTGGATGTGAACAAACATTTTACAGTTCATGGCTAAGGATGTAGGATTTGTGGCCCACTCTTTTTAAGTAGGAAGAAAATAGTCCCTCCAAGGCAGGTCTGAGCTGCATTAACCCTGGGTCACTTCTGCTGGCCCCACTCCACTGATCCTGGAAACACACAGAAGAGGTCTTATTCTCCTGCTCTTGCAACCTGACTGTTGAGGCATTTAATTCCTCTTCAGATTATTTTAATCCTATTCATGCTGCTGTAGCAAATGAACTAGGCATTTGTATGCTGGATTCTCATCCTTCATTCTGGTTGCAGCTGTAGGGAGCGTGAAATGTGATCCAGGAGAGGAGACAGACTAATTGGAACGTTTGCTTATTTCACTGTAGTGTTGGCTTCCTTTCTGTGCCACTTTTCTTCCTCATCTTTGCAAGGAGGAGCTTGAAATCTAAATTACGAGCTTAACAAAAGCAGGGAACTAATTCTTCCTGTCAGGTCTGGTCATTCAGAGCAGCTTCTGATTTAATATAATGCTAAGAATTTGTTTCTGCACTTTGATTTATGGGGATAGTAGCTTGACGATTGGAGCCACCTTTGTTTTCAGGGAGTTATCCAAGATGAAGAGCAGTTGACTTGTGCCCTGCACATAATATCAAGGAAAGAAAAGATATTCATCCTTCTGAGATCAAAAAAAGGGGCATCACACAGACAGATGAAAAGCTTTAGCTTGTTGCCAATATTTAAATGCAATACCACTACCTTAGTGTTTCACATCTCAAGTGTCATCTATTATAGGCCTCATTACCCCAAACGTTATGTGCTGTATCATCTCATTTTCCTTGCTGTAGCTCCCTGCCAAGACGCTTCCATGAGAGTAGGAGGGTGGCTTTCTGTCAGAAATGGCAAACCCTACTCCAGTTTGTCACTTCCCTTTGAATTTTCCAGTGCTCTCCTGTGTCTCCCAGGGCTCCAGCTGCCCTGCTGGGTTTAGCAGTGGTGGCAGCAAGCTGCTGAGATTGTTCACTTGATCTCCCCATTTCTTTCCCAGATCTAAGGAAGGTGACCAGCCTGACTATCTCCTTTGCATTTTCAGTATACTTAGACATAGGGATGGAGCAGGCACACCAATATTTTTTTCCAGAGTGATCTGTGCTAGAGGAAGAAGACATTACAGAAAAAAAAAAGAGAAGTTTTTCTTTTCCTTCAACTTCTCCATCCTTGGAGAAGTGGATTCCAGTTTAGCTCCTTGTGTGCTATAAGAAATACAATTAAGCAGCTTCTGTCACTGATGTCTCTTCTGCTTTTCACAGAAAGAGAGATTGGCCATTGGAATGTGCTGCCCAGGGAGATGGTGGAGGGAGGTGCTTAAGAGGAGACTGGATGAGGCACTTGGTGCCATGGTTTAGTTGATTAGATGGTGTCGGGTGATAAGTTGGACTTGATGATCTCAAAGGTCTTTTCCAACCTATTCCATTCCATTCCCACTCCTCAGATACCAACTAGGATGGCTAAGGAATGGGTATTAGATTGTATCCTCGGTCTTTGCATACAGAGGAAAGGCCAGAAGAGGCTCAACAATGTTAAGGTTCCCAGTGCTGCTGGAAGGAGTAGAGCTTTTCCCAGCCCTGTGCCACATCCAAGTCTCCTCTCTCTGCACTGGGCTTTAATCGTGGGCATGTAGCCTGCAAAGCTCCAAGCAGTCTCACAGCAACTTGCCTTCAGTTATCCCCTGCCTACAGAAGAGGTGTTTCCAAAGAACGTTCTAGGGATCCACACTGCCAGGAGTGCATGTGGATAAGTAACTGCCAGCATGAGACCTTCATGCCTGTGTTGGCCTGCTGCAGCCATCTTCAGCTGCAGGGCAGTCACGTAGGTGTTTGGTCAGAGAATCACGGAATGGTAGGGTGATGGAAAGGACTTTAGGAGATCATCTACTCTTCTCCTCCTGCTAACACAGGTTCATCTAGAGCAGGTTGCACAGGAGTGTATCCAGGTGGGTTTTAAAAGTCTCCAGAGGAGACTCAGCCTCTCCTCATAAGAGAGATGCTCTAGTCCACTAATAATCTTTGTGGCCCTCCAGTGGACACTCTCCAGTAGCTCCCTGGCCCTCTTGAACTGAAGAGCCCAGAACTAGACACAATACACCAGGTGTGGCCTCACTAGGCCATTCCACTTGTTATCTTGACAAGCCAATACTTCCTCTTCTGCTTCCCCTCCCCATCATACATTTTGGGGTTTGTTTGTTGGGTCTGACTTTAGCCCAGAGAGAACTGCATCTTAACATGCATCCAATAATAATATTTTTAGGACCCTGGCCAGCATGGACAGGCCAGTTAAACTCAGATCAGCCACAAGTCATAAACTTAGGCTATAAGCAAGTCAGAAAAGTGGGGTTTTTTGCTCACCAAGATGATGAGTGTTAAGAAATTGTTCGAACTACATGTTTGATCTGAATAATAGATTAATCATAAATTGATTTCAAACATTTTCATATTAAGGGAATAATGAGAACACTTTATTTCTGATGGAACAGTTTTCAAGCTCTTTTCGGTGGCATGCAGTAATAAGACAAGGAACAATGGGTTCAAACTTGAGCATAGAAGATTTCACCTCAACATGAGGAGAAACTTCTTTACAGGGAGGGTGATGGAGCACTGGAGCAGGCTGCCCAGGCAGGTTGTGGAATCTTCTTTTCTGGAGACTTTCCAAACCCACCTGGATGCATTCCTGTGCAGACTACCCTAAGTGATCCTGCTGTGGCAGCGGGGGTTGGACTGGATGATCTCTTGAGGTCCCTTCCAACCTCTAACATAC
This sequence comes from Dryobates pubescens, assembly GCF_014839835.1. Lineage (NCBI taxonomy): Eukaryota > Metazoa > Chordata > Aves > Piciformes > Picidae > Dryobates > Dryobates pubescens. The sequence continues at coordinate 3,495,719 of NC_071615.1, read as the reverse complement.
TGTGATACTGTGGTGAAGGGAGCAAACCTTTGAGGGAAGAACTCATCTACTTGAAGTGGGAGTTATCCTTCCCAGAAATGGTGGTTTTTCACTTCCTACACCTCGAGGGCAGATCTCACTTTTAGCTTCCTTTCTGGTGTCTTGAGTAATGGATTGAGGGTTTTTTTTATGTTTGGTTTTTTTCCTTCTCTATTTATTTTTAACCAAATGAGGGAGTGCAGTGTCAGACGTGGCCACGAACCAGCAGAAGTCAGTAAATTCAAAGTGAAGGGTGCAGCTGCATCGCCGGCATCTGCCATGGGGCCTTTAGTTCACTTCTGCTCGCGGACGATATGCCCAGGCTGACAGTTTGTCAGCCTTCACTTCCCATTCTTGTCCTTTCACTAGTCTGCATGATAATCCAGCCCTTTGCCTCTGACAAAAACATCCACGTGGTCGTTTTGTCCTCTGCAGGAGGAATGCTACTCGCCTTCAGCTGGTCCTTAACTCTCAGCAGCTTCTTCCCTCGTAATCTCCTAATGAGTAATTAGGAGAAAGTTTTGCAGCGGGGCTTTTAGCTCTTACTCCGAGAGGGGGAAGGCTGGTGATGCAGACCCTAGTACCTGACAGCTTTCCATCTCTGCAGCCACAGCAGCATGGCAGCTGTTTTTGAGTGGCCCCAGTTAGCAGAGCCAGGAGCCTTTGCTGCTGACTGACAGTTTTATTCAGCATGGAGACCTCGATTAATTGCCTGTGAAGCCAGGCTGGCCCATGGCTGCTGTGTATGGCTGCAATGCACCGTGCTGCTCCTCACCAGCACAGGATGGCTGGGGCAGGCTAGACATCATGTTAGGTCAGAGATGATTTCATCTTCCCCTGTCATTCAGCTCTTCTCTCCATGCATGCGCCTCTCTCCCAAACTGGATGCAGAAGTCAAGTCTGGGAGATAAAGATCAAATCTCAGCAGGAAGCAGGGCTGGGGCAGGGTCTGGTGAAGCATTGATAGGAGCAAGAAGCAAAGGAAAAAGTATTTTTTACTGAGGAGCCCTGCCTTTGCCCTCAGCCTTTTAGGGCTTTTTTCTTTTTAAGAATCCGAGTGCCCAGTGGAAAGCCAGACGAAATAAAGGGACAGATGTTATTGAAGGACAAGCATTTGTCTGCTTGCTGCCAGCTGTGCTACCCCTCTCAGGTATTAACTGGGAGTGGGCTGAGGCTGGCTGAGCCCTACACCTCTCCCCAGGAGCTGTGTTGCCAGTTTTGCTTTTCTGAGCAGTTTCTATGAGTTAATCCCCAGTTGATATCCCAGCCACGGCATGAGCATCTTTCCTCCCTAAACTGAGTGGAAAATACTGTGTACAGGGCGCTAATGATTTTCTACTGAACTTAAAGGCCAATCCTTCCTATCACAGGTGACCTTCTAATGAATTCTCTTTCAGCTGAACTTCTAACATTTAGAGCAAACCTAGTTTTGAGGGCTGGGGGAAGAGATGCAGTGAATGAATTTAGAAGCGAGCGTGTGTCTGTGTGTGTGTTTTCAATATTTAATCTCCAAGCTCAGCACTGAAATAAAAAGCTTTTCTAAGTTTGGATATATCTGATTGCAATTTCTGCCTGCAAAGTGGAGCCTGAATATTCCAGATGGAGGGATCTGGAATTTTAAACCTTTGTTGGACAGGGTTTGGGAAGCCACAGACTATACTTGTGCATAGCATTTGCTTGGAGGCAGCAGTGGGGCAGACATAAAGATGTCCCCATTGCCAGGCTGCCACTCTGCAGATTTCTGACCACTGTAGCTGCATGAGCAGCTCTCTGCAATCCCAAGGATCACATGCTGGTGCAATATTCTACCCCACAAAAAGGGTTTGGGGCAAAGATTCTTTGAGTGAATCAAAGAGCATGGGCCAGAGAAGACATGGCCACCAGCTAGAGCATCTCTGAGTCTTTGTGAGACAGGAATCCCTCCTAAGAAATATCTACCAGCAGCCCTTGCTGCTCTCCACCATCATCACCATAAGCAAGGGGACAGAGATGTGAAAATGCAACACTGGCTTCTCAGGGGTGGCTTTCCCAACTTTTTGCAAGCTTTACAGAGTGGTTCAATTTGCACTTCTTGGTCTGTTGGATATTCTGCACCATGTAGCCTGATAGATTGGAGAAAATGAGTGAGAAAGTGAACAGTTGTGTTTGTTGCAATGAGTGTTGAACATTCATTTTTATTGTTGCCTTTTCTTTCCCCATTTAAGTGGCTTTCAATGCAAACAAATTGCTTTCCAGACAATTCACAATGGGCTCAAATTCTCTTATTGCTGTTTACAAATGTGTTTATGAAAGCTCAGGCAATTCTAGCAATTATGGCAATATTTTATAGTCTGAGATGCATCTTCCTGGTATTGGTGGTTGCAACAATCCAACTTTGAAACTGCGTCCCTCACCCCACCCTCTTCACAGAAACTAAATCCCAGGCTCCCTTTTTATTACATTGTCAGTTTACATGGTAGAAATAATCTTGCCTTCTATTGCCCTGTAAAAGGGAAGTCAATATTTTATCCCTTGTTTTATAGCCATTGTAATATCAGACTAATACATAACAATGGTGCATTATGATAACTTCATTATACTCTGATCATGCTGGTGAATAATGTATTGGTCTGAATTTTAAGCATGACAGAAAAATTACCTATTTTTATTGTTCTGTGGTATTTCTCAAATGTAGCTGGAACAATAACATTTCAGCCTGGCTTTTTGCATCCACTGAGACTGCCAATCCTCCTGATCAGAAAAGATGTAGTTTGGGAGTTGTTAGTCATTGTGTGTGTTGCTAGATGTGCAGCACAGCACAAATTACTGAGCCAATATTTACTGATGCCAAAGTTAAAACATTCACATGGAAATGCACCTGCAGTGTTAATCAATCCATCTTTGTTGCTATTCCCTGTTGCACAGCAGTAGGCCGAGGGCCAAATTTTGCTCTGTTACACCAGTACAATTCTGGAATCACTGCAATGACTCCAATTAGTTTAAACTCAGGTAAATGCAAAGCAAATGAGAACAGATTCCTGCCTTACATTGCAGCAGCAGAGCAAGGCACTGAGGGTAGTGCTGCTGCCTCCTGTTTTATTGTTACCTTGATAACACCTCAAGCTACAGAAGTCACGCTGGTGCTTGAATCGCACAGTGCAGAGGACTTCCTTTCAAAGCAGGCAACCTCTGCGCCGGAGTCATCTCTATGCAGAGGTTGTCACTCTATTCCCATTGCTGTGGGACATGCAGAGAAAAACAGACATTGCTTGAACACCTCTGAGCACTAAAAATAAAAGCCCAATGGGATTCTTGTGTGGTCAGATCTGTTAGAGCTATGCTGGCTTAGGCTAGCCGAGGGTTTGGCCTCATGCACAGATAGTGACTGCATTTTGTCAGCACAAGTGCTGGCTACCAATTGTTACAGAGCTGCATTCTGTTCAGATTCATGTTTGACTGCTGCACTGCAAATTATTGACTGGCATTTTTAATCATAGGTGGGTTTGTTCCTGCTGGTAACAGCATCCATCCTGTTGAAAGTTCTTCCCACTGTAGTTAAGTGAATACAAGATTCCGAGTATGGATCAGGGGCCAGAGGATCCTCTCAGAATGTGTATCAGGAGCAATGTCAGTATGGCTGCTGAGAACCAAGATGACCCTCCTGAACCATCCTCATCAGAATGGCCTTGTGTTTCTAAGCAGTCTGAGGGGTTTATGATCGAAACAAAACCTCACTGCTGTTTACAAATGCGTGGCACGGAAGCACGGTGCCGGCTGTCTCACTCTGTGGGCTGTGCCACTCTGCAGGCCAGCACACTTGAAGGACATCTCACCACTGATATTGTGAAGCAAGCAGCACTCCAGTGACACCAATCTACCATGCACCAGTTCATGTGAGGCCACAGCACTTCTTGCCCAGACCCAAATCTTTCATTAATTCACAAAGCCTACACGCTTTCAGCGGGGCCTCTTGTGACAGGATGAGGGGTGATGGGTTTAGCTAAAAAAAGGCAGATTTAGACTAGAATTCTTTTATGTGGGAGGTGGTGAGACACTGACCCAGGTTCCCCAGAGAGGTGGTAGAAGCTCTATGCCTGGAAAAACTGCAGGTCAGGTTAGATGGACTCTGAGCAACCTGATTGAGTTGAAGATGTCCCTGCTCACTGCAGAGGAGGTTGGACTTTATGAGCTTTAAAGACCCCTTCTAACCCAAACCAGGCTGTGATTTTATGATAGAGAAGTCAGCTTAGCAATGTAAAAAGCAGGGAAGACCTGTGTGGTAAGGACTCACTGATCTAGCTGGTTGCTTTGGGTTTACTTGCTCTGTCAAATAAAGGTCAAGCTGATACGGTGGCCTTACCTAATCAGGAGGGACCCAGATGGCTGACAGCTGTTCTAGCCAGCTCAGGTCACTGTGGGTGATTTTAGAGGAGACCTCTTCCATCTGGGCTATTGTTAGACCCCATCATGAGTAAATGCCTCTACAGATGGGGTCTTACAGGGCATTCTGACATTCATCGCTGAGCACCCCTCAGGTAAGCCCATCCAGTGCCTGTGGTTGAAATACACAATTAATCTCTTGGGTTGTTTCAATGAGCAGAAGGAAGTGCCAAATCACACAGTTCATGCCTTTTTTTTTCCCTCCTTGCTTCTTTCCTAGACGAAGGGCTGTGGGATATGTTTGTGAAGGACATCCCTCGCAGCGCTACCTCCTACACGGTTGGCCTGGACAAACTCAAACAAGGTGTGACCTATGAATTTCGGGTGGTGGCTGTCAATGAATTTGGCTATGGAGAACCAAGTGTTTCCTCTGTGCCAGTATCAGGTAATCAGCCATTTTAAAAAGGATCTTTTCCAACGGAATTTCTTGGGGCTGGGGGAAAAGCCAACCAACCAACAACCAAAAACCCAACGACGAACAGCAGATTTTCTAGTTGCACCAAATAATCAAGGGCAGCTTGCTTACACTTGTTTTAGGATTAAAACCAGAGTCATACAGTGGTGAATCATGTTTGTTCTTACAGCATGCTTTACTCTCCAGAGGAAAAAGGTGTGTGTGCCATTTTAAAGGTTGACAAAGAACCTTCTCAGGAATTTCCTGAGTGTTTATATGTAGGATCTCTTGCCCTGAGACTAATTTACACAGCTTACAATTTATTTTGTCACCTTTCCTAGTCTGTTGTTTTCTTTGCTTCCTTATTTTTTTATGGTCCCAAGAGGTTCTCTGATTAAACATTTTCTATCTTATTTTATGTTTAGCTCTCAAAAATTTAGAAGGGTAGTTTCACAAAATTATTGCTGATCTCTTTTCTGCTGGCAGTTCCTGTTCAGTGTGATGCCTTCAGTCTCCTTTCATCAGAGCAGCTCACCGGTGATGCTCTCAGGCTTTTCCCACCCTCCCCCATCTCTTGTGCTTATTCTCAGTAAACAGGGCTATGGCCTAAACATGCTTCCAAAATCTCTCTGAAGCAGCCTGGCACAGGGGTTTTCTGAAGGAACTTCAGTGCCTCGAAAAAGTAAATTTCACTAAGCTTGCCACATCAGAGCAGCTGGAGTTCAATGGCCTGTTGTGAAGTGGGAGAGCTTGCCCTAAAAGCTTTGGTTGGGTCTCCTTTTACCCTTGCAGAAATAGCCCCTCCGCAGGTTTCTTTTGAGCAATAGTTTTCATCCTTGCTGTGTCAGCAAAAAGAGACAAGAGGAGTAAAAGAACCTGATAAAGTGGCTTTGTGATTCAAAATTCCGGAGAGTCCTGAGCACCTGGCAATGCTCCAGTATCTGGAGTGGCTTTTATCTCGTTGCTTCTCCGGTGAAAAGCATAAACACCATTCAACAGTTACCCAGCAGGCAAGAGTGGTAAACGCTGCTATCGCCCTCACGACTGCGTTTGTCCTTACACAATTAACCACTTAGCCTGTGAGAGCTGTCTATGGATTTCCCTGTGAGTGCTACCCTTGCTTTTCTCCTTCAGGACAAGGGCATAGACAACCCACTTCAGACACCAAGAGTCAATGTTTTTCCTAGCTGTGGTTTCACAGAGGCTGTAACACAGCAAAGGGTCACTGCTCACATCAGTCTATCCCCTCTTGAAAGACCCTGCTCCTCTGAAGCTAGGCATGCATCTCCTCATGGTGCTTTTAACAAATAGACTGCTTGTTTCTAAATTCTCCACTTGAACAGGACTATTTAATTCACCTCCTTTTGATGCTTCAGTGTTCATCTCAAATTGCTGCACAAAAGTAAGAGGTTTCTGTTGAGATTCACAGTCATAAAGGTATAGAGCATTTTAGGCTGGCCACTTCAGCTAGCACAGGGAGGTATAAACTGTACTGAATCTGCTCAGCCCATCATGGCTTGTGCAGTTTGCCTTGAGGACTTTATTGGCCTGGCTTGGCCTCCTAACAAAGAAAGAGTGTGGCTTCTTTTCACTACTGCAGAATACCCAGTGATCTGGAACAAATTTGAGCTCATATCATCAGGCTTACAACAGGCTTGTGTCTAGATCCAGGGCTTAGGACAGCTGGGGAGGATGCCTGGGTTTAGTGATAGTGAGGGTTTGAAGTTGGTCTCCTGGCACAAGCCATTCCTACCAGGTGTTCTTCTACCTAATGGACTACAGGGAAATGATATAAAACTGCTGGCTAGTGCTCCAGCAGCAGCATTTCTTCACAAAGCTGAGGGATGCTGACAAAGAGAATATCACCTCAAGAAAACAACAATACCTATTACTTTAAACCAAGACTGGCAAGATAACCCTAGCAAGGGGGAGCTAGTATCATTTTGCATCTCCAGTTAAGGTCAAACAGGGTGAAATGACTTGAGATAACACAAAATCCAGGCAACTGAATTGATATCCATGTGCACATCAGCCTTGGCTGATGGGGAAATGATATAGAGTAGCAAGAGAATGTTGGAAGTCAGAGTTAATGGAGGTACTGAAAGGCACTGAACCAAGTGTACTCTGTTCCCTGGCACTAGCTGTATTTTTCAAACTGCCACTGAGCAGCATTTTGGCCAGACAAGCCTCTTAAAAAGCAGAATAATCACAGGTCACGACAGATATATTAGTGATTCCTTTGACCCAGGGAGTACTAAGCATAGCAGAGCAGTCAAGGAATGTAGGTGTGCCAAGCTGTGGGAAGAAACCTCCCTCTCTTCACTTGGTGATAACTTTTTAGCTAAGGGATTCTGGAGTTCTGCTTTGGATGTGTGAAAGATGCTTGTAGGGATGTTAGAGCCATGGTAAGCTCCTGTCCTCTTTGTCATCTTAGAGTGTCAGCAAGCCCCTTGAAAGTCTGACTCCAGAGTGTTACCTCCTTTGAACACCTCTCTCCTGGACACTATTAGAGATGCAGTATTCACTCTGGGGAACAAGAACAGTTTGAAGGACTCTAAAGTGGAATTGTTATTTGGTCTTCGCTCTTTCAGCACAAACAGAAGCCCCTTTCTATGAGGAGTGGTGGTTTTTGCTGGTGATGGCTCTCTCAAGTCTGATCCTTATCCTTCTGGTGGTGTTTGCATTGGTCCTGCATGGCCAGAGCAAGAAGTACAAGAACTGCAGCACAGGTAAGACATCAGCTGCATGCCAGGCACATACTAACATTCAAGAGCTGTATTCACTTTGAATCCCTGGTTTCACCAGCATGGGTGCTCTTTAAGGGCATTTTGTTTGGCAGAAGACTTGGATCTTTTTGCTGCCTGGTTTGGTAGAATTGGCCTTAGCCCATAGTCATTCTGGGCAAAGAGTGCCTGTTCTTAGCAGTTTTTGAATGCTAACCAGCCATGAGCTTGGGTACAACAGCATCTGGAAGTCCCAGGGACTGTAGCAGAAGCCAAGGAGTCTGGGTCAAATGCCTGGCAGAAGACCACAAAAAAGGATGAACTAGGATTTCATTTAGCTTTGTCATCATTCCCTGATAGATGGGGAGAAGGAGAAAGATTTTGCTTTCCCGTGACTGTACCCAATGCAAATATTCTACACCTATGTTGTGAGGACTATATCACAACTCTTTTGTAGTAAATAGAAATAGAGTGTCTTGCAACTCACATTCATTCCCTAAGCCAAGCTGCACTTGCTGGGCTGGGGTCCAAGAAGCTAGGAGGTGTCTTGGTTATCTGGGCATGTTAGACTTCAGTGCATAGTGAGCATCAAGCTTTGATTTTTTCTTTAGTTACATTTTTTACCAGCCTCCTTTCTGAAAGGAAACAGGAGCTACCTGTTAGGAATGTTTAAATAGTCCTCTTTCTGAACACCTACTTCTTGAGCTCTGAATATTTTTACCTTTTCTTCTCCCTACATGCTAAAGGCCTGGAAGGGTTGTTCACCTGGTTTTCTCTGATAGCCTCCCCCACCTCCAGCAAGCTATTGCTCTGGTGTTAGGGGATGCCAAAAAAGGCACATTAATGAGTAGGACAAGGTGGATGGGTCTTTGCACTACCCATTCATAGGGATTAATGTAAAGAAGGAGTCTTCCAGGCAGTACTTAGTAATTCAGTCCCAGAGTGAAGATCTTTTCTTTCTTTATAATTCACTTCTAACAAGGATTAGAAAATCAGATTTCAGTCCCATGAGATATCAGATGTATGAAAACCTTGGCATTTTACTGAGCTAATACTTTTACATATTTGTATGCATAGCTCATAGGAAATCTCTCACCTACTTAGTTTCCCTCTGTGTTTGGGGGACAGATGTGAAAAGACAGTTCTGACCTGTACTGTCAGGTATCAGTGTTCACACCGAGTCTTAATGTAGCACTGAAACTGAAGCCAAGGCTAAAGTCCCTGCCTGCTGCAAAGCAGCAATATGCAACCAGTCCTCCTGCCCAGGACATGAGCTGAGCTCACACCTTTGGGATTACAAAGAACAAGCTTGGGAGAGAATAAGCTCTTGCTATATTTGATCCCAAGGAATAACACACTTTGCTGTATTTTCCCTCTTCTGCAGCCCCTTGTCCTTTCCCCTGCCTTAGATTACCCAGGGATTTCTGACATCTGTATCTTATCCTGATTAAACCCCTTGTCTTTTCCTCATTTTCTATCCATTACTCTCTTCTCTTGCTTTCTTGTTTGCTTTTTATTTTTCTCTCCTTTTCCTCTTTTTCTGCCCTTCCTAGTTTTACATTCTCTTGCTTTGCTTCAGTCAGCATGTGCAGGATTCACAGCACCCAATTTAGGACATCTTCAGTGGCCACCTGAATTAGTCACCTGGTTTCTATTTATAGTCAAAAAACAAGACTAAGCACTTTGGGGGCACAGTTGATCTGTGCTGCTTTAGATACTTACCTCTGAATGACATGCAGCCACCCATGACTCCTCCTTTTCCCCTCTTTTGGCTCCTTCTACCCATTCGTGTTCCTGATAAGCTCCTCTCCTTCACTGATTGTTCTCATTTGCCAGAGCTTTTCAAATAACCAGTGATGTCATAAATTGCAAAGAAGGGAAAGTTAGCTCTTATAGGTTTGGGGGTGGGTTTTTTGCGGGGGGAGGGAGGGAAGTGCCTTTATTTTAGCCGATTCTTTCATTGTTTGGCTCCAGGTAAAACAATCTCCAATGTGGAAGAGTCAGTCACCCTGGATAATGGAGGCTTCACTGCTCTGGAGCTCAACAGCAGACACCTGAACATCAAGAGCACCTTCTCAAAGAAGAATGGCACCAGGTAAGGAGCTGGGAACACCATGTTCTTGGAAATGGCTTCTTATCTAGCTTCAAGCAACAGCTAAATAGGCAAAGGGGAGAGACTGTTGTCTTGGAGGATCTAGGGAGGACTTTAATGCACAAATCGCTGCCCCAGGCTGTGATTCTGGCTTCTCAGCATGGTTTAATTAATTGTGTCATTTCAGAGAAATTACAACCTCCCATACACTCACCCTTTATGTTTCTCAGGTCTCCTCCTCGCCCAAGCCCAGGGGGGCTGCACTACTCTGACGAGGATATCTGCAACAAGTACAACGGAGCTGTGCTGAGCGAGGGCTTGGGCCTGAATGAAAAGCCCTTGGAAGTGTCAGAGTCAGAGGTAAGGGTTTCCCTTTGCCTTGCCAAGTGTTGCCCAGCTACTGCAGACATTCATTTCTCTGCTGAACCCTGGCAAAACCTTTGAAGTCTCAATCCAATACCTGCATTATACTGTGGTGTCACTGTTTGTCTGTCTTGGGGACTTCAAATGTCCAAATCACCAGGCTGTTCCCATCACATCTTAAAATTAAAATGTCAGAGGAAAGACAGACAAGCAGGGCCCAGCCAGGGCAGATTCCAGACCTGGCCTTGGCAAGTACTCATAGTTCTGCAGCATCACATAGAAAGACAAGAGCAGTCAGCTGGTATGTGCTGAGCCCTCTGGAAGGGGCTGCACATCCCCTTCTGCCTGCAGGCTGCAAACCTGGAGCACTTCTGGGAAAACACATCTGTGCTGCAAAATAACCAGCTGGCTGCAGCTGCTGGCTGGATGAGGCTGAAGGTGAGACACTCTTTGGATTAGTACACTGACTGAAGCATGGGATGTCGTTTGAAGTTTTCACAGTGCCTTTTTTCAGGCAGCTGCAATGAACATCAAGATGTAGAAGAGTGGTCTGGATTAATGATAACTGCTGCCTCTGTTACAGCAGGAGTAAGTGAGGAATGAGTAAGCTGCCAGGGAGCACATGGCTATGGGTATGAGAGCCTAGCATTCAGGTCTCTGAACACTCCAGCCTGCAGCCTTAGTCTAACTCAAGAGTATTCTTCTGCTCAGGTTGCCTTTAGTCTCTTTTAGCCAAGCAAGGTAGGTGCATGCTAGGCATTACCTATCTGGCAGTGCTCCACCTTGTGTCTTATCTCCCCTTGAAGAAGAAAAAAGAGTTTGTGGTCTGTGAAAGTCCAACAGTGACCAGGGGTGAATAGCCAGACTTCAAAGGATAATCCAGAAAGGTAAATCTGTCTCTTAGATCATGTGTTGTCCGCTGAGATCCTGACGGATCCGAACTGACAGCGCAAGAAGCGAGCAGTGGGCCAAACCACTCCAAACCTGACCCTTCCAGCAAGAATAAATCAAGAGCAGCAAGCAGTGAAAGAAGATGACAGTTTTCATCTGTAGCTTTTCTGCACCTGCAGCTACAGCTGCTTTTCCTGGCTACCTAGCATCTCACCTCCTCTTAATTACCATGGACAGCCCGCTGCTTTGTGCTGCCCTGTGGCCAACCCCCTGTGCAGGCAGCTTTCCTGGGTGTAGCTCAAGCTGCTGCCTCTGCAATGCACAAGAGTTACCCTCCAGATTAAACCCATAGTGCTTTGGTCATGTCACTGTAACAACCCCGCATTAAACCTGTCATTAAAACAGTTTGCTGAGCATGATCAGGAATTTAGCACTGGCACCTTTTGACATTAATTTCTATGCCCCATGTGGTATTTCCTGGTAATGCTCAGAAGTCTGCTTGCAGGGTGTCATTACTGCCTTCCCTCTCTGTGCATTGTTCATACAGTGCAGAAAGTGAGGTTGGTTGGTTTGTTTGTTTGTTTTCTTGGGCTATTATTAATATTATTTATTTACTGTGTGTTGCAGTCAAGCCCCCAAGCTCTCAGTTGAGATTCTAGTGGGTTTGTGAATCTGTTTGTGCATGTGAGTATGTGTACAAAATGTGTCTCCTGTTTTTCCTTGGGGCTTAGATATGCAGCCCTTCTGTATAATGTCTTTGATGCTTGGTGGGTTGTTGTTTTTTTGGGTGGTTTTGTATGTGTGTGTGTGCTGGGGAGTGCTTTTAGGCATGAAATGTTAATATGCTCCCAGTAGAGGTAGCAATAGGAGATGCTGCCTTTTGATCAGCCTGAAAGTGCTGTTTACATTGGCTGCTACAGACAGGAGGTGAGAGGAGGGTACAGATGTTTGACCACTCTCTTTTCAAGTATCCCTGTACCTATTAACTCCTCCTGTTTGTCTTTGCTGCTCTATTTTGCTCCTGTCCTCAAAGGAGATCTTAACAGAGCAACTGTTTCCCAAGCATTTCAGGATTTCCATCTCTTTTAGCAGGCAGAAACATTTCCCATTGCACGAAGAGTTAAAGCTACCTTTCTGCATAAGGACTCTACACAGGCTTGGTCCTCTGCAGCAAAGGGGACCCTGATGCTGTTTCCCCTAATACATCTTTGTGTGGATCTCAAATCTACTTAATGTGATGTGCATAAAGGCAGGCAGGACCAAAAACTAGGCTTTTGCTTTCAACTTGCATGTCATCTTGCTGCTTAGCCTTACCCTCCTTGCCTGAGGTGTCAAGATTTTACATGGAAAAGAAGGAAGCTCACTGGCTTCACGTCTCATGGGGTTTACTGAGCATGAAGAAGTCTGTGAGACTGCACTCACAAGCCAGCTGCCTGGGAGCCTTCCTCCAAGCTCCCTTCTGATGAAGGGAGCAAGAAAGAAACAAGGAGAAAATTCAAGCAGACCAGGCAGTACTCTTAATATTCATAAATCAAGTGGTTAACTTACTCCATGTCATGAAAGCCAAGCACCAGTACTGTTAATGAGGTTATAGTAGTTTAATTGGCAGGTATGGAGCAAGTGAGTGCTAAGAGTGTAATTTCTCAATGATTAATAATAATAGGCTTTTAGATAATGAGTCAAGTGGGCAAAGCTCTGGACAGATAATCTGAAGAAATTGGGTGCTCACCATGTACAGAAATTTGATGATTTATCTGCGATGTCATCCAGTCATGGAAGAGCAGTTTTACAGGAGCAGAGGGGGAGGTGATGTTTGTTTGTTTGTTCTCACATGTCCTTGTGGTTTCCCAAAAGCAGTTTTCAGGAGATCACATTCTCACAGACTGCACACACTAGCAGCCAGTACCAAATGCTGGCCGCGCTCTGCTCTTCCCAGCTGCTCTCTGCAGTCCGACTTCTGCTTTCTCAGCTCCGTAGGAAGATACTCTACATTTCCACTTCACACTTAATAGGCAATAGGGTTTCACCTGAAGTGAAAGTGTTTCCAGTGAAGTCCTCCAATGGTTTTGATAAGTTGGGCAGCACATGGAAACCAGCTGCAGGTGACACATTAAATAAGCAAAGGTTCCCGTGCCCAGAGAAATCAGTTTGCCCACTAGGTTAGCTTGTCTGATTTACAGCATATTCATTTCATGTCAGCCAAAACAAACTGCTGGCATCCATGCTTTTTACCATAACCTCAGGAGGTTGTTTCTTATGCAGTCACTTTAAATAATAATAATTTTACTTTTAAAAAAGAAAGAAGAATAATTGGAAGTCTTTTCAGTTTTCCCATTGACTAATCAAGCCAGCTGTGGTCGCTGACTTGCCTCTGACCAGCACTTGTGCACTTCACGCTGGCAATAAACCACCTAATGGCCTCTCATTTGCTGCATTTGTTGTTTCATAGGCATCCCTGCACCTTTGGTTGACAGTCTGTAATGCCACCACACACCCAATCACACCCCAGCCTATGGAGGTTTCCAAGGTAACAAAGCCACAGTCGCAGCGAAGGGAGAAAACTGAAAACAAAGCAGAGAGCCCTGCAGCATTTCTATTTGCTCAATAATTTCATAAACCACTAAAAAGTAAGCCTCTAGTCTAAGCTGTCTGTATTGTCATGCAAAACAGGTTTATCTTGCTCCTCCTTGATATTCATCAGGGCAGAGGGGGATGTGGGATGGCAGTTCAAAGAATTTCTTGCTGGTGGGGCTGGTTATTAGTACCTTGTACAGAGCAGGCTTTGGAAGATTTGTTAGAGACATGGACAGAGCAGTCAGTTCCTGCCTGTCCTAAAGGGAACATGAAGAAAACCTGCTGTGTTGACACTGACAAGCAGGTTATCCTTTCCAGCATCATTACTATTTATGGTGAAAGTCTGAAGTTACTACAGCTTAGATATGTTTCATGGAAGTTGCTTCTGAAAGGCACTGGCCTTATTTACATCACATTAGTGTTCTCTTTGAGTTGCTATAATGGACTAATTAGCAGACAGATTATCAGCAGATGGTATTGTTCTAAATTCTTTTTTCCTGCTCATTGTATGTCCAAGTGACACTGTATTTCAAATGGCAGCAGCCCATCTAAAAGCCTTCCAAGTATTTCTCCTCTTTATTATGTTGACTTCTGGCAGTCTTGAAAGAACTTGGCTTAGGTACAGAAATTATATTAGTTTTGTGGGTGAGTATTTTTCTGCTGGCAATGGACAGAAACCAAGTGACTGCATCAATATTATTATACCTATCAAGTCATGTGTCAGCCTTCTGCATACAGCTTCTCAGCATTTCTTCTTGGAGATTCCAGTTGTCTAGATGTTTCTGTATGCCTGTGGGGACACCAGGCAGACCAGTAAGGAGCCACTAGAAGTTTGTGATGGTTTTTTTTTTCTCTTTATGCTCAACTCAGATGTGATCCATCTTTTCAGCAGGGACCTGGTTCTTTGTGGGCTGGCCGAGCTGTCTAAGTCTGTGAGAGTAATGGTGGATTGGGGAAGGAGTCAGAAGTCACGGCAAGGGCAGTGGCAGCATTGTGCCTTTGATGGAGGGAGCACACACATGATAGTTAGAGGAGCTGACACCTTCATGTGCTGCTTCTAGTGAGTGATCTATAGCCACTTACCTCTGCTCAGGGCACAACATTTTTTCTTATGGATGCCCATATGATTCCCCAGTTCCCCAGACAGTTTTTGTCTTAGCATTAGATGATGACACTGCAGCAGGTTGTTTGGAGATGCAGGCTGGTACAACCCTCTTGATGCTTGATAAGAACAGAGGAAACCTGGATTTAGAGATCCTTTGATCTGCAGGTAAAGTTGGTTGCTGCTTCTGCTGAGGACCAGCCTGCCTGAGCTGTTGCTGCCTGCTGCCACATCTGCAGTCATCAGAGGCACTCTTGTTGGAGCCCCTTACAAAAATAGACAGGGCAGTGCTGGCAGGATGCTCCCTGCAGTGGTGCCAAGGCTCTGGAGCTGCTCTCTGCACCCACTGGCTCTGAAGTGGTCCAAATCTGGGCATATTCCAGGCATGCCGCAAAAACCACCTGTTCAGGAAGGTCTTTGGAGGGAGTTGGGTGTTGGCTTCTGGAGGCTGGCAGCTGGTGCAAAGAAGGGTTTTTCTAGGAGACAGACCTGAATCCCTCCTGGGATAATTATTAAATGCTGGCAGGGTTTTGTTGTAATATTAATTATGTGTCAAAGCACCTGAAGCTTTGCATACTTAAAAACAACCAACCCGTACACAGCTCTGAAAGAGGCAAAGCCTGAGTAACAGTGGACAGGAGATCTTGCAAAGCTGTAAAGAGCTGCTTTGCTCAAACTTTTGGAAAACTCCAGGAAAAAAAAACCACTTCTCAGCTCTGTCCATCACCCCCTATGCTGGAAAATGGGCATGAAATAGTATCAAAGCAGCTATCTAAGCAAAGAAGTGGGATGATGGATGCAGTGCCCTTTTCAAATGATGGTTTGCAGGGCATTGGAGGATTGTTCTTCAGAGACCACTAAAAAGGAGCTTTAGAGGAGGAGAGACTAGTTGTGTGGCAGGCAGGATCAAGAAGGATGTGTGTGTGCTGTGTGGTGCCATAGATTAGGACGATACCAACCTTTTGAAACTAATTGCAGCAACTAACAGTTACGAGCGGCGCTTACCCATCTCTCTCTCAGGCAGCTACTACTTTGATATTTAATTGCCTTTAGAATCAGCTATGCAGATTATCAAGGGGAAGGAAAGGAATAAAAGTTTTTACAGGCTGAAAGCAGAGATTTTTGAGAGTAGACTTGAGAAATGGAAATGTTTGGGTAAATGTTTATGTGCTGCATGGGATATGGCTGCTACTGGTGGGAGCATTAGTAGGAACAGAAGGAAGATCTGCACTTGGGTACCGTGGCCAAGGCTTTGCTGTGGTCCCCCTGTGCTTGAAGGAGATGTACAAGCCCTCTGTGATTCCACCAGCTGTATCACAGCAGCAGCAGTGCTTTAGAGGAGGGGCAGATGCACAGAGCTTATCTGGTTACATCTCAGTAGAGCTCCTGCTTGATATTGATAGGAGCTTTGAAGCTATCCAACCACCATGCATAAATGTTTCAGGGGTAAGATCCGCTCTGAACGCAGGGCTGTGCCTGAGCCATCCCAAGGAAGCAGCCCCTCCTGCCTGGCAGCTCTGCTTTTCCAGATTTTGCATTCTCTTTCTTCTTTCTTCTGTCACTGCTGGTTGTGCTCCTTGTTGTAGCACCAATATTCAGCTGGAACATTCAGAGCTGTTTGCCTGGGAAAAAAGAAAAGGTGATTTGTTTTGCTTAATTCCCTTTCAGTGGTATAACTGATTTTCAATACTTAATGGGGCTGACAAGCCAAACTCAGAGCACTGTGCAGGTGGCCTGGTCTGACCACCAGCACCAGCAGCATGCCTGTCTGATGTCAGTGTGTCTTCAGAGAAGGCATTCTGTCTGTCTTTTTTGTCAAAGGAAAATGAGATGTTCTCAGCTGCGCTTGTAGTTGCAGCCCTCTTCATTTTGTGACTGAAAGCTGTTGGTTCCCCTGACACCTCCACACTTCCCTTCACCTATTGCCACAAGAGGAACTCCTAGCTCCTGTCGCCTGGTTCTGCAGTGAATTTGAAGGGCTTCCTGTGCACCTCTTCCCACCAGCATTCATTGGGTGACTCTCTCCAGCAGCACAGCCTGGCTAAGCCAGAGCACAGTGCTTTTCCACAGACCAGCATCTAATACAATTGGACAACAAAACATCCTACCCTAAAAGGTAGGATGGTTTTAGCCTGAAGAAGAGGAGGCTCAGAGGAGACCCTATTGCTGTCTATGACTACCTGAAGGGAGGTTGTAGCCAGGTGGGGGCTGGTCTCTTCTTCCAGGCAACCAGCACCAGAACAAGGGGACACAGTCTCAAGCTGTGCCAGGGGAGGTTTAGGCTGGATGTTAGGAAGAAATTCTTTACAGAAAGAGAGATTGGCCATGGGAATGTGCTGCCCAGGGAGGTGGTGGAGTCACCATCACTGGAGGTGTTTAGGAAGAGACTGGAAGCGGTGCTTGGTGCCATGGTTTAGTTGATTAGATGGTGTTAGATGATAGGTTGGACTTGATGATCTCAAAGGTCTCTTCCAGCCTGGTCTGATCTGGTCTGGTCTATTCTATTCTATTCTATAATTACAGCTCCTGTCAGCTGGCGAGATTAAACCTGTCTCTAACTTCTTTCAGAGTGGAACAGGCTAAATCAGAGATGCTAATCGCTGATGATTATTTTTCTTTGATTGTTTTTTGGTTTGTTTCTTTTTCCCCCCTGATGTTCCAGGCCACTGACTCAGATTATGAAGACGAGTTGCCAAAGCACTCCTTTGTGAACCACTACATGAGTGACCCCACGTACTACAACTCCTGGAAGCGGCAGCAGAAAGGGGTGAAGCACCCAACGCCCTATAGATACGAGGAGTGTGCGGCCAGCGAGGCAGAACCCTATTTCCAGACTGTCATCACGACACAGAGCTCAGGAGGGGTGTACACCCCAACGGGACAGCCCGCGCCCGGTTCCAGGACTCCCGTGACAGGCTTCTCCTCCTTCGTCTGAGACGGGGCTGGGGGCTGCAGCCGAACCGCCGGCGGCACAGGGGGGGCCCCGTGGCAGTGACTTGTGTGTGCGTGACCGCTGCGGTGAACTGTGGGTAACTTCTCTATCAGGGTAGAAACGGGATGGGAAAGGCCAGGGTGGTTTGGTGGCTTGGTTTTGTTTGTTTTTTCTTTTTCTGGAGACAATCAACTCTAAACCCATGGAGCTGAACCTTTGTTTAAAGAGAAAAGGACACGCATACACACACACACAAAAAAAGGGATTCTGGAAAGTGATGATTTTAACCACTTGTGAATAGTAGGGGTTTTTTAAACTGCTTTTTGTAACACTGCTTCAGGAAGCAGCTCCCATGCCCTTCTCTTCCCTGTTTCTTTCTTTCTCTCCCCTGCTCCTGTCCTCTTCCCCCCCCCCAAATTCCCAAACAAGGAGGTGAATTCCCTAGGTGCAATGAGTGACTTTGTGATGTGATTTGAAGAGAAAACATAAACCCTCCCAGGCTCCTTTCCCCCCACTCTTTTCTTTCTTTTCCTTTTTCTTTTTGTTTTTTTTTTTTGTTTGTTTGTTTTTTTAATTTTTCACCATCGTCAAGGTTAAGTAGAAAAACACAGAAAAGGGACAAATTTTTATGTGAAAAGCAGACATCTCCTCTCTCCCCTTCTTATTGCTGCTCCCCACGTTTGGATCGACTCAGGCTCAGATGTGCCACTGTGTCTGCTCTAGGTTCACTACTGGTGTGTGTACACTGAATTGCTGACCTGCTTTTCTTGTTCAAGTGGGACCTGCTGCATTCTTTAAGTATTCCAACTCCAGGGCCTTGGGAAGAGGAGATGGCTCCAAACAGCACTGTAGGCAGCAGTGAGTGAAGCAAGGGGGAAGAATTCCGATGCAAGGTCAGTTTATTTTTGGTGTGGCTCTAATCCTCCCTCGTGGGCTGCGTGTGCCATTGGAATTGATCATTTTTTAAGAGTCAGAGGACACAACCCAGCAAGCCAGAGGAATCTTTCAATTAAGATTGCAGTGACAAGCGAGAGAAGTCTACTAATTGATGGAGTTTTTGATCATCAAAGTTATCCTGCCCTGTCAATTGAAGTTGAGCATCCTTTCTCGCTCAGACCCTACCGTGCTGCTTACTGGCCTGCACAAAAAGTACAGGGGAGCTGGGTTTGTCTGATTTTATGGGTTTTTAGTACAAAGACACATCAGACAGGTGAGGTTTGGTGTCCACAGGTGCCTTTTATTGATTCCTCAGCTTTGTATCTGGGAGAAGCAACAAAGTGTCTCCAAATAAAGCTGAGCGGTTTTTTCAAGCATTAGGGTCATGAATTACCTTGTGCACGTTTACAGTCTGCTTTGTGCACTTCAAGCTACAGCCTTTGGAAAGAAGAGAGGGGAATTTTAGTTGATTTTCCATCTTCTTGTATAGCTTCCTTTCTGTTTTCTTTCCTGTCCTTTTCCCGAGTCTGTCGTGTTTAGCAGCAAGTTGTTTACTCGCAGGGAAGTTGTCAGGAGTTTAAAGAATCCAAGTCCAGCCCTTGGATCCTAGCAACAGTCCTGGATGAGAGTTAGAAAGGTGAATTTGGAAGCAGGCAAGTCTCTGCCACTCCAGCATCTGGCATTTCCTCGCAGGTGGGTGTAGGTCAGCTAGGAAAATTGGTATCTTGCTGATGCTGCATCAGAGCATGTGTGAGCACTGTTCCTGTCCTCTCTGGAGGGATGTGAGAAAACTGTGGTGCTGGGAGGTGGCGGCTTTGAGGCAGGTTGCTAAAACTGACCTGGAATTGATTACAGTGGCTACTTGTTCCTGCCCTTGAGGGCCGGTTAGAAGCAGCCTGGTGGCACCTCTCCTTAACAGCTGTGGCTCAAGGGCAAGCTCAGCCTTGCCTGTCACATTTCAGTGCCTCTTGGACAGGGCAAATGATCTCAGAACTGCTTTTACTCTTTGGCACTGCCTCTGAGCACTGCTGCTCTTGGTGCATACAGATTCTGTGTCGCTTTGGCACTGGATTGCTGTTCCTCTCCAAAGGTTCCAGAAAGAAAAAGTTCAAAACCAAAAACTCCAGTTGGGGTGTTTAAGGGCTTTTGAGTTTGAGATAATGATCCACACTGATTAGATGGCAAGGGATATGCAAAGACATGAGCTTGAGCCAAAAGCCTGTGAGCCATCCCCCTCTCTGCACCTGGATAGGATGTGCGTGGGATGGAAAAGGGGCTCCAAAGAGGATGACGTGGAGCTGACTGAGAAGAGGAATGCAAAGCAAACAAAAACCCCGCTGCCTTCTGTGCACTTTGACTGTTGTTCTCTTAAGCCATATTGACTTTGCTTTAATTACTGAACTGACAAAAATTTGTTTGCAGTCTTTGATTTTTTTTTTTATTTTGTCTTATTTTATTTTTGTTTCTTAGACAAAATTATCCATGTGACTTTCTGGTTTTGTTTTCCTTCCCATTTGTAATTTCCTGCCTCTGATTGCATCTTTTTGAACACCTTGTTTTATACACATGTGGCATAGCAATGCAGTTGCTGTTGGAATCCTAACGGCGCTTATCCAACAGGGACAAGAGGTAGTGCTACAGGAGGAGCCTTCCAAGGACCACTGAGGGTTTAGGGATATAGGTAGTAGAAAGTAGATTGAACACCGAAGACTTTGCCCCAAAGGACAGTGTAGTGCAAGTAGTTCCAGATCTCCTGAATATTGCCAGGTCTGAATTGGTGTAAGGGGCTAACTCCCTCTGGCTGATCTGATACCGTGTTGAGCAAAAGAAAAAGGCAAAGAAACCCCAGGGAATAAAGGAAATGGACTCTGGGCCTTGCCCCACTGAAGGACAACATGGGGAGCAGCATGATCTGCACAAAGCAAGGGTAGAGACTATTCCTTTTTCTCTCAGAACCACCTGCAACTAAAAAGCCTGAGCTTGCTAAGGAGCTGCTCTATGGCCCTTTCCTTCCAACAGCTGCCAGACAGCAGGTTAGGTGGGATTCCTTTAGGACCCATTGATCCAAACAAAGGTATTTCTGCTCCAGTCCACTCCACACTATTGTCACTCTCTGTCATGCATTGTTTAGGAGTTGGCTTTTCTTCCATGTGGGTTTGTTTTACTTAGGCAATTGCAGAGTGTGGAGTTTCACTGCCCTGCTCGCCCCTAAGGTGAGCATGGGATTTGTGCTCTGCTGCCCAGGATCTTGTACAGCTACATGCATGATGCCTGTGCCTTCTGGTTAACACAGTGTGTACCTGTAAAATATGATTAATGGGTAGGTTTTATTTACCTCAGGTATCAGGTAAATTGTTCTATCTGGAAGGAAACACTCCATCAGTTAGCAAGAAAGAGCTATTTCATAGCAGTAATCTTTGGGAATTACAGCCTTGAAATACGACTTTCAAGCATTAGTTGTCATGTTACAATAACTTCACCCATCAAATCCACTTCTATTTCCATCTTCCTGTTTAGAACCATCTTGGAAAATGAAGGCTTACATTTAAAACACCTTCCTGGCAAATTTTATTTGCATTTATTTATTTATTTCCCCCGTGTCTCTCAGGGTCCCTTGACAGCTGTTAATAAAACCAGAGTCATGAAATGACCAAGGGAGGTATTTCAGGGAATAGTTTAATAGGATCTCATTTTTCATGCAATAGCCATGGAAATATCCAATTTCCTGCAAGAAAAAGTGTCCAAGCCTTCACCACCCCCAGACCCCCTTCCCAGGACTAAGATGACATGAGCCACCACTGTCAGCTATGCTTCCATTGGCGCTCCCATTGGCACCAAACCTCAGGTTGTCCCTCTCATAAATCACAGAAGTGCAGGAGCTGCACTGTCCCAACCCACTTTAAGTGGAGCATTTTGTCCCCCTAAACTGCACATCCCCACATGGCATTTCCCCCACCACCGCCTACCCCCTTGGGTTGCAGTATCAGCTCTGATGCTGGTGCACAAGGGGTGGTGCTGGATGAGAAGGGACAGGAGAGGGCACTTTTACAGTTGCATTTCCCCCACCTTTGGAGTTCCTCACTTCAAACCCCTCGTGGGGAGGGCAGGGAGGGAGCAGGAAAGCCAAAGAGCAAAAGGTTTCATCAGCATTTGCTAAAAATCACACTGTGGCCAGTGATCTCACTTTTGGAAGCAGCTGGCATCATTAAATGGAAAAAAAAACCCAAAACAAACCAAAAAAAAACCCAACCCAAACCCAACCAACCAAATACACAGAAAAAGAACTAATCCATTACTCCCAAGGATTTTTCAGGGTTTTTTTTTTTTCCCCCTGCTTCATTTTGAGTGTTAAAGTCAGTGATGCTTTGCAGATGGGCCAAGATCTCATTTTCCCTGCTTATACACAGGCCCCTGCCAGAAGCTGCTGTAGCAATTGTTTGGAATAAATATCTAAGTCTGTCTTGACATGGGGATACATTTATTATCCTTGTCACTGCTTCCCCTCAAGAAACCCATTGGGTCATTCTGTGATTATCCAATCTGCTCTCCAGAACAGGGAGAAGAGGTACCTGTTTATACATGCAGAGCACTGGGGTCTTCTCCTACTTGCTGTTTTTCAGATAAGCAGGGCAACTTGTTTCAGGGAGGAAAAAAAAATATCCTTTTAGAAAAGGAATTTATTGGGAAATTTAACAGAAAAAAAAATAAGAAGAAATGAAAAGAGAAAATCCACAACAAAGATAACCTTTGACAGGGCCAGAAATCTTCAAGTCCTGGAAGCCTGGGACATGTAGGACTGAATATGATCCCAAGACCTCCTGTCTTGAGTGATCTCCTTTATCAATAGCAGCCAGAAGGGCATGTGGCATGAGGGGTTATATTTGGAGAGGAAAAGGCATCAGAGCAAACAGCTTCTTTCAACCCAGAGTTCCTGCTAGTCCAATCACATTTCTTAGCTTGATTTTATAGCTCTTTTTGGCAGCACGTGTGGAGTCCATACCTCACCATGGCATTGCCAGAGGTCATGTGGGGAGAGGTCTGGAATCATTTAGATTAGAAGAGACCCATAAGAGCATTGAGTCCAACAGTAAACCATCAAACCCTGCATTGCTGTAGGGTTTGCACACAGCCACATGCATGACAACATGGTTGCAGAGTATCCACAGAAAACTCCTGACGGAAAACCACCCTTGAGTTAGGAGCACCTTGACCCTAAGACTGACCACGTTGAGCTGATCGTGGGCTTTGAATGGCTCCACTGGACAAGTCAAGTCTTCAGTTCTTCATATTTCTGTACTCCATGTCTTCTCCTTGACATCTCCACCCCCAGCCCTCCTGGACAAAGAAAGTTGGCTTGCACTTTGTGAAGGTGAAAAGTTTGCTGCCCACAGTAGTAGAGAGCCACGACTGACAAGCACACACATGACACGTGGGGCAGGTGAGATACATCTGTACAAGGGGTGAAATACTCCAACTCACAACTTTATCTTCTCAAAGGTGCCACCTGCCCATTTTCAATGGCCCTGGAGCCTCAAGACTTGGCAGGAAATTCATTATTTTAATGCTCTTTGATCACTGTGCACTTTCTCGGGGCTTGAACTGCTGTCTACAGAGACTGGAACGGGGTTACAGAGCTTTATATCCAAGAGTTTTCCCATTGATATCCAACTTTCCAGACCTGGGAACGGTATCCATCTGCTAACGTGCTGTGGTGGTGTTCTGCAGGTAGGGCAGCTGGGAAGTGCCACCAGAGCTGTCCCTGTGATGCCGTTAAGCTCCTGGACAGTTCTGGGCTCTGTAACGGTGCAGTGGGAGCCCTCGGGTAGCAGAAATACAGAAGGACATGACACTATGGTGAGTTTGTAGCTGGTCACTTTGCCACTCTTTGGATGAAGTCCGTCCTCTGGTTTGGTATCTGCTGTCAGTTTCGGGGCAGGACCACCTTACACAGTGGTGTTTGAGTTCCCCTTCGGTGTACTACGGTTATCGGATCCTTGCTTTTGATTTCAGTGTCTCCTCGGGGATTTGCCCTGGATTTTTGTTCCACACCTCTTGTTAGCCTCACCTTCACCACCCCACTATTTTATATGAGAAAAGTTACTTCTTCTTTTGCAAAGTTGCTTCTAATTAAATGAACCCTTTTTGAAACGTGTGTCTCCTTGGTACATTTATTTTGGGGTGGGGTGGGGGAGGTATTTTTCAGCCTGTTCTGCTATTTTTTGGATTGAAGAAATTTCTGGCTGCCTTTCCAGTGTGCTTCGAGTTAACTGCTCAGGACAGAAAAAATGTAAGTTCTTCTTTGTTAGTTCTGGACTGTAAAATCTTATAATCCCCCACTGCTAAGAATGATGCTCTCGAGTAGTTACCACCCCAAATTTGATCAGTATTCAATGTTTTGTTATTTTGCAGTGATAAACTGCTGTCAGATCATTAATACAAGGGAGTCATAACTCATTCAGAAATGGAAGCAATTTGGAACACCATTTTGTATGCCTTTGTCCCCTTGCAAAGAATATTTGTCCTCCTCTGCAGCGTTGTAGCAGCTCTTAACAGGTTCCCACAGATGTGGTGATGCTGGAGAGGCCAGGCCAAATCCCAGCTGGTGGAAACCAAGGCAGCACTTTCACTGCAGAGTGGCTGGTTCCTGGCCTGTATCAGGAATAGTGTGGCCAGCAGGACAAGGGAGGTTATTCTTCCCCTGTACTCAGCACTGGTCAGGCCACACCTCGAGTACTGTGTCCAGTTCTGGGTCCCTTAATTCAAGAGAGATGTTGAGGTACTGGAATGTGTCCAGAGAAGGGCAATGAAACTGGTGAAGGGTCTAGAACACAAACCTGATGAGGAGAGGCTGAGGAAGCTGGGGTTGCTTAGTCTGGAGAAGAGGAGGCTCAGGGGAGACCTTCTTGCTGTCTACAACTACCTGAAGGGAGGTTGTAGCCAGCTGGGGGTTGGTCTCTTCTTCCAGGCAACCAGCACCAGAACAAGAGGACACAGTCTCAAGCTGCACCATGGGAGGTTTAGGCTGGATGTTAGGAAGAAGTTCTTCCCAGAAAGAGAGATTGGCTATTGGGATGTGCTGCCCAGGGAGGTGCTGGAGTCACTGTCCCTGGAGATCTTCAAGAAAAGCCTGGATGAGGCACTTAGTGCCATGGTCTAGTTGATTGGATGGGGCTGGGTGATAGGTTGGACTGGATGATCTTGGAGGTCTCTTCCAGCCTGGTTGATTCTATGATTCTGTGGTGGCGACTGGGCCAGCTAGCCTTGAGAAATAAACTAAACACAGTCAGGTCAGCTCTACAGCTTTGGTGGGAGAAAAGAGGGTGAGAAATCAATTTTTTCAAGTGGGAGAAGGGGAGGAAATGGGGGGGGGGGGGGGGGGGGAAGTCAAACTGCTGAGGAAAGAACTGGTATCCCCTTGCTTCTGGAAGGGATATTATAAATAATGCAGTGCTGTATAAATACAGGCAGCCCTCTGCAGCTAGGAGCTTGTAATAACCCAGAGGTATCAACGTACCCATTCTGAAGATGAAAATCCTCACACTGTAGAATTTTGTGAACAAGGCATAATTCTGCAAAATTGCCTTATGATGCAGAAATGCTTTTTCAAGGCCATTCAGTTCTGAAGTGCATCATCCTCCAGCTTCCAGCCCTTGCTCTTCTCAGGACATGTTTCCTCAATGCCTGTTTTTGTGGTGAGGGCTGGAGCACGGACATAAACACAGGAGTGGATGGGAAATCTGCCACAGCCTAAACAATACCAGAGAAAACAGATTGGCTTCCCTCCCTGCCCTGAACTGCACAAGCAGTGGCTTGACTGAATTGAGTCATCTGGGCTTTCATTACTGACCCTTTTCCTGCTATTTGTCTCATTTGTTTCCTCTTCTTCCCTCTGTGTTTTTGCTCCAGGGTTATTTATTTTTCCCCTTGCTCCTTTTATTTGCATATTTTTTGAACCCAGTCTCTTGTTCATTTGGTGATGGTTTTGTGTTGGGTGTTTTGTTCTGTTTTGTTTTCTTCTCCTCTTGCCTCACCAATTATTTTCATTTCAAGCCTTCATTTCCCACAAAATCAAAAGGAACTTTACCTGAACTCACGTTTTTTTGCTGGGTTTTTGTTCACTTCCATGGTGCCCCAACAGGAGGAGTCCTTTTGCTTTGCTGTCTTTATTCCTTGGAAATGCAGGATATGCCCCTCTGAAGCCAAACCAAAGTGGCCACTGACTTCCCAGGCTGGCAGAGACCTTCATTAAGAAGGCAACTGGCATGTTCATCACCATTCACTGATGAGTTAAGATAATCCTCATCAAATGAGTCTGACCTCACTCTGTCACTGAAGTCACTCTGTGAGGTTTTACAAAGCAATTGCCCAACCCTACTGAAGCTCTTTGCAGGGTGACAGAATCTGCACCTGTATGAGGAAACTGCAAACCATTGCGTGACAGCAGCCCAGCAGAGGAAGCAGCAACCAACGGCCATGATGTCACTCAAAGGTACTTTCCCCCGTTGTGCAACTTCTAGGAGGTTCAGTGCACTGCCTTTCAAGCTGATCTGCTTCACAGTAAGAGTGCACACAGTGGTGAAGCCGTGGGCATGTTCTTCACTCTAAGCCTTGATAAGCTGAGTTCATGCAAATGTTTGCACTTTGTACACTGAACAGGCAGCACAGATAAGGGTAAAAGGCAAGTCTGGCAAAAAAACAAACCTCTCTAATCTAGCCTGGAGTCTCACACTGAGAGTGAGTAAATGCCTTACAAAGACAGATGACCTCACCACAGCATCCTCTGGCAGGAGGAAATTGAGGCACAGGCCAGCTTTGCCTGTGGGACCAGCCACAGTTGCTGTGACTGCTATCAGTGTGTCTGAGTGGCCTTGGCTGCGAAAGTCCTCAGCAGAGGCTGAAGAAAACACATCTTTCTCACAGACCAGCAGGCTGAGTTATTTTTGGGTCTCTAAAAATTGTCTGTTTTCCAGCACTATCATTCTTACCCTACCAGGGGAACATGACTGACCTAATTAGAGTCTAATTCCAACAGTGTGAGACTCAACTCGTAAATACAAACTTTCCTTCTTCTTCTTTTTTCCCCAACTTTTGGGTTATTTTTTTCTGTAAGTACAAGTGCATCGGATAGGGATAAACACCCCAGAGGTGGGAGGCAGGGGAGGAGAAGAGCTATGGAAAAATTTAAGGAGGACATTGAGACTCTTGAATGTGTCCAGAGAAGGGCAATGAGGCTGGGCAGAAGCCTTGAGCACAAGTCCTATGAGGAGAGGCTGAGGGAGCTGGGGTGGTTTAGCCTGGAGAAGAGGAGGCTCAGGGGAGACCTTCTTGCTGTCTACAACTACCTGAAGGGAGGTTGTGGCCAGGTGGGAGTTGGTCTCTTCTCCCAGGCACCCAGCACCAGAACAAGAGGACACAGTCTCCAGCTGTGCCAGGGGAAGTTTAGGCTCAAGGTGAAGAGAAAGTTCTTCACAGAGTTGTTAGCCATTGGGATGTGCTGCCCAGGGAGGTGGTGGAGTCACCATCCCTGGAGGTGTTCAAGAGGGGATTGGACGTGGCACTTGGTGCCATGGTTTAGTAGTCAGGAGGTGTTGGGTGACAGGTTGGGCTTTATGATCTTTGAGGTCTTTTCCAACCTTATTGATTCTATGATTCTAATTTCCAGATTGATTTGTGAGACTTGTGACTTAAGATGTCAGCTTTCCATGAAGCCCATTTCAGGAAGCATCTAAGGGTTAATCCAGTCAGCCTAACACCTCTAGCAGATACAGAAAAATCCTACTGGTGAGTTTGAGTGAGAAGCTTCCAGCCATACCTGCTTGGCCTCTCAGGAAGGAACATGCCCTAACACGCTCAGGATGGCTCGCATCCAGCACCCGCTGATAGGGAGCCCACAAGGCTGAATGAATCACCAGCCAAACAGCTTTGTTCCTGCCCTCGGTCCATGCACACAATATGCCCAGAAAAAAATCTGTGCCCAGCAAAAAATCACCAGAGGCCAAGCAACAGAGACAGAAGTGATGGGCCAAACTCTGCCCTCGGGGAAGCAATGTTGCCCTGAGTGCAGGCTCTGGAGCAGAGATCCTGGCTCTAGAAGGCATTACACCCACTGGGCTGGTTTTAGCATGTGTCACTGTGAGATAGGGTAGGTTTGGAGGTAAGGGGATTATGGTGGAAAGGAGCATTATGTCACATGTTTAGAGAGGATGTCTTCAGGCCTGTGTCATGATTTTTGTTCTTTCCTAGCTTGACTTCTGATTTGGAAGCAGCTCATCAGAAATTGAGGTCACTGCAACTGTGGCAATGCCACTTCACGTTCTGGAAAGCACCGGCTGCTTCATCAAGCGAGCCTGGGCTACCAGCTGGGAGGTCTGAAAAGACAGAGAAGTTCTTCTCTGGTACAGTGTGGGAGAGGCTGCCAAAGCTGGTGTCCGAGCACGTGGGGAGTGCACACAGCACTGCCCCCTCCCTGCTTTCTGGAATTGGTTTGATGCTCTAACGCTGACTGTGGCTTATAATTTTCCATCCTCGCTCGGAAATTATAGAGGAGGGAACGGGAGATGGGTTTCAGCTGTTGATGCTTCAGGAGCATTCGGCAGCGTTGCTGGATGAAAGGAGCAACATGGTGTTTTTGCTCTGCGGAGGCCTCAGAAATACCTAGGCATGAAGCAGCGTGTGCTTTCAGGCTTGGTGGGAAGGGAGGCAGAAAGCAGTGCCAGCCCTCGGTCATTCCCTGCCTGCTGGAGCTCTTCGAGGAAGTCGTACATCTGGTGCTTTCCCATTTAGTCCTTTCAAGAGGCTCACTTGAGAGCAAGGTTTGTGAGGAAGAGCCAGAAATAAACAGCTCATGATCCCATTTGTGGGATGAGAGCAATACAAGAAGAAAATTGTTAAAGATGGAACAATCAGCG
The DNA here is from genome assembly GCF_014839835.1 of Dryobates pubescens. Classification (NCBI taxonomy): domain Eukaryota; kingdom Metazoa; phylum Chordata; class Aves; order Piciformes; family Picidae; genus Dryobates; species Dryobates pubescens. Next base: position 3,467,367 of record NC_071615.1, on the reverse strand, counting down.
AATAAAAGCCTGGGTTTTAACAAGGCTGACATCTTGCTATGCCTATTAGAAGGCTGTTGTGTGTTACAACATGACTTCTTCCATAGCATGTGGAGGAAAGAAAAACCTCTGAGTCTACAACACAGCAGCTAAAGAGAAAGCAGAGCATCTTTCTTCTGGAGGTGGTCTTCTACCCCAGTGGTCTGCATCCTCACAGGACTTCTGTCTGGAAGTAAAATCACCTCTCCTCTGGGGAGGATTCTGTAGGTTGATAGTTTTTGCACTTCTGTTTCTCAGGGAGTTTTTACAAACAGAAGGGTGTTTTTTTGTCTGGTTTGTTTGCCAGCCCTGCTTCTCCTCTGAAGTTCTTCATGAGGCTTAATACCATCCTCTAAGTCCCATCAATTCAGTTATCATCTCCCAGCTGTTCTAAGATGTGTTGTCCCATTTTTGTAGCTGTGACACTACAGCTACTGGCTGTAGCTGTGACTACAGCCAGATAGTGCAGCTCCAATCACTTTCTGTTTGTGTTACCCATGGTGACCATCAGCTTTTGAGTCCCCACATATGTGCTTTGCTGGGCCACCTGCAGGGTGCTGGCCCCAGCAGGAGCGTGCTGTGCTCCAGGGTGACAGCAGCACAAACATATGGCAAGTATCTGATGCTTCAAAGCCAGGCACTGCTGTGATAAGGAGGGGTAGATAGCATAGGGGTTAATATTGAACCAGGATTGCTGATGGGGTGGGGTGGCAGAAGCAAACACACCAGGAGCCACTGCAGTGTGATAAGTTTGGAAGGCAAATGAGGGCATGGCTTCAGCAGTGTCCAGGAGACCTTGCCATGGGGAGAAGTGACACTGTGACTCCTCCTCTCACCAGGGTATGAGGATACTTGATCTTCTGATAGCACTGTGCATATCACCAGGGCTCCCACCAGCCTCCTTAGAGTCCTTGGGTTTTCTTATCAATGGAGAAAGCAGTGGCACTGTGTTAGTGTCAGTGATGCCAGAGAGGCTGTGGCCAAAGCAACTCATGACCCCAAGGAGGAGGTTCCTTCTGCATCTCTCTGGGTGTTCCACAGGTCATCAACCCCAGGAACATCACTAGCTTTGTAAAATGCCTCTAACACATAACCATGCCATAGCTCAGGGCACTGAAGAGGTCACTGGTCATTGATGTGACTTCAAGCAATGGGATTTAACAGCTCTCTCAGAGACATTTCCTGTTCAATGGAAGTTATTATCTGAAATGGGGGGAGGGAAGTGACATTTCTGTGAAAAGGAGAAATTAGAAGAAGCTTTGAAGTCAACTCACAGTCCTCTGCTGCTGTTGTCACTGTATTTAGCATATCTGCTGTATGAGCATGGTGGGGAGCATTCATTGTTCTCCCTTTTGGTACCACAAGACGTTTTTCCTGGGCTACCAGGCTTGGACAGATAAAAGCTGTGTAGCCCAAACTCAGGCAACTTTCTTCCTTTCTCTTAGACAAGGTGCTGGGACAGCATGGCAGCCTCAGCTGCAGCACTCTTGTGTGGTTTGCTTGCCAATAATGCTAAAATCTTTTAAATGTTGCCAGGAAACATCATCTGGAGAGGCTTCCCCACTGTGTTGTCCCTTCTGGGTGCTATTTCAGTGCCATTCATATTAAAAAAATAGCCTCAGTAAGTACACACTCTGCCATCATATTAGGTCCAAAGGGCTGTGCAAGTATAAAAGCATCACTTCAATACATTCAACTTGTACAAAATTATGCAACAATGAGTGTTCAGGATCACCCCTCCTGCAGCTCTGGGTTGTGGTAGCAGTTTTGGTTGGGAGGCAGACTGAGAGTTGATTTTTGAACTATTGGCTATGATTTTTCTCAAATCTGTGGGGCTAGGGAGACACAGAATCATAGAATCATTCAGGTTAGAAAAGACCTCTAAGATCAAATCCAACTGTCAACCTGCCACCACCATTCCCACTAAACCACGTCCCAAAGTGCCCTGTCTAAACCTTGTTGTAAACACCATCAGAGATGGTGACTCCACCACTTCCCTGGGCAGCCTGTTCCAGTGCCTGACCATTTCAGGAAAGAAATTTTTCTTAATATCCAACCTAAACCTCTCCTGGTGCAACTTGAAGCCATTTCCTCTCCTTCTACCACTTGATACTAGGGAAAAGAGACCAACCCCCACCTCACTACAACCTCCTCTCAAGGCAGCTGTAGAGAGCGAGAAAGCCTCTCCTCTTCTCCAGGTTCCCTTAGCTGCTCTTCGTAAGACTTGTTCTCTAGACCCCTCCACAGCTTCATTGTCCTTCTCTGGACAGACTCCAGTGCAAAAACCAAAACAAAATTCAGGTGGAAAAGGAGTCTGCAGAAGTTCACCAGCCACACATATACACAGTTCCCAGCTGCAGGAGCCCTGTGCAGGAACCTCCCAGCCACCGTCTGCCTGGGTTTCTCTTCTGGAGTGTTTGCAATGTAGGGTCAGGAGGAGCTCAGCAGAGCATGTCACTGCTGGGAAGAGAAGTGCTCCTGATGTGAAATGGGTCAGGGGTCCCTGTGTGCCCCACTGGGCTGCCTGATGGAGCACTGTGGGTTTGATGGGGCTCTGCATCCTTTCTTCTTCTCTAGTGTCACCTATAGATCAGTAGATTGCTCCCATGCAAACCTACTTTGGACAAAAGAGCAATTTCCTCACATGTGGAGCTGCTGCACAGTTTTAATTTATTTTTCAGGGGGCAACTAGCATCTTTGTTCTCCTCTAGGTCTGACTTTGCCTCCGTTTCTGTCTGAGAGAGGAAAATACTGAAGCACAAGCCTGCTTCCCACTGAGAAATCACAACAGCTCTTAGCAGAGGTTATTGGAAAATCAAAGAGTTTTTGAGAGGGAAAAAATGCAGTGAATCCTGGCTGAGGAGCTGCTTCCCCAGCACTTGGTTTCTTCTCCTGCCTATGCAACTCTTGATGACCCCAAGATAGGGAAAACTGGCCTTTGGATGCCAAAGTAAAGGGTAACTCTCCGCGTAGGGATGCTTCAAGCTGTATTATAAGGTGGGGGTGGCATAAAATGGAGAATAAGGTTCTGCTGCAGCTCACTGCTGGGGTTTAGCCCTTCAGAGCAGCCTGGGGAAGTGGGAATCAGGCATGTGCCTCCATAACCCAGTTAATTGATCACTGTCAATCACCAGTCACGTGAATCACAAAGCACATCGTGGCTGTGCTACCTACGTAGAGCTGCTCAGCTCTCCCATGTAGGTGTGGAGGTGGCCCTTGGACCCATCAGCAGCTGGGCACCCACAGCATACATTTTATGAGGTGAAATAAATGTTTCACCAAACCCCCAAAATTCACCTGGGCTGTAAGCCAGCACCATCTGCCTGTGCTGACTAGCAGACAACTGCAGAAGCACTTGGGTTTCTTCAAGGCTGAGTGTGCCAAAGAAAGGAGCAGCAAGGGAGTGTGGTGTACATGTGTGGTCCTTAGCTGGGTCTATGTGGCTCTATTGGTGGGCTCAGGTAGCATGAGGAAGGGACTGTGCTGGATGCACCAAGGAGGAGACTTGTGGCCCTTCCTGGCCTGATTGGGACAAAGGAGATCATGCCCTGACCCATCCCTGCAGCTGCCCACCAGCACAAAGAGTTTGTATATGCTGTAGCTAAACTGGCCAGAGGCTCCACTGCAAAGTCTGCCTGTAACCCATTTTCCTTGTTTCTCTGGTAGAAAGCAGCCAGTCCCACGTGTGTGCCTGGAAATGGGATGACACTAAGTTGCCTAAAGCCAAACAACAAAGTCATCTTGTGCAACCCCCACCCCCTAGGAGCAAACACAAAGCTTGGAGCAAAAGGGAAATGGGAACCCCTCCCAGATGGGCATGGTGCTCGGCATGCCAGCAGATTGCTTGGTCCTCACTGCCTCCTGCCCACATGCCCACTCTCTGGTGGCTTGCTAGGGCCTGAACCACGGGCACACAAGTCAGCCCAGCCACTGATTCGTGTGGTGAGCCATCAAGCAGAACATCCCATCGGCTCAGGTGTGGGCACAGGCTGTGCCACCACAGGACCACATCCTTCTCCCCACCAAGTGTGAGGTCCAGAGGGCACTGCCTGAGGATAACAGACCCCTTTCAGCAACTCTTCCTCCTCCAGCTTTTCCCTCCTGGCCCCTAAACAAGAGTTGGGAGGACAAGATAATTTGGGATGGAACAGGGAACCACATAGGATCTGTGCAGCCAGAAACCCTCCAGGAGCTGGAGGGGTGAGACAGCAGCAGTTCCTTGTCCCTCCTGATTATACCCCTCAGTAAGAGTGATCTGCTTCTAGGGGGAGAATTCAAATGTACATGTAGGACCACCTTAGAATAATGGCTTAGATGATAGTGTAATGGATTAGGTAATTGATGGAGCATCTGTGCAAAGCTTTCTGTGAAGTAAAATGGTGACCCCAGTCACACATAGTTTCTTTGTTTGTACAGTATATGAGCTGCTGCTGTTTGAGCCAACCAGATGCTAGAGCTGTGAGATTCTCACAGAACCAAATTACAGCAAATATCTGGACTGGGTGCAGATGAGCTTCACACCCTAGGTAAGGGACGCTTTCTTGGAAGTACAGAGGCAGGCAGATGAGGTGAAGGAAGGGGATGCCCTTTGCTACCTTTTCCTCTCCCGCAAAATGTCCTTTCAGCAGTTTCCAATCTTAGGACTGTGGGGCTGGGAAATTTATTGCCATCTCAACCCAGGGAGGAAGCTGCCCAAGGGTTAAAGTTTGAGCAGCCGAGCTCAGAAGACACCTCCTCCTCCTCCTCTCCTGTGAGCTCGGCTGCACATAAAGGTCAGGAAGGGGAAGAGCGTTTAGGAGGCAGGAGTGCGGCTGCGCAGGGCAGGGAGGGGTTACGCGGCAGCCTGGGGGACACGATGGATCTCCTGCCAAACTTTTCTTCTGCCACTTGGCTGCTCCTCGTCCTTTTCTTTAGCCTCCTGATCCTGTAAGTAGAGGCTCATCCTGCGGAGAGACCAAGGAGGAAAAACCTTGTTCCTGCAGCCTGGGTAGGGCTTGGGACCGACGCCCTCGGTAGGGAAGTGCCCAAGCAGATGGATTGGTGTTTGACAGAGCGCTCGGGGAGCGCATCAGGGCAGAGCCAAGGGCTGGTGAAGGGAGGCTGCAGGCTTCCATGTGCCCTCCCTGTGCCAGCTGGAAGCGAAGGAGGAGGCTGGGCTGAGCGAGGAGGAAAATAAAATGGAATTTGTCTAGTTATTTATTTGATTTGTTTTTCTCAGCAGAACCGAAAGGAGAAATAGCTTCAGTGGCTCTATCGCCAGCGAGCTCTGGCTGGTTGCAAAGCGGGTAGGGCTCTGCAGGCTGTGAGCAGGGCAGTAGGTGATGTCAGCCCAGGTGCTTGCAGGAACCCCTGTTCAAACAGTTGGCAAAATGGCCCTTTTGCTGATGTGGCTCAGGGGAGCTGTAGTGAGCTGTACAGGCAAAAGCTTCATTTTGCTGTAGTAATTGATGTCCCTGCTCGGCTGCCCCCCTGCTGCTGCTGCAGCTCTGCCACCTGAGCATCGCAGGAGGTGTGGAGGTCTTTGCAAAGTCAAACAGAAGGACAGGTCTCAGCTTGAGAATTGAGTCACCCTGAGACCTCTCTTCAGTCACAGTTGTCTCAACTCAGGAAATGAAATGAGGCCCCTGAAGAAAGACCTGAGGTGCCCAGTACATCCCCTTTGCCTAGTCTGGGCTGCAGCTCCTATCATCTCTTGTATCAAAGCGTGCCACAAATGGTCTCCTTCACCTCAAGCAAACCTGCACTTACTGCAGGAAGGGTTTCCTCAGCAGGTCTGCTGCTCCATAATTTCAGCTTTCTCTTGGTGACAGGAGCCAGTTATTTGAGCTATTTGCTGTGCTCAGGATGAAGAATCTTCTCTTTTCATTGCACAAACACATTTCCCATGCTCTCTGCTTGGCAGCTATGGGATATGGCCCTTCCAGACTTTCAAGAAGCTGGGCATTCCTGGGCCACAGCCTGTGCCATTTTTTGGAACTTTGCTGAGGTACAAGGAGGTGAGTACTGACAGCTGCTGCTCTGGAGCTGCCTTAGATTCTTCCTTGTAGCTGCTGCTGGGTTCCCCACCCTTTGTGCATCTCTTTCCTCTGCTTTTGATTTGGTTGACTGAAAAATGATGCCTTCAGTAGGAAGCTCTTCGGACACACAGAGAACACACAAGTTCAGGTTGATTTGAATGGGGTGTGCTGTGCTTTTCAGCTGCTTTGCAATTTAAATGATTAGTTTCTCCCTGGATTTCTACCTGCTTCCCAGCAGCTGGAGATCTGATGGAAACAAAGGAGCAAAAAAAAAAAGGCAAAACGCCAGAGACTGTTAATTTCTGAGAGCTGCACGTCTCTGTGCTTTGTGTCATCCCCATGAAGAGGCTGAATTAGCCCCAGCAATGTCATATCCAGCCACTTGCTGTTAGTCCAGCTTGAGACTTAAGCCAGACAAATGCATTTCTGTGTACCAACCTTACCAAATAACTGGGTAGGAGCTGGTCCCAGGTAACTGACTGTAAACACAGCACAAAATACTGGCTTCAACAACAGAGGTGTTTCAGCTTGTGTTTGCTGGGTTGACAGCATCCACATGGTCTCTTAGCTGATGCATGGTGAGTGCTGTGTGTCCCCTAAGTTTCAGCCTTAGATGTAAGATCAGTTCAATCCTTAATGGAAACAAAGCAAAACCAAATAGCTATTATCACTCCACTTCAGTAACCACGGTGGAAGATCTCCTGAGGGCAAGGCAGTAGCAGCTCTTAACTTGTTGAGCTGAAGATAAAGGACACCCTGGGATTTAGTTCTGCCTGCTCACTCTGCCCTCACTCCAGCTATGTACCCTGTCATACCTTGTCTTCATTACATTTTTCACTCAGGTTGGCTAGCAGAAGTTGAAAGTGCTGCTTTTTTTTTTGTTGTTTAATCTCTGCTCTTTTTTCCCTTCAGTTCAAATGTCCCCTAAGTGCCTACATGGCTTGTGAGAGTTTCCATGTATCACCCCCCCCAACCTCTTCCACTTACAATGGGTCTGTGGGACGTACCACACTGCCAGCTGTGACCTGCTTTGATGGCTCTTTGCTGGCTAAGTGTTCATTTCGCCTTTGGTCTCTTGCAGGGAGTCCAGAATTTTGATCAGATGTGCTTTAAAACGTATGGCAAAATCTGGGGGTGAGTTTCTCTCTGCTGCTCTAGTTGGAGGTGTCCCTGCTCACTGCAGGGGGCATGGGCAAGAGGACCTTTGAGAGTCCCTTCCAACCCAATGCAGTCTGTGAAGCTGTCAACTAAACTGTCTGAGGTACTCCATGACTCCAAAATAGAATGGGAAACAATGTTTATCATCACCGTGTTTCAGCATGGCAATTCCAGCAGTGACAGCTTTGGAAAATCCAGGTTCACCACTGGGAAGGTATCCAGCCATCTCTCCAAGGCTTCCCTCCTGTTGGGATTTCAGTGCAGTGCAGGGCTGGCATGATGGTAGCCAGTTTGAGGGGTCATTTGTTTCCATGAGCTTTGAAAATACCTTCCACTGCTTGGTGTCAAACTGAGCCTCACACCTTTGAAGCTGCTCTTCTGTCTGTCTTGAGCAGAACTCAAGCTGCAGGCTGCCACAGTGTTTTTTATCTTGCTCCCTGCTTCTCCCAGACCCAGGGCATGATCTACCTTTCAACCTGCCTCCCTTCTTCCTGCACAGCACTGGTTTTGCGCAGGGGCCTCTTAATCATGCTCCTACAGAGAACCTCTCAAACTGCAGCAAAAGTGTTGCACAAAAAAACCCTGGGAGACTTCATGAAACCCAGCTTTTTTTTTCTTTTTCTTTTTTAAGATTAAATGTTCCTGAGCCCCTTGAAGGCAGCAGCTTCCCTCAGCTGTGGCCGAAGGCTCCCTGCCCTTTAGCCCCCACCATGGCTTTGAAGTTCTTCTGTCTCTGTTGATTGGAAAATGGAGGAGACAGATGAGTTTTTCCCCTCTTGTTGCCTCACAGGCCACACAGAGAAGTCTTTACTCCGCAGGTAGACTGTTTGGTGTGGATTTACTGTCTCCAGCCACCAGTTGTGGAAGCAGAGCTCAGGCAGCCCAAGTGCAGGGGATCAGTTCTGTGGCATAAACTGTGTTTTATCTAAACCCACACTGCAGTGGCAACCCTTTAACACCACAGATGACTGCTAGAAATGCTCACACTGTCTGTTGGGCACACACTTCCCCTCTCTCCATTTTTACTACATAATAAACCAGTTTCAGGCTCATCATTTCAGCTGTTTTTTTCGAGAGGGGCCTCAGCTGCCCCAAACCCTTTGGGCTCCAGAAGTCGACGTGGAGGACTGGCCCACAGACAAAGCAGGCTGCTTTTGCTCCAGCTGACTCTGGGTTTCTCTTGGCTTAGGTTTTTTGATGGCAGGCAGCCTGTGATGGCTGTTTTGGACCCCATCCTTGTCAAAAACATCCTGGTGAGAGAGTGCTATTCCATTTTCACCAACCGCCGGGTAGGTATCTTGTCCCCTGCTTTGCTCTATGATGCAGAACATGCAGCAACAAAGACTCTCTTCTTGGTTTTTCTCTTCTCCTCTGGCCCTTCAGCAAGTAGTTGCTCTCTATTGTGCCCCAGTTTATTGATGGTACCAACAAAGAAAGTCTGCTATGGAGGTGTAGAGGCCACTGGGACATTGGGACATCAGCCTGGGTGTACCCTAGGGTGGATTTTATTTGACTGTTACACTTTCATTTCCATGTGCGTTGGTTGAGGTAGAGCTGATATGACTTTTAGGCTTGAGGGGAGGAGACAGTTCTTCACAGAGAGCGCTGTCAGCCATTGGAATGTGCTGCCCAGGGAGGTGGTGGAGTCACCATCCCAGGAGGTGTTCAAGAGGGGATTGGATGTGGCACTTGGTGCCATGGTTTAATAGTCATGAGGTGTTGGGTGACAGGTTGGACTTGATGATCTCTGAGGTCTCTTCCAACCTTATTGATTCTATGACTTCAGGGGTCAAGTCAACACTCTGTGTTGGGGTTTTTCGGTATCTGTCAAGTGGAAGGTGGTTGGAAACCTTCCCCCATCTTCCCATATCACCATGTCCCTTTTTGCTGTGCAGAACTTCCGTCTGAATGGGCTCCTGGGGTCAGCTCTCAACGTGGCTGAGGACGACCAGTGGAAAAAGATTCGTACTGTGCTCTCTCCAACCTTCACCAGTGGGAAGCTGAAGGAGGTAAAGCAGAAGCCCCTGGTACTTTACATCAATAGCTGGAGGAGGACTGAGCCATTTCTGAGTATAGAGCTTCCCCTCGAATGGGGAGGTCCCCCCATTTGTCAACACCACATCCATTATCATCTGCATTGTTGGGTACAGTTCAGCTACACAGTGGTTGTCTACCTATGTGGGCAGGGAGTCAGGAGAAGGGGATGGGGGATGAAGTGGCACACGAGGCAGTGCAAGCTGAAGCTGGTGACTGTATGACCTGTATTTGCCTCTTGCTAAGTGCATCATTCAGACCTTGGGTGCCCATTTTCCATGTTCATGCCTAGCTGGAGTGGGTGCTTAGCTGGAATGTGAGCTGTGTGTGGATTTTGGGACAAGGTCACATGGGCTCTCTGTAAGATGAAAGTGCTGTCTGGGGCTTGCTAATGAGGCCTTCCCTTTGCCTGCCCTTTTTGCACAAGCCAAAGCCTTGGCCAGTCACAGATGGCAGTGTGGAATTGTCCAGCCTTGTTGGGTGGAGGTGAAACCGCCAGCAGTGCCTTTTGCTTTGGTTTGTGTTTCAGATGTTCCCTACTGTTAAACTCTATGGTGAAAAATTAGTGAAGAACGTTGAGAAGAAGGTGGCTAATGATGAGTTTGTAGCTGTGAAGGAGTGAGTAACTCAGTGGGGATGACTGGAAAGAATTTGTATTCACTGTGGGGATGGGGCCAGTTTGGAGAGCCTTTTGCATGCTGCAGCATAGATCCCTTGTCAACTGCTGAAGCAAGCTATAGTGATCATGGGCCTGGTCTGTTCCTCAGCAGTGGGCTTGCAGTGTTCTGCTCTGCTCTGCTCAAATGGAGTAACTCTGTTCACTGTGTCATTTTACTGGGCATGCATTTTGAGGAAGGTGCAGAGCCTGTTCCAGAAGCCCTGCAAAATGTGGTATTTTTGGATGTCATTTTCACAGCCTTACAGATGGAAATCAGTGTAGAGCCTTCATTACCCCAGGCTGCACTTCAGTGCTTTCCAACCACAGCCTAGGTTTTTTAATCCTGAGAAAAATTGGGGGATGAATGCAACAGGGAAAATTCGGGCAAATACAATGATAGTTACCATCAAATCAGGTCAGGTCCAACGATGTGAGGACTCTGCATTGAGTCCTTGATTAAAATAATAGACCTCTTTCCCTAGAGGGATTCTTCTTTACTATTCTGGTTGAGTTTATCCCATTCACTGTCTCTGTTTCTCTACCTAGCCTTTTTGGAGCCTACAGCATGGATGTGGTGACCAGTACTTCCTTCAGTGTGAATATTGACTCCATGAGCAACCCCAGTGACCCCTTTGTCACCAACATTAAGAAATTCCTCAAATTCAGTTTCCTGCACCCCCTGTTCATGGTCTTAGGTATGATACACCTCATCTCATTCAGCCCTGAATCTGTCTCAGAGGTGCCAACCACTTGCAATTCCTGGTAGCTTCCTTGGTGGCTTTGATTCTTCTTTGCCGTGCAGTTGATGCTCAGCACTTTGCAGGATTAGGTTCACCCTGGGACATCTGTAGAAATAGTTCTCCAAGGAAACCAGAGTCAAAGTTTCTGTAGCCCATGTGGGTATTTGCAGCTCCCTCCCACAAGCAGAGACCCTGTCAGAGGGAGCTGCACTTAGTGTGGCATGATGGCCTTATAGTGATAAGAAGAGATTCTCAATTGCTATTGCATGCCAGCCGGGGTTAGGTTAAAAGAGAGCTGAAGACAACAAGAAGCAACTTTCTGGGTCAGAGTCTAGATTCACTTCTCTCCTTCCTGTGCTTTGTGCCAATTCTAGTTTCTTGGGCCCCTCTGAGCTAAAATATGTTGTGTTTTAATCTCTTTTTAGTGTTGTTCCCCTTTGTTACCCCCGTGTTGGAAAAGATGAATGTGACTCTGTTACCCTCCGAGGTCATGGAATTCTTCAAGGGTGTCTTCACAAAAATGAAGAAGGAAAGAGGAAAGGGCAACACCATGGTGAGCCTGACCCAGGTGGCCTTTTGAATTCATTCTGCTGTTCTGAGTGCAGGAGGGACCTGGTAGCATCTTCAGGCATTGTGGTGTATTGCCTGCTCTCCATGGCAACTCGCAGCTCATCAAAGCTAGGGAGGGGCAGAAGCGTGCCCTGCCTGGCATTCTGGCTGGAGAAAGTGTCTGTGTTCATAGAGGGTCTCCAGTCTGAACCCCAGCATGCACTGAAGCCAGGAGCATGCTTCTGGGGCTGTGAATGGAGCAGATACCTCAGCAAGCAGCTTGTGCTGGACACAAGGTTTGCCTCCTCCCCACACATCTTCTCTGACTGCCTCTATTTCTCCCCAGGACCGGGTTGATTTCCTGCAACTCATGATTGACTCACAGTCCTCACAAGACAGCTCCAAGCCTGATGAGGCAGACTTGAACAAAAGTATGTTGAGATCTGTCCTCCTCTCAAGCAGGAAGCAGGGTAGTTCCTTGTGTGGTTGAAGGCAGTAGAAGAGGGTTTTGGTCAGTAATCCTACAGAAGATTGAAGGTCTCAGAGGTGAGGCTGTAATGGTGCTCCTCACACATCAGCCCTTTTGTATTACCTCATCTTTGGGGATAAACCCTGAGGTCTGCAACAAAGAGCAAATGGAGTGAACATCTCCTTACTCCAGCTTCCTGTTTTATCTTCTCTCAAGGCCAAGTGATGTTGGCTGTCTTTCACAAAGCAAACAGAGCACATATGCTGCAGGTACTTTGCTTGCCTATGAGCTGCTCCTCTGTTCTTCACCATAGGTTAACTTTCAGACTTAGAAAATAATGCCTCAGCCAAGGCATAGTCCCAGCCCATCAACCTGAGTCAAGGCAGGATGCTTGTAAACTTCTGAGATATCTGCAGAGGGGCATTTGTATGACACTTTGCACTGCAGGCTGCATCCTGGCAGTGCTTGGACACTGCTGCAGTCTCAGCCTTAAATCCTGTGTTGTCCTTTCTACCATTGCCACGTTGTGCTCAGGGCTACTAATCCCTCAGCAGCACAAGGATCACTTCGTGGCTTTGAGGAGCTGCTGGACATCTCTTCATCTCTAAATTTTCCTGGCATGTACCCCTGGGTTCTTTTGGCTGAGTTGTGTGTTCCCAAAAGCTGGCTCTAGAAGATAGCAGAGACTTTCTGAATCAGGCTCAGGCTGCCCACTGCTTGAGTCTGTTCTTCAAGAAAGCAATTTAGCAGTGCTGATCTTGACAGAGGTTTTTGTGGCTATAGACAGTACCAGATCCACCTTTATGTGTTAGCAGAGGGTTACCTGGAGGGTTCCTTTGCCAACTGTTAACTAGTTATCAACAGCATTGCCTAGATGGATGAGTTAGGATCATGAATTCCCAAGGGTTAATCACCGTGGATTCCATTTTCTTGCATGTGCTTTTATGCCTCTTTTCAGCATTAAGTGATGAGGAGATTCTGGCCCAGGCTCTTATCTTTGTCTTTGCTGGTTATGAGACCACCAGCTCCACCCTGAGCTACATCTCGTACAACCTGGCTACCCACCCTGATGTACAGCAGCAGCTCCAGGATGAGATTGATGCCAACCTGCCTAACAAGGTGTGGGGGGAGTGTGGGGAGATGCTGGGGTGGTTTCTACCTATGCCTTTCAGACCATGGGCCTAAAGCCAGCTTGGAAACAAAACAGAGCAGAGGAGGCACTGAGATTTCCCCTCCTCTGGTCTCTGATGCCTAAAAGGGAAGCACTGGGGGTGGCTTGAAATTTCCTCCCCCAACATTAACTTTGCCAGACCAGCTCAGTTGGAAGCAAAATGAAAGCTGTATTTACAGGCAAAACTACAGTCTGCAATGGAATGGAAAGCAATGAATATGTACAAAATATGCAGGATTTGCAATATTTACAGGTATTTACAATTAACAAACAGCACAAGAACCCCCCTGGTCAAAGATCAGGGGAAGCTATTCGCTTCTCCTTTTCTGCCCCCACACCCATGTACAAAAGAAGGGAGAAAGAAGCAGAGGAATGTTAATACCAAAACAATGCAGCCAAGGTCAAGCAGAAGCAAGTTAGTATCTCTTCAGAGCAAAGAAGTGAGAAGAGGAGAATTGTTCTGGCACAACCAGTCTTATGGTAGAGGATGATCTCAAAGGTCTCTTCCAACCTGGTTTAGTTCTGTTCTGTTCTATTCTGTTCTGTTCTATCTCTCCAAGAGGATAGTTTAGAATTATCTTTATTTTCCTTTTTGAGGCTTGGGGAGACCTTATTGCTCTCTACAACTACCTGAAGGGAGGTTGTAGCCAGGTGGGGGTTGGTCTCTTCTCCCAGGCAGCCAGCACCAGAACAAGAGGACACAGTCTCAAGCTGTGCCAGGGGAGGATTAGGCTGGAGGTGAGGAGAAAGTTCTTCCCAGAAAGAGAGATTGGAATGTGCTGCCCAGGGAGGTGGTGGAGTCACTGTCCCTGGAGGTGTTCAAAAAGGGATTGGATGTGGCACTTGAAGCCATGGTTTAGTTGTCCTGTGGTGTTGGGTGATAGGTTGGACTTTATGATCTCTGAGGTCTTTTCCAAGCTTACTGATTCTATAATTTACATTTTACTACTTTTCTGAGAAAAATTGTGAAGACCTAGCCTAGAAGAGCCTGGGGTGGGGGTTGAAGTCCCATGTTTGTAGCCGTGCCGGTTGTGCTCCCCAGGCTACGCCGACGTACAGCGCCCTGATGCAGATGGAGTACCTGGACATGGTGGTGAACGAATGCCTCCGGCTCTTCCCCGCCGGGGGCCGGATCGAGAGGGTCTGCAAGCAGACGGTGGAGATCAATGGTGTGACCATCCCCAAGGGCATGGTGGTGGTGATCCCAGCCCACGTGCTGCATCGGGACCCGGAGTACTGGCCAGAGCCGGACGAGTTCAGGCCCGAGAGGTGAGGGCCGGGCGGGGGGAATAGCTGCACCTTCAACCCCGGCCCTGGGGGTGGAAATGGCAGCAAAAGTGGGGAATGCATGATTATAACATTTAAATTAGGCATTTATCATTGTCTGACATCCTAGTCCCAGCATTACCGTGAGGGGAGTTTTATGATCTACATCCATAAACTGTGCATGGAATTTAATTAACTGCATTGAAGGCAGTGACAGTGAGAGCAGCTCCCAGCAGCTGTAACACTCAGGGGTTTATGGCCAGATATTAAAGCAAGAGCCACTGGGTGACTGGCACGATGCCGTGCAAGCCAGCAGTGGAAGGACAAAGACAGGCAGGAAATAAAACTGAATTTCCAACTTGGGTTATGAAACAGTCCTTGCTGTAGGAGTCTCTGTCAGACCCTGTGAAAGGAGACAGCAGCCCCAGGCAGACCTGAGAGACTCTGGTTCTGATAGTCTCCAGGTAGCCATGAAGATGTTGAGGGTCAGCCCAGAGAGAGCAGGACCAGATGTGTGCCCTTGGTGCTGAAATGCCCCTGAAAGCTAACCCCCAATGTGGGAATGTGAGCTTTGTAGCAGCAGTATCAGAAGTTAGGAAGGGAGATGGGTGCACCTCTGGACCTCTGTGGTCACCTTGTATTGATGGAAGAAGGAACCATCCCAATGGGAGTACTCTGGCAATGGACATCTCATACCAGCTACTCCAGTAGCTCCTTCCTTACTCCAGTCGAAAGCTCAGGCATGGGTAGCTGGGCAGGAGCTCCTTAGGGATCACTTGGCCTTGCTGGCAGTTTAACAGAGATGTGCTGGTGTCTCAGGAGTGAGATACTTCCCTGCTGGCTTAGCATGGCTGGGGTTTGTACCTAGACCTCGTGTCCTGTGAATGGAAAGCTTTCTGGCATGAAAACTCACTGATCACGAGGAAGTATTACTGCAAACGCTCAGTGGCAAATGTCTTTGTGAAGCTGATTGTTCTCCCCTGTTTTTCATGATGAGGAGAGGAATGGCTGGCATGTCTCAAAAGCATCCCTGCCTTTAGTCACACAGGGGGAGAACATCTTTGTGTTCACTCACTCCTTTGATCTAGAGGGAAGACGTGAAGCTGCAGACCTGTGTGGTTTAGGGTTTGAAATCTGGGTTCAGTTTTTGAGCCAAGAGGGAGTTCTGAGGAAAGAGTAGCTATGAAATCCATTAGCATATTTCAGGTATTCCCTGTACACCTGATGCATCTGGAGATGCACAGCCAACTGCATGCAGCAGGATAAAAGCAAAGGCACGAGGTAGCTGTTGAGACAGAAATAAGGGACTGAGCTGGGTTCTTCTAATATGCCCAGGAACACGATAAGCTTTTACCTTCCCAGACACCTCATCACTTCAGATCTGAGAGGTGGCACATCCTGAAGCAGTGGCTTTTTCTGACTTCTGGTTCTTGGTTCTCATCAGGTTCAGTAAAGAGAACAAAGGGTCTATTGACCCCTACACCTTCCTGCCATTTGGAGCTGGCCCCAGGAACTGCATAGGCATGAGGTTTGCTCTGGTCATCGTGAAAATGGCTGTGGTTGTCCTGCTGCAAAACTTCTCCTTCAGGACCTGCAAAGACACTCCGGTGAGGATATGGGAGGATGTGTTTTAGTGTCTGCCTTTGAGTCCCACTGAAATGGCCCAGGCCACTCTCTTTTGCCTACATCTCAGGACAAATTCATGCCCATTAAATCCCTCTCTTCCCCAAGGAGTTCAGAGTCTGCCAGCTTCAGGCCCACTAAACCTTGTCTGCAGACTTAGGTGTTAACTACTTAACACAGAGATCAGGGAGGAAGATTTCACTGTGGAGGAGAGAATCATATGGGAATAACTGTAATTAAATCTTCTCAGCTAATTTAAGTGTTTCACCACAAGTTACTGATATATGTAGTGGGGTTTTTTTAAAGCCTTTACAGATGCAGTTTTAATGTTGGTGGAATATGTCAGGCTGAAATCCCTGTAGTCGTCATAGAATCATAATAGAATGGCTTGAGTTGGAAGGGACTTTAAAGATCATCTAGTTCCAATCCCCTGCCGTGGGCAGGGACACTTCCCACTAGAACAGGTTGCTCAAAGCCTCATCCATTGGCCTTAAACACTTCCAGGAATGAGGCATTCACAGCTTCCCAGGGCAACCCATTCCAATGTCTCACCACCCTCACAGCAAAGAACTTCTTTTTAATGTCTAGTCTAAATCTGTCCTCTAGTTTAAAAGCATTACCCCTTGTCTTATCACCAGATGCCCTTATAAAAAGTCCTCTGCCTCTTTTTGGATGCACCTAAGCAGTGGGTTGTTCTCTCCTCTATGGTGGACTATCAGTCTGCCTAGGAAGACCCTGCTCCAGAGAGCAAGAGGAGTACCCCTCCAGCCAACCCAGCCTGCTCCAATGCTGCACCTTGCAACACAAAGATGTCTGTGAGAGATCCCACAACACCAAAATTTGTCTCCTGTGGGCCACTGGGCAGCCTCCAAAATAGTAATTTTCAAGCAAATGCAATCTGAGCTAAATTCAGCTTGGTGACTCTCTATTCAGGATCCTTCCAGGTCTGGGTTTTACCCAGGATCTCTGTGAGCAACACATGCAGTGCTGATGAGTCAGGCCCTGCAGGAGGGGGGTGTTTGACATGAAGTAAAGGCAGTGGTTGTTGGAAATCCTGTGTTAAACCCTCCTGAGAACACGGCAACTCCCTGTGGCTCGGAGGCAGGTAGCACCAGGGTGTTAGCTTCCAACCTCGACCTGATTTTCTGGATTGACTGCTGGGGAAGTCATTGCCATTAACACATTTTGTTCATGAGATGAGCTTGGGAAATCAGAGCAGAGGGGGCAGCAAGTGTATTCAAAGGACATTTATTGTAAGAAACAGAAAAGTCCTTATTAAATTATTGCTTGGCATGGGCGCTCAGCTGGAATCTCTGCAGATTCAGATTGCAACTCAACTAGTAACCTGGAGGTGAAAGACTGTAATAGTCCATTAACAATGCAGTGACCTATCCACCCTCCCCCAAGTCTAATGACATTTTTCTAGTCCTCTGCAATCCATAAAATTGATTCTTTTTATAACTGCCTTTAATTAAAAGGAGACAAGTTAAATATGTATTGTATTATTGGTGCCCATAGGTTTATGGGGCTCTTTCGGCCCGTTTTTCTGCAGAGGATGTCATGTACATCAGATCAGAGAAGGAGGGGGGTGAAAATCATGCTGGAGCATCCCTTTAGAATATGTATATGTAAGCTGCAGCCTCCTCTCACTCCTCCACTGATGGCACACTGGGCTCCAAGCCACATTGCTTAAATATCCTGAAACAAATCTTACTGGGATGTAAGGTTTTAATATAGCTTGTTGGGCTGGGGTTATATTACCCTTGTCCTGCTGGGGAGGAGAGCTGGGATATGAGCAGCATCAGGTTGATGGAGGAGACCTGGTAAAACACTCTTCCCTCCTACACAAGATGACTTCCTCTGGCACCAGATTTAAAGGTTCTTTCCACTGATGTTTCCAGACCACCTCATCAGAGCCCATCACCTCTCTGTGAGGATTCTTTTCCTTTGGTACTCAGTCTGAGCAGCAGTCTCAGTTTTGTTTCTCCAGGAGTGCTTATTGCTCTTCCAGCTCCCATTCCAATCTCACTCCCCTCAGCACTGGCTTCAGCATTGAACAAAATGGCACTGCCTGCACTTCCTTAGCTGTGGCTCACCAGATGGATTTTGGCTGGTTTTCCTCTCCATGCTGGCATGTTGATCAGTGCAACTCATCTGACAATACCATGTGAAAGCCAGAATTCACTAACCAGCTTTTTCAAGAGGTGGGGGCTATTAAATCCCAGCTTGTAGCTGTTTGCATGAGCAGTTAGTGGGAGTCCTGCTGTAAGTACACCTGTAAGCTAGGAAATGCATTGGAAACAAGGGGTGGCTGAGATGTATGTGGGCTGTAGGAGTCCTCTTGGTATCGTGATTTTCCCTTTTCCCAGCTTACATGGCTATTTTGTGTTTGTTTTTTCCCTCCTGCTCAAGATCCCACTTGTTCTGGACACAAGAGGTTTCATGCAACCAAAGGATCCCATTGTGCTGAAGATGGTCCCTCGATCCCATGCTGCTGTGGAGGAGTGAAGGAAGCAGAAACAGATCAGAGACTCTTGTTTGATGGTGCCTCCTGTCAACTCTTGAGAGAAGACCCAGCTTGGTGTGTGTGCTGCAGAAATGGCAGTGCTGCAACATCCCCCTCCCCCCCCCTTTTTTCAACCGGAGCACGAGGGGTTTGGCCCAGAATAATCACACGAGCATCATCCTAATGAAAACGAGCCCCAGATGCCACTGTCCCCCAGCACAATAGGCATTTTGCAAGACCAATTGCACTCAAGTTATTTGGGCTTTTTTTTTTTTCCCCTCTCCCCCTCTCTCCTTCTGAAGAGGCACTTTTCTAAGCAATTTGATTCCAGACACTGTCAGTCTCTTCTGGCAGTGCAATTTAAATCAAGATAGGGAGAACAAATTGCACATAGTTAAGTAATGCTGCCATCGCTCCTGTCCCTGCTGCCTGCTGGGGTGACTCTCTAAGTCTCCTGGTTTTATTCTCCTGGGAATGCAGAGTTGTCCAGGGCTATTTCCTCAGCTGTGTGCTGTGACCCTGACAAGTGTTATAATGGTCACATCCTTGCAGGAACGAGCGCCTGCGGCAGATTTTCTGATGCTGATTTACTTAGATTTTTCTTGTGATTTTTAGATGGCTTTGGCAAGATTCAGAGCACAGATGAGTTGACTGGAGGAGCCCAGAAACAAGCAGTTACCCCTAATGAGTGGAGATTTGCAGAGTGGGAGAGAAGTGCCCCACATGTGTTTCCCAATTGTTTGCTTATTTTCCCGCAGGCGTGCAGCCAGCTCTCATAGAAGGCATTGTCAACACAGGCACCATCTCTACTGGTACCATGACATCTTTCAGTCACTGATTCGTATTAGGCCATTGTAAGGCCAACTTTACTGAATTAATAATGAGGCAAGGTGCAGCACTGAGATCCTTCAGATGTCCCAGAGAAGCCTAGTCTGGAAGAAAAGTATTGCCTTTGGCTATTGAGAGCTGGGAAGTCTTGCTAGACTTTATCACTTTTTAGGCTCCAGAAGACCTGTATGCTCACAGTTCATATTGTTCCTCAAGAAAGTGCTACTGGAGGGCTAACTGCAATGTAAAGTTCGCTTAACTCTTCTGTAACCAGCTGATGCCAGTCTGCTTGTTTTTTCCTCCATACAGAAGTGAATTTCCTAAGCCACTGGCCAGACAACAGTGTGGTGCCTATCACCTCTCCCACCTTCCTCACTACTTTGGTGGGATCCTAAAAGGATCCTCAAAAAAAATCAGTGCCACAGTGATAGAAGATGTCTTTGAGAATTCATTCTTCCACTGTCACCTTTTAGCACCGCAAGTTACTGAGGGTGTGGTCTTGCTAGTGTCAGCCAAGTATTTGTCTTTCTGTGAAAGTAGAAAGGTTTGATTGCAGTATCTGTACTTGCAGCCACGAGAGCAGCTGGCCCCATGCAGGGTTCCAAGTGCTCTCCATGCACCTGCTTTGCTGTACCCTTCCACAGGTTCCTGCTTCCAAGGTGTCAAATCTCTTGCATGTATCTGGATACATCTAACCCAGTCGCTACCATCTCTAATGCTGCTTGGATTCCTGGGAGATGAAAACCTTATATCCCAATGGAATCTCTCTGTGTATCATCAAGGGGAAGAGCTGCTGCTGGAGGTGAAGAGTTTAAGATAACAGCAGCCCGAAATAAATGGTTGAGCAGAGTCAATGCTGTTGTGCAGTCTCTCCTATTGCAAAATTTGCCTTGGGTGCACTGTTTGCTACGTGGCAGGTTTTATTTTTCTCTACTAGAAAAGTGTAAGTCCATTATGCATCCCTTAGTATATGTTCTATTTATACTTTCATTCTTTATGTTTTAGGAATTGAGTAGAAAACCCCAAAGGAGAAATGATAACCTTTCTGCAGCAGATTTAAGTTCCCCAGTGAAAGACACCCTTGACTGGAAGTGTAGGGAAAGAGTAAGGAGGCTTCTCTAGAGAGTCACCAATGAGCTGGGTGAGAGGCTTAGAAAATTCCCAGGAGCTTGGGCAGCCACAGCTTCTCCTTCTGCCTTTGTAACCTGCTGCAGTGCAGCTCCCTTCGGCTGCCAATGCAGGAAAGTGACAATTTGTCTTTGTTTTCAGCTGTTCCTGTGCCCTTTCTTAACGCCATGGCACTGTGTTTGGCTGTGCTGACAGCTCTCAGGGGAGAAGGACAAAACAGAGAAGCGGTCAGACCCCTGGAGAACAAACAGCCGCAAAGTGCCTGCGTCCTTGCAGCAGTTCAGAAAAAGGGGCATGGAGAATCCTTGGGTCTCTGCCTTGAGAGGTGACCGAGATGATGAGGGTGAAAAAGTCACAGGCAGCATCACAGGTCAGGGATGAATTAATAACCTTGCTGGAGCAAAGGCTGTAGCTTGGCCGGTGGCAGTAAGGGAAGGTTTTGCATCGTCACTCCATGCCTGTATGAGAATTAATCACTCGCGTACGAATGTCAACACCACAGAAAACATCCTTCAGGATAATCTCTCTCACAAAGCTGCTTAACATTTTGGTAGTACACAGTTTGCTTGCGGGTGTCAAAGGTTTTCAGCCTCTCTCATCTCTCTTCAAAGGCATCTTGACCTGTTGGCATCTCACGCTGATGAAGTGGGTGAGCAGGAGCTGCAACCAGCAGCAGATGTGCCGTGGAGAGACCAGCCAGTGAAGGCAGAGCATGGCTTTATCTGCCAGCACCTGCATAGGGTTCTGGCAAGGGACAAAGCAATGCTGGGGTCTGCCAAAACTCAATCTTCACTGAATTCAGTCATGTTTAAGAACAGAAAGCACACTTTTGCTGGTTCCCACTTGTCTTAGGTTTTGCCATCCTTAAAGAATAGATTTACCATCACTGGAGAGTGGTTCAGTCAAAATGCTTGGAATTTTCCTGTCCCTGACCTAGGTTTGCACAGAAGTTGTCCCTATTATTGCTGGTGGTGCTGTTCTAGACATGCTGCTGAAGAGAGACAGGCCTGCAGACACCCTTATTGGATGCTTGATTCAGTTAAAATCGATGGAATAATCAGAGCACAGAGTCTGCCCAAAGGTCAGGAAGCAGTGATTTTTTTCCTGCAGCAGCTTTGGTCTTGAGCTCTTGTTCCATTGTGAGGATTGCAAGTAAGAGCACATCAGCAGGTAGGTCATAAAAGTGTTATGACTGCTGGTATTAAGCTGACAGGCTAATGGAACAAGTGCATAACAAGGTCTCCTAAAATAGAGAGGTAAATTCTTTGCGGTCCTGATTTCATGGGCAGCACAAAAACGCCCTGGCGATGGGCGTGGTGCAGGCTGGGCTGGCATCCTGCAAGGCAACATGCAGAAGAGCCTCAAAGAGAAGCCCACCAGCGTAGAGGAGGTGAAGGATGCCAAGAGAAGGAGAAGCCAGACCATGGGACAGGAACAGGTGAGGACAACACCTTTGTCTCATCCCAGATTTCATACCCCCAGCCTCTCCCCTATCCATCACACAGTGGCACCTCTGTGGTTTGTCAGCTCCGTGTTTGCCAGCAGCAGTCACCCACAGAAGGATGAAAGGACACAATGGGAGGACTCATCTCTCCTCACTCAGGCACACCTACAGTATCATCTGGACACACAACTTAGCATGGGATGAATTTGCAGGAACACTTTGATCTTTCATTTTTTAAGCTCTGTGATTCAATCCCCCCCAGAGCTAAGGTAAATGGCCACGAGGCAGCTTTGGTGGACTCAAGGTTTCAAGTCAAACAGCAGTCATTTGAGCACACTTTTAAAGTTCATATCATTTGAATGTCATATGTCAGACTGATGCTACTTCTACTGAAGGCAAATAACTGTTTATTCCCCTCACAGCTGGCCAGCAGTCTGACATTCATTACTGAAGCCTTGCAGATGCCAGAGGTTGAAGCTACCTGTAGGAGTGCATCTATCAAAGCCGTCCATCTCTTAAGGGTTATTCCCTGTGATACCAGCTCATACATTTTAGTTCAGACTCATTTTATAACTGCCACAGGTCTGCAGTGGGTTTTTCCTATGTCTGGGCAAGGTCAGGCATTGTGTTTTGCCTGTTCCTTCTGAAGTTAGGTCGCTACTTCATTTTTCACAGCTTCTCCTGGGTTTGGGCTCACTCAGTGTGCCTCCAAGCTTTATGATGTGAACATTGCTTGGCCTTACAGCTGTGCGCCGTGGCCAGCCCATGGGAGCATGGTGCTGGTGGCCCAACCATGGCATCTTGATGCAGCTCCAGCCCTCCTTGGGGCCAGTATTGTGAATTCTCTTTCTGGGGAGTAAGTTCATGCATGAAGTACCTGCTGTTTTGCAGCTTATTGGGCATTAAAATTGTTCAATTGGCTGCAGAGGAGTTTACAGAATCAAAAAAAAAAGCAAAAGAGAAGAGACAACAGAGATGATCAGATTAGACATTGCCCTGAACGTCACAGAGCAATTTACACCTGCACAAAGAGTCTGTGGAGTTATATTGAATCAGACCTGGAGCATTTTACAGCCACTTTGCACGAGCATAAATGATAACATAAGGTGCAAAGGAAACAGCCAGCCGGACAATTACAGGGCGTCTTCACACGCCTTATTAATCCTCATTACAGCCCTCTGTGCTGAGCCTCTGCATCTTCCCTTCCCCGCCAAGTGCTGCTGAGGCTGTGGAGCCAATTTAGTCACCTGCCAAACTTCCAGTGTCTGACTGCTGCTATCGACGTGTCCTTGGACCTGGGGAGCTGGATGTTCCTTAGAGGCATCTGAGATGCATCTTTCTGAACTATAGAACCGTAGAATTGTCAGGGTTGGAAGGGACCACAAGAATCATCCACTTCCAACCCCACTGCCATGGGCAGGGACCCCTCACACTAAAGCAGGTTGCTCACAGCCACATCCAGCCTGGCCTTAAAAACCTCCAGGGATGAGGCTTCTACCACTTCCCTTGGCAACCTGTTCCAGTCTCTCACCACCCGCATGGTGAAGAATTTCTTCTTAATATCCAATCTGAATCAACCCATTTCTATTTTTGTTCCTTTCCTCCTGGTCCTATAATTACCTGACACCCTAAAAGGTCCCTCCCCATCTTTCTTGTGCCCCCCCTAAAGAGCCAGCTGCTTCCTGTCCCACCAAGCTCCTGAGCAATGTATGATGTTATGCTAAATAGAAACATATCTTTTGGTCTTTTTTTCCCCTCTAAGCTTCCTTCCACAGGTATCTCAGGAAAGGGGAGTGATGTTCATGCCCCTACAATATTGGGTTCAATTTTGGGTCCTTCACTCCAAGAAGGACATTGAGGTGCTGGAACGTGTCCAGAGAAAGGCAACAAAGCTGGTGAAGGGTCTGGAGCAAGTCTTAGGAGGAGTAGCTGAGGGAACTTGGATTATTTAGCCTGGAGAAAAGGAGGCTCAAGTGAGACCTCCTCACTTTTACAACTACACAGTCTCAAGATGCACTAGGGGAAGTTTAGTCTGGAGGTGAGGAGAACGTTCTTCACAGAGAGAGTTGTTAGCCATTGGACTGTGCTGGCCAGGGAGGTGGTGGAGTCCCCATCCCTGGAGGTGTTCAAGAGGGGACTGGATGTGGCACTTGGTGCAATGGTTTAGTAGTCATGAGGTCTTGGGGGACAGGTTGGACTTGATGATCCTTGAGGTCTTTTCCAATCTTATTGATTCTATGAAGTGAGATGGGGGTCAGTCTTTTCTTCCTAGTATCAGGTGATAGAACAAAAGGGAATGGCCTCAAATTGCACCAGGGGAGCTTTAGTTTGGATTTTAGGAACAATTTCTGCCCGGGAAGGTGGTGAAGTCACCATCCTTGGAGGTGTTCTAGAACTGTGTGGACATGGTGCTTTGGGACATGGTTTACTGGGCATGGTGGTGTTAGGTCAATGGTTGAACTCAACGATCTTAGAGGCCTTTCCTAACTGAAACAATTCTATGTTTCCATGATTCTACAATTACTATTTTAGCGCAAGAAAATCTAGGGTTTTTCATTATTATTATCAGACTTTTAGGCTTGGGGTTTCTTTGGTTTGTTTGTTTTGTTGTGGGGTTTTTGGGGTGGGTTTTTTTCAGTGATCGTGGAACAGGCTGCCCAGGGAAGTAGTGAAGTCACCCTCCCTGGAGATGGCTTTGAAAGTGTGTAGACATGGGCACTTTCAGACACGGTTTCCTGGGCATGGTGGTGTTGGGTTGACAGTTGAACTTGATCTTAGATCGTGATCCAACCTTAATGATTCTGTAACAGGCCACAAGCCTTGCCTTTGCTGACAGGCTTGTGAAACAGGATGCTGTGTGTGCAGGTAGGTTGTGAGCCTCTGGATGCAAAGGAGCCGAGATTGAAAACGATGATTCAGCCACTCTGGGAGCAAGAAGCTGGCAGAGCTGTGGCTGTGCACTCAGGTTAATAACCCAATATACAGCTGCCCGCATCGCTCCGTATCTACCATAACATTTCACGAGCCCTGGGATTGTTTGCTGTAGCTCTCACATTTATATCTGCTACTGAAGCTCCTTAAAAGAAAGCAGCTGCTTGGTGTTTCTCAGCACTCCCAGAGCTCTCACCCCTTTCCCCACTTAGAGCCTCTTGCTTAAAAGCTGGTAGACCTGCACTTTTCCCGCTGAAGATGACAAGGAAGGCCTGATGAGTGTTGAGCTGTGCAGGCAGGAGACAGCCTGGATCGTTAGAGCAGTTGTAAGCGGTTGGGAGATTGGCTGTCTAATGTTCTTTCTGGGAATCTTATTAATGTTATCTTATTATTTCATAATAGATATAACCCATGTGTGAGTGCTGGCAGGCTGTAATTGGGCCTTGCCAGGGAATTACTCATATTTTTCATTCTTGAAGGAATGAAGAGCGTATTGTGTTATGCTAACGACCTCATTTGTGTGGATTCCATTCACTTGATATGTCTCACTCGTGAAGTATTACAACTGGAGCAACCATTTCTCACTCAAAGTAAACGTCAGGGTGTCTCAAAGCAGATGCTTTCCTCTCCGAATGCTGAACGCATGCCTCCACTGTGTTTGCCTCTCCTCCAGCAGCTGCAGACTCAGTGGTTTTCTTGCAGAACAACTTTTGCCGATGGTGGTGCACATCTTTCCTTCCTCTCAGTGTCTCAAGGTTTGGCTGGGGTTGCTTAGCCTGGAGAAGAGGAGGCTTGAGGCAGACCTTATGGCTGTCTACAACAACTGAAGGGAGGTTGTAGCCAAGTGGGGGCTGGTCTCTTCTCCCAGGCAACCAGCACCAGAACAAGAGGACACAGTCTCAAGCTGCACCAGGGGAGGTTTAGGCTGGATGTCAGGAAGAAGCTCTTCGCAGAAAGAGAGATTGGCCATTGGAATGTGCTTTCCAGGGAGGTGGTGGAATCACCATCACTGGAGGTGGTTAGGAAGAGACTGGACGGGGTGCTTGGTGCTGTGGTTTAGTTGAACAGATGGTGTTGGATGTTAGGTTGGACTCGATGATCTCAAAGGTCTCTTCCAACCTGCTCCTATTCTATTCTATTCTATTCTATTCTACTCTACTCTACTCTACTCTACTCTACTCTACTCTACTCTACTCTACTCTATTCTACTACAGGAGCCATGGAGCTGGAGCACTGGACCAAGCTGCACCTAGACGTTGTGGACTCTGCTTCTCCAGAGACTTTCAAAACCCACCAGGACATATTCCTGTGCACCCTGATCTAGTTGAATCTGCCCTGGCAGTGTGGTTGGACCAGGTGATCTCCAGCAGTCACTTCCAACTCCTACCACTCCATGATTCTGTGAGCTTTTTGAGACTGGGAGAGGGGAAAGTTACTTGTTATCTGTTGCTGCTTTGTAAATCCTTTCTGCCTGTTTCATAACCCTTGTTTTGGCCTTGGGCCTTTTGGGGAGGTTTGTAAAACACTACAAGATGTAGAGTGCCTTCCCAAATTCTTAGCTGAGGGAGTTTTTCAACACTCCACAGGGTAAAAGTGGTAGTTTGAGCCATGGAGAACCTTCCTCCCCATACTTACAATTACTCTCTTTTGTGTGTGCATCAAAGCACAAGCAACACATCCTCGCCAATAAAAGCCCTTTCTAATTCTTTTTTATCCTCCCCAGGAGAGTCCTTAGAACCCTGTGGAACCTGGAGCAGCCCTTTAATTCCTCCTGCTTTGGTCCTCTCCGCTGCTTGGGGCCTGCTGTTGTAGCAGCCGCGCCGGCTGTGAAAAATGCTGCTCCTTAATCGAGCAGAGCAGTGGCTGCTGAATGACACAAAGCATTACCTGCCCACGGGGACCCAGCTCTTTCTGCAGCATTATCAAAAGTGTTTCCATGCATTTGTTTGCAAAATGTCTTTATCCAGCCAGGAGAAATGTCCCTTGAAGTCAGCTAACCAAATAAATAAATAACAAAGACAATACAGCCAAGGAGAAAGTTTCTAGAGGGAAATAAGTGATGGATTGAAAGAGATTTGAGGCTGTTGGGTTGTGCAGCTCAGTGTATGATGTGACAGGGGGGAGTCCTCACTGTGCTGCTTCCTGATCTTCCATTTTAAATGAAGTCCTAAGAATGCTGATTTAAAATGGGTTGAAGAAACAAAACAAAATAGCATGATGTGCACTGTGAAGTTTTTTTAGCCCTTAAGAACTTCTTTCATAATATATCTGCTGGTAGCCATGTCAAAAGAAAGCTCTTCCACCAAGGTGCTGTTACTGCCAGGATCATAGAACTGTTTCATCTAGAAAAGACCTCTTCAGATCATTGAGTGCATCTGTCAACCCAGAACCAGGACATGGAAGTGGCACACCAGAAGTTTTTCAGTGTGCTCATGCACAAATCTGAGCAAAAATAGGAATGATTCCAGTTTTCAGATACAATAACAGCTAACAACAGCAATCTTGACCTGGAATTTGTCTTTGCTTTGCAAGAGCATCCCTAAGCAGTCTGTGGAGACCAGAGGAAAGCGTTGATTAACACCAATGTTAATGAAAACAAACACCAACTGAAATTCCAGGCACCAGGATTGCTTCTCAAAGCATTCAGGGATAGCCACAGATGCAATGCAGTAGAAATCCACTTTGGCTACCAGGGGATATTTCTTCCTTCAGACCCAAGCCTGGAGAAGGGCAACAAAGCTGGGGAGGGGTTTGGAGCACAAGCCCTAGGAAGAGAGGCTGAGGGAGCTGGGGTGGCTTACCTGGAGAAGAGGAGGCTCAGGGGAGACCTTATTACCATCTCCAACTACCTGAAGGGAGGTTGTAGCCAGGTGGGGGTTGGTCTCTTCTCTCAGGCAACCTGTGACAGAATGAGAGGGCACAGTCTCAAGCTGCTCCAGGGGAGGTTTAGGCTGGATGTCAGGAAGAAATTCTTTACAGAAAGAGAGATTGGCCATTGGAATGTGCTGTCCAGGGAGGTGGTGGAGTCACCATCACTGGAGGAGTTTAAAAAGAGACTGGATGAGGCACTTGGTGCCCTGGTTTAGTTGATTAGATGGTGTTGGCTGATAGGTTGGACTTGATGATCTCAAAGGTCTTTGCCAACCTGGTTAATTCTACATTCTGTAATGAGAACACCACCCATAGTGGAGCAGCCCATGACCTTGAAGTGCTGGTACAATTGAAAAGCTCTCTCAGAACTGCAGAAGATCTGAGTGCTCCCAGGGCTGACTTCCCAGCCCATAATAATGTCTCCTCTGGACCTACATGGGACCTGGATACTGTTTTCATGTGTGTCCATGGGCTTTTTCCATCTGTGTGTTTAACTCACTGATTCGACCAAAGGAAACACAGGACTGTGAGAAAATTATTAGTTCCCTGTCCAGCCAGCTTCTTGTTTTGATTCATTCCATTCTTGTCACTTTGACTGAACTAAATAATTAATCATGTTACTGAATATAATTAGGGCTAATATCACCCAGATTATAGTAGCCAGTTCTAACAATAATGTTGGTAAGAACATCTAAATAGCCTGATATTTAATTACAGCCTGGCTTGTTTGGTGATGTACAGATTTGGGACTCTCTCTCTCTAAATTTTGGCCAGCTACATTGATTAAATGAGAACTTTTTATAGCTAGTGTTCAAATTATCAAATACTTGCCTAAAGCAATCCCATTGATCAAGTGTATCATTTGTAATACAAATGTTTTTATTAGGAGGCTTTGTTCAAGATAAATGAAGGATCAAATTAACTGGAGATTGGATTGAATAGAAAATGCTGCAGCTGGATAATTTCAAGCACTGAGGCTGAACATTTCTTTCAAACGATGAGAAGTCATCAACTAAGTCTTAATATAAAGCATGCACAGAGAGGCATCTCTGTATTGATTCCTCCCATTGCTGTGGCTTCACACAAAACACATTCGGCTTTTGGAGGATAGGCTACAAACCTAGAACCTTGCTTCAACTAAAGCAGCCTGAGGTTTAATTCTGGCCCACATTAGGTGTGACTAGAATAGAATAGAATAGAATAGAATAGTCCAGGTTGGAAGAGACCTTCAAGATCATCGTGTCCAACCCCTCAACCAATCCAACCCACCTAAACAACTAAACCATGGCACCAAGCACCCCATCAAGTCTCCTCCTGAACACCTCCAATGTTGGTGACTCCACCACCTCCCCAGGCAGCGCATTCCAATGGGCAATCACTGTATAAAACTTCTTCCTAACATCCAGCCTAAACCTCTCCTGGTGCAGCCTGAGACTGTGTCCTCTTGTTCTGGTACTGGCTGCCTGGGAGAAGAGACCAACATCCGCCTGTCTACAACCTCCTTTCAGGTAGTTGTAGAGAGTGATAAGGTCACCCCTGAGTCTCCTCCTCTCCAGGCTAAGCAACCCCAGCTCCCTCAGCCTCAGTGTGCTATCAAAACACCAACAAGCACCAAACCCCCCTTCCTGCTCCCTCATTCCTCATCCATGTTTTGCTGCCTGCTGTCCCTCAGTTCAAGTCCTTGTGCAGCTCTGTGCTCTTAAACTCCTTTGCATGCAGACTGGGGCAATCGTTTCCTTCCTTGGGGGAAGGAAAACTGCATGAAGAGAACCAGCAGAAACATTTAATTCTTTAAGTGTTGCAACATTTGTGGCAGCACATCAGGCTCTGGACATGATTGAGAGTTTATCCATGACCAGCCAGTGGAAAATGCCTGTGTGAGTGAGACGCTGTTACTTTATATATAGGTGCATTTTAATACAGTCTGAATTAAAAAAGCTATTTGGGATTACATTAATTTTTTTTGGCTGTCATGTAGAGCTGTAGATATTAAGTGGTTGCTTTCTGAAATAAGTCTCCCTTCTCTACAGCCTGCTCCCAGAGCAACATGTAAAGTGTTTGCTGATACAGGAATTACAGATGTTGGAGGAGCTGCTGTATAACCTCCCAAGATTTACGTCGCCTCCCCGAGGATTCGCCACGGGCTGACTTCACAGGGAGAGGTTTTACAGGCATTCAGGATCTTTTGAATATATCTCCAGAGGCATTTGAAATAATCAGAGGAAACCCCTTGAAGCCCATCAGATAAAGTACACAGTTAGGAAGGGAGCACAGAGGTCACTTAGTCCCCGTGGACAAACTATTTTTGGCTTATTCGGGGACACAAGGCCAAGTTTCCAACCTGTGCTGAGCTCTGGCTTCATGAAGAACTCCAGATGCTTTCAGCCCCACCCCAGATCCAGGCTGGTCTGGTTTACAGCACGAAAAGAAATGCAAACTTTCTAAAACTGCTGGGTTCCTTCTTAATTTGGGTTAGAGAGGAAAGTTCAGCTCTTAGACTCTAACCACTCCTCATGGCCATCCCAGCACTCCACTGATGTGCCAGGCTGCTGCTCAAGCAGTGAGATACGCAGTGGAGATTTTAGGGAGAATGATTATGTTATTCATTACTTCAGTGAAAGAAGTAATGAGCCCAGATGGAATTACAGGTGGTGATGCAAACCAGAGACTTGTTTTTCTCAGGTGTCATTTCTGACCACCTCACCTATCTGTCTAAATGTACATGGACAGGTATGTAAGTGTCTGCAAGTATCAGAAGCCAGGTATACGAAGGGTTACACATATACATCTTTGTCCTGTTACATCCATAGTTTGGAGCTGTGGGGCTTGGGGGTTTGTATTCTGCTTTTATGCCACAGCCAATAACAGCTTATTGCCTTCATCGTAAGGTTTAAAACCCAAGACCATTACCTTTGCTGAAGGAAGCTTAAACTTCACTTTGCAAAACTGCAGTGCATTGGTGCAAGGTATATTTTCTCCAGACAAGCTACAGCTATTGTAATAAAAAAACCCAAGCAAACAAGCAAATTTATGAGTTATATTGAAAGAGACTGGGAGTGAGAGCAGGTTAACCCCTTTCTGCTACAGCCAAGGCTGCAGCTCAAGGACATTGCTGCCAACAGCCCAGGGAAGTGAGGAGTGAAAGTAACAGCCTGTATTGATAATGGGAAACTTGGTATGAGTCAAGCAATTTAATTTCTACAGGGAATCCAGTGATTGAAAGCTGCACTAATGCTGATTAATCCCCCTCCCTCTTTTCTGTCTTCTAATTTCTCGCCACTCAGTGCTTTTTCTTCCCTGCAGCTGATTTCTACCGTGGTGTGTGGCAGGACACTGTGTGCTCCAGGCACTGACAGTGTAAAACCCTGCACATTATGCTGTTACCTTCCTTAGTCTGGATTGCAGCTTCCATCCCTGTGTTTCTCTCTGCTGTAATGCTAAAACAACTTCAGTAGATCATTGGATGTGGCACTTGGAGCCATGGTTTAGTCGTCATGAGGTGTTAGGTAATAGGTTGGACTTGATGATCTCTGACATCTTTTCCAGCCTGGTTGAGTCTGTGATTTAAGAGCAATGAAGCTGGTGAAGGGTCTGGGGAACAAGTCTTATGAGGAATGGAATGGAATGGAATGGAATAGACCAGACCAGACCAGACCTTCAAGATCATCATGTCCAACCTATCATCCAACACCACCTAGCTGAGGGAATTGGGGTTGTTTAGTCTGGAGAAGAGGAGGCTCAAGAGAGACTTTCTTGCTCTCTACAACTGCTTGCAAGGAGGTTGTTGTGAGGTGGGTGTTGTTCTCTTCTCCCACGTATCAAGTGATGGAATGAGAGGAAATGGCTTCAAGTTGCAGGAGGGGAGGCTTACATTGGCTATTAGGAACAATTTCTTTACTGAAAGTGTGGCCAGATATTGGAACAGGCTGCCCAGGGAGTCACTGTCCCTGGTGATGTTCAAAAACCATGTAGACATGACTAGTCTGGGGCATGGTTTAACAGCCATGGTGCTGTTAGGTCAGCAGTTTGACTCCATGATCTTAGAAGTCTCTTCCAACTGAAGATTCTCTAATTCCTATTTTTGTAATTTACCACAAAGAAAATCTGGATTTTTTTTTTTCATCAGACTGTCAGAGGTGGGATTTGTTTTTTGCTTTGGGGTAGGGGTTTTTTTGAGTGAGATTTTGCAACATTCCATCCCTGTCCCATTCCCAGGGTCATTGTCAGAGGACAGGATCCGACGGGACGTATGCTCTCTCCTGCCACATTTGTCAGTCTGGTCCCAGGTATGAGGACAGATAAAGGAGAAATAAGTTCATACTCCTGGTAGCTGTCCTCATTTCAGGAAAGCTGACCAGCTTTAATTTCACCAGGAGTTATTTGGTTTGTTTGCTGGCTTGAGGGTTGATCTGGATGATCTTTGAGGTCTCTTCCAATCAGATATATTCTGTGATTCTGCAATAGATAATTTGCTTTCATGGGGGAGAAAAGCCTGCTCTCAGTTAAGAAATTACTCCTATTGGGCCACCCAAACAATGCAACAGCTCTCAGAATCTTCTCTCTATTGGGAAATCTCAGTTCATGTCCTGCCTCTGTTTCCAGCATCTCCTGCAAAAGCCATGGAAGTGAGTCACGAGTTGCTTCATCCATCAAGACCTTTACTGACTGCTGCTGCTGCAAAAGGAGATTTCCCCATCTGATGCAGCAGTTGGGCTACTGTGTGTGGTAGAAACTGCCTGTGAAAGCAGAGGATGCCAGGGAGACAGGCTGACACAACACGGTTTCAGGCAGAAATGCATCCGAGGATGGACTTTGGCACAGAAAGCTGAGAGGGGAAGTCACAAGAACAAAATCCTAATTTTTATATATTCTTTTCAAAAAGAGGGATGAGATTTGAGGAGGGGGGCGGTTCCAGAAGTTTCAGTACCTGGTTTTCTTTTTGGAGTGTCAGCCAGGCCTGCCTAAGGGGCATAGTGGTGAGGTTTAATTGATGTGTTTTCAGTAGAAGCGTTCCCAGTTGCCAAGGAGGCCAGGTGCTGGTTAATAGCAGGCACTACTCATCTGATCATCTGTGTTCATATGCATTGATAAGAATAAGAACAGCAACAATAAGAATAGGAGATCTACCAGAGGTTCTCCTTAGGCTGGACTTCTGCTTGAAGTTCTGGGCATGAACTCTGTGTGGGCAAAGAAACGCTGTAAAACCATAGTCAGTTCGTGTCGAAGAGATGGCTGGGAAGGGGTAGAGCCTTCAGCTGGCCAAGAGATTTTACAAGATCATACACAGAAGAGTAGTGTCTTGGAGGACTGAGGACCAGCCAGGTTGCATTGGAGAGCAATGGACTTCAGACTTGCTCCTTGCTGTCCTGAGAATCATCATCTCAGGGTCACCGAGGCTGATTTTATTTCTGCCTTCAGCTAGAGCTCAAGGATTTCACTATGCAGCATCCACTCCATCTCCTTTACTGAAAACTTGTGCAAAGATTAAACATGACAAGGAAATTGTTTCCAAGAGACTGATATTTTGGGATGGATTAAGAAATGCAAGTGCCTTTCTTTCCCTGGAGATTGAGACAGGCTGACTCTGCCTCCCAGCTCTGGTCTCCTCCATGCTGCCCATTACCACGGAGCAGAACAGAAAATGGTGTCACAACCATCATGGCTTTTTGGATTTATTTTGCTGCTTTTCCTGCAGACCTCTTCCATTCAGACTCTGAAGGAAAACAAGTTCATCAAATGTCATCTCCATAATATCCATCTGCATCCAGGCAGAGCATGAGAAATGACTTGTTGGGCAGTACAACAGGCAGCGCTCAGCTGTTCCGATCCATCTCCTGTCAGCACTCACACCCCTGTTGACAAACTGAGATTCACCTTGATTTCATCTTTCCAGATAACACAGATTAACTGGGAGCTGTGCCAATTTATTGTAGTTTATTCTGCTTTCTGTTTGTTTGCTTTGCAGGCATGCAGAAGGAGCAATCCTACAGATACAGCTGGTGTCTAGGAAAATCCTGCCCTTGTGGTGAGCATTTCTGACCAAGGTATGGCTGGAAAGAGAGACACCAGAAGTACCACCAACTTCAGCAAGATTTGAGCACAGTAAATGTAAATGTTTGTGTTATTATGCTGGTTTAATACTGTTTTCACATCTCCCCACCAGCATCTCCTTCTCCAGGGTAACTGCCTCCATCTTCTCATATTTAACCAGTTCATGGTTGGCTGAAATACTTGAAGTGACTCTAGGAGATCATAGAATTACAGAATGTTTGGGGTTGGAAGGAATCTTTAAAGGGCTTCTAGTCCACCTCCATCTGCCTGAAGTCAGCAGGGACATTGTCAAGTAGCTCAGGTTACTCAAGCCCCAAATAACCTGGCCTGGAATGTTTCCAGGAATTGGGCTTCTGCCACCTCTCTGGGCAACCTGAGCCAGTGTCTCACTGTGGTAGTTTCTTCCTTCTCTCCTGTCTAAATCACTCTCTTTTAGTTTCCAACCATCATGCCTTGTTTGTCACAACAGGCTCTGTTAAAAAGTCTGACCCCATCTTTCTTATCAGCCCCTTTAAATACTGAAGGGCCACAAGAGGGTCTCCCCAGAGCCTTCCTTTCTCCAGGCTGAAAAACACCAACTCTCTCAGCCTGTCCTCATAGCAGAGGGGTTCCAGCCCTTGGATCATTGTTGTGGCACACTCTGGACCTGCTCCAACAGGTCCACCTCTCTCCTGTGCTGAGGACTCCACAGCTGGACCCAGCACTGCAGCTGGCTCTCAACAGAGCAGAGCAGAGTGGCAGAATCCCCTCCCTGCTGCTAATGCTTCTTGTGGTGCAGCCCAGGACTCAGCTGTCTTCTGGGCTGCAAGCACACATCACCAGCTCATGTCCAGCTTTTCACCCACCAGCACCCCCAAATCCCTTTCACAGGGCTGCTCTCAATCCCATCGTCTCCCAGCCTGTGTTGATACCAAGGATTGCCCTGACACAGGTGCAGGACCTTGCACTTGTGCATCCCTGAGCACCCCATGTGGCCTTGTACAGAAGGCAGGGACAGGCAGCCCACAGCTCAGGCAGGGACAGAGGTGGTGGTTTCACATCCCAGGGCAAACCCATTTGTATTAACACTGTGCTCTGTGTGTCTTGCTGTAGATACATTCCGCAGCGAGAGGCAATCATTCCCTCTCGCTCTACCCAGAGAAACAGACATAGGGAGTGGAGGCTGTGATGAGATAAATGGTTATTATGAGGTATAGGCATTTTTAATTAGCTCCTGCAGACTGCACCACACTGCTAATGAGCTCTTGCCAAGTTTTCTGCGATTCCTCTTTACTTTTTGTAACTCTCTAATAGTAACAATATAATCATTTTCTGTAATAACCATGATAAAACCCAGATAATCCTTCTGTAACTCCTGCATAAGCTTCATGTAATTAAATCAGTTGGTGAAACATTCTTGGTCTGAGGGATGGATGGATGGATGCAGTGCAGCTCTGCATTCTGCAGCTCCACACCTAACTGATGAAGGGGACGATGTGGAGCACATATCCCCCATGTCCTCCTGCCCCCCCAAATGCTATAAATCCAGTGCAAGACTGGAATAGGGTTTAAAAGGCAACCAGTTTTGTTTGGATCCCAAATTAGCCTATTGCTGCCAAAGAAGAGGCCAGGGAAATCTGGCCCTAAGGGAAGAGCCTGGTTTGTGTTAGGTGGGCTGGTGGACAGGCAGCTGCTGGGCTCCCAGTGCAGAGAGTAGTTCCCAGATGGGTGAGGAGGTATGAGAAGGGATGAGGGGAAGAGACATCACAGGAATGCTACTTTTCATCTCTCCTTTGAAAAGGGGGAATGTTTCTCAGCAGTGCCAAGAAATGCAAGTTGGATAAGTAGCTGGCAGGTCCCATGAAGAGTTTATCCAGCTTGTTATCTTCACTGGTCTGCTCTGATCGGTGTGCCCCAGGTGGTGTCACACATGCTTATTCTTTTCTTCCCTTTTCTTTCAGGTTGCAGACACGTTGTTCTAGGATTACTCCTCTTAGAAGAATGTCTCATGCAAAAGTGTATACACATTGCAAGGGAAGAGTCTCTCTGCAATCAACCCAGGTAAACAGTTGCAGATCTGCTGCCCTCCCTCCAGTAGCCTGGTGATGCTGAAGCCTTTTGTGATGCTATCTTTAGGGGACATCTTAGCTTGTTACTTTGCTGTCTCACGTTTAAGCCCATAGACTTTGTTATCAGCTAGAAGAAACTTACCCCTGGGCAGGGGAAAGCAAAAAACACCCCACACACCCCCCTCCATAGCCATGCCACAGAGTGATTCTTGCAAGAGTCTCTGAGCAAAGTTGTTGGAGGGTGAAGCCATCCCAAACAGTCCTGCCACGCATCCCTATCCCATGATTGCACAGTCACCGGGGGTGAGGAGCTCAACAGAGGTGAGTGAGATTCCAAAATCCCCATCATACATTTCCTGGGGGGCAATTAATGCTACAATATGACCCAGCTAATGCAGCAAACCTCGGCTCAAGACAGTGCGGTGGAGGAAGGTGAACTTGTGGAACAAAGCTGCTTTCACTCACTGACAGCCCCACGTGCTCCCCAGCACCAAAACCTGTGCATAGATGGTTCAGAATTATTTGTGGTGACACAGAGGACAAGGGATGCTGGCTCCTGGCTCCTCCTTGTGCTCTCCTGGACCCATCAACCTTCTGCTGGGTTTCAGATGAGCATTTTGTCCCCATTAGGAGCTGACAATAATTGGGATGTTTTGTCTCTTCGTCTTCTCCTACACACCCACACAAGTCATTAAGCAACACTCCTCTGCTTTGTGTCTCTGTCCCCATCACCTGTAAGGGCTTCATTCATCACTCTGCCCTTCCTTTTGCCTGTGGTGTAGTGCATACAGTGGGATTTTTGGGCCGGGTGCCCTGCATGGGATCCACTGTGATCTCCAGAACCTGCTAGCACAGCCACCAGCAGCACAAGGCAGCCTTTCACACCGTCTTCTTCCAGCTCTTCTCTGCTGGGTGCATCTGCATCCAGACTTTCCTTACTCCACTCTGATCTCCTCATCTTCGAGGGTGTCTCTTGTACAAACCTTTGCTTTACTAACTGATCACAAGAGGAGCTTCAGAGATTTGGGGAGGACATTCACACTCACCCTTTTAAGGAAAGAACTGAGGAAAGGACATTCATCTAGAAGACAGTGAAATGTGCTGTGAAATGGATAGGATGCCCTGAGAACAAAAGTCCTTTTCATTAGAAGACAGGAAAATCCTACCCTCAACAGTAAACTGACAGTGTTTGGACATGTTCTGCTTGATAGAGCATCTAGATTTTTGCTGTTTGTAAATCGGGCTCTTAACTGAACCAGGTGCTGAACAAGTGCTTTCCACAGGTCACTGAGTCCAACTTTATCCTAAATAGCACCAGCCTCAGGCCAAATTTGCTCCTGAAGTAAATGGACTCCTCTCAGTTACAAAGCCACATGCCCTGGCATGGTGCATCTTCTGTGGTGGCCTGAGGCATCAAGGAAGCTCACAGCAGGCTGATTTCTTGTGCAGCTCTCCTGCAGGCAATGCAGCTACATGCTGGCCCTTCTACAGGCTACTACATTTCTGCTCCAGTTATTGCTGCAGTTTATGAAAGCCTGCAGTGAAAATGTTGTGCTCACATTAAGGGGAGGTGAAAGGACATAGGAAGCCCAGCATGAAAATACTTGGTGTATTGGATGTTCTCCTTCCCTTTGTTTGACCATATTGAATTTTCCTACACCTCTCCCATTCCACACCGTAGGGGCCACTACCAAACCACTGCTCTGTTACCATCTTTCCTACCTGCTATACATTAGATGGTTCTGATTTTGTTCTTCTGTGCATTGATTCCACTGACTACTGAAGTTAATCTCTTCCCCAGCTAAATGGAAGCAGCGAGAGAAGCCTGGGTAGGAATGATCATAGAATTTGATCATCAAAAGTCCATCCCAGTCACCTGAAAGCTGAAGTATTACTTTAATTTTTTTTTCCCCCCACCACTTGCTTCTAAGAGGATAAAGGAAAAAGTAACTTCAAAATTAACTAGTTACTTGCTCCTTACCCTGACAAAGGGGTTACTGGGGTTGTTCTAACAAAGGAGTTGCTGGGGTTGCTCTTTTTTGTTCAGTGCCCATTCTGAAGTGCTAGTGCCACATCCAGACTGTCAGATCCAAACACACTAGGGAAAAAAAAGGTAGAAAAGATAGGATTTCGTGCTTAAGGCCATAAATGGGCCTTTATAATCTTCTGCTTTCTACCCATGCACCAAGCCTGGAGACAGTCAAAACTCAACTAGGCAGGCCCTACATTGTCAGGCAAAGATTTCCACCTGTTGAGGATGGAAGAGCATCTCCTTCAGCCCTAGCACAGCTGTGTGGGAGCAAGCAGAGTTTCAGAGCCTTGGGCAGAGCATGAACCTGCTCAAGCACTGGCAGGTCGTAACAACGCTGACCACCCTCACCTGGACTCTCCACCCTAATCACGGAGCCTATTTAAGCTC
Organism: Dryobates pubescens; assembly: GCF_014839835.1. Lineage (NCBI taxonomy): Eukaryota > Metazoa > Chordata > Aves > Piciformes > Picidae > Dryobates > Dryobates pubescens. Next base: position 3,429,438 of record NC_071615.1, on the reverse strand, counting down.
AGCCTAGGACCAGCAGCCCTCTCTCTGAGCTCAGCTGGTGGAATGCAGGTCTCTCTGTGCAAGGACAGCTGTGGACCTCCATCATCCATCTTCAGAAGGTAACCTTTCTACCTAGCACCAGCATGTTAAAACCTTGTTTTGCTTGAGGGTTCAAACTGGTGGAGTTTGTGACTCATGCTCTGTGTCTGAGCATGATGCAAGGGTTGCAGTAGGGGAGCAGAATGCTCATGGTCGTGGCACCAGCCCAGGGAAGGATTGTGACGGGCTCACTCCAGCCCTCTGGGTCCCCTTTCCAGCCACAGAACCTTGCCTGCGTGCTGCGGTTCTCTGCCTGTGCTTCAGATGAGCTGTTCTCAGCCTGCTGCACAGGCTTTACCCAGAGCTGGGGCTACATCAAAAACTCAGTTCCTTCAGGAGCTGATGTTTTTGGACATGAACAAACATGGGACCCTGCTGCCCCCAGGCAGGGACATGGGAAGCAATGTAATTCCTTTCTTACACACAGAGGTTCATCCTTTCCTATTTACTTGTGAGCATTTTTCATTACAATGTCCTTATGATGCTTTAGGGCTGGAAACATCAGGAATATAAATCAGGGCTTGTCATTCACAACCATCACATTTATTTTACATTAATGCATGTTTTCTGTTAAAATGCCACACGTTTAGTGCTGAATCTTGGCTATTATCAGAAGCTTATTGCAATCACTTTCCTTTTATTTGCACACATGAGATGCTGGGGTTAATGATGAATTCTTCTTTCTGACTTGAAGAGATCAGGATGCATGGGAAGCTGAGCTTGCAAGGCCTCTGTGCTCTGACTTAGCAATGCAGTTGCTTTTGCTCCCCTGGGTTTTGCTTCTTTTCCCTCTGGTGAAGGTAGCAAGGGAGCACAGAAAGCCTCTTCTCTTCTTTTTCATGGCTGTTACAAGAGCAAAGTCCAGTATCCCCCTTAGATTGGGGAGGAAAAAAGGAACATAAAAGGAATCTGTAATTCTGAAAGGATTTGAGGATTTCTCTGGGGAGGCTGAGGGCAAGGAGTCCTCCCCTGTCACCTTGGTATCAGTCAGCAGTAAATGCTTCTTGAGAAATGAAGGCATAGAGAGGGACAGGTCTTAGTATCCTGGGCTGGCTGGTGGGAATCAAAAGGGAGGTATGTAACCAAAAGATATTTTTCAGCTACAAGCCTCCAGCTGCATGACATTTGCAATTATCTAAGCACATCCATATGGATGTGCAGCCTCCTGCAGCGCTGGTGTGCTCTGTGCCTCCACAGTGCTGGAGAGCCTGGATGAGACCAACCCTGGCACTGCCCTGCCACCATCTCACTCCCAAAAATGGGCACAGTCTGGTAGGTTGAGATTACCCCCCAACATTAACTTTGCCACACCAGCTCACATGGAAGCAAATGAAAGCTGTATTTACAGGCAAAACTACCATCTATAGTTGAATGCAATGAATATGTACAAAATATACAGGATTTACAATATTCACAGGTATTTGCAATTAACAAACAGCACGAGAACCCACCTGGCCAGAGACCAGGAGAGCTGTCCCTCTCCCTTCCCACCCCCTGTCCAAAAGGGAGAAAGGAGCAGAGAAAAAGTAAGTAGCTCTTAGACTTCACCAAAACAATGCAGCCAAGGTCAAGCAGAAGCAGTTTAGTATCCCTTCAGAGAATAGAATAGAATAGAATAGACCAGACCAGGTTGGAAAAGACCTTTGAGATCATCAAGTCCAACCTATCACCCAACACTATCTAATCAACTAAACCATGGCACCAAGCATCCCATCCAGTCTCTTCCTAACCGCCTCCACTGATGGTGACTCCACCACCTCCCTGGGCAGCACATTCCAATGGCCAATCTCTCTTTCTGGGAAGAACTTCTTCCTAACATCCAGCCTAAACCTCCCCTGGTGCAGCTTGAGACTGTGTCCTCTTGTTCTGATGCTGGCTGGGAGAAGAGACCAACCCCCACATGGCTACAATCTCCCATCAGGTAGTTGTAGACAGCAATAAGGTCTCCCCTGAGCCTCCTCTACTCCAGGCTAAGCAGCCCCAGCTCCCTCAGCCTCTCCTCCTAGGGCTTGTGCTCCAAACCCCGCACGAAGCAAGCAGGGAAGAGATCAGAAGAGGAAAGATTGTTTTGGAACAGCCAATCTTATAGCAGACATTTCTCCAATGAAATTGTTTAGAAGTATCTTTGGTTTTCCTTTTCGCACCCAAGAGTGATTTATTTACATTCTTTTAGTTTTCTACTCGAAATCTGTAACAACATTTTAAAGGCATAGCCTAAAACTACCACACACAGGCATTGTGAAAATTGATTTAGTGGGGAGAGCAAAGCTTGGTCTTTGAGCTCTCTGCACACCATTGGGCCATGTGCTCTTCAGTAGATGTTTTTCTCTTTCAAGAGTAGTCCAAAGCCTTGATGAAAAGCAAAGAGATTTCCTACAGAGATTTTCCTCCTCTGGTGCTTTAGGTGAGGACAGTGGGCAGTTAACTGAATGCCAGGCAGATGAGTTTTGCATCCTGTAGGACCATGCATGGGCTGCAAGGACGCTATTATTTCTCAGAAGGGTTATTAATAGCTGGGACCTCAGCTGTGCACTGGGATCAAAGCTGTTACAGCTGCACAGCTCCGGTGAGTCAGATCCCAGATAGCCAACACAAGCTGCAACCAGAGTGCAGGGGGAGGGAGGGAAGTAACCCATCATACTCCTCAAGCCTTGTTGGCAATTAGAGAGGTGAGGGGGAGAGTTGAAGGATGCTCTTCTCTCCAATTTTCTGGAACACCTGCAGGATCTGGGGTTTATAAACTTTACAGTAAGGTCTGCTGCTCGGATGTGAAAAATAGATGAGCTATTTTTTTTCCACAAGCTTCATTTATACTCATTAGAGTGCTACAAGGAATAATACCAGGAAGGAGATTTGCAGGCAGAAGTATGATTTTTAACTTAACGATGTTCATTTAATTTCAGCTCTTGTCTCCTAGATGTGCCTCCTCCTAATGCTCTAAATAGCTCCTCTGCCTCTTTGATGTTTACACCCTTCAAATGCATAAAGACAGTTCTCTACAATTCCTCATTTTGCCAAGCAATACATACTTAGTGCTTTTCATCTCTCTCCATAAATCAATCCCTTTCCAACAGGAGCTAGAATAGGATTTCGCTCCCCCCCCCCCCCTTATTAGATTTGTACTGAGAATTTCTTTTCAGAAACAGATAAATGATACAAGGTTTTTTTCATGACAAAGCATCCTATCATACATTATTAGCAAACACTTCCACGGCAGAGCAGGAATAAAAATAGAAAGTGGGCTATAAAAAAGGAATGTATAGCAGGATAGCATCTAATCTCACAGCATGGTACTAAAAGTGGAGCAGTTCCTTCACATTTCTTTGCAGATCTTCAAGGAGAGATCCAGGAGGCCTAAGAAATGCTTAGCATCTTTTACTTAAGGATTTCGTTAAGTTCTGGCTGATCTTTGACACCCAGTTAATGAATTTTCTCCTCACTCCACCAGCCCACCTACTGCTTGTGGGGTGTTTGAAGCTGCAGATCCTTTCTAGCCTGCTTGGCTGCTGTTCCCTGCCTTGCTGTCTTCCCTGTGTCTCAGCACAGCCTTGGCTGTGCAGCCCCTCTTCCCCAAAAACTTAAACTGAGAAACCACCTGAGCTGTGCATTCTCTTGTACCCCACTTATCTCAAAACCAGATTCTTTTCATTACTGATTTTTCAGTGGAAGCCATCAAACATGAACTACTTGGGGTTCTCACCTGGCAGGCCAGGTTAGCAAGTCCTTAATGTGCTTTTAAGATTTCTTCTTCTGATGGACCTTCCCAGGGATCACAGCCTCTGACCTGGATGGCTGGCTGTGCTTTAGAGGCTGCGGTGAGATAAGGCTTGCAAGGGAAAAATAGTCACCCTCAGCCTTCCCATATTTCTGAAAGCAATTTTGGTTGAAGGCCAGCAAACCCTGCAAAAATGGATTTAAAATGAAATTACAAATGAAAGATGAATACTCAAATGGACAACAATTTCAGCAGCTATTTGTCAGGAAAAAGCTTCGGACTTTGGAGATTAGTCTGCCCGGGCAATTACCGCCCTGGGATGGAGGCACGTGCAGGTGGCGCTCAGACGCGCGTCCAGCTGAGCGCCGCTGGGGCTGCTGTTCTTCCCTGCATTGCTCTTCAGCTGTGAACGTGGGGACTGAGGAAAGGAGAGGCTCATCAAGGGATTTATTTTATTGTCTTTGTCTGTGGAATTGGAGAATGGGAAGGGTCCCCATTACACAGAATCAATCACACAAAATCAACCAGGACCTTGGACGAGACCTCCAAGATCATCAGGTCCATCCGCTCTCCCAACCCTAACTCATCAACTAGACCGTGGCACCAAAGGCTTCATCCAGTCTCTTCTCAAACACCTCCAGGGATGTTGACTCCACCACCTCCCTGGGCAACCCATTCCAATGGGCAATCTCTCTTTCTGTGAAGAACTTCTTTCCAAGGTCAAGCATAAACTTCCCCCTCAGCAGCTTGAGACTGTGGCCTCTTGTTCTGGTGCTGGTTACCTGGGAGAAGAGAACAATCCCCACCTGTCTGCAACCTCCCTTCAGGTACTGTTGACAGCAATGAAGTCTCCCTTGAGCCTCTCCTTCAGGATAAGCAACCCCAGCTCCCTCAACTGCTCCTCATAGGGCTTGTGCTCCAGACCCCTCACCAGCTTTGCTGCCTTTCTCCCCATGTTCCCAGTGGGGCTAGCTGTGGGGTCTCAGAGCTTACCTAGAACCTGCTACAGAGAGAGATGAGCAGAAGCAATAAGGTTTAAACCCCAAGGAATTCAATGCTTGAGTAAAAGTAGCAAAAATCTAGCTGTGCAGCTGCAGCTTCTATTCAGGGAGGGAGCCTGGAGGTAGCTTCTATCATCTTCCAAAGGAGCAGGCACTGTAAAGGAAACCAATATCTGAAACTCTTAGCAAAATGCCAAAGATCTTCTCTGGAGCTACTGCCAGCAAGAAGAGAGGCACAAGGCACAAAACCCAGCACAAAGCCGACATGGCTTTGTAATAAACTAAACCACTGCCAGAAGTTGTTGAGCACTGGGGTTTGTGACCATGCATTTTAATTTCTTATTGTTCTTGCTGTCCTTAGAGCTGGGTCAGCCCAGCAGGGGGTCTAAGCACTTCCCTGTGGTGGCTTCTTCTTGGACACTGTTGCAGATTTGTGTCTTTTGGAACTCTACCTTCTCGTTGCAGTCACTTCATTGCTTCCACCTCAGGGCCTGCTGCGTCCCTGCGAAGATTTACACTCTGGCATTTTGAAGTTTGCTTTCTGCTAGCTTAAAGCAGCCTTTTGAATATATTTGACTTGGGGTGGTGATTGTAGAATCACAGAAACATTTGGGTTGAAAGACACTTTTAAGGTCCTTGAGTCCAGCTTCACTCATTGGAGTGTTAACCCAGCACTGCCAAGTCACCACTAAACCATGTCCCTCAGCACCACATCTACAGGATGGGGAGTCCACTACCACCCTGGGCAGCCTATTCCAGGGCTTGACTACCCTCCTGGGGAAAAAATTGTTCCTGCTGCCCAGCCTAAATCTCCCCTGGCACAAATGGAGACCATTTCCTTTTGTCCTACCATTTGTTACTCAGGAGAAGAGACTAAACCTTACCTTGCTCCAATCTCTTTCCAGGGAGTTGTAGAGAGGGAAAAGGTCTCCCCAGGCTAAACAACTCCAGTTACTTCAGCTGCTCCTCACAAGACTTACGGACCAGACACTTTACCAGCTTTGTTGCCTTTCTCTGGACCTGTTCCAGCCCCTCAACTACCTTCTTGGTGTGAAGAGCACAAAACTGAATCCAGTATTCAAGGTATGGCCTCACCAGTGCTTAGTACAGTGAGGCAATCGCTGTCCAGGTCCTGCTGATCACACTATTGCTGATCCAAGCTAGGATGCTGTTGGCCTTCTTGGCTACACAATGGTTCATGGTCAGCCAGCTGTCAAACTGTCCCAGGTCCTTCTCCACCAGGCAAAGTTTCAGCCACTCTTTACCGAGCCTGTAGCATTCGTGGGGTTGTTGTGAATGAGCCAACAAAGACACAGCTCTTGGCCTTGTTGAACCTTGTTGAATTGTATGATCCAGCCTGTACAGATTCCTCTGTAGTGCCTATTCTCAAGCAGATCAACACTCTCACTCAACCTGGTGTCATCTGAGGAGAACACTGGCACCCAAGTTCTGGCTGGATGTGTTGATCCATCTTTTCAAGGTTAGCAACCCGGCTTAGGGACAAGCATATTGTGCTGGGTTACACCCATCACACACATGTAAGGGTGGGATCTGCCACAGTCCAGATCCCAAGAAAGTACCTGGATACTTTACCTAAAGGAAGATTTTTTAGGTGTTAGCACTTTGTAGTTCTCAGTGTTGTTGATAGTTTAAAACTCTGCTTTTCATCTCAGGAGGAAAAATAGTCTCCCTTTTAAGTTGGTTCAAAACCATCTTGAACATGGAGGGCCCCATTTGTCGGCCAGACCCATCTCATAGGGAACTCTGTTGTCTCCCTGGAGCCCAAATTAATGATGTTACTAGAAGGCTACCCAGGCTGGTACAGCCTTCTGACTATTATCCCTTGCTACTTATGCAGATAGGGAATGATGATGTTGTAGTCAGAACTCCCAGGGCTATCAAAAATGATTTCAGGGCCCTGGGAGATCTGGTTGAGGGGACAGGTGCTCAAATAATTTTTTCCTCAATACCCTTAGTTGCAGGAGGGAATACCACAAGGAACAGAACAGCAGCCATAATCAACAAGTGGCTTAGAGGCTGGTGCAGACAAAAGAATTTTGGGTTTTTTGATCTTGGTAAAATTTCTACTGCACCAGGCCACCTGGCAACAGATGGAGTACATCTGTCCCAAAGAAGGGGAAAGGTCACAGTATATGAGAATGGCCTGTCCCCCAAAGGTAAAAAGATTCTGGGGAGGGAACTGGTAGCTCTCATCGACAGGGCTTTAAACTAGTTTCGAAGGGGGGAGGGGCTGAAACTAGTCCCCTCAGGCAAGAGTCTGGGGGCAGTAAGCTAGGGTCAGAGGCCAAACCAGCAGCCCAGCTGAGGTGCATGTACACTAATGCACGAAGCATGGGAAACAAACAAGAGGAGCTGGAAGCCTTGTTGCAGCAGGAAAGTTATGACGTAGTTGCCATCACGGAGACGTGGTGGGATAGCTCACATGACTGGAGTGCTGCAATTGATGGCTACAAGCTTTTCAGGAGAGATAGACAAGGAAGAAGGGGTGGAGGGGTGGCCATGTACATCAGGGAGGCACTAGATGCCATTGAGCTAGAGATTAGGGACAATCAGGTTGAATGCTTGTGGGCAAGAATTAGAGGGAAGACCGGTAGGGCAGACATCCTGGTTGGAGTCTGTTATAGACCACCCAACCAGGAGGATGATGTCGACGAAACATTCTATAGACAGCTTAAGGCTGTCTCAAGATCTCCTGACCTTGTCCTTATGGGCGACTTCAACCTGCCTGACATCTGCTGGGATCTCAACACAGCAGAGAGGAGGCAGTCTAGGAGGTTCTTAGACTGCATGGAGGACAGCTTCTTATCCCAGGTACTGCGTGAGCCTACCAGGGGCAAGGCTATGCTTGACCTCCTCTTCACCAACAGGGAAGGGCTGGTGGGTGATGTGGTGGTCGGAGGCTGTTTAGGGGCCAGTGACCATGAAATAATAGAATTTTCAGTATTCAGTCAAGCTAAGAGGGGCAGCAAGAAGACCTCCACTCTGGACTTCCGGAGGGCGGACTTCAGGTTGCTCAAGGAAATAATTCAGAGGGTTCCTTGGGAGAAAGCCCTTAAAAATAAAGGGGTCCAGGAGGGCTGGACCTGCTTCAAGAAAGAGCTGATGAAGGCTCAGGAGCAGGCTGTGCCAATGTGCCGGAAGAGGAGCCGCCGGGGCAGACGGCCAGCCTGGCTGTGTAATGAACTTTTAATTGAACTAAGGGAAAAAAAGAGGGTGTATAATCTGTGGAAGAAAGGTGAGGCAACCCATGGAATGTTTAAAGAGGTTGCTAGGGCATGTAGGAGGAAAATTAGGGAGGCAAAAGCATATTTGGAACTTAAACTGGCCTCTGATGTGAAGGACAACAAAAAGTCCTTCTATAAATATATTAATAGCAAGAGGAAGGGCAGGGACAACCTCCACTCCTTGGTTGACATGGAAGGAAATGTTGTAACACAGGATGAGGAAAAGGCAGAGGTACTTAACACCTTCTTTACCTCAGTTTTTACTAGCTGGAAAGAACGTCTACCAGACAGCTGGCCTGCAGAACTGGCAGAGGGAGCCAGGGAGCTGCATGGTTTCCCTGTGTTCCATGAGCAAGTGATAGGAGCTCTCCTCAGCAGCTTGGACCCCCACAAGTCCATGGGACCAGATGGGATCCATCCTAGGGTGCTGAGAGAGCTGGCAGATGAGCTGGCCAAGCCACTCTCCATTATTTTTCATCAGTCCTGGCTCACTGGAGAGATCCCACATGACTGGAAGCTGGCCAACGTGGTACCCATCCACAAGAAGGGCCGGTTGGATGAGCCAGGGAATTACAGGCCTGTCAGCCTGACCTCAGTGCCAGGAAAGATTATGGAGCAGGTCATCCTGAGTGCAATCACGCAACACTTAGAGGATGGCCAAGGGATCAGGCCCAGCCAGCATGGGTTTAGGAAGGGCAGGTCCTGCCTGACCAACCTGATCGCCTTCTATGATCAGGTGACCCGCCTGGTGGATGTGGGGAGGCCTGTGGATGTAGTCTACCTGGACCTCAGCAAGGCCTTTGACACCGTTCCCCATAGCAAACTCCTGGCCAAGCTGTCAGCCCATGGCTTGGATGGGAGCACACTGAGATGGGTTAGGAACTGGCTGGAGGGCCGAGCCCAGAGAGTGGTAGTGAATGGTGCCACATCCAGCTGGCAGCCAGTCACCAGTGGTGTGCCCCAGGGATCAGTACTGGGCCCCTTGCTCTTTAACATCTTTATTGATGATCTGGACGAGGGCATCGAGTCCATCATCAGTAAATTTGCTGATGACACCAAGCTGGGCGCAGGAGTTGATCAGCTGGAGGGTAGAGAGGCTCTGCAGAGGGACCTCGACAGGCTGGGCAGATGGGCAGAGTCCAACGGCATGAGATTTAACACATCCAAGTGCCGGGTTCTGCACATTGGCCACAGCAACCCCATGCAGAGCTACAGGCTGGGGTCAGAGTGGCTGGAGAGCAGTCAGGCTGAGAGGGACCTGGGGGTGCTGGTCGACGGTAGACTGAACATGAGCCTGCAGTGTGCCCAGGCAGCTAAGAGGGCCAATGGCATCCTGGCCTGCATCAGGAACAGTGTGGCCAGCAGGAGCAGGGAGGTCATTCTGCCCCTGTACACTGCACTGGTTAGGCCGCACCTCGAGTACTGTGTCCAGTTCTGGGCCCCTCAGTTTAGGAAGGATGTTGACTTGCTGGAACGAGTCCAGAGAAGAGCAACAAAGTTGGTGAGGGGTTTGGAACATAAGCCCTACGAGGAGAGGCTGAGGGAGCTGGGGTTGCTTAGCCTGGAGAAGAGGAGACTCAGGGGTGACCTTATTACTCTCTACAACTACCTGAAGGGAGGTTGTAGACAGACGGATGTTGGTCTCTTCTCCCAGGCAAGCAGTACCAGAACAAGAGGACACAGTCTCAGGCTGCGCCAGGGGAGATACAGGCTAGATGTTAGAAAAAAGTTCTATACAGAAAGAGTGATTGCACATTGGAATGGGCTGCCTGGGGAGGTGGTGGAGTCACCATCACTGGAGGTTTTTAGGAGAAGACTTGACGGGGTACTTGGTGCTGTGGGTTAGTTGCTTGGGCGGAGTTGGATTGGTTGATGGGTTGGACGCGATGATCTTGAAGGTCTCTTCCAACCTGGTTTATTCTATGTATTCTATGTATTCTATGTATTCTAACTAAAAGTGATCCCTCTCAGTCAACCAAAACTTGAAAAGTTGACTTCTTCAACTCTAAGGCAAACATTTCAAAAGTTTCTAGCACTCTTTTTGACCTATTTTAATTGTCTTTCCTAATACATCCTTGAATGTCACTGCCCCTCCATGGGGAGCCTGAGGACTGCTCAGTTCTGTTGCTGCTGCAAACAGATTTCTGTAGCTGCTCTTGCTGCTGTTGCACAGAAGTGGAGCACAGCAAGAAAGTAACAGCTAGGTGAGAAGGTTGCTTAAAGTCAGATTGTGAGTTTGTGAAGAGCCCAAACTGACCAAAGCCCTGAAGATGATAGTGTTTGGGGTATGTCACTGATAATAAGCAGTTGTATCCCTTGGTGGTGGAGAGCAAAAAAACGCCCTGTGCCATGGGCTAGGCACTAAGCTTCTCACCCCAGACAATTCTCAGCTAGATGCCAGAGCAGGGACTGAAGAATCACACCAAAGACAAAATAGATACCCCTCTGTCCTCTGTGTGTGTATGTGCACACATGTATGTGTGTGGGGGGGTGTATATATGTATCTACACACATTTGCTGGAGCTGTTACAGCACAAGCTGTCTGTGTTTGCTGCACATTCTGTTTCTTAGGGCAACATTTAGACTGTGAGCTCCCTGCAGACTAACTTGCTGAGTGTTTCCAGCATGCCTAATCCTCCTGGGCTTTCATTTCCTGACTGGCTTTTAATGTAATGTAAAGAACAGAAATAATATCTTCCATTAAAACTTTATTAGGTAGCTCCTCCACTTAGGAGAGCAGTTTCATTTACTCCCAGCCAAGTGAATTCCAGTCATTGAGAGCTAAATGGGAAAATCCAGGAGGGAGAAGCAGAAAGCCTCCTGTAGTATTGGAAAGATGAAGGAAAACAAGAATGGTGGCTTCAGTGAGCTGGCTGAGTAGATGTACATGGCTCAGCACAGAGTCCTGGGCCAGGGCTCTATGTGATGGGGCATGGGTGTGCAACAGCCAGCATGGGAAACACTTCATTTCTTGGCAAGGGGCCTGTGCAAATGCATGTCCCCCACTTCTACAGCCTGCTGATTTCTTCTGGAGTCTGTTATAATTATGGGGATCATCAGACATCTGCTTGCTTCCATGGATGTTGCTAAGGCTACTGGTGGGCTGATTGATGCGTGGTTACCACCAGAGAGCAGCCTGAGTGGCAGCAGCTGACCTTCTTAGGAGCATCTGTATCACTCCTCACTTTCCCTCTGGCTTTTGCTGTGACCTTTGGATACAGATCGATCCTGGATTAGTGTTTGTTAACAATAAATACCCCAAAATTAGGACACAAGTAGACAAGTTCTGAAAAGGTTAGGCAAGCTCAGGGCAAGTTAGAGCAAGGCTCTGCTCACCATGCTGGTGGTTGGTCTGTGTGATCCAAAGATGTTTTCCAGTCCTATTATCTACAATTCCAGAGGAAAAGCAGCTGGGCAGCCCCAGGATGGAGAAGCTCTAGTATGGCACCTGTGGAGCAGGTTGGACTAGGTGATCCTGAGGGTCATTTCCAACTTGGATACTTCTGTGATTCTGTGAGGTGATTGGGGCCCCATCCCTGGAGATATTCCAAGTGAGGCTGCACAGGGCTCTGAGCACCCTGATCTAGTTGAGGATGCTCCTGCTTGCTTGGACTAGATGCCCTTCGGAGGTCACTTCCAACCCAGACTCTTCTATGATGTCTCAGGTCTGCACAAAGCCCTGAAAACCCAGGGAAAGGACTCTAACTTGTTCTTCTGGGCACTCCCTGGTGTGTTGATGGAACTATTATTTTGCCAGTCAAAGATGAGTGCATCCAGCTGGACTGGTCTGGCTTCAGCTCACAAGTAGCACGCAAAGTTTTTCATTTTCCCTTTAGGAGTTCTCTTGTCCTCCCCACTCCATTTGTGAACCTCTGGCTGCACAAATATATCAAAGAACATTTATGCCTTGTATGATAGGGAGGCTGTAGGTCATCTAACAACAGAAATCTGTATCTAGGCTTTGTACTCAGCCATGTAGGGAAGCCCATCGAGAACGTCGCTGATCACCGACCGTGAACTGGTTAAATGAAAACTTTGATCCATGCCATCAAAGGTATTTTGTGCATCTTTGCAGCATCTTCAAGTGTTCAGCAACAACAAAAAAAGGCTCTGAGGGGAAAATTAACTGTGCCATGGGTGATATAAAGCTGCCTCAGTACCTATGAAGTGCTCCAGCAATACAAGAGAACTGAAGTAATGAACAGAAATGCTCAGTTAAAGCTTTTCCATATTTTATGTTAATCATTAGGGTAGAGCTGAAATTAGCTTTAATTGATATTAAAGGGCTGAAAAAATGAATCCTCTGGAGAATGAGTCTCTTTAACCTTTAATGATGCAGTAAATAAAATAACCTGTCAACATTTGTGCAACAGTAAGGGTTTTCAAAATTCCATCTCTGTGTGGTGAGCAATTCAATAAGCCTAATTCTCTCCATTACAGCAGACAAAGGTGATGTCAGTGCACACATTCAGCTACAGGTTTTCCGTGTTTCCAAGCTATCTGTCATACCACGGCAGTTCCCCACGCTGGCTCGAAAGGGAGATGGAGAGAGGGAGGAGGGGACCATGACAGCTAAGCCAATTCTGCATCCTGGCTCTTTCATTTGTGTATCTTCTGACTTGTAGGCTTCTGATGCCAATAGAGAAATTGCATCTCAGTAGAGGGTAAGGCAAAAGGAGCAATACTGCCTATTCTTCCTTTCAGGTGAAATATGTCTGAAAACGTTTCATTTTTCACTTTAAAGGCAAAGTGGAATAGCAAAAGACTTCAATACTTTAGGGACACTTAGTTTGGTAATAGTCAGACCATTCTTCTATCTGTCAGGGCTCAGCCTGGTATTGCAACAGCTAATAACTGACTTGGTGAAGCACATGAAATATTCCTCTGCTGTAAGCAGAAAACCTGCTTTTCATAAAATCCATTTGATCATTGCAATCAACTGGAAGTATTACATCACTTAGGCAAGTTACTGGAGCTTTGATGGTTATTCTGCTGTGGTTAACTGAGGAATGGAAAACAAATTCCCCAATGCATAACCCGCCTTTGTCTTTCATCAGGACTGACACTACAACCATTCTCTTATCATGGGGTATCCATCTCCTTTGGGAAGTTCCCAGAGAGCCTTTCTGTATTAAGGGGAATATATTTCTGCCTACTTACAGAAGCTTTCTTGAGCCATGCTGGTCCTTTACCAGGGAGTGAGTCTGTTCTGTTTGCACGGCAATGAGCCAATGACTTCTCTGATGGGACACCGTGGTGACATCTGTGAGAGAAAGGATATTTCTTTGGGGTTTTTTTGTTGTTTGGTTGGTTGAGTTTTTTTAACTGTTGATGTGATATTGATTTTTCTTCTTTTTTTTTTTTCTTTTCCTTCTTACTTAGTGTTTGAGATGACTTAGGGAAGGAAGTGAAACAGAAGTATCCCCAAAATTAACTTCTACCTTGTGCTGCGTTTAGAAGCCCTTTCTTGTAACAAAGACCCAGCTACCTTGGGGCAATGTGATGTCCCAGGCCTCACAAGGATCTCTTGAACCAATTCAAGGAAATCAGGGTGCTGGGCCATCTCATTTAAACTATAGAAAGAGTGATTGGCCATTGGAACATGCTGCCCAGGGAGGTAGTCAAGTCACCATCACTATAAGTGTTTAAGAAGAGACTGGATGAGGCAGTTGGTGCCATGGTTTAGTTGATTAGATGGTGTTAGGTGATGGGTTGGACTTCGAGATCTCAAAGGTCTTTTCCTACCTAGTCCATTCCTCTTCCATTCCTCTTCCATTCCTCTTCCATTCCTCTTCCATTCCTCTTCCATTCCTCTTCCATTCCTCTTCCATTCCTCTTCCATTCCTCTTCCATTCCTCTTCCATTCCTCTTCCATTCCTCTTCCATTCCTCTTCCATTCCTCTTCCATTCCTCTTCCATTCCTCTTCCATTCCTCTTCCATTCCTCTTCCATTCCTCTTCCATTCCTCTTCCATTCCTCTTCCATTCCTCTTCCATTCCTCTTCCATTCCTCTTCCATTCCTCTTCCATTCCTCTTCCATTCCTCTTCCATTCCTCTTCCATTCCTCTTCCATTCCTCTTCCATTCCTCTTCCATTCCTCTTCCATTCCTCTTCCATTCCTCTTCCATTTTCTTACCCTGCAAGATGATCCTTGAGATCCCTTCCAACCTGGTATTCTGTGAATCAGCAAGGTCTCCATAAAGTAAATGTTTTACCCGAGAAAACATTTGGAAATCAAGTTAAGCAGTGATGTGTGTGGATTAAAAGGGAGGCAGCCCAAGCAGTGAAAACAAACCTGCTGAATGCACACCTACCAGGACCAGCAGACTCCTGGCCAGGTCACATCCACTTCTAAGGTATGACCAAGGATGCAATGGAAAGTGCTGGTAATGACGGAGGCAGCCCTTATAAGCAAAGTAATTTTATAGAGTTAAGACACGGAGGATCTAATTTTCTTCTAGAAGACTCATTACCATGATTTTGTTACACATTATTTATGGGCTGTTATGATAGTCCTGGCAGGTCATAATTGGCTGAAGCTGGAGAATTAGTCACATTTTTCACATTGGGAAGAATGATCTGTACGGTTAGGCTAATGACTTCATTCCCGGAGATGCCACGTGCTGGGCAGGCACTGCCTGGCTTGGGGTACAGCTGCATTAACCCTTCCTGGTTCTGAGCACCATGCAAAGGAGGAGAGGCTGAGGGAGCTGAGGTTGTTTAGCCTGGAGAAGAAGAGGTTCAGGGGAGACCTTATTGCTCTCTACAACTACCTGAAGGGAGGTTGTAGACAGGTGAGGCAACCAGCACCAGAACAAGAGAACACAGTCTCAAGCTGCACCAGGGGAAGTTTAGGTTGGAGGTGAGGAGAAAGTTCTTCCCAGAAAGAGTAATTGGCCATTGGAATGTGCTGCCCAGGGAGGTGGTGGAGTCACCATCCCTGGAGGTGTTATAAAAGGGACTGGACGTGGCACTTGGTGCCATGGTTTAGTAGTCGTGAGGTGTTGGGTGACAGGTTGGACTTGATGATCTTTGAGGTCTTTTCCAACCTTATTGATTTTATGATTCTGTGATTTACATTTTACTACTTTTCTGCTCAAGACCTGTGCAAAATTTTAAAGGCATAGCCTAGAAGACCCTGGGATGGGGGTGGAAGTCCTGTGTTTGTAGCCATGCCAGTCGGTCTTTTCCAACGTTATTGATTCTATGACTTTTTTTTCCTTTCATTTTTTTTCCCCTTTTCCTCATTAGATTCTAAAATGACTTCAAAGCAGCTGTTTGGAATTGGAGGGAGTTGTTGTTTTCATGATGGCTTCCTCTTCCTTTTTCCCCTTTCTTGAATCTGGAGTTGGTTTTGCCTAGTACTACCTTTTTTTCTTTTTGTTTTTAACTGGGAAAAGGCATTTTTAGCCAGTGTGCCCACATAGGGACATTGCACTCTCTCCATCAGAGCTGCTCCAGCTTTACGGCAGTAAGACAAGCCCAGCTCTACCACTGATGGTTTTTAACCCCTGGTAAGACTCATGAGCAGGAGTTTAAGCCGAGGAAGTGCTTTATTGTCAGCACTTCTGACTGCCTTGCTTTGTACAGAGCCAAACCCAAACCATTTTTCACAGGTGATGAATCAGAAGGGAGCACTACAATTGTTTTATCTGCCTTTTGGGACAGCACAAGCTGCTTACTCTTGAATTAGAGCCTGGTGAACGTTGCTATGTCTTGCTGGAAAATGGACAGCTTTGATGTGGGGATTTCCAGTGATCAGGGATCCACTGCACTGATGGCTCATCACTCCCAAAGTCCTTAATGGCCTTTGCTGTTAAAGAATGGCCAGGGGTTCTTGAATAAATTTGTACTGTGGTGAATTGTAGCATTTGGGTCATGTTGTGCTTTGGTCTGCTAGACTGGAGAGAAGAGCATGTGGCCATGGGACTAAAATTACAGACCATGATATGGAAAATACTGTCTTGAAGTGGAGGATGCTAGGAGAAAGTTAAGAGGTGACCTGATCACGTTTGCAGCTCTTCTAAAAACCTTTCCCATTTTACTGGCTTCCTTCTTGGTTTGTAGGTGTCAGAACCAGCACAATATGCAGGGGTGAACCACATGTGAAATTCAGATCTGGGAGATCTGCTTTATGATATTCCCTGCTTCGATGGTCAGGGATGGCAAAAGTATTTGGTCAAAGCACTATGCAAGAGCAGCCTACAGGCTCCAAGCCATAGACTGCTCTGGAGCAGTTCAAGAGCAAAGCAGCTCACAGCAGGACAACATCCCACCACGGGCAGAGTGTAAACCACATCCATGGCTCTGGAGGCAAGGCTCAGCTACTAGTTGTGTCCAGAAAATTTCTCCAGGAGCAGGAGCCTTCCAACAATGCTGTCAACCACCTCCTGCAAGCTGCTCCCGCTGCTCTCTGCAATCCATCCTCTGTCACTCCAGCATGGAAAAGAATTGACCAGTGCTGAACTGAAAGCAACCTCTTAATCTAAGTAAGAGGTGGGAGTTGTAGTGTTTGTAAAATACTGTACAAATTGGGAGGGTTTAATCACACTAAATGAAGGATCAGATTCATTAAGTGGGAAGCAGTGTACATGGATAATTTCAAGGGTTGAGGCTGAATACAGGTTTTAAATAGGAAGTGATCAGCCACTATACACAACACAGAGCAGCTCTCAAACATTTTTAATGGCAGTATTTGCACACACTTTAGTTTAATTAACACATGGCACAAGAGAGACTTGGTAACTAGGATGTAGTCTCACACCGGGCGTCTCAATTAGAGCACAGGAAGTTTCAGGCACCAATACACCAAGAAGAAAGTCACCCACCCCCACCCAGCAAGGTCTGCTGATTTGGATTGCCATCACACCTTGTTCCTCTTGGATGAGGCAATAATTCCTTCTCTCCAGATGGAGAAGCCCCCTCAGAAGCACGTGGATGATCAGCTGCTCATTTGGATTTATTCCTTGTTTTCTGCAATCAAAATTCAGGGGGCTGTGTATTGTCGCTGCCCAGTGAGCCACGTTACATTTCTGACAGCTATGTTTATTAGTAAATATGTAGTAATTGCTTCCAGAATTAACTAGAGCTGCTCTTCTGTGCCTGTATGTGTAGGAGAAATCTGCTGCAATGTGTGATCCCTTTGTTAGCACTCGCTAGGTGCTGCAGAATGTTGCAGACGCGTCTTGGGTTTATGCCTCTGCACGTGAGGTGTTGGACCGGGGGACAAACTTCAGAACAATTGGTTTCTCTGGAGTGAAGAATCCCTTTGAATTCAGCTTGAGGGGGATCTGCAACAATAAGAGGAAAAACTCTATTTAGAGATAGACAAATGATGTGAGTAAAGATTAAAGGGAAGAAACCTGGCTGTGGTTTGGACAGACTTGATCCATAGTATCTGGAAGGGGACCTCCTGAAAGAGTGAAGCATTTGGTATAGGCATCCATGGTGAGAAACCAGGCTTCTGGCTCTCCTCATGTCAGTTTCAAATCACAATGTATCATAGTGTCAGTCAGGGTTGGAAGGGACCACAAGGATCATCTAGTTCCACCTCCCCTGCCATGGGCAGGGACACCTCACACTAGATCAGGCTGGCCAGAGCCTCATCCAGCCTGGTCTTAAACACCTCCAGGGATGGGGCCTCAACCACCTCCCTGGACAACCCATTCCAGGGCTTCACCACTCTCATGGGGAAGAACTTGTTCCTCACCTGAGTTTCTTTGCAGGTCTGGAAGGTGAAATGTTGCAATAGGGCAATGATGGCAACTTTCAGAGTCAGGAGAGCAAAGCGCATCCCAATGCAGTTCCTGGGACCAGCTCCAAAGGGCAGGAATGTGTATGGGTCTATGTTCTCTTTGTTTTCCTTGCTGAACCTGGATAATGATACAGTTGGGGAAAAGAAATGAAGGCAAGGTAAAAAAAAAACCCAAAAGCTACATATTGTGTTATTTATCCAGAGATCCCTTGCTGGTGTCCTACAGAACCTTTTTTCCTTCTTTTTTTGGTTTGTTGGTTGTTTTGTTTTTGTTTTTTCCCACTAAGGTATCTAAGCAACCAAGGACTCTGACTGGGCCCTTGTCCAGGACATGATGGCATACTACTTGGGTGTTTTCTTTTAATTCTGCCTGTCCAGACTAGGCTTTCCCAAAGTGACTGACATTTCCTATCTGTTGTATTTGGAGAGAGAGAAACCAGGAGTCGGTTTGGTTCAGCCTTGCTGGGAATGTGAGGTAGAATCATAGAATCCTATGATTCCAGATGCAGTGGTTTATAAGGGTTTGCCTGTTTACAAGGGCATGTCACAACAGGACAAGGGGCAGTGGTTTAAAACTAGAGAAGGGTAGGTTTAGATCAAACAGAAAAAAGCTCTTTACTATGAGGATGGTGGTGGAACACTGGGACAGGTGTTCCACCTTCCCTGGAGACATTAAAGGTAAGGCTTGCTGGGGGTCTGAGCAACCTGCTCTGGTTGGGGCTTGTCCCTGCTTACTGCAGGTGGGTTTGGACTAGGTGACCTCTAGAGGTCCCTTCCAACCCAAGCCAGTCTATGAGTTTATGATATCAGTTATAGAAGTAATCAACTAGGGAAACATTATCACTTCCTTGAAAACAGGAAAGGCAACTTTGGGAGGATTAACTGTGGTATATCTGGCAGCAAAGCCCCTGTGAAAGGAACAGGTTGAGCAGTGAAGATTACACAAAAGGATGGCAGCTACAGAAAGTCACCAACCACCCTCTGCCAGCAAGCCTAAAAAATGGTGCAAGATACTCTGAAGTAGCAGTGTTGCCCTGCCCATCAGATTACGCTTGAAGCTCTAAGTGCAAAGCTCATTTTCTTCTTACATGGCATTCCCAAGAGCCTGCAATTTCCCATGGATATTGTTTGTAAAAAGATAGGAAGTACCCCATTAGGAAGCTAATCAGAGATTAATACTTAATTAAAAAAGGCAGCATGCTATTTCTTCCCTTTCACTATGCTGCTTTTTGTACCTTTCTGGTCTGAACTCCTCTGGGTTTGGCCAGAACTCAGGGCAGCGTTGCAGGGTGAAAGCTGGGATCATAACAACTGTTCCTTTGGGAATGGTCACTCCATTTATTTCTACATCCTTCTTGCAGGTTCTCTCGATCCGTCCCCCGATGGGGAAGAGCCGAAGGGTTTCGTTCAATGCCATGTCAAGATACTCCGTCTGCATCACTGCCTCGTACGTGAGAGGAGCCTGGAGGGCAACAGGAGAATGGTGATCAGGTATGTTGGCATGAGGATTGGTTTGTCCTAAAATGTCTGCTGAGACTGGAGTGTCTCCAATCCCTACTCCCCCAGTTATGACTCAGACTCACTGAGGAACAAACTCCAAGGTAGAAACTGAGTGTTCTGTTTCACTTTCCGTCCCCAAGTGAGGGTTAATGCCTGGAAATCCACCTCCAGTTGTGCATGAATGAGGGGAGGCTAAGGGAGCTGGGATTGTTTAGCCTGGAGAAGAGGAGGCTCAGGGGAGACCTTATTGCTGTCTACAACTACCTGAAGGGTGGTTGTAGCCAGGAGGGGGTTGGTCTCTTCTCTCAGGCAACCAGCACCACAACAAGAGGACACAGTCTCAAGCTGTGCCAGGGGAAGTTTAGGCTGGAGGTGAGGAGAAAGTTCTTCACTGAGAGAGTTGTTAGCCATTGGAATGGGTTGCCCAGGGAGGTGGTGGAATCCCCATCCCTGGAGGCGTTCAAGAGGGGATTGGATGTGGCACTCAGTGCCATGGTTTAGTCATGAGGTCTGTGGTGACAGGTTGGACTTGATGATCTTTGAGGTCTCTTCCAACCTTTGTGATTCTGTGAAATGGGTCTGTGCAGTGGGGTGGCCTGGAAGGTTTCAACTGTCAAATGAGAATCATTGCAAGGCTGAGATGTCTCAGTGTGTGTCTCTTGGAGCTTTTGGAAAATCCCAGGGGGAAGGTGCTTAGGATCTAAGGATTTCTCATTATCTTCACTGACCAAGGAGGACAGCTGTCATGGTTTGGTATGGGTGCCTTTAAAAAATGTTTGTGGACACAGGAAATTGTTATTTCATACCCAGAATGCCTGCATCTAGCCTTCATAAGGGACCAGCACACACTCTCAATCCCCTTTTTCTCCCTGTCTCTCCTTCCTGATGCTGCTCCCTTGTCTTTGTGGTTGTGGGGGAGTGAAGCCTGGAGCTGGCAAGATGAATTTTAGCTGCGTCACATGGGGTTGCAGAGAGGCATGGGGGGGTGGCATTTGAGCCCTGGATTTTTGGCCTGGTTGGTGGAGTTTGGGGAAAACTATGGCTTAATGGACTGCTTTGTTAAGCCTAGACTATGGCTTTCGTGTATTTTATATGCTTGACACTGTAGCCTGTCGTTTATGAATAGCACTTCCATTTAGACTTCCGATAATGGTCTGTATTTTCATCCAATCCTGTGTGGAGTTTCATTTAACTCCTTTGAGAAGAGTTAGAGAGCCTATCTAGCTGCTTAAACTGAGACAACAGCAGGGTCAGAGGGTCTTCACCATCACTCAATGTCCTCTTACCTTGTTGGGTAAAATTCTGTCGATCTCCTCCAGCACTTTTTGCTGCACGTCAGGATGCAGAGCCAGTTCGTAGGCCAGGTAACCAAGTGTGTTGCTGGTGGGCTCATACCCAGCAAAGATAAAGATGAATGCTTGTGACAAGACTTCTGCGTCAGTCAGGGCTGTGAGGAAAGAGGACACAGGGACATAAGCAAAACCAGTGTTGGCTGGTGCTCTTAGCAACGAGCAGGTAGCAATGTGTGTTTCAAGTAGGCTTGTGGTTGTTTTCTGATAACACATTTATAGCTCCTCTGCTAATTGTGTGGAAAAAGTCACTTGATAAAGGGGCCAGATGATTCCTGGCTATAAATGGTTGGCATGGCAGTCCTTCTCCCTGGCAAAGGATCCTGGGGCACTCCCCTTAACCCTGGCGCTGGCAATGAGGGACAGAGACTTCTGCATGAAGCTGGTCAGTGGACAAGGTGGTGACCCACTGAGCCTTTCTGTGGGAAACAGTTCCCCATATACTGCTCAGTCCCACAACCCCTGTTCCCATGATGAGTATTTGGAGGCTGTTACCTTTATGTGAGTGACTTGCTTCATTGCCTCCCTTCTGGGATTCGATCATCAGCTGCAGAAAATCTACTCTGCCCTAAGAAGAAAAGCAGGAGGGGTTTTGGTGAGGAGGCCCCTGGAGGGCTCAGATAGGCAGATTTCACAGCCTAAGCGTGATTTTTAAACTGAAAGCTTCCCCAAAATGCAGGTGACTTCCCTCTTGAAAAAAACCACAAAGCACTTGCTCTTAGTTTTGAGAACTATTTGTCTTTTTCGAGCCGTTTGGTGGGAAAGCAGTGTCTGGAATTAATTCCAAGGGAGCCAAACTCTAAATGGGAGAATTATTAATTATTATTTTTTTCCTTGGGAAGCAGATTCAATTTTTGACAAGTGAGAAGGAAAGGAACAACCCTGCAAAGTGGTGGTGCTGCTTTTGTGCTGATCTCGTTATTTCCTCCCTCATCCTCTGTCTAATCTTCAGAGTCTCTTCCTTCTGATTTATTACAAGTTCTGCAGACCCAAGCTTAGTCCAACCCTACCAAGCCTTCATCTGAATTTAGCTTCAGATCGTCAGTGTACAAAGTCCACTTGCTCCTTGGCCAGGACTGGACAGGAGAGGCTTTTCTGAGGGCATTTACAGTATTTACCCTTAAGAGGATTCAAGGTTCTGTGAAGCCATTTTACATCGGCTTCACCTTTGATACCATCACCCTAATTATGTTCCCCTTGGGTGTATTTTCTTCCACAACTGCCAGCAAATTCATGCTTGCTTACCTTGTGGGGCTCCTGTTCACGTTCCTTCTTAATTTTGGCAAGGGACCTCATGAAGAAATCTACAGCACTTCTGGGGAAGAAGCTGAAATTCATCTTGGCCATAAGAGGAGTAAGGAATGGGAACACAACTGAAGAACAAATAGAGGATAAAATCACACAGTGTAAACAAGCCCCACCTCATAAGATAGCTATCAGTGCTACTGAGGAAGTGATGCTGCTGCTGAGAACTTAGTTCCTTGCTTGATTTCTTTACCTGGCAAAAGATTGGATTTTGCCCTTTCCTCCTCTTTCTCCTTCCTTTGGGATAGTTTTTCTTGATGCAATCCCCTCCCAAGTTTCTGTCAAATGGGCACAACTGAGCTGGCTATAGTCATTGCTTTTAGAGATGACCAAAGCCTGATGCACCTTCTCTTTCTAAGGACAGGTTACTTCAGTACATTGTGGCTCAGAAGAGAAATACTGCAGATTCTGAATCCTTTTCCTTCCTTCCAGGCTGAGCTATTCACTGCCATGCTGTGCTCATACAAACATTTTTCAAGTCCCCTTCAGAGCATTTCCTTCATCACAGAGGCTGGATCTTGAGCTCCTGTATGGATCCATAAAACCTACAGCTCTGTGAGCAGATCACCACCTTTCCCCATGTTTTCAGCCTTGGTTTAAGGCTGCAAGTGATTTAAGGTCCATTGCTATCACTGCTAAACTGTTTCACCACCAGGAAATTTCATCTAATTACAGTCCACACTCAGCACTCTCTCCCAGAAAAACAATTTCAGATAGCACCATTCTCCTCAAGCCTCATGGCTGAACTTGCTTTTCAACCCATAAATAATTTTCCATCACTTATTTGGATATTGGCTTGGTTGATCATCTGTTTCTTGCACTGTGGATGCCAAAGGTGGAAGAAGTCATTACCCATCTCCTTCCCAGAGTTTCAGCATGAAGGTAACAATGAGGAAAGCATGAGATGAGCCATTAGGGCTTCCATCCTAGCTAGTGAAGTTATTTGGGCAATAGTTGCCTGGTTAATCTATACCACCAGTCCAATGCTTCCTAAAGCCACACTGCAGTAGTACTGGGTGCCCAGGTGGCCAAGAAGGCCAATGGCACCCTGGCCTGTATCAGGAATAGTGTGGCCAGCAGGAGCAGGGAAGTCATTCTGCCCCTGTACTCAGCACTGCTCAGGCCACACCTTGAGTACTTTGTCCAGTTCTGGGCCACTCAATTCAAGAAAGATGCTGTCTTGATTGAATATGTCCAGAGAAGGGCAACAAAGCTGGGGAGGGGTCTGGAACAAAAGCCCTAGGAGCAGCAGCTGAGGGAGCTGGGGGTGTTTAGCCTGGAGAAGAGGAGGCTCAGGGGAGACCTTCTTGCTGGCTACAACTACCTGAAGGGAGGTTGTAGCCAGGTGGGGGTTGGTCTCTTCTCCCTGGCAACCAGCACCAGAGCGAGAAGCCACAGCCTCCAGCTGTGCAGGGGGGGACTAAGGCTTTCTAAGGCTTGACCTTAGAAAGAAGTTCTTCACAGAAAGAGAGATTGGCCATTGGAATGGGCTGCCCAGGGAGGGGGTGGGGTCAATGTCCTTGGAGGTGTTTAAGAAGAGACTGGATGAGGCACTTAGTGCCATGGTTTAGTTAATTAGATAGGGTTGGGTGATCGGTTGGGTGGTGAGTTCGACTTGGTGATCTTGGAGGTCTCTTCCAACCTGGTTGATTTTGTAACTTTGTTATAACCTGAGTGAGGTTTTCAACAACAAAGGCACTCACATGCCAGGATGAATAATGGGTCAAAGAAGTCAAACTTGACCAGTTTCTTCATCTCTCTGACAAAGGGGTCATTGGGGTTGTTCATGGAGTCAATGTTCACACCGAATGAAGTGCTGGTGACCACGTCCATGCCGTAGGTTCCAAAGATGCTGAGGAAAGATGGAAGAGAGAGAGACTGTGGTTAAAAACTATGGACCAAGTGAATATATTTTTCCCTAAGGCCCAGGTGACATCCAAATCTAAATTCTTATAAGACCTCCTGCCCTGGCTTTGGTAAAGAAATTGGGTATATGGTAACTGAAAAGTGAAAGGGGTAGAATTTGAGAGAGCTTTGTTTCCAAGGCTGTGTGGGTTCTGAAATCAGACAGCTTTCCTGAGGCTTTTGGAACAGCATGTGGCTACGTGAACAGGTTAGAGCAAGGACAGCATGTGGCTCTTGAACACGTTAGCTTCTTGGAGAGAGGTGGTAACGCACCTTGCTTCGAACATGCCATGAAAATGGTCTCTGCACAGCCCTACAACACTACAAATTGTTTAAGCTCTCTCCTTGGTAGGGGAGAGCTTTGCTAGTGTGTGACTCCCGGTGTGCAGCTGCCTCTTCTGCAGCTGTGCTTTGAAATTGGAGGTGAAATACACAGAGTTTGTTTCAGAGCCTATATTGAAGGCACAGGTGAGGATGGCACATCTGGGGCCACACCACAGCCTCCCCCTCCAGTATCCCCAGCAATGGGGCAAGTGGTGGATGAGCATCCCACAGTGCTGGGGTGGGCAGAGAGGTCAGCAACCCCAGTGTCCTGTGGTATAAGAAAGTGTTGCACAGAGACTATATGTAAGGAAACCTGGGTCTTCCTGGTGCATTTGTGGTTATGTTAGGTCTGTGGATTCACAAAGCTGAGCCAGAGCATTTTTTACAGGGAGTTAGATGGAAAGAAAAGACTTCTCTCTGGGTTTCTGCCTCTAGAAAATTTCACTGACATTCCAGCTTAATTTTTCTCCTCTTCAAATTTCCAGCCAGGCTTTCAGCTATCCCCATTCCTCATTTCAGGGGCCTGGTTTACCCAGAGAGCCATCTGCGTTGCCAGTAACAAATGAACCTCAGCACTTGCTAACAAGGTTGGCAGCTCAGCCTGCTGCTCCTAGCAGCTACTTACTCCTTCACAGGCAGAGCACTGTCCTTTTCTACTTGCTTCTGAACATTCTTCACCAAAGCTTCCCCATAGTGCTTCATTATAGGGAACATCTGTAACACAAACCAGATATGGTCACTTAAGTATAGTACATTTTACTCCTCTAAGATAGGCTTATGGAGGCTGCAGGGAGTTTCATGAATATTTACAGATAAGATCTTTCTGCTAAACTTCTATTTCAAGCCTTTTTCCTTTTAAATTAGGCATAAATTAAACAGGCCAGTTTAGTTGCCAGGATCTGAGTCAAGAAATCAGACCCTTGTGGCAATCTCAGCCTGACAACACTGTCTGCTGACTTTCTGATTTAGCTGGTACCTGCTTTGCTTTTTTACCTCCTTGAGTTTCCCGCTGGTGAAGGTTGGAGAGAGCACAGTGCGAAGCCTCTTCCACTGATCGTCTTCAGCTAATGAGACAGCATTGTTCAGCACCCCTGCTAGCTCTGTGTGCTAGATGGGGAAAAGGCAAGGTGTTAATCCCAGAAAAGACAGTAGCTTCCTTGCAAGGATGGAAATGGTGCATGCAAGTCCCTGCCCAGGTTGTTTCAGGGCTACTGGCAGAAGGCTGAGGAGTTAAAAACAGCCTCTCTCAAGGCACACACACACACACACACACATATATATAATCCCCCTTCCTGCAGTAAGACAGCTGTGAGATGTCATTTCCATATCCAGAACAAATAGCCCAACAAGCCCAACACCCCTACATATGTGTGTGCTCCCACCTAGCTGTGCTGCCCAGCTGGTGGCACATGTGCTAGCAGGACCCTTGCAGTGTCCTGCATGCTCACACAGCCTCCAACTCGTCCATAAATACATAGGTGGGAAAGCAGAATTTGTGCAGGCAGGCAGACAGCCTCTCAGCCAGCCTGGGTCTGCAGTCCCCAGGCTGTAAGGCAGGGGAACAGTGACATACAGTGGCCAGTTACAGTAGTCCCTATAGCACAGACACTCATCCCCTGTGGAAACCCTGCTACAGCCTTGTCTCCTCTACTTTGTTTTTTGGACTCTGTGGTACACCACGATGCTTCTGCTCTTACCCTCCGGTTGGTAAAGGTGGTGTAGCAATCTTTAACCAGCACAGATTTAATGATTTGAGGGTCCATGACGCCCAGCACAGGCTGCCTGCCGTCATAAAACCTAGAGGAGGGGAGGAGAGGAGGCAGATAAATACCCCCAGGTAGTTGAAGTGCAAGGCTTGGCTGATGCATGTGAAACGAAGCACGTTAAACAAATGCTCCTCCATCAGCAGCCTTGCTCTTCCGTAGATGCCCAAGTACAGACACGTGGAAAGGAGAAGTGGTAAAGGACTTCCAGACCTGCTCCCATCTGGTTTTGTAAATGATAAGGGGGGCTAAATGCCTTCCAAACTCACTGGGAAATGAGCAAGGCTCAGCTCCTCAAAAGACCAGACAGTAAATGAAGCAAGTGTCTTCACTTTCTCCCCTGACTCTCTGTGTTTTTCCAGACACTTAAACACATTACTGTATTAGAAGGAAACTTGTTCGACCCCTTTCAGGCTCTTGAATTGAGTGTCTGGAGACTTGGGCTGACAGCACTGAAATATCCTTGGAGATGAAACTCAGTCCTTGTTTTTGTCTTTTTAAGCTGCCAGCTCTGAATGCTTGCTTGGAACAGATGTAGATTAAGCAGATTTGTGCACTTTCTCCATCTATGTTAAAGATATCTCTTCCAGACTCCATCTTCTGAAGCTGCTATAGGGACCAGTGGGTGCATCCCAGAGGATATGTAAGCTTGTAGCCCACGTTCTAACAGCAGTGGTAAAAGCCATAGGAGACACCCAGAGCAGATCAGTGAGAGCTACACCAGAGTGTGCAAGGAAACAAGGAAGTTAGTGGACTTTGGATCTGCTTCTTCACTCGATACTGGGAGTTGCTCACATTCCTCTGCTGTTTGTTAAACCAGAGCAACCTGAGCTTCTAGTTCCAGATTCTCCCTTAAGTAAATAATGTGCTGATTCTTGTTAGGAGCAGGTGAGGGCCTTTTGTTACCGGTTTTTAAATAGCCTTTGTAGGATAGGTCAAAGAGTTGTCATACAGCATGGCAGGGGCACAGCCCTGCAACCCTCAGGCTTTGGTGTGAAGCATCTCGAGCACCCTGTTGCTGCACTCATCATGCTGGGAGCATTAGGGCTGCAGGTAGAGGAAAAGGGAGCTTCCCTAGTGAGATTTCTCTCCCCTTTGCATGGATTGTGTATTTAAGAAGAGATCAGTGGTTCATACTTACCCCCAGACTTTCCCATATTTCTCAAAGCACTTGTTGTCAAACTCCACGAAGCCCTGTGGAATGCAATTTGGAAATCATCTCAGAGGGGAGGATGCTGGAGATGGTGGATTGTGACTCTCTGTAAACTGACTGTCAGGACTGCTTCCTGACCTTCCCTCCTCTCCAAAACCTCATGGATGGCACAAATACACATGGTGCTTGTGAATGAGCTGTTTGCCTGGACGCTGTCTAAGGGCAGCTGTAAATCAGCTACCCCTGAGTACTTGTCTGGAGATGCACCATGGCACCTGAAGATGCCCCAGGGCACTGAGCAAGGCCCTGTGGTCTGTTTACTGAGCCCTTATCCCACATGGCCTTTGCCCAGGCTGTTCATTGGAGTGAAGCTTGCCACTTGGAGATAACTTATCACCACCATGTATCTGTTCATCTACAACTGCATGAGCAAAGCCCCTGTGTTTCTAGAGCCAGGAGGGCTTCACTCACTTACATGGCGATATTCCAGGCACGTCCCAAAGAAAGGCAGAGGTCGGGGCCCCGGAATGCCCAGCTTCTTGAACACACCAAAGGGCCAGGTCCCATATCTGTGGGGCAGAAAAGACAACTGAATGCTGCATCACCGTGGCACTGGGGCTGTGAGCTCTCCTAAACCTGGAGACTGCAGCAAGGTCCCTTTGGCTCTACAAGGAGGCTGATCCAAGAGCTGGGAAAAAAAGTGGCCCAGAAGAAAACTGCCTTATAAAAACTACTTAGTAAACATGGTAAGGCTCACTGCTGCCACACAGAGCTTCAGAAGCATCACTCTGATGTAGAAGCAGCTGTCTCCTGGAGGCATAGGTACTCTGGTGGAAACAGGACCTTAAAGCCTTTAGCAAAAGTCAAAAGAAGAGCTCATTGCCAACCAAAGGAGAGGCAGAAAAGGGAAGTGGAAGAAGGAACACCAAGCTTGCATGTTTTTATTGAGCAGAAATCAAAGCAGTGCCAGGAGTGATGTCCCAAACAGGGCTGTTGTCAAGCTGCACTTTAATTTCATTTATTGTTCTCCCTCCCCTTAGCCCAACGTTAGCTCAGTGGTGCATCAGGAAAGCTTGTCTTGATGGTTTTCTCTTTAGATTTTATTGACAGCTTTGCAGATTTCTCTCCTCTGAAGCCCCCTTTTTGGCAGCTGTAAAGTTGCTGCTGCTACCTCAGGGCCTTCTGTTTCTCAACAAGGGCCTGGGCTGCAGCCCTTTGAAGCTTGGCTTTGGCTGTGTTGAAAGAGCTCCTCAAAATATTTGTTTTTAGTTAGTGGCT
This sequence comes from Dryobates pubescens, assembly GCF_014839835.1. Taxonomy (NCBI): domain Eukaryota; kingdom Metazoa; phylum Chordata; class Aves; order Piciformes; family Picidae; genus Dryobates; species Dryobates pubescens. The sequence continues at coordinate 3,401,068 of NC_071615.1, read as the reverse complement.
GCAGCTTCCCAAGTGAGCAGTTCATTGCAGAAGGCATGTAAAACTGCAAAGGTTTGGCAGGGGGATGCTATCAGAGAGCCTTTTTGGGCCCTGTGTCAGCAACCACTCAGCCAGCATCTCGGGGATGCTTTCCTGAAAATGCCAGAGTCTAGACTGAGACCCAAAGAGAGGATTTCCTTGCAATTAAATAATACTTCCCTAAATCTGGGGCAATGCAGATGAGATCAGTCTCCCCAGCAGAGCTGCAGCCAGAGCACAAAAGTGAACTTCATTTTATGGTCCAATCAAAGCAGGCAAAAGCCAGGGAACAAGGTGTTCGCAGGTGCAGAGAGGTTTCACAGAGCTCAGTTTGTCAATGTTTAACCTTCTCTGTCAAAAGTTAATTCAGTACTAGGAATAAAATGTTTGTGGGTTCTCATTTGTAATGTTTATGGGCAGCCAGGGCTGCGGGAGGACCAGGAAATGCCAGGCTGGTTTGGCTACAAAGCCTAGGAACACTATGGGAACGTAGGCTAGGCTTAATCCATTTGAAATATGGCCAGGAGAACACAGTCTAATGCTCTTACGACTGAAACGTGACATGGTTTTCTGCAGGCTGAGAAGGACCATTCAGTGCAAAGCCAGAGAATAATCATTACTGCTTCTTACCAGGGATGTGAACCAGAAATATCAGATATCCCTTCGTGTGTGAATTGGCACAGCACTGCCCCAGACAGACAAGAAGCATCTGAACAACTTCCCTGTGCTAATGGGCAGTGAAATTTCTGTGTTAGCTGAGAAAGCAGAGCCCAAATATCCAGGCTCCATCCCTTTTGTCACAACAAAGTTGCAAGTGGCTGCAGAAGGTGGGAGTCTGGAGAGCAGCAATCTTAGATGGCCTCATAGAATCAGTCAGGGTTGGAAGGGACCACAAGGATCATCTAGTTCCAACCCCCCTGCCATGAGCAGGGACACCCCACACTAGATCAGGCTGGCCAGAGCCTCATCCAGCCTGGTCTTAAACACCTCCAGGGATGGTTATCGAAACAGGAGGGCATGGGTCAATAACGAGGTGGAGATTTTGGAGTTGTTTAGGGTTGGTGGTTGTTTGTTGTTGTTGTTTGTAAAGAATATATCCCAAATAGGCTTTTTTTTTCTTAAGAGTGATCCAAATCGTAGGAAAGGGCTTGAAAAACAGGGCTAAAAGTTCAGAGCTTCCTGAACTGCTGTGGTTGGAGCAGTGCCAGGGCAGACAAATGGATTGTGCTCGTGTGCACCACATTAATCGTTAAGGTTTATGGCTAGCAACATGCTGTCTCTGCCTAAGGGCTTGTCAACACTACAAAGTTTGTCAGCCTAGCCTTGTTGGCAAGGGCTGCCAGCAGAGATGCTGTATGTCCCAGCAGAAGGAGGTTTTCAGCCAGCCCTGCTATGCTACAGCACAGAAAGGCATCAGCAAAGCAGACAAAAGCATTTTCTCACTAGCATGGCTCCTCTGAAGCAGCAGGGTATCCTCTTGCCTGCTGGAGTTTGTCTGAAAAGCCATGAGCAGGCAGATGACCTTGCTCTGCATTTTGTTGCTTCCCCCAGCAAGGCTGGGCTGCGGAGACAGGCACAGGATGCTGTCCCTGCAGGTGTGTTGTACATCCAACTGCTGCAAAGTATCCCTCTGGGTCCACCTGCCCGTACATGAAGCATCTTACCTGGGCACCTTAGCAGGAGTAAGAACTGATCCTATGAATGCTCTTTTCCTGGTGTCTTTTTGCTGCTCTCCATCTTTGCAGGTCAGGCATTAGGGTCATCTACTCCATAAGGCAACCTCAGTCAGGGGGGGCACAGCCTTCCTTCCACTGTAGTTCTGGGGCAATCAGCCTAAAGGATCATGATCCTCACTGAAGCCAGCACCCTGCTGGTACCCAGTGCCTGGCACCATTGCTCTCTGATTGTTGCTCTGATGCTTAGCAGCAAGGTTATTAACAGAGCATGGGAGCACTCCAAACCTCGGAGCAAGATCTTGCGTCTGTAGTGGCTCCTCTGCTACTTCCTGGTGTTTCAGTGGAGGCTGAAAATATAGGAACCACACCTATCTCTTTTCTCTTCAGCAGACTAGGTGCATGAAAATGAGCAGCAGCAAGAACAGGAAAATTGCACAAGCAAGGGAAAAACAACCAACCAACCAAAACAAAAAGAATCTTTTACTCACACTACCGCAAGGGCTATGAAAAGAAGCACAAGGGCCCATGTCTCCAGAGAGAGGGAGGGAAGAAGGTTCATTTTGGCTCTTCTCTGGTTGGCTTTGAGCTCTCTTGATGTGCTTGTCCCAGGTCTGTGAGAAAAAGGAACGGTCTGCAGTGTGCAATCTTCTGTGCCCAATCATATGATTTATGGGCTGTCCTTCTGTCGTGGAGGAGGAGGAGTGGGAAGCAAAGGTAGCAAAGTATGCTAATCTGAAAACCACAATTTGTGTGGTAGAGAAATTGTTGTGCTAAGGTTCCAATTCTTTAATACATCTGTTGACAAACATCTCAGCTAGCTTTTCTGTTCCACCAGCAACAACTGACTTCATATCGAGTAGTGCTCCTGGGCTTCTCCACCAAAATAAATAAAACCAAGTTACAATGAAAAGGTAAATCCCAAAGCAGGTGTCAGAGTTGGTTTACAAAAGGGAACGAGAAGTGAAAAGGTTATTCATATATTGTGTGACAAGATCTTTTCTGGCAGCTGACTTAACTTTGCCAGAATTTAAGGCTTTTGTTTTAAAATCTCTTTCTGTGCTGTGAAGCTCTGTGGTGGATCTGAAGCAGCTTCTAACAAGGGCAGGAAGATGCCTCCTGTAAAAGGTTTCAGAGGTTCACCTTGTCTGCTGGCTTGTGGCCAGGTGTTTTGTAGGAGAAAGACCCTTGCTCCACGACTGTAAGCACTTAAATACCACCATTTCCAGAACACCACTCGTGAATAAAACCAACACCCCCTCCTCTGCAGCCTCTGGCAAAAACCAAAAGCAAAGGGAAAACACAGATTTTTTTTTTATTATTTTTTTTTTTTTCCTGTCATGAACTCCTGTAAGGATGGTGCAGAAAAGTGACTTAAGGACGTGCTAAGAGAAGCTTTATGACAGTGGAGGAAACTGGGCTGGTGGGATGGTGTTTGTCAGTGGCCATAACGTTAGGGCATGAGGCTGTGTGGTGTGTCCAGATATCACAGAATCACCAGGGTTGGAAGAGACCTCAAAGATCATCAAGTCCAACCTGTCACCCAAGACCTCATGACTACTAAATCATGGCTTCAAGTGCCACATCCAATCCCTTTTTGAACACTTCCACGGACAGTGACTCCACCACCTCCCTGGGCAGCACATTCCAATGGCCAACTACTCTTTCTATGAAGAACTTTTTCTTCTCCTTGAGCCTAAACTTCCCCTGGTGCAGTTTGTGACTGTGTCCTCTTGCTCTGGTGCTGGTTGCCTGGGAGAAGAGACCAACCCCCTCCTGGCTACAACCTCTTAGGTAGTTGTAGAGAGCAATAAGGTCTCCCCTGAGCCTCCTCTTCTCCAGGCTAAGCAACCCCAGCTCCCTCAGCCTCTCCTCATAGGGCTTGTGCTCGAGGCCTCTCCCCAGCCTCGTTGTATGTTCTCTGGACATATTCCCGAGTCTCAATATGTACTGCAGCACCTGCAGAACTCTGAGCAGAACTCCCTTCCCATTGGCGAGCTGCTATCTTCAACAGCAAGTTCCCTGGGTGGAAGTAACAGTGTTCTAAGTCTCCAGCACACCAAATGCCTGGTAGTCTGAGGAGGCTGACTGATAAGCGAATCTTAGTCCGTGTGGTGATAAGAGCTACATTCTGAGAGTCATCATCTGACTCAGCAGCAGGCTTATCTCATTTCACCTTTGCCTGGCCTTTGCTCTGACCTTCAGAGGCATAACAAACACAGTTCACTTTGGTTTGGCACAAAGAGGAGACGTCATGACATAGTTACATAAGCTTGTGTTGGGTCATGCCTTGCTGGATTTGGAGATGATGAAAGATTGTTTAAATTAGGTGCTTTCCCACTCAGGAACTTGTCACAGCAGTGACTCTTCTTCCAAGGATCCCCTTTCAATGTGTGACTCTGTGATTTCCACATTTGGACAGAGCTTTGGAATCTGAGTTTGCAGGCATCAGATGTGGCTGACTCACCGTGTTGGGAAAAGGGTTCAGACAGTTTATTCATGAAATAGGATTGCTGTAAGGCTCTCCACCCTCAGTGAAAACCAGCCTCAATTCCTTGTCCTTTTTAGTCATTTCTCTGGCAGAACTTGTCAAAAAAGCAGATAGGTGCAAAGTCTCATCACTGGTTTTGTATTGTGGTCTTACAATCTCTGCCAAACAGACTCTTGAGAAAGGTGATAGATAAACACACCCAAAAAAAACCCCTCACATAGTTAATCTACGCCAGAGGGACATCAATGACTCAGGACCAAATGACCAATTCTCACATAGCATGCAAGTCAGAGCTGGGTTTCTGCCCTGACTTACCCAATATTACAACTAAACCTCCAGCTCTAGGCTTGAAGCCCCCATAACTCTTAGGGGCAAACATGACCAGGTAGGAGCTCATGTTTGAGAAGTGCCTTGGGCATCTTCAGAGGGGAACCCAGGGAAGAGTTTTCCTCCCGCTCTTCATCTTTGGGAGGAAGAAGAAACATCAGCTGTTTGGCACCATCTTCAGCTAAGGCTAAACCCTGCCTCACAGAAATGGTGGAAAGGAGCAGAACCATATGGCCAAAGCTTCAACCTACCCTTCCTCTTCCCAGCCGAGGCATCTGCCTACCTGGATGCAGCTATACCAAACCATCACGATTGTCCCTTCACCCTATCCAAATCCTTTAGCTGGATCTTATTCCTTACCACCATGGGCTTTCTGGCCCATCCTCTTATTCTCCTGGAGGTTCTCCTGAAATACACTGTATCCCATCCTGGGTTTTGGTGAGGCCACCACCCTAGGTGTCTGGAGCAGAGGGCAGAGCACTCAGGGCCATGAGAAGGTGCAAGCCCAGATGGAGGTGCAATCATACTCTTGGGAACACTCTGCTAGTGACACAGCTAGTCTCATCCTACTGGTGACAATGTCACATACAATGTGCAGTGCATGGTGAATAGGCAATGGTCACCATCATCGTTTAAGCTGCCACGCCATATGGTAAGTCCCATGGTGCCACCACACATCCAGGACAGCCACAGACTGAGGGCAAGAGGTTTAAAAAGCTGAAGTTTGAAGAAAATTCAGCAGAGAACTGAGCTGATTTTCCATTTCTAATTCCCCTAAGTAGCTCAGGTTAATGGATTAATGGCTTTCAGGGAAGCAAAATAACACCACGTTGTTATTTTCAGCATAATGAAAGGAGTGCTCCTAATCCAGGTTGTGAACAAGGTGTGATGAGCAGGAGGGATTTCTGTCTAATAATGAGTGGGGACTGGGCAGTAAAATGGAAGAGCATGTATTTCTTCCACAAGCTGTGAAACCAAATCATGTAGGGTAAGGAAAAAACCCACTGTAAAATAACAATTATGACTGGGGCACAGGTGTGGAGAGGAAAGAGCAGTTCACAAGAGAAAGAGCTATTGGCAGCCAAAAGAAAAGCCACAGCAGGTAACATTTTGTGTTCACAGTGAGAAGGACTGCACAGGAATAGGAGGGCCAGGTAAGCCTGAATCTTTAGGTCTAACTCACTTTTGAGTAGGGTGTGAAAGATTCTCCTGAGATACTTTGGGGAATTTGTTTCAGATTCCCAGGGTTGCATCGGTCATGGTAGAGACTCAGCAGTGCTACCAGGGTTGCAAATATTGCTGGGGAGGTGTATCATCGTGGAGTACTTTAAACTCTAGAGATACAGATCATAAAAGCTGCTGCTAATCATGCAGAGCTCAGACAATATCTGTATGAGAAACAGCAGACTTCTGCTCTGGATAAACACTAAACTGGCAAGCAGTGGAACTTCAGTGTTGATAAGCTATTGAAGATATCCTAGAAGTACAGTTAGGAGTAAAATTGCCTTGGACTGAACAAATTGTGTTCCTTCAGTTTAATGTAGTGGAAGTATAAACAAAAATAAGCTTACAATGAGGCTCTCTTCTTTTGAGAGGACAAATTAATGACACAAAACAGGGCCTTCAATTTGTCTGTCCAACCTCCTTCTGAACTCAACAGTGCTAGTATTCTCAACTAGTTGTATATATACACCACGAGACTTGCAGGAAGGGTCTTTGCACCCACCTGCCTGAACAGCTGTGCTTAAAAGAATGCTCAGAATAAATAAACCAGGCAGGAGGTAGAGAAAACAACAACAAAAACACCCAACCCAAACAAACAAACAATGATTTTGTAGCTCAGAGTATACTGTTATATGTCCTGGCTGTAAAATCTTCTGGGATGTGAGCTCATTTCTGTGCCTGACTCGGAGCAGCCCAGTGCTTCACCACAGTGACTCGCTGGGGTCCAACTCAGGGAGTGGGTTCCAGCATATCAGTGGCACTTCTTGCCTCCTTGGAGACATGCCCCCAAACCCTTTTGTTTGTTTAGTCTAGCTAAATGATAGCTGGGCTGGAAGAAGGTTGCTGTGAGATAAATGCCAGGTAGAAGAGCTATTTAATCAAATTATGATGTTGGCGCAGAGACAAATGGGTATAACCCAGCCATGAATAAATGCTAGGCTGGAAATGAGCACAGTCCTGGCCTGGAAAGCTCAGGAGACTTCTCATCATGAGGTTAAAAGAAACAACAACAACAAAAAAAAGCTCAGATAATGTAAAATGGGACTAGATAAGCCAGCTACTAGTGGGAGGAGGAAGAAATACATTACATTTACCAATGCTCCTCTGCCTTTCACTTACTGCATAGGCAGAAGATGTGGGGAGGCAACTATTTGTTTTCCCTGATACACAGTGGATTAGTTACCCACAGGAAAATACTTCATAATGAAGGCTACATTTTGTTGTCAGTGGTTAAAATATTGATACAGTACTGCTGGCTAAAAAAATAAAAGCAAGCAAAAAATCAATGTATTTGGAGGAGTCTCTAATGATACTGTATGTAGTTCTGGGTATAGATGACTGATACCCTCCTGCACACAGATTTCTCTGGGATTTAAAAAGCTCATGAAAAAGGAAAAAAAAAAAAAACTACCCAAAAAAAAAGTAATTAATTCCCCTGGATGCTTTGTTCCATATACTGAGCTTTGGAGCTACATAGAAAGTAGGACATTTTTTTTCTGATGGGTTTTTTTATTCAGATAAAGTAATATCCCTGCTACATACTGATCTCCCTTCCTGATCTTTATGTCATTATAGTCCTTTTCATTCTAAGAAGTGACAGCTACAAAAGCTCTGTGATATCTGAAGGAGTAATTAACTCTGAGCACTGCATCCTTTTGCCCAAACCCAAACAAATTGCTAAGAATTTCTTCTTAGGCTGGATGTTAGGAAGAAATTCTTCATAGAGAGAGTGATTGCCTGTTGGAATGGGCTGCCCGGGGAGGTGGTGGAGTTACCTTCATTGGAGGTGTTTAGGAGGAGACTGGATGGGTTGCTTGGTGCCATGGTTTAGTTGATTAGATGGTGTTGCATAATGGGTTGGACGTGATGATCTCAATGGTCTCTTCCAACCTGGCTTATTCTATTCTATTTTCCATTCTATTCTATTTTCTATTCTATTCGGCTGCTTGAGGTTCTCTCACTTCAACCTTATGAGTTAAGAATGAAGTATGCTGCTCACTGCACGCATGACTTCTTACGTGTGATGCAATGAAAGTCAAGGTTGCATCCCACATGGGAGCAGCAACAATAACCCTGGACAAATGCAAACTAGGGGAGGTGTATTTCAGGTGTGAGCTCATGTGCTTTCCTGGATATTTTAGGGTGGGCCAAAAGGGACCCCACCTTAATGGGGCAGGTGTGTGCGAGTGATGCTTCCTTATGTGCCATCGTTTTTGCACAAGGCATTCCAAGATGTGTCTGTTCACATCACTTCCCAAGAAGACTTCTGCAATGGTATGTCACAGCCTGGTGAAGTCAGAATACTTGACTCATTCAGAGCAATGGGTCTTGTAAAGGGTGGCAAGTCAAACTGTTCGCCTGGAGTGTATTTTGTTAGGCAAAGCACTGCATGAGATTGTGCCTAAAGCAGGAATAAAGTCATGTCTTCAGTCAGGGTCCCTGCCACCAACTCAGCTTTCCATGGGGTGACCTGCTCTGACTGTATCTCAGCAGGTTCAGCTTCTCTATGGTTGCAGTTGCACTAGTTGGTAAGGATCATGAGACTCCAGCATTTGCAATAAAAACAACCAGAATAATTTCTTGGTGTGCTTTTAGACCACAGGTCGCTTGCCCCTCCAATGCCTCACCAGGAGGGGTTTGATTTCTTTGCTGTGTTTGGAGGACTGGGGATAGATGAGGCAACTTCTCACACTGAAGCTGTGCAGAAGTGTTTGATGTTTGTGCTGCTGAGGGTGGTGAGAGACAGGAACAGGTTGCCCAGGGAGGTGGTAGAAACCCCATCCCTGGAAGTTTTTCAGGGCAGGCTGGATGTGGCTGTGAGCAACCTGATCTACTGTGGGGTGTCCCTGTTCATGACAGGGCGTTTGGAACTAGACAGCCCTTGAGGTCCCTTCCAACCCTGACAGTTCTATGATTCTATGTCAGGACTGGCATGCATGGTGGTTCACAGCTGTACCTAGTAACAAAGATAGTTTTAATGCATTCCACTTAAACAGGAGTGTTTCCAAATGGCTGTTCCCTCATCCTCACTCCCTCTGGTCAGCCACCTGATCTGCTCCCAGCTACCTGTAATGCTAGAAAAGGATTATCTCGAGGTTATTTTCACATCACATGTCAGTGCATCCTGATAGATCCTTTTTCTCCTCTGTTTTCTAAATAGCATTTCCTCAGGGTCTAAAGTTTCAGCCTTAAGTCACACCTTCTTTTTGTTAGAAGTAAATAAGATTATTTTGAGAACCAGTCCCTAAAATCATCTTATGTGAGCAAAAATGCATGGGCATTTAGGTCAGATCAGCTATACTGGCTCTTGTCTGGATCACTCTGCAGTAAGTCTTTTTTAGTATGCACTAGTGTTAAGATAGCTACACTGTAAAAGAAAAGAGAGAGAGAGAAAGAAAAGTTGTGTTGTTTCTCTTGCAGGTTGGCAATGAGTCTGAGAGGGCAAATGACTTTTAAGTACCCAGTAGCATGGACCTAGGTCCAAGGATCCCTGGGACTGGCTTATCTGAACTCACTAGCTTGATGTCCCAAAGGACTTAAGCACACACAACTTCTGATCTCAGATCTGCCTGTAAAAACATCTCTCTCTGCCTGGTTTGCCCACGCAGTTTACCCTGTTGAATGTTTAACCAGTTCCTAGACTCTGTGATGAGATTCAAATGGCTCAGCTTGGCAATCCCTGACCGGGGTGTGGGAGAGGATGAATCCCACCAAAAGTTCCACCAGTCCTAAAAGCCCCTAGATAACTAATTTCTCCAGACAGACAAAGGGATTTTTATTTGATCCTTCTGCCTTTATAGATAATTTTGTGCCACTCTAGCTTTTGGCCTGTCCACTCTACCTTCCCCTCCTTAGTAGGAGGTCTCTTGGCTGTATGTAGAAATGCTTGGCTTGGCTAATGAGGACATCTCCAGCCCCAAAGCCCCAACTATTTTGGGAGCTTTGAGGACTGGAGAGCTTAACTCTACTCTAAGGACACTCAGACTGCTCTCAGCTTTGTAGGCTGCTCCTGCTACTGTTTTAATTTAGAGAGAAGTGTGCTCTGGAAAATAGCTCAGTGTGTTTTCATCGGAGAGCTGCGGTGCCTTCGCTGCCTCCAGCTGCAGTTCTGAGCTGGGTGGTGCTGATGCCTCGAAGGCGAATTCAGGTGCAAATCTGACAAGACATTTATAAATGGCAAGGCCAGAAATAGTGGCTTTAAAACACAATTATTCCCTTAGGTTGATGCTCCTGCCCAGCAGTGCAGCATGTTCTCAAGGAAAAAGCAGTGATGGGGAAAGCAGTTTCAGAACCTTTTTCTGAAGTTTTTGGCCTCTTCCTGTAATCTTCACAAACCTGAGAAATCCTTACATCTGTGACCTGAGTTACTGGGGCTGAGTGTCTTGAGTGAGGGGTGAGAATCAGACCCTAATTAAGAGATATTGATCAGGCTTGGTAGCATTAGATAATAGTTGGACTTGATGATATTGTGTCCAGGTCTGGGCCCCTCAATTTAAGAAGGACATTGAGATACTTGAATGTGTCCAGAGAAGGGCAACGAGGCTGGGGAGAGCACAAGCCCTACGAGGAGAGGTTGAAGGAGCTGGGGTTGTTTAGCCTGGAGAAGAGGAGGCTCAGGGGAGACCTTCTTGCTGTCTACAACTACCTGAAGGGTGGTTGTAGCCAGGAGGGGGTTGGTCTCTTCTCCAAGGCAACCAGCACCAGAACAAGAGGACACAGTTTCAAGCTGTGCCAGAGGAAGTTTAGGCTGGAGGTGAGGAGAAAGTTCTTCACAGAGAGAATTGTTAGCCATTGGAATGGGCTGCCCAGGGAGGTGGTGGAGTCACCATCCCTGGAAGTGTTCAAGAGGGAATTGGATGTGGCACTTGAAGCCATGGTTTAGTTGTCCTGAGGTGTTGGGTGACAGGTTGGACTTGATGATCTTTGAGGTCTTTTCCAATCTTGTTGATTCTATGATCTTAAAGGACTTTGCCAACCAAAACAATTCCATGAGTCTATGATCATTACAAACAGCTCAGCTTGTGGCCCTTGTCCACCCTCATGCTGATTTATGCCTTTTAAGAACTGCAGAAAATAACATGAAGTTCAGCAGCTTGGAGCTGATGCTGAACCTCCTGCCAGTTCACCAGGACGGTTTCTGGTGGCCAATGTGCCGTTCATTTTCTGTGTGAAGCGAGGGAAGGGCCCTTTGGACCTCCCACAATATGCTTTCCACTCCCTCTCAGGACTAGCACCAGTTCCCACTCTTCCCAATAACCTTCAGCTTCCCCCCAGCCTAAATGTATGACAAAGGCAGACCTTTAAAATGTTGGACAGAGACCCAAACTGAAGGGCACTGTGATAAATTCTGGCAGTGGTCTGACATGATGGGAAATTCATTCCTCCCACATAAATTATTTTCTGCACTTTTCAGGCTTTAGCCTTTTGCTGTGCGTTTCCAGCCGTAAGCAGTGAAATATGACATTATTTACTCGGGAAGCACTAATAATGTGTACACGCCATAAAACCTGATGATGCTCTGGAGAGCTTGCAGCCACCACCATAAACACAGAGACGACAGAACGTGCTGGAGACCCCGTGCAGGGACGGCCACACGTGCCCCGCCTGCTTCCCTGCTTTATGTCTCCCCGCAGCATCGCTTCTTGCAGGCAGCCAATTTAGTCCCCGCTGACTTAGCTTCCCCAAACACATGGGATGCCCTCTCCTTTAGGGTTCATCTCCCCTGATTTTATAAACATCCCTGAGCTACTCTATTGCAACCTGACCCAGCTTCTTTTGTGATGCATCCCTCACAGGGCCAATCTCAGCGGGGGCTGTGAGATGGGGTAAAACCCCTGAGCCTTGCTAAACACCGCTGCTCGGGCACAGTAAACCAGGCATGGCTGGCTGCAGGGACAAAGTGTCACAAGTGGTTTCTGGCATGTGTGCATGGACAGTGTGTGCTGGAAAGCAGCTCTGCAGAGACCTGAGAGTGCTGGTGAACAGAGACAGCAATGTGCCCTCAGGGCCAAGGCAGCCAACGGTATTCTGGGGTGCATTAAGAAGAGTGTGGCAAGGAGGTCAAGGGAGGCTGTCCTTCCGCTCTGCTCTGCCCTAATGAGGCCATACCTGGACCCCTGTATCCAGTTCTGGGCTCCCCAGCTCAAGAAGGACAGGGAACTACTACAGAGAGTCCAACAGAGGGCCATGAAGATTATTAGTGGACTGGAATGTCTATTTTATGAGGAGAGGCTGAGGGACCTGGGGCTTTGTAGCCTAGAAAAGATAAGACTGAGAGGCTATCTTCTCAATGTTGATCAATATCTGAAGGGTAGAGATCATGAGGGTGGGCATAGGCTCTTCTCAGTGGTGGCCAGTGATAGGACAAGGGACAGTGAGTACAAACTTGAACTTAAGGAGAAACTTCACTGCTTTGAGTGTGATGGAGCTCTGGACCAGGCTGCCTAGAGAAGTTGTGGAGTCATCTTCTCTTGAGACTTTCAAAACCAGCCTGCACATTGTGATCCTGTGCAACCTGACCTAGGCAAACCTGCTTTAGCAGAAGGGTTGGACTAGATCTCCAGAGGCCTCTTCCAACCCTTGCCATCCTATGAGTCTGTGATCCTATTGGTCTTTGGCAGTGTGAGGAGAGCTGTCTGCATATCAAACCCTCAAAATGCCTGTGAGATCCAAGCTGGCAGAGCTGTTAGCCTGTCTGCAGGCAGGGAGGAGGAACCTGGCCTCCTCCAAAGAAAATACGAAGCAGCTTTGGCCATATCTATTACCATTATTGGAGCTGTCAGCTGAGATTCAATACAGAGCTTTAGATAGATGTATTGAGGCCAGCTTCCACGCTGACTTACCACAGCAGCAAAGGAGCCAGCTCCTGTCTCATTTGTGCTCATTTAATCCCATTGATTTCGCCAGAGCTTAGGGTGAGAAGGAAGGCAGCAGTGAGCTCTGCAGACCAGAGCTCAGGTCACCAACTCAGCTCGACCTTCTCGTCCTCCCTGCATCATCCCCAGGAGATAACGCAGGGGATTTCAGGCCCCGGCGTCTTGCACAAACCCCCAGGACCTGCGCACTGGGATGAGCTCTTCCAGAACAAAAGATTTTACCCTAAACCAGGTCATTGGGAAGCTGGAGTGTAACCCTCTCATTTTCTGATTGCTGTTGTTCTTACAGCTCAGCTGCTTTGCTCCATCTTAAGGCTGTACTGAGAAAGGGAAGAGCATTTGCAGTTGTAGCAGAAGTTAAGGCACTATTTCTGTGTTTTTTCAGCCCATTCCACAGAGCTGTGCAGCAGCTGGTGTTAAAGAAGCAGGGCCACGTCAATTCTCCTGTCAGTTATCAAAATATTGTGTCAGGAGTTGGATCCCTGAGGGTTGCAGATTTACCTCGAGTAGCTACACATTTTTTGTGGCAAATGAGATTACTCAGGAGAAGTAGTCAGCCTGTTCTAGGAGTACAGCTAGGGTTGGCTGTCTGGATTAATTAAAGGGCTGGAGAGGCTGTGAATGTGATTACCTCTTCTTATCTTGTTCCAAAGTCCATGCAATATCTACAGTGTTTCAAAGTTATATATGTTTAAAAAAAAATAAAATCAATAGCAGTGGAGTTCTCATTATCAACCAACCTACAAATAAAGCTGTATGAGAAGCAGAGAAGGGAGAACATTGGTGTGGAAACAGGCTTCACCTTTATGCTTGTGAGTGGACTTCCCCTGGCAGAAAAAGTACTGAAAGTCTCCAAAATTAGTAATGCAAAACAAGACACACACAAAAATCCATAACCCACCATAGTCACCTCCTGCAGGTGAGGCTTTAGAAAGCAGTTGTCTGAGTACTCAGGGTCAGGTACTTGAGGTGAAAGAGGCGCTGGATTTTGGCTTGGCCACCAAATTCCAGCCTGTGAATTCATCTCTATCTTGTTCTTCATGCACAATGGGAGTTTAATAGTAGATGCCCACAGGGGATCTGGTAGGACAAACCCACTCTGTGGCTCCAAGAGCCCAACACAGATGCCTGACAACTTCCCTTCTCTCAAGGCATGTGGGTCTCAAGTAATTGCTGCAATTCAGATTGCTCTCATTAGTCAAGAGAACAGCGTTTCAGGTCAGGGGAGACTTTATGTCTGCAAAGGATGCTTTCTCCCACCCAGCTCACAGTTGTGCCCTCTGGTGGAGTCACCATCATTGGAGGTTTTCAGGAGGAGATGGGATGCTTGGTGCCATGGGTTAGTTGTTTAGGTGGTGTTGGATTGGTTGATGGGTTGGACGCGATGATCTCGAAGGTCTCTTCCAACCTGGTTTATTCTATGGTTTATTCTCTGTTGCTGTCACCACAGGCTACACCTTCAGATTGAGGAAGACAGCATTATTTCACCCAAGAGCTCTGCTGACTTGGGGCATCTGGTGGTGGCTCAGCACTAGGCTGGTGGTCTGGGCTGAGACCCTCCATCCAAAGAGAGGTTCAGGTATTTCCTGTGCCATTGCTATTCAGTCTGGAGAAGAGAAGGCTCCAAGGGGACCTTATTGTGGCCTTCCAGTATTTAAGAGTGCCTACAAGAAAGCTAGGGAGGGACTTTTTAGTGTCAGGTAATAATAGGACTAGGGAGAATGGGAAAAAAATAGAAATGGGTAGATTCAGATTGGATGTTAGGAAGACGTTCTTCCCCATGAGGGAAGTGAGACACTGGCACAGGTTGCCCAGGGAGGTGGTAGAAGCCTTATGCTTGGAGGTTTTTGCAGCCAGGCTGGCTGTGGCTGTGAGCAACCTGCTGTAGTGTGAGGTGTCCCTGCCCATGGCAGGGGAGTTGGAACTGGCTGATCCTTGAGGTCCCTTCCAACCCTAACAATTCTATGATTCTTCCAACAGCCACCACCATCACCCCATCAGCTTCAGGGCCGTCAGGTAGTGCCATCTGCAAGCAGCAAGGTCAGCCTGCTGTGATAAAAACACAGTCAGCAAGGTTTTATAACACAGCTTGGAAGAGGATCTGCCCTTTGTTATCCAAAGGAGGTCGAATGTGTGCCAACACAGAGCTATGAGTCACGGCAGGTTTCGATTGGGATTTCTGAGTCCTGAACAAGGACTGATGAGGCTCCCCGGGAGCTCACATTAATCTTCCTCCCCGCAAGCTCCGCATGGCCGCGGTTGAAGAGGTTTTGTGTTTGCTCTCCACTCATTTGCACAAAAGGTGATGGTGCAACGGGTCTGACAGGATATGGATGGGAAGGATCTCGTCTGGGTTTCAGGCCATGGATTTCACAATGGTCCTTTGTCACATCCCGACACTGCCTTGGAGAAACACAGCTGCAGAGAGAGGTCTCAGTCCGTGCTTGTGGGATGTGGTGGCTTGAGACAGCTCCTCCAGGGATGAAGGGACCTAGTTTCACCCATGGGGCCTGGGCATCCCACCCCTGGAGAATTCCTTAGCATGAGAGCTGTGCAGATGACTGCCCACCACGCCAATAGCAGAGTGCCAGCAGCAAAACCACCCATGCTTTCCAACTTGGGAGGTTTTCTGCTCAAAGTTGTATGCTTTAGATCTCTCCTTAGCATTTCAGGAAGCTTTCAGACCAATTAAATCTTTAATGGTTGCCTCTCAGCTCTGTGCAGTGGCTTCGCTTCTGCCTTTTCTGCAGACCAGCTGCGTGCTCGTGCACAAACCCCCTTAAACACCCCCAGGACAAGACAAAAATGCATCTGCCTGCTCTCTTCCTTGGACCACACTCTGCCAAGGAGGGGAGAAACCAGCAGCCCCGGGTTCACAGTCCTGGGAAGCTGGAGGAATTTGTTTTCTGTTGAACCTCTCACTCTCCAGATATCAAAACACTTTGTGAAGTGAGGGCCTGTGGGGAAGCAGAGCTGCTCTTTATGTGATCAATAAAAAGTTTTACACGGAGCCTTGGATGCTCACAAAAGATGGGAAAGAATGTAGCTGAAACAGCTCTTCACTTGAAAACAAGATGTTTATTGGCATTGAAACACCCTGCTAGGCTGAAATCAGATGCCAAGCGATGTGAGCTCAAGCCAGGGTCATTCTTGTTGGGGTGGGGAAGGAGCAGGCTGCCTTTTTGCATGGGACTGGCTAAAATTTCCCTGTCATTATGTGTAATAACAGAAGGATAAACACACAGCATGGTCAGAAAATTGAGGCTGGAGCCAGGGGGGGACAGAGCCAATAACATTTTATATATTCTCCTTCCATATGAATTCTTCACACTTTGAACTACTTTTCCTTGATTATTTTCCTCCTTCTTTTTCTTTTTAAATTATTTTTGGTTTTATTGAAGGAACAGCCAACAGAGGAAGCTAATGGGCTAGAAACCACGTAAGCAATCTCCCACTGAGCTTTAGTCCCCACAGGCTCCTTGAGTTAAAGGGAAGACCATAAAATAGGGCGACCAGATGCTATGTAACAACAAAAAGGAGTTGGCTGCTGCCTGCTCTGCCTCACACTTAGGACAGGTCACTTTACCTGCAGGGGCTCTTGGGACTCCTGGGGACCATGGCAGCTGCCTGGTCTGCAGTAAGGAGGACATTTTGGGGCTTTATACAAGGCAGTGCAGCTTGTGGCTTTGCTCTGCATTCCGCCAAGAAGTAGTGGGGCTCTCCAGATGCCCCACTTCTTCTTGTGCCCCCTTCACACTCAGAGAAGAGGTTTCATGCTTGCTGCTATTTCTCTCTCGCTGAATTTGAGTCCTGTTTTCTGGCTGTGAGGTGCAGAGTGACTATTTATCCTGTAGGTCTCCTGCATTGTCCCTTCATCAGGAAGGGTAATTTGATCCTCTCCCCACTCCACCTTACTGACCTCAGTAACGTCCAGTTAGGAAGTCTGGTCCGCCTGTACACAGCACATATTACTTCCACCTCATTTCAACTTTGCCACTCCATCAGGTTTTGCTGTGCTCTTTCCAGCACCTGGTAATTTTGCTCTATAATAATGGGATCAGTGTCTCCTAATTAGTGTGAACCATGGTGCTGCATCCTGGGAAAGGAGAGACGGTGGGAAAATATTGACTGTCTCCAGTGCTTCCTGGGAGATATCAGCCCTGAAGTCTCAAAGCAGTGTGGAGGGGATAAATGCTGGTTGCTGCACAGAAATGCAGCCTGTAGGAAGTGCAGCACTGAATCTTACACTGGGTATGAATCCTTGCAGTCAGCACAGAACAGCAGCAGCAACACGATCTGCAGCTTCATTAGGGGCTCTCAAAGTTGCAATAAGGGCTTTAGGCAGGATAACCCAAGGCTTTTTGTGAAGGCTCATCCTTCTCCTGCTAACCTGTGCTTGCTCTGCAGGGTGGGCAATGCAGCTCAGGATGTCCTGCTCCAGGCAGATCTCTCCTAAGATCTCCTCTCCCACCCTGTGCAAGTCAGAGCTGGGGAGCTGCTCTTACTTTCCTGAGTTAACCTGGCCACAAGCAGTGCTGCTGGTAAAGAGCCCTGAAAAGACGTGAGGAAAGAGCAGTAGGAGATAATAATAACATTTACAGCTTGGAGAAGCTGCATTTTAGAGAAGACACCGTGCTTAAAAATCAGGCGAGACAAAGGGGCACCTTGCAAAGGTGAGTGTTGCCTGGGAAACATCAGCACCTGGGTCCCTGCATCTCCCCAGCCTTGTGCTTAGCAAATATCCTCACCGTGGTCTTCCCACACAGGCTCAGGTTGACACCTTGCTCCCTCTCACTCACATCCACATCTGCTTCTGCAAGGTGAATGTGCAGGGACTGGCACAAGCTGTCTACAGATGCCGCCGGCAAGAAATGAATCTTGCTTCAGTTTTTCAGCTTGTCTCACCTGCTGTGCTCTGCAAAGTCCTGGGTCTGTGCTTGCAGGCAGCGTGGGCTTCACCCCACACAAATGCCTTCAGATGGAGCTGGGTGCAGTGGTGCCCTCCCTGTTCGGAGCTGAACCACAGATCCTGCATTTCTGGCTACTTCTTATCTCACAGTTCCATTGATGTAGCAGTTAGACTGGAGGACAGATGCTTTCTTTTTCCCTCCTTGATCTCTTTTTTTTTTTTTATAACATTGTAAAAGAAAAACACACTCATCTTCCAGATTTGGGAGATCTCTTGACAGCAGAACAGTGTGATGGATGTGCCAGGGCATCATTTCATCAGACTATCAAGCCATGAGGTTGGCCACTGCCATTCATTCTTGTCATTTGAATCCTCTTGATGTGTAAGATCACATTAAGATCTTGTAAGAGAAAAGGGCTGCATATCTCCTTGTCAGAGAGGGCTACACCAGTTCAGCCAGCCAGCCCCAGGACAGTGCGGGTGGAGGAGAGCTCTCCTTTGCACCATTTGCAGAAGGTGAAACAAAACAAAACACACAAAAAATCCAAAACTAACCAACCAAATAAAAATAGTAACTAATTCTGATCCAGCTTCATTTTCTGAGTGGAATGGAATGGAATGGAATGGAATGGAATGGAATGGAATGGAATGGAATGGAATGGAATAGAATAGAATAGAGTAGACCAGACCAGGTTGGAAAAGACCTTCGAGATCATCAAGTCCAACCTATCATCCAACACCATCTAACCAACTAAACCATGACAGCAAGTGCCTCATCTCTTCTTGAGTGTCTCTTCTTAAACACCTCCAGTGATGGTGACGCCACCACCTCCCTGGGCAGCACATTCCAGTGGCAAATCTCTCTTTCTGTGAAGAATTTCTTCCTAACATCCAGCCTAAACCTTCCCTGGCACAGCTTGAGACTGTGTCCTCTTGTTCTGGTGCTGGTTGCCCGGGAGAAGAGACCAACCCCCAGCTGGCTACAACCTCCCTTCAGGTAGTTGTAGACAGCAAGAAGGTCTCTTCTGAGCCTCCTCTTCTCCAGGAAGAGAGGGACAACTCGCATGGCATTTATTGTTTACAGCTTCCTCCTCCACCCCAATCAAGGAAAAAAAAGTTGGGTTTTTCCTTTCATCTTGCCAATAGCAAAAAAGAATTTGTCTTTCTTAACACCTCTTACTCTTCTCTTAATTCATTATTATTTTCTTAACATCTTGAGCAGTGGGCTGCTGGCCAGCTTTCTGGAGGTGCTTAAGCATCGACAGATGCAGCTTGGGTACCTGGAGGGATTTTTCAAAAGCATCTTGCTGTAATTGTTTTTTTGGGTGTTTTTTTTTTCACTTCCCATCATGATCTCTTTGGTAGCATCCCTATTCCTGCCAGCATTGCATCTCCTAGTGCAGAACTGAGTTGGATTTTCGCAGAACCACAGAATCACCAAGGTTGGAAGAGACCTCAAAGATCATCAAGTCCAACCTGTCACCACAGACCTCATGACTAAACCATGGCACCAAGTGCCATGTCCAGTCCCCTCTTGAACACCTCCAGGGAAGGTGACTCCACCACCTCCCTGGGCAGCACATTTGTGGTGGTTTGGCTAATGACTCCCTCAGTGAAGGACTTTCTCCTCACCTCAAGCCTAAACTTCCCCTGGCACAGCTTGAGACTGTGTCCTCTTGTTCTGGTGCTGTGCTGATTGCCTGGGAGAAGAGACCAACCCCCTCCTGGCTACAACCACCCTTCAGGCAGTTGTAGACAGCAATAAGGTCTCCCCTGAGCCTCCTTTTTTCTCCTTTTTCTCACTTTTAATCCTAGAACCCCAGGGAGTTGTACAAAGGAAGAGGAAACATGAGAGCAAAATTTGCTGCAAATGGTTACATTTGGGTGGATTTTAGTGTTGTTATAAAAACTGATGGGACGGTGAGGAGGTGCACACTTTTCATTTACAGCAGCAGAACTCCAACACCAGCAAGGTCTTTTCATAGATGTGATCTCACACTGAGAAATCAACAGCCTGCTCCCTTTGAAATGCAAACTCTCCCTGCTTCTCAACACCACGGCCCAATCTGCCAGTGGGTTTTGAGCATGTTTGGTGTTTTCTTAGAAGCAGCAATTGATTTGGAGAGAGCTTCCTTGTCACTTCTGCCCACTCGAAATTCTGGGGGTGAATTTTGTGTTGATGTCAATAATTAGGTTACATTTTAAATAAATAAATAAATAGGTAGATAGATAAATAAATAAACAACGTGCAATTTGCAGACAGATCTGCAGAAAGTAAGGAACTGAGGTTGGGCTCCTCCACCGGGACAAGCTGCAGGAGCCGTCGTAGCCCAGGGTTGTTATCCGAGAGCAAAGGGTCTGCAATTTCCATCCTGCACTGCCATCTATAGCACAGCAAACAGCACTGCCAAGATCCGACCAGAAGACAAAAAAAACCACCACCCAACCAAACCCAAGAGGCAGCAGGCTGTGAGAAACCTCAGTGCAATCGATTAAATTGGCAATTTAGGGACCATGGTTTGTGTGGTGTTGGATTGGACACGAGTGGAGGAGCTCGGGGGGTGAGTCCCACCTGTCCTCCTGCCTAGGCATTGCAGCTTTCTTTGTGCGTGCGTGCTTGCAACGCAGTTTTGTTCCCTCCAAAACAATACAGCACTGACCAGCTTTCTCCAGGGGGCAGCTCAAAATATCCTAAACCAGAGGCATGAAACCAAAACCCATTTTGAGTCTGATGAGCAAGGGGAATTTCTCTTTATTTTTGATTTTTAAACCAGATGTTGCTTTCATGCTCTGAAACCTCTGAAACAGCTGAATGGATTTTCTTCAAACTCCTCACGCACAAAATTCACCTTTGGGCTGAGAACAAGCTTAAGAAATTGCACTGTGATGGAGATTATAATTTTTTTTTTCTTCTCCCCCCTTCTTCTCTTCCTTTTTTGATTTAAAAAGTTAAAAGGATCCTAAAATAGAAGCTGAGAATTGGATTAAACATCTCTCTGTTAACTCTTAGCACTGCTCCAAGTCTGCAATTATCATTTCTTGAGGTGCCTGGCTCCCATCCTTCTTACACTTGCAGCTGCCACATTTTTTATTAAAATAACTGCTAAAATAGTGCTGAGGAGCAGCTCACCTCTGGCACAGTCTGAAGGAGGAGCTTTGCTGAGAAAGCTGTGAAAAAGCCCAGGTTTGGCCCAATTTCATGTGCTTCCAAAACTGACTTGAGAAACTGGGAAAGAAGAGGTAGGTCTTGGGAGCTGGGGAATCCGAAAGCAGGAGAATCCACTTGTGCCGCTCATAGCCCACCAGCATCCTTTGGTAGGAGGGCAGAGGAATGCCACAGCAGTGCCAAGTGGTTCGGCCTGGGCCATTTGGTATTGAAATATGCATCATGAATCCCATGATGCTAACAGGGCAGAGAAAGAGCACGGCCAGGTCACCACCAGGAATGGAGAAATATCTCACAGGCAGCTTTCCTCCCCTTAATATAGCCAGAAAGGGACATGAGAAAGAAAAGGTGTAGTTACTATCATATGCACACCATATGTGGTTACCTAAGAGACTGCAGAAATCCAAGGCTTGTTCCCAATTCTTTGTTTTTCAGGATCCAGCTCCAAAGAAGCTTCCAACAGAAAGATTGTACAAGATGCCTGATAGCAGCAATGTTCATTAATGATCTTGGGGAGTGCTTACTAGGGCCCCTTTCTGTATCATATGGGAATATCTAGGAGCACTGGATGCTTGGACAATATTTTCATTGACAAAATGAAATGTTGATAGGTCAAAATCATCTGAACACAGAACAGCCAAAGCCCTGTGCAGATATGGGAGGAAAGCAGGATGAGCTCTCCTGAATAAGGGATTTCAAGCCACCCAAGAACACTGGACATTGACAGTGAGCAATCCATAACCTCTGGAAAGGATTTGGTGAGAGCAGCCCGTCATGTGGAGGACCTGGGCAGGCTCTGAGCAGATGGAAGCATCAATCAGCTTGGCCACTAGCTGTTTTAACAGAAAATTATATGCTAAATCAAGCACTGAAAAACAGATCATGCACCCAGCCTGGCTGGAAGGCACTGACAGCTCTCACATACATTTCTGGCAGGACCTGCCACCAGCATTTACCTTTAGCAGTGCTGGACAGATGGAGCAAAAGGGCAGCAAGAGCAGCTCCAGCTGGGTCCTGACAAAGCTGGTGTGTTCTCCCAGGTTTTCCACCCAGGAAAATATGGCATGGGGCTGACTGCTGGAGGCTTGGCTTGAAGGGGAAGCGAAGCAGAGGGCTTGCCCAGGGAAGGGTTGGAACCTGCTGGGTGAAAGCCCTTTGAGGAAGCCAAGATGTTCTGGAGAGATGAGGTGCAGATTCACTTTAGCCTCTTTGCTAGCACAATCATCAGTAAACCTCAATTGTCTGCACCTACAGTGATTCCTCCCCTTGTTCTTGCAAGCCCAGGTCAATTTTCTTTTTATTCTTGTGTGTGTATCTGCAAATAGCTGATTGCTTGTGTTAGACCCTGCTGATAAAACTGGGTAGTTGCTATTGGCTTCCCTTCCTTCCAGGGTCAGTTTGCATTAAGAACCACTGCAGTGTGCAGAAGGGGTTGAGGCAACAGCTTGGTGGCCACACAAAAGAAGTTATTAGTGAGCATGACCCTCTCTTTCTGGCAAAAGGAGCTCTTAAAGATTCAAGCAGCAGAAATGTGAGTATTTTCATTACCCTAAACAGTTCCTTTTGTTGCCATTGAGAAGCCCTGAGTAGGTGCACTTCTCATCCAGATTATTAATCTGAGGTTAGAGGTTACCACACCAACAATTGCACAGGTATGTCCTGTGGAAGCAGTGTATCTCAACCTCTTTCCAAAAGACAATCAAAGGCCAAGTGTTTCTAGCATGGAGACACAAAGAATACCCTCTCTTTTTCATCTGAGACTCCAGCACTACACCCACTTAGGCTCCTTTCAGATCCCAACATGTCTCCAGGTTGCCTAGCAATCCCAACAATATTTTATGAGGCCTTATTCCAGAGGAACATTTTGCTAATGCAGAATTTCAGCTGGAAGCTCCAGGAGAAGCAGGGAGGAAGCGTGAGATAGCATCTCCCCGACTGAGCAGAGCCAGAACACAGGAGAAAAATTAAAAGAGAAAAATAAATTATCATGGCAGACATCTAGCAACAAAACACACTCCCTGAGCCAACATGCTGCCAGGGGTGGTGTCCATGCCATCAGCTGGAGCAATGTATCTGTGAATATATATATATATGTATATATATATATATATGATTCAATAGACACATTGTTATGACTCTTTATTTCTCTCTTCCTCTTTTTGGAAGGCTTGGGGTTTCTTTTCCCTTTTTTCTTTTCCAGTTTCCAGGGTGCTCAACACTTCCTTGTGTTGTTTTTTTACCCTAAGCAGGTAAACCTGTCCCCTTCTGCCTGTAAAGCAAGAGCATTAGCATGGAGGAACTGGTAAGTGAAAACTACTCCAAACTAAAGTGAGATACATTTCATTGATGATTATTTCCCCACACACACACACTGGCCAAGCTGAAGGACAAGTACATTGGATTTTAAAAATCCTTCCCCTCTAATACTGTCTGGTATTATTAGTAATGTAAGTAAAACTGTTTATAGCAGATGCTTTTTTTCTGAAGCTGACAGTGTGCCCTTAAAGTGATGCATGGTGATTGTAAATCCAGGGGGTTCCAGCACTTTCAGCACTAACATATCTGCCTAATGCCACCAACTGGAAACTGGAGTGCAGAATGGGGAAAGGAAGAGAGTTTCACATTTCATCCAGGCTTTTGCTGGGAAGCAGTGCTGGAGGTGGAATCCAAGGTTAGGTTTGCTCAGCGCTTTAGAGGTTTCTGCGAAACAGCAGGACATTAGCAGCAGAGTCCTAGAGTCCTTCTTCCAGCATTCTTCTGTACAAGGAGAGACTGAGGGAGCTGGGGATCTTTAGCTTAGAGAAGAGGAGACTGAGAGGTGACCTCATCAATATGTATAAATATGTGCAGGATGAGTCCCGAGAGGCTGGAGCCAGGCTCTGCTGGGTGGTGCCCAATGACAGCACAAGGGGCAGTGGTGGAAGTAAAGGCATAGGAAGCTTCACATAAATATGAGGAACATTTTTTTCACTGTGAGGGTGACAGAGTACTGGAACAGGCTGCCCAGGGAGGTTGTGGAGTCTCCCTCTCTGTAGCTATTCAAAACACACCTGGATGCATTCCTGTGTAATCTGGTGTAGGTGATCCTGCTCTGACAGGGAGGTTGGACTGGATGAGCTTTCGAGGTCCCTTCCAGCACCTGAAATTCTGTGATTCTGTGGTCTGCTCCCTATTGAGAGGCTCAAGGATGCTCAGAACCCACCAAAAGCAAATATGGTTTACAAGTGCCTTTGCTCATCCCTGCTTCAAGGATAATCCATTGATGGCCAAAGCCAAAAGTAGGTCACAGCAACTTCAAATTTCCTCCAGGGGGATGCAGTGCAGTCAATGAAGGCCAGGGCTATTCCCACATGAGTTCCTAGATGCTTTGGTTAGGTCTGTGTTGGGGCACTCTACTCTTTGCCTCTGACCTCAGTCTCCTGTGCCTTGCTTGTAAAAAACCACAGCCACATGAAGACCAGCCACCACATCCTTCCTCTAGGTCTAACCCAGATGTGAGGGTCTCTGCTGTGGACATGCACCCTTGGGATGCTCCAGGCCAGGACCCCTAAGCAGAGCAAGAAAGGCTTAATCCCAGACCTTTTCCAGTTTTCCTGACATGGCTTGGACCAGTGGAGTTTTTTTCCTACTTGGAACAAAAGCTTTTGTTATCCAACAGGTTGCTAGATGATAGCTGATTAAAAGGGGAAAGGAGGATGCCCATTTCTGCAGGGGGCATCTCTGATGCCCAGAATAACAGGGGGCTCCAGCCTGCTGGGTCATGACATAGAGGTGATGTAGCAAGGAGGCTGTTTACACATATAACCTGCTGGTTATGGATTTGATTTCAGATTGCCCTGACCTTCCCTGTGTGGTTTATGCCTGTGAAAATACAGGAAGGAAGTCAGGATCAGGCATGAGTGCTGTGGTTTTGGCAGCACGTTACCCTGCTGGTGTATCACGATAGATACATGATCAGAGATGTGAATCATGATATAAAGCTTGAGACAGTAAACACACAGGTCCTGTGGTTTTGGTTTAAATGCTTTGTAACAATACAGGGCAAACTCTGTAGCTTTACTGGCTTCTCAGGGAAGATATAAAGCAAAAATCTTTAAGCTCAGCTGCTTCCAACCCTCCAGCCAACGAATGGAGCTTGTTCTCAGCAGCAACAGGCAGTATATGCTACAGTATATGCTCATAAAAGTCCAAAACCATATTCCTTTTGGGCTGGAATGCTTCATGTTTGATGTCAGATTTTATACTTAGAGGCTCAATTGTTTTTAGCTGTTGAAAAGTGTATGGGTTGTTTTTCTTCTGTTCACATCGATGGCAAGTGAGAAAATGAGATCATTCAAAAATGACTAAAGGAAACAATTCAAACCTGGCTCGCTCGTGCTGTGTATTTCACCCAGGCTTAAGTTGCAAGCCAAAATGAAAGTAAGTTAGCTGAGCAGGTTTAAAGCTCAAAGCACACAGAGGCCAGTGTAAATTTTATGAATTATTTTAACTGCAGCCCATGAAATGGTATTGCTTTTGTAAAATTATCTTGACAACAAATGGTCTTGTTCAAGGCTTTCCAAAATGGGCTCTCATACATCAGCCAGCCTCTGGCTTGGCTTCTAGGAAAGCGACAGCGTTTCTGCACAGGGAATGAGCAGATCATATAATATCTTAGGGGATGACAGAGTCTGGGCATCAGATGTTCCTAAAGTCTTTATTGTATTTCAGAGAACTCGCTGTGAAAATATATTCTTGATAAGTGTGATTTGGGGGAGGGGGAGAGGGGGGTGAAAAAAAAATCCCTGTGAAACCTAAATAAACTGTGATAGAATCATTCCCAGCATACTGGAGTTTACAGTAAACAAAATCACAGCTGATTTAAAAATGAAAAAAAAATTCATTGCTACAGAAAGAACAATCTTCTCGGGCTGTGCTGCTCTTGAGAGGGAGCTAACAGATGCAGCATCTCATTTAGCCCCCATCTACCCGGCACTGGGGCTGCTGCTCAGCACCCAGCACGAAGTAGGCAGCGCCTTGCAGGAGGCAGCCCTCACCGAGCAGGGTTTAAGTGCTCAGTCTCACCATCTGCATGCCTTTGTCTGCTCCCTTCAGCATAGCAGCTATTTGGGGGGGGGGGGGGGGGGGGAAATGAAAAAAAAAATGGAAGGTTTGTATTCTTTGTAAGCTTTTAGGGCCATGACTGCTCCCACCACATTTCTGACTCAGTGGTGTTGCTTTCTTCAGCCTTCATTTTGATTAAAAGCTGTGCGGGAGAAGAAAGAATTCCTCTATCAGTGTATCACCTCCTTCACATGCCAATCCCTTCTTATCAGGCCATCTGGATTCAAACCTGGCTCAGAGCCACTGTGAACAATTTATAAAGCTGTTCTGATTGAGGAGAGATATTTATGGGTGTCCCAGACAAGATTAGGGCTCCCCAGACCCTCAGCAGCAGCTCACATCCTCAATACCACTGCGAGCATTACAGGTGCCCTCCTGGGTCACAGCCCCATGAGGTGGATGTTGCCTCTGCAGATGTATACAAATCGCCCCAGATCAGGACCTAGGTTTGTCACTGGAGAGATGTAAGCATTGGGGTTAAAAGCACAGATTGTGCAACAGAGTTGGGAAAACAGGTAGAAATCCCATGGGAGACCATGGGAGTGTGTGTGAGACAGATACTATCGTGCACCTGAATATGTTTCAAAACAGCAAATTTTATTTAACTTCTTGCAGCTGCTTGCTTAGGAAGCAAATCCTATCAGCCATGTGTAAGTGCAAACCCTTTTTTGTTTCTGTGTCACAGCACTGTGATTTCCCTGAGACACGAAGCAGAATTAAAACCCACCCAGCTGGAGAGAGAAATGAGGCTGCTCTCGAGCACAGGTGCGTTGGAGAAAGTAGCTCCACAGATACAGGGCAAATTGTTCATCACTTATGTTGCTTCAAATCAGTTTGGACAAAAACCACAACAGCGTTTCAAGCCTACTTGATGGCTGAGGAAAGGGACAGGGAGAGGCACTGCGGGGAGCTGGGGCAGGAATTTGAGGGAACACTGCCATCTTCTCTTTTATTTTAGCTAATTATTTATCTGATGTAGGTCCTGACGTCTCTGCTTGCTTGCCAGTGATGAACGCTTTACACCGGTGGAAGCCCTATCGCCCTCAACCCCATCAGGCTGGCACCACTCTCCGAGAGTGAGCTTGCACAGAAACAGCAGTCTCTTTTCCTTAAAGTAATTGCTTTCCTTCACTCTTCTCCTCCTCCTTCTCCAGGTCAGGGCTGTGCACATTATGCTGGTTTTCATTGTGATCACCAAGGTGTTGTCTAGCTGCTGGGTAAATACATCAAGCAGCTCACATCCAGCACGCAGCTCACACCGTTCCTTTCTGCTGAAGCTGCCTTTCAATTATGCTTTGGTCTAAGGGGTAGAAAAGATTTCCTGTGGTGTGGAAGCCAAGCAGCTTCTTTGCTAAATTGAGGCTTGATAAATATGTATTCAGTCTCACACATCAGAATAGTGAGCAACAGCTGTATGAAAGGCTAAAGAAACACAGCGCTTCGCTTACAGAAACTAAGTGGCTTTAAGCAGACACCATCCAGCAGATAAATGCAGAAATGTACCCTTTTATCACTGTTTTTGCAAGATTTGTGTTTGCCCAGTGCAGTGGTATCTGGGTGACTATAACAACCCATTGCATTCATTTGCCCAGAACTGATAGCACAAAATAGATTCCTGCTGTCTGTCACTGTACTGAGACCGTCACCAACGACACACTGCCAAACAAATATTTGACAAAGGACAGTCAGGTTTTGCACTGCTCTCTGAGCAGTGCCAACTCTACCCCAGTTACTTTCTGCTCTTCCTGTCCCCTTTCCAGCTGCTTTGTTTGAATGTTTATATTTCTCCTCCCAGTTCAGGTTGCCCAGATGCAGCAGAGTGGGGCAGCATCGTGAAGTGACTCAAGGTGTCTCTACAAGGTGCCAGGAGAGAGAATTTCTGCCTGTGCTCAGGCAGCCATCCTCTTACAGGGTATTGGTGTCACCAGGCTAAGCATGGCCCTGGCTAGAGCAAGCTGACAGCTGGCCAGTTCAGACGGCCAGGAATGGCCAAGGTGATGCTCCCACATCTGAGCATTGCACCAGTGCCTGGGTACATCACGGGGATGGTACATGGAACTTGGTGTGTCCCCCATCCTGCCCACAGCTCCCACCAGGGCTGCTCCCCACCTCAGCTCCCTGCAGCTCATAGTACCTGGCTGGCAGCTTTCAGCCATCTGAATATTTTGGCAGGTAGTGTAGAGTCAGGAAGTTTGGCCACACCTGGAGCTGTATCCATCTAAAACCCTGCCGAAGAAAATGAACCACTTTAAAGTCAATCCAGCCATACAGGATGAGGTTAATTTAATTCAAACAATTTTGAGTGCATTTACATCAGGCATTTACACTGGGGCAGCTGGCTTGACTTTAAGCAGGATTAGCTGACTGGAGGAGCGCAAAGCGTTTCCTTGTCTGAAGGGCCCTTGGTTTGATGCTGTTGCAGGGTGGATTAGAGGCGAGCGGAGCGTTGGAGGCTGCTGAGCAGAGCTCTCTGTTCCTCACAGCGCAAGGAGCTTAGGATGCCGCAGGCGGACGGGCTGGTGAGACACGATGCTAAGCACAACCCATCAAGCGGCTTGGAGGAATCCCGTTTCTGTACACCGCTTGATCACATTTTGCATGAAGCTGGGATTTATCTTGGCAGTGGTGCTGGCTTAAGCAGCAAATTCCACCCAGAAGAAATTTCCAGACAGAAAGCAAAAGACTTGTTAGAGGAAGAATCTCATTGATTGGTACAGCAAAAGTGTCTTGGTGGCTGCAGAGTGACTGTGACACGTGTGGACGTGCCCGTTGGCATCTCCAGCTCTGCGGCCCTCAAGCAGTGAGGCTGTGTCCACCTTGTGTGACCAGGAAGCCTCTGAACAGCGTGAGGATCTTTGCAGACAACCTCACGTGCCAGCCCTGGGGCTATTCCCTGACCGGAGCTGCAGAAATCCATAGCCTGTATCCAATGTGGGAGAGGTAATGGGACCCAGCCCTGGCAGCGACACGCCTCTTGGCTCCACATCAGACAGGTCCACAGGGCTGCCTGCAACTGCTGTATTTAGAACCACCGCCCTGCTCCTGCCCATGCGGGGTTGGCTCCTGTCCGCAGCCTGTTTTCCCATGCAGCTGGGGAAACATTTACTGACAACATCTGGTACCAGCCTCGCCCTCTTTCTGATCATTTTGGGGTCCCTCTGGTCAAAGGACACTGGTTTAGGTTTTAGGAAAGCCTTAAGACATGAAGTAAAATCTCTCTGGAGTGACATTCTCTTTTTTGGCTGTTGTTTTTGACAGGTCACACACTGCTCTGATATGAGGTCTCACCTCGCCTGCTCCCACACACCTGCCTACCACTTGGGTCCCTTTTTAAGCACACTAACGCCACTCTTGTGTCAGTGTGAACAGGCAAAAGGCTTTTGCTAGCTCTTCTGTCAGGCAGCATGCAACTCTGGCTCTCACCTACCAGATGGCCATATTTTACTTTCTGGCCATGAGCATTTGCTGATGCTGAGTGATTTGAGGAAGCAGAGGAGCTCCCCATCAGGGCCGAGGTTATGCTGCTGCTGTGTGCTGTGACCCTACTTACTTGTTCCACACTATCTGAGAGCACTATTTCAGCTGTAAGTTAATTCCAGGCCTCCAGGATGGCCACTCTTGTGACCATGTCTCTCCTCCCCATATCGCTGCTGGGGATGCCTTTTCTTCTCTTGCCCTGGGGACTACAATCTTCTGCTGTGCCTGGTTTGGCTGAGTCTCACCAGAGAGCAGACACTGCTGTGTAGGAAGTGGCAATGGTGTTTCATTAATCAGTACTTTTCTCTATTCCTCTCAGTTGGTATTGACCTGTAGTGGCAAAGAGCACACTTACTGTAGATGATGTCTCGGCTGAGATGTCTAACTCAGGTCTCGACTGCTCAGCAGTCATTAAACATCTCAGGGAAGACGTTCCAGGAACAGGGATGTTAACCTCATGGTCCTGGCGTGATTCCAGCTCATTTAATTAAGTCTTCATAGCTGAAATTTGCTTTGCACTTTTGACCAGTTATGGGATTTTTTTTCTCCTCTAAGATGTGGAGCAGCCTTGCTACGAGCTGCCGCATTCCCCACACGAGCTGAAGCAAGAAGCAATTACTGCTGCTCCCTCTTACAAAGATCCTCAAATCCATTGTATTTTCTGGTTACTTAACAGTTTAGGATTCTGCAAAGTATCAATGGCTCACCTACACAGAAAAGTTTTTCTGTTTAATCTGGATAATCTAAGCAGTAGTACATGATCCAAAGACACAGACTCAGAGACTCATTTTGGTTGGGAAAGACGTTTAAGACTGAGCCCAAGCATTATTGAACTCTGCTGAGTCTGGTGCTTAAACTATGCACCACATCTCTGTGTTTGTTAAACTTGCTGTTGTTGCGAAGAACATGATCTTCATTGTTTGTGTAAGTAACTTTTACTTTAAAAAAAAAAAAGTTACAAAAAGTAATTTGAAGTGAGAAATAATGTAATACAAGCCAAACACACACATTCCTTTCTAAGAGAAAGCTATATGAGTACAAAACCACTACATGAGTGTATACATATATGTATAAGGATACATGATGACCCCTCCCTCCCCTCTTCATCAAGCCTTTGCAAAGTCCAGGGATATGAAAGCCATGCTGCGACTAAATCCTTGCCTAACAACGTAGTGTGGTTTTGGTGTGACGATATGAAAAGGCAATAAAATGCCTTCTCACTGGGCTTGGGCTGATTTGAAACCGTGATGATGGCTCTGTACTAAAAGGTGGGTGATGCTCTGTGGCTTGGCCATGGGGTGGATGTGCCCCACAGCCAGCCATGAGCAGAAAGTTTTGTGGTGGAAGTGCCCCACAGAGAGTCCCGTGCAGGAATGGGTTTGGAACAGAAGCGCCCCATGCAGATCCCCGAGCAGGGACGGGTTTATGTTGGATGTGCCCCATAGAGAACCTCGAACAGGGACGGGTTTGGAGCGGGGACACCTCTCCGGCTCAGGGTGGCGACATTTCCTGAGGCCATCAACTGGAGGACCCAGCACAAACGGTCGCCCTGTCGGGCTAAGGGGCGAGGCGGTGGGAGCGCCCTCAGAGGGTGTCGCTCCTTCACCACCTGCTCGAGGAACGGGACGACGGCCCGGGCTCGGCGCCCTCCGCCTGGGCCTGCAGGCGGCGCAGCGGCCCCGTCGAGCCACTGCTAGCCCCCGCCCCGCGCCGTAAACCGCTGCGGAGCGGCCGGGTCCGGTGGTGCTGCCGGGGAAGGCGGCGGCGGGCTCGGCTCCCGCTCCGCCCCGCTTCCCCCGCCGGCTCCGCCCCGGAGGCCGGCACGCTGGCTCGCTCCCTGCCTGGGAACATGGCCGAAGTAGGGGAGGACAGCAGCGGGGCGCGGGCTCTGCTGGCGCTGCGCTCGGCGCCCTGCAGCCCCGCCGCGGCGCCCCCTCCCGGGCCGCCGCCCCCGGCCGGGCCGCCCGCCGCCGCTGCCTCCACCGCCGGCCCGGTGCTGGCGCGGCTGCAGGGCCGCGAGTTCGAGTTCCTCATGCGGCAGCCGGCCGTCACCATAGGCCGCAACTCCTCGCAGGGCTCGGTGGACGTCAACATGGGGCACTCCAGCTTCATCTCCCGGCGGCACCTGCAGCTCAGCTTCCAGGAGCCGCACTTCTACCTGCGCTGCCTCGGCAAGAACGGCGTCTTCGTGGACGGCGCCTTCCAGCGCCGCGGCGGCCCGGCCCTACAGCTACCGCCGCAGTGAGTGGCCGCCAAGGCGGGCCGGGGGCGCGGGGGTGGCGGCACCGCAGGAGGTGGCGGAGGCTCGCGGGGCTGGGCCGGCTCCGAAGGAGAGGGGAGAGCCCGCGGCCCGTGGGGAGGGACCCGGGGGAAAGCCTGAAGGGGCGGAGTGAGACCCCTCCGTCCCAGGGAGGGAGCGTGGGTCTGGATGGTGAGGGGCTGAGGAGGAGTAAAGAGACGACGAGAGATCGGTCGGCCCCATCGAGTAGGCAGTGAGGTGCTTCTGCACTGCGTAGGGGACGTGGGTCTGCCAGGAGGAGGGCCTGGGGTGATGGTGAGGGCCCACCGATGATGGAGGAGACAGTGAGGAACTGTCTGAAGATGGTGGCCTTGAGGCCCTCCCCACTGGACAGAGAGCCTAAGGGGATGATGAAGGACAGCCTCTGAGGAAGGTGGCCTTGAGGCTCTTCTCAAGTCACAGCCTGAGAGGATAGTGTAGTTTGAAGTTGGTCACTGTGTCAGAGTGACCCTCACCTGGTGGAGAGCAATGTCCACCTGCCTCAGCATCAACAAGGGATGTCCTCCCCTTCCTGCCATCCGCGACTGAGAAAGGGGTTGATGTTCATCAGGGCTAGGTCTGTGGCTGCTGCTCCTGAGGAGACCATGGCTGGGTCAAAAGTGTGAGCCTGACACCTCAGGATGCTGCTCCAGCAGGCAGTCCTCTATGGTCATCATCTTCCATACTGGCCTGCCAAGAGACTCATGTTCAACTGGTGGCCCTGAAGAAGTTTCAAAAGGATAAACAAGAGAAGGAGGACTCTTGTCAGTGGGGTAAAACTTGCTTTACCCAGGGCTTGTCTTCCCTGGAAAAGATCTAGTGTAAAAAGTTGGAAAGCCACTTTGGTAGAGTGCTTATTTTAGGATTGGCAAGACAGGTGTTGTTCCTGATGTCTCTCTGGGGCAAGAGAAAAAAGAAGGCGGTGGGCCAGGCCAGGGGTGATCTTGCTTTCCACTACCTCCAGAAAGCAGGTGTTAAGGTGCCTTCGCTTCTTTGAGCAAAGGGAGAAGCCTGCCAAAGAGTTTGCTGTGCTATCAAGGAGGTGACTGTGCTGTGTTTCAGATAAACTCTCCTCAGAAAGAGGAATGAGGTTGACTTTAATCTCTTTCTTCCTCTGAAAGCATTGTTTATGGTTGCTGACTGCTCTCTAACGTCTGCAGAGCTTCACCCCGGGGGCGGCAGCATGGTAGCAGTGGGTGATGTAATTCCAGCATGCATCTCTTCAGGTCATACCTAACTGTGTCTAATGCCATCTCTGAGGGAAGATGTGCTGTAAAGGCAGGAGACTGAGATTTTTATGATGTTCCACTGGGCTTTCAGTTGTTTGTATAAAACATCTGTTTTCATCTGGCAGTTTTTGGCTTTGGTACTGTTTACCTCTTGCACCCCGGTCCTGGAGTTATCCCTTTTCCACCAGCCTGTTGCTCAGGGGAGGGTTTTTTAATTACTCATTTCCTCTGCAGGCTGCTTCATTTTGTACTTAGTAATTTAGTTATAACTCCCTAGCTGCTCACTCTCTTAGGCATTTTGGTTTGCAACGTGTTTCACTTTCTAAAAGAGATGTCCTTTAGTGTCTGTTTAATTAATATTGCTTTGTAAAACAAGACCACCCAAAGCCCAAGGCATTTCTATTGTCACTCCCTCGGGCTCTAGGTTTATCTTTGTGAGCTCTCTCCTCCCTGTCATTCAGTTTCTTCAGTTGGTTAATCATAAGCATTGTGCTTGAAAACTCTCTCAAGCAGCAACTTGGTTACATATTTCACTCCCCTTCCATTTGCTCGTGACTTCTGGAGTTGGATTGGCAATTTTCCTTCAGTGCTTTAAAGGGAGGAGTTTGGTGTACAGTTATGAACTCTGCACAATAAGGCATCCTCTTTGCTTGGCCACTGTTCGAGCTACATAAATAAACGTGATGCTCCTCCCTTTCTGACTTCCAGACGAGGAAAATGTTTTGCATCAATCTAAAGGAATTTGCCCCCTTGCTTCTAACAGGTAAACAACTCCTTCCCTTCTGCTGGTCGGTCAAGGATTTGTAACCCACACCAGGGGGGGAAAAATCCTGCTGAAGCTTGGTATACAGAGTTTTGACTGAGGTTTTAAACTGTCCTGTCTGCTGTTATCTCCACTCCTGAAAAATCAGTCAATTCCCTCCCAGTCATCCCCCTACACACACAAACACGTACACAAATCCTCCCTCCACCCTCAGTAAACAAAACAAAGTGCTGGTTGGTGCTGTTTCTTTTCCTTAGAGAAGCCTATTTGCAACTGCAATTGCCACACGTAGAACAAAATGAAGATGGGTTGTGGTACACAGACTTCACCGACACCAACCACAGTTTTTTTCTGAATATTATTTTATGGTAATGCTTATTAGGCTGTTTGACACAGCCACAGCTTTTCCATGTCCCAGCAGAGCAGAGTCTCTTAAATTTCAGGAATTGCTGGCCATTGAGTGATTTAGATGAGAGGCCCTTGTGATATGGGGAGCTCTTGCTGATAGTCTTCTAAGAGTTTGAGCAGCTCTCCCCCTTTTTTTCCCCTGTCTCTAAGAGCAGAAATAAGCAAAGTCTGGTTTCTGTTGCACCAATGTAGTCCCTGCTGCTGTTACAAGCAAAGGAGATGCTTGTGCCTCATGAGATCATGAATGGAAACAGAAAGTTACAGGGGAGAAAAAAAGTGTCCTTTGCTTATAATTCATACTGTTTGTTAAAAGAATAGATCCTGGGCTTATTGATTTCTTCTCACTTCTGTTTTCTTGTATGAAAGTTTCCTGCTATAAGCCCTCTTCTACATTTAGATGTAGTTATTCTTGACATTTATATAGGATTTTGTCAGGAGGGGTGGAGAAAGGAGGAAAGAGGAAGAGTTTTTGAGACCTTCCTTGAACACTCTATATACCTCCTTACACAAAATCAGTGGCCTTTGAAAAATTTCCTATCACTTCCTCTATCAATAATCTGCTGTAACCATAATTTCAGTGCTGGGCAGGATTATTGTATTTCACACCTGTGTTGTTAGGGAAGATGGTATTTCACAGGTGTGATGACATAACCCTGAAGTGTAATTAAACAGTAATGACCAACAAGAAGGGCATTTCCTGGAAGTTAGTGGCAGAAGCAAAATAGGTGGAAGAGTGGAAGGTCTGCAATACAGCTCAAGACCCTTTAATTTGCCTAATTAATGTGAGAGCCATGCTGCAGCAGGCATTGCAAGTATAAATCAAGATGAAATGGTGGAAACACATAAAAAATAAGTGCTTTAAATGAAATTGATAGAAACCTTTTTGGCTGTGCTACTGGGAGATGGAAATCTGTGGATAAATATCTGGATAGTTTTCTATTAAAACAAAGCAATACACCCAACAGAAACTCAAGGCTGTCAGTGGGATAGGCACAAGATTTTAAAAACTATTCATAGTGGTAGTGGGGGGAAGCATAAGATACAGCAGGAACTATTAGCTGGAGCACTTTTCCTCCTGAAGACATTATTTTTTTCACATTTCCAGTGTAAAGTGATGCTTGCAGGGTCAGGTTAATGCTGAATTACTAAGGTTTTCTTTGTTATCATCAAGACTGACTCCATTTAAAAAAACTAATTGACAATAACAAGATAGGGACTTCCAGTAACTAAAATATGCCTCTGCTTTACACAGACATACACTCCCCTCAAATCAAAGGACCTGAAGCAGCTGAAAGTTAAGCCTGCTCACCCGTTTTAAGCAGCTATGGATCAGGTTTTCAAATAGTCCTAAGTACAAAAGTTCTATTGACTAAAAACTGCAAATGTTGATTGAGCGTAGCCTGATAATAGCACTTGAGCCTTCTGAACTGGAACTCAATAGGTTGGAAAATGGTGCTTCTCAGTGAATGTTTCTTGGGATATTTTCTTGTTGCTTCTCTGCCCATTTGGTATTTTTGCACTAGTGCTATTAATGGAGCCTGAAGCTGGTGGGTTTCTGTGTAGATACTTCTAGCATGGGATTTCTAAGTGCAAAAATAAGTGTTTAAACCTGCAGTTCTTTTAACATTTAGGAGATGGAAGGGGGAAAAAAATGGAGGAGTTCCTTAGTTTAAGCATAAAATATAAGGGAAGTAAATATATGGATATATGAAATGAATAATTTTTTTCCCTCTGGAATCATAGAATTGTTTCAGTTGGAAGAGACCTCTAAGATCGAGTCCAACTGTTTTAACTCTGTGTTTTAATGTATGCATATGAGCCCCATTATAAATTGAAAACTTCCTATGCCTGTGAAGTTTCATTAAGAGCTTGCTGCTTTACCTCTAATGGGATTTTCCTGGGTGCTTAATGAATTTGACAAAAATAAGTAATCCAGTACTCTGAACACGTATCAAGGGGCTGACCTCCCTCCCCCCATCATCTTGTGTGCATTGATCTTCCTGCTTTGCGAGTACATGCATTCACTTCAGTGTTTGGGTAGTTGGGGTGTCTCCACACTTGGGGTTTAGTAACCAAGCAGAAAAAAACCTGAGAGCTAGATCCAGCAGCCTTTTCATTTCCCTTTCAAAGGGAGATTGCGCAGTCTGTGAGGCAGTAATTTGAGGTACAAATTAAAGTTCAAAAAATGGACATCATCAAAGCAAACGGCGTTATGGACATCGTATTGCGGTGTTTTGATGACCTCAGGAACCACTTGGTCCCCATTCTTGTGGTTAGAATGATGTGAGCGTGGTGTGTGTGTGTGTGTGTGAGTGCGGGCACCCTTACATCTCGGGAGGGAACTGCATGCACATACTAAGGAAATACTTTGACCACATAACCACGACTACAGAACGAGTTGTTTCTGAAATGCTGCCTGTGTCTGTTAACTCTCCTAAAACCCCTCCTGTAGTTCTTAAATGTTGCATAATCTGCCTTTGCAACCATTCTCCTCTTCATTGTTTGAAATGCATCATTCTCTTTGCTACAACCTGTGGATGAATGTTTTGCCCTCGCTAGAAACTCCTTTGAAAGCTTCGCCGTCTTAGTGCTTCCTCGTCTTTTTTTTTTCATGCTCTTATTTGATTTCAGAGACTGTCTGTGAGAACAGGTTTTTTTTGGGGGTGCATGGCAAGATGGTGATAAAGGATTACTTGATTTTAATTGCAGAACTTATGTCAAGTAATAATTTTTGGCAAAGCAGCTCAATTTGTCATGGGTTATATTAAACGTTTAAGGAAAGTTTCCCTCATTATGTGAAACTGCTGCTCGATTTGTTGATTTAAAAATAGCTGTGCTGTAAGTCACATTGTGAATATAAACTGAACTATGCAAAACTCACTGTGTGTTCTCTTATGTGATCTTTTAAACCAAGCTTAGTTCAGTGTAGCTGATGTGCTGATTATGAAAAGATTAGTCTAACCAGAACATGCCCCACTTGTGCATTCCTGTGCAGAGTCTCAGCTATAAAGGCTTAAATATAGGTTCAGGTTGTGCTGGTGTAACTTCTTTGTGTTAACACACTCTCAATCGTGGCATGTATGCTTAGCTGACTGTGGGATTCTTTCAGTTGGTACTGTTGTGTGAGATGAATGGGTGTGAGTCTTTCCTTTTATGAAAACAGGAATAAAAATGATGAAATATGTAGTAATTCGTATCTCAGTTATTTTGGTGCCAGCTGTGTGAGCATCTTCACTGCAAAGTGTCTGTTTTGACTTTTGGTAACAAATCAATCATTTCCCCCCTCCCCTTTCCAGAAAACAGGTCACTCCTTTGCACTAACTGAAAGCATAAATGACAACCAGATTAATGTGATTGTTTTCTTTGTAAGCAAGCTCTTAGTAGCTATGCTTTGATAGCCATTTGGCGTCAGAGCTGTTATGTGGGATGCCAAATTCTCTTGCTCGGTGTTGCAGTTTCCTGGAGGAGTAGATGTGGCAACAGGATGTTGGTAAAGAACAGGAAACTACTTGAATTTGCTACTTATGCCATGCAAATAAAGTCTTACTACCGGCCCATGTGTAGTAACTCAGTGTTGACTTCTCTTATTGACAGAAGCAGTTGCAGAATGTGGAGCTTCATATGCATGCTTTGTCGGGGGGGGCTGCACTGATACTGGAGTAACAGAGGGTACACAGGCTGCTTAGGTGGTTGTTAAACCACTCTTTAAGATTTGACAGTTGACTCCAGCTGGCTTTCTTATTCAGAGTGGATTTCTGCTAGCACTCAGTTCTGTGTCAGTTCTCCTGATGAGCAGGGAGCATCTGGGTGTTCTGCCGCCAGAGCCAAAAAGCACCACAACCAGAAATGCTGATTAGACCCAGCTTCACCTCACTGCCAGTTAAATGTGGATGAGCCAGCTTTCCTTTCCCAATCCAAGTGGAAATGTGGTTTTAAAAAAGAAAATTCATGTACTTCGAGCTGGCAATGCTAATGAAAAAGGAGAGGAATAATCTTACTTGCTTTTATTACAGATTCTTTCCTCTCTTCTTTCTACTATAGCAGTTCAGAAGCACAGAAGCCTCCTTCACATGGAGCCATACCTAACACCAGCTTTGGTTTATATATCTTTGGTTGCTTCTAGGAGTTTCTAGAGGTTATAGACTCATGGCTAGAATATCCACTTCAGGATTCCTACTTGAAAGAAAGAAAAGTAGGAAAGCTAACTATGCTGTAGGGCATAGTCCATAGTGTGATGGGTGGTTCAAGTCTCCCTTGTCTTAAAATTGCATATGTTTAGGACAGGCAGTAAATGCCTAAGAAGCCCATTGAGCTTGTGCAGTGCTTTCTGACTGCTGAAATTGGTAGCTTTTAAATGTTGGTTTGTGCATTTAAAGTGGCTGGTGAGCAGTAATATAACCGACTGGCACAAGAAACAGGGAGAGTCAGAGTTCTAGCTGTCATTTTGCAGTAGTTTGTTTTGGACAAGTCTGTAAGATGAAAAAGTGGAAGCTTTTTTTTGGTGTGTGTCTTCTGAATGTAGGCTATGAAAAAGCCTTCTTAATGTACTTCCAGACTTGGTTAATCAACTGATTGTGAGTACAAATTATTGTGTGCTCTTAATATGTTCACTTTAGTCAACAATTCAGTATTAACCACTGAACAGTTTTGTCAGGTATTTGTAAGTCTGCCTGTTTCAGTTGACTGCAGACTCCTTATAAAAGCAGACTGAGATGCTTACAGAGCAGATGAATCTCTCACTTAGGTAAATATGAGGAAACCTTTCTA
Organism: Dryobates pubescens; assembly: GCF_014839835.1. NCBI lineage: Eukaryota > Metazoa > Chordata > Aves > Piciformes > Picidae > Dryobates > Dryobates pubescens. The sequence goes on along the minus strand of NC_071615.1, from coordinate 3,362,360 downwards.
CCTGATAGCATAGTCTTTGTTTTCGTAGCACAGATACAGTTTCACTAATGTGTGTTCACTCTTGCCCACAAATGTTTTTTGCTTGTAATTCACATCTTCAATGTCTTTAGAACAGCTCAATAAAATGCATGTGTGCATTCCTTCTGCATGGCACTTAATTTTTATGAAATACATATTTTATTGGACAGTAAAACATTTAAGCATCTTAATGGCCTAATTAATACTCTCTATCCGCTTCTGTCTTGTGTATTTTGCTCTTTGTTACCCTGCTGCTCCTTTTTCATGTCCTCCTGCATTTTTCATCATGAAAATTTCAAGCAGTCTTGAGAGAGCAGCCTGTTAGAAGCCTGTTCTTTGAATATTCAGCAGCTCTAAGTAAGATTTGATTGATAGTCCCTTCCCTCCCTACCCAATCTATTTTTAGTCGTTTAAAAGCGAGTTTAATTTCTTGGGTTCTCATTTGTTATGTATGCATGATTTACTTCAGTGGTTTTCCTCTCTTTTGAGTGTAGCAGATATGTAATTTTCATGTTGTTTGAGGACATCTTGACACTTTGGGGAAAAATAGTGTAGAAATTAATTGGGAGCTCTGCCTTAGCTGAAGGAGCAAAGATGGACAGACTTTGTCTGGTTCTGTTAGTATACGCTGCATGATTGGAATAGGGTAAGTTCTCTTTAAAACACAATGAGGAGGCAAAGAGCCTTGCAGAGGTTTTCTAAGCACTATGGTCTAGTACATCCCTCCTCTTCTGAAATGTAACATCATAGTTGGACCCTTTTTTGTGCTTCATGCCACTTTAAAGAGAGCCTTAGGAAGTGTTCCCACACAAACTCTTTTAATCTTCTATCTCCCTCAAGGCCACAAACAGAAGCCACCAACATTTTGACTAAGCAGGAGTGGACTCCCTGCAGAGCCAGTTTGTGCACTTGCTAAAGGAATTGTTCTTGAGCAACTTACGGCCTTTCCTCTCTCGAGGGCATAAGAACTATGGACTCTTAAACCCTCCGAATCCTGATTGTGTGGGAGGAGAAAAGGACTAGACGCAGAAAGCAAATGGTGTTTCCACCTGATGGGTAGACCAAAAAATGTTTATGCTTTTCATATTCAGTTTGAGGTGTAGCCCAAACTACTAAGGGTAGACTCTTGGTGTGGGAGATGTGCCAACTGCTATTTATTTATTGATCTCTTTCTTTTTTTAATTGTTTCACGGCTTGCATAACCTGGTGGACCTTGGGTTGGCTGCCTGCCCACCATGTGTGAAGGGGTGGTGACTGTCAACAAGCCTGGCAATTGGGTGGCTTTTCCTCCTTCTGCCTTGTCCATTCAGCTGTATAATTATTCTCTCTCTTCTTCTACCGTGTGTCCCTCAGACACTGTGTAATGAGACAAGCCATAACCAAACTGTTCTAGCACTGGGCAGACCTGCCGAGGAAAGCAAAGGCTGGCACATGCTTTGCTGCTGATGTCTTCCTGTATGGGATATTAAGTCAAGGACTGAAGTTTTCCTCAGGCATTCTTAGGAGAAAATTCCTAATGTGTAGTGGTTCAATGAAAGTGTTGCTAACATTCTGTTGTTTGTATAAACAAGGTCTATGCAACCCGGCTGTTAGAAATAGGCGCAATCAAGTAGTTTAGACTTGCACAGGGTCTGTTTACAATTGAGTGTCCCAGCTCAGTGCTTCCCTGCAGACAGAACCACAGAGTGAACTTGGGAAACAAAATTGTTTTGCTTGTCAGTGCTGCCAGATCTGAGGTCTTTTAGTGACAAGCAGTTGCATCCTTTTTTTCAAGTGGTTCACAGTTTCTTCTTAGTGTCATGCTGCTTTCTGCTCCACCAGGTAGTATTGCAAGTGTGAGAACTCCTATTAAAAGAAAGTCTATAGCAGAAAAGGGGTAGAGTCCTGGTCCCCAAAAAGTTGACATTGCAAACTATGAAGGTTCCGGGTAAGGTGCATCTGTTAAAATAAAACATTTCCACAATTCAGTACACTGTCCTGAAGCAAAGGAAGGGGAGCATTAGGATATGCCAGTAACACAACAAGTTAACTATCTAAAATTCCCTGGTTTAAAAATAATGAGTCTGCTGTAGCAGCAGCTTCCATATGTAGCTGTTTTGCAAAAGTCATTGTCACTTCAGTTGGCTAAACTCCTTTCCAGGAAGCAGCCCCTCGGTGTGGTTGTAGATGCTGGCAGGATTGAAAATGTCTTAAGAATTTGGGGATTGTTCTGCATCATTTGCAATCTTAGCCATATCCTGCTAGGTGATCTTTCATAAGCCAGTCCAGCACATCTTCTGAATCACAACAAAATGATTTGCTTTTCCTCTTCTTTAGTAGGAAGATTGTGCCTGGTTGTTCTCTTCTAACCTTTATTTTCAATGTCAGTATTTTGGAGGCTGTAGGTAGCTGTCACTTTGTAGACCTTGCTGTGAGAGATGCCCCTTTAGCCCAAATGTTTTTTGGCTGCGAGTCCAGAAGATGTCAGCTTTTAAAACATTTAAATTGCCCTCAGAGCCACTTTTAAAACAGTCATCCTGGCTTTCTCTGCTGGGTATTGAATGGATTGTGAAATGTCTTCAGAGGGAGTGGAATGGACTTGAGCGAACGTTTCGCAAAGTCTGACTCCATATGGATCACTTTTTATAACGCACATAAATAGTACATTAGCTCTCTCAAATCACTTTCTAAATGAACTGAACCAGCCTCCTAGGAAAATACATCATAGTCATGCTCTGCATGTTAGAGCCCTCTTAGAGCGTCTGATTGAATTCAAAGGTTAGGAGCATCCCACACGCAAGCTTTTTCTGGCATATGTATGTGGGAATTAGGATCTTTTCCCGAGCCTTACAGAGGTGATTTTGTTTTGCATGGCCTTTGCTAATGTCTTTATAGGTAATTACTTAGATTTGGAAGGGAAAGTCTTCTAGATAGCTTCTGAGACCTTTCAAGGAGATGGACTGGCTCCTTGAAAGCAAACCCTGTGGTGGTGAATGACCCATTAGAAGAAAGTTGATGGCATTGCAAATGAGGCTTACAGGAGAATGAAACTGTTGTAGTGTATCCAACAAAGATGCTGAAACAAATGTCCCTCTTTGATGCTTGATTTTTTTAATGAACTGATCTTTTCAAATGGCTAATTTCTCCTCCTCTTCCAGAGTATAAAAAATTCTCAGGGTTCTGAATACTTGAGGTAATAAAGGAAGAGTCTCCCCAAGAAGATGGGAGATAGTATGAAAAGAGGATTAGAATTGAAGTTGCGCGTTGCCTGTGGCAGCTGTGGCCACATTTCTGTGGTGGAAGGGGCAGGGTCTGCCACAAGCTGGAAATTCCCCCTGTGCTGAGCAAAGTTTTAAAATGCTTGATGTTGAGTTAGGTGTGGGAATGAATAACCAGTGCTACTTGCAGAGACCAACTGTGGCACTGCAGTTAGTTCCATGCTGTCACTACATATTTAGTTCTCGGTGTACTGCTTAATGTCTTACTGAAAATGGAACTCTTTGTAGAAGCTGTTAAAGGGAAGTTGCCCAGAGTGTGGGTGCAGGTGGTGCTTTTTTTGGCACTGAGGTAGGTGTTAATTGTGGTTTGTGATCGAAGGAGAAACATACTTAGGTAATTTTTTCTACCAAGATGGGCAAAGAAAATCGTTAATACTGACCTTTTTCATTTTAACCGAGATCGGTGTGAGAAGCAGAAGCTTGGAAAGCTTCTCTGAAGGGCTCTCCAATTTCACTGAAGCAAGGGAGGAGTGAGTGATGCTGGTGATGGCCATGCTCTGCTGAGTCACTTCTTGTGGTCTCTGCTGTGGTAGAATAGAGGGCCAGACTTAGGCTCTTATCTTAAAGTTGGTCTTGGAGGGGGTAGATATTCAGTGCCTTGTAAGTGGGGGGCTAGGCAGCCTATTCTGGTGCAGAAACTGTGGGCAAATGTGTGTGTTGTAGAGGCACATATATTGGTCATTGCTGTGACATCTCTTGAACACCAACTGCATGTCAGACTGCTCACTGCCTGCTGCTGACAGAATAGTCGTGGTCCAGGGATCGAGTGTCATAACTGAGGCTGAGTGGTGTGGTTTGGCAGTACTCCCCTGGGACTGGGGGAAGCAGGACATGAGAAGTCCTACAGGAAGGTGAGATGCTTTATACCTACGAGCACTTGGCAAAGGCCAGGCAAAGCTTACTCCTGATCCAAGACTTTATGCAGTGTCTGCCAGAGGAGAGTTTGCCACCACCTCCTGAAGGTTGGGTGTAGGACGAGGGTGGTGACGGCGGAATGTAGAGATGAGTATCATCCCACTTGGTTTCATACAAGTTGCCTTTCATTGTGCATTTGAATTAACTTAGCGGGACAGGGACTTAGCGAGGGGGTGGATGGAATAACCTTGCTTGTCACTCTGGTGTGTATTGTGTTTTTTCAATAGCATAAAACCTTGGCTGCTGTCAGGCACACACTTGAGGAATATTAATCTCCACAGACTACTTTTTTTCCCCCCTTTCTTCTGTTCCACTCCATGCATGTGCCAATTTGATCTGTACTTTAGCCCTGTTTAATGTATATTTTCTGGTAGGGTTGGGATTTAGTTTTGCTTTGGATTTTTTCCTTTGAAACATCTCACTAGGATCTAAAATGGAGCTGGTTATGAAAACTGAACACTGGGATATGGTATGTAGTTCGTTGCCAGTGTTGTCAGAGAGGCAAGCACATGAAATGAATTTCTGCGTCTTTTAAATATGCCCCAGACTGAGCTAAGTGCTGTGCTGATGAAGAGTCCCCCAGAGCTTTGTGGAAGTGCTGGCATGAGATACATCTTTGCTCTGTCAAAGCAGGGGTGACAAGTGTGGTGTTGATTCTTTTAAGACAGGCACTAGCTGAACAGGACTGAAATCCCCACTTTCAGGGAGCCCATTTTACAGAGGTCTGTAGAAGTCAAGAATGACTAGGCATTCTGAAGCATTTGAACTGGATTTATAAGAGGTACTTAACTCTGCCACCCAGTCTAAACATATCTAGCCCCTCATGAGAGGTTCTGCAGGTCCTAAGTGTACATCAACCATGGCAGCAAGGTGGGCTGCACTTGTGGAGAAGGACAATTGATCCTGCCCCTGTGTTGATTTTCGTGGTGCTAGCACATGCAGTAAGCAGGAGAGGAGGTAATTTTAGCTTGATTAGCACCACAGAAGGGAATCAAGATGACTGCATTGTAGATGGCAGTGGGATGAGATCAACAAGGGTAGTTTATTTCCATGTATCTAAGTGGGTGTTCTGAGCAACTTAATTTTTCCTTTTCTGTTTGTTTTTGGGAGAACCAAGAATGTTAATGCAGTTAGTCCTTGAAATCCTTCTGTGGTCTCAATTCTGGATACTCGAACGCTGTTGGATGGTGGTTGTTTTAAATTAACACCAGGTGCCTGTATTCTGTTCCTCAGCAGTTCCTCGTTTCTCTGCTCTCTGTTACCTGGTTCAGCAGCAAGTGGCAAGCAATTCTCAGAACTGGACTCTCCGTTTTTCCTCTGCTCACCTTTGTTTATATTCTGGAGAATGTTCAAAACTGTTTATAATTAAACATTGCTCAACCAACCAGGTTGGGAATTATTGACATAAAGGAGGCTGGGAGGAGGGAGTTGCTGGCTGGTCATCTGTGTCTGCTTCCAGCTACAGTGATGATGTTGAGGTTGTACACGTGTTTGTGCAACAGCTGTGGTGTGTCAGGCCATGTGGCAGTTTGGGCTGGGTGCCTCCTGCTGCTGCCATACGGGGCCCAAAAGCACAGCAGCAAGAAATTGATCCCTGTCAGCAGTCCTGTTTCCCTTGTTCAACATAGGAAAAGCTCAAGCAAGGAGTATATGTAGGTGATGCCCAAGCTTCCTCTGGAACTTGGGGTTCTGAAAACATCCCATTGCTCTTGAGCAAAGGACCACTATTCTTCTCAGTGGGAGAGGCTTGCACAGCACTGAGGAGGGCAATCAGGCTTTGAAACATGGTAATAGGGTTATGACCTACAGGAGTTTTTAAGCAGGGATGCTTTTAAATAAGGCAGACACCTTAAAAGGTGTCATATGGAAGACAAAGAGCTTCAAGATCATCTTTGAGGTCTTTTCCAGCCTTATTGATTCTGTGATTCTATGGTTCTAAGGTGGAAAGTGAGCACCATTTAGGAGAATATATTCAAATGAATCAGAGTTAGGAAAAAGGTAAGTTATAAAAAGACTCCATCTTTTCCAAAGCTAAAGAAATCTGTTTCCTGGCCCTGATTAGTTACATACAAACTGGAGATGTTAAATAACTGTTTAGCCTTTATGCAGTGTGCTGGGTTTTGCTTGCTTATTTTAAAATCACAGATACTGATGATTTCAGGCTGGGGGGGTGGGGGGGAAAGGAATGCTGACAATATACTAACAAAAATCAACAGATTGATCATCCTAATATGGAGAGGGATTTTTGCAGTTACAAGACTTGATGATGAAAGTGAGATACACACACAAATGTTGCACTTAATTTGCATTTTCTCTGATGATCAAATGTGTGCTGCTTGGTGAAGAAATGGTTAAGACCTTTACAGGCTCGAATACCTGATTAGAGCAGCCATGGTACACAGCCTGTTGTGTGTTACAGAGGCTCTTCACTGTTGTTATTTTTATGTATACAACCACACACACAACAAAATAAGATAATGGGCTTGCTGTGTGTTACAGATGCTATCAGGCACCTGCAGTGCTGATAGCGAAATTCTCTGTGTTGGCAGCCAACATCCCTTAAACAAAAGCATCGTCTGCTCTGTGCCAGCCTACTTCTTCAGCAGCAAACTTTCATATCGAGTTTTTAATGCCAGACCACTCGTTCTGGTGCTTGAAACACCTCCCTGTTCCCAAGTTTCAAAATAAACAGTAGCTTTATGGTTAATTTTAGGCTTCAAGGACAGCTTACTAAACGTTCGCCACAGGTAGCTAGCTGTTGACATCCCTTGAAATGCAACTGCAAGGTTTTTCCTCTGCTGTCATTCTACTGCAAGGGCTGATAAATGAGATGGACTTTAACTGACTGGCAGAGTGGTGTTGGGTTATGACATGGCTTACCATCTGACACACAGGAAAAAGCTCACTGTATCTTAAGTTTGCCCAGACGCATGAAGTTGTTTATAGTAAGGTCTACACAAGAGAACAGAGCAGCCTCTGTAATGGTGTGGTAGAAATAGGGCCAGAATTCACCTTCAGGAGACTTTAATTAAATACAATTTAAATTAGCCAAAGAAAACCTCAACCAAGACTGATGAAAAGATAGATGTCACTGATACTGCAGATGAATTTATATTGATGTAAAACTGCATCTGATTTTTGTGGGTATAGGTAAGACCTTCATGGCTTAGGATGTTTAACACGCTGGCAGACCTGAGTTAGAGCCTGTGATGCTTCAGGTTGGCTGTACTCCATGTATTCTGCCCTACGTGCTGCTGAACTGCAGCTTGCTTGTTTGTAAAGGAGTAGGAGTGCTCAGGAGCGAAAGAAGAATTTGTCTTTGATAGTGAGCCCTGTGCCTAGCACTCCAGGTTTGGAGTGAATGGCATATTTTGATGTTGACTCCGCTGTTTTGAAACAGGAAGCTAACTGAGGTATCATCATAGCAGCACTTCTTTGTCTCTTTATGCCTGGTTGATGGGCACCAAGTAGCTCCCATGTGGTCTTTTCATGACCTTTACGGTGGGCTTTACAGAGTCGCTGATCAAGGTACCAAAACTCTGCCTTCATAGAATCAATAAGGTTGGGAGAGACCTCAAAGATCATCAAGTCCAACCTGTCACCCAAGACCTCATGACTACTAAACCATGGCACCAAGTGCTTTAGTCACTGTTTCCCTCTGCATCCAATAAAAGCCCGTTAGTGATACTATTTTGATTTTACCAAGGCTTGGTTTCTGAAATCATCTCACATATTTATAATCTCTCTGGCAACAATTATCAGGATTTTTCTGGATTAGCTTTAACATAAGTGTTTATAGTTGGGGAGGTGGTTCTGTTTTAAATAGAGGGGTGAATGAATCCCTAGTCAGGGGTGGATTGAATGGTGCTCCACTGAGTTTGTAAATAAGTGGTGATATTTCAGGAGTATCCCTCAGCTGCTTTGTTTTAGGCATTAAAAGAATGAAAAGACTCTACTGACTGGCTTACAGTGCTTTCTGCCTGCAAGGTTTCAGAAAGATCATGTTTGAAACTGCACATTCCTGGCCCTTTGCACTCCCAGTAGCTTTCTGAGTGAGACCAGAGCAGCTTCTGGTAGCTTTTTATTTTTTGCACTGGAGTGAGCAGGATTGCTACAGACCCACCCTCCAAAGCTGGGGATGTGGAAAAGACCTGTCCATAAAGTGAATTTCCCAGGCAGGGTGGTGACTTGCTGTAAGTAACCTCCTACCGTTCCTGCTGGCTCTCCCATTAGCTGATGGAAACACCTTTCTCAGCAATTTGGTCATTTCTTTCGTGTTCTTCTGTGAGATGCTATTTCTGAATTTATTCCAGGACCTTGTTGTGGAATTTCATTACATTGAAAAAATTACAACTACAATATCTTATGTGGTTTGGTGTTTGGGGTTGTTTTTATTTTCCCCTTTCCTGTGCTTTAGCTCCCAAAGGGGAGAGTCTGCAAGTGAAAGCTGAGACAATCTCAATTCAAAGAGTAAAACCAGAACAACATTGAAGAGATGCAAGGTATATAAAAATACAGCTCTTCAGTCTTCACTACTAATTCTCCAGTGTGAAACAGCCTTGAGTGTTCTCACTTGACTGAACAATTAACTGTTTCTGTCAGTGGTGGCTGATCGATTTGTCGGTTTGGTCTGCGACAGCAATTAAAGGGTTTGTTAGGTAAGAAATTGTACCAATTGAACCAAACCACCATTCTGCTCTTCTTTGGGTTGAGCTTCTGGCATGTCTTTACCTTTTTAGCCTTCCTGATCAGCCTCGGGGTGCTTATGCTCTTCCCCCTCTACCAGCTCCTTGGCTCAGTTTCACTCACTGCCTTTTCCAGGATGGGCAGCGGCTGAGACCTTGCTGTTTGTCAGCATTTCGAGGTGGGATGTTTGCAGAGACTGGAGAGACCAAAATTGTGTGTGTGTGTCTGTGTGTGCATGGTGCTGGCAGGGAGAGAAATCCTGGAGTCTGCCCAAAGTCTTCTGTGAACCTTGCTGTCTTCAAAGGAGCTTGCTAAAATACCTATTTGAGAATCCGCCTGTGCGTGGAAGCGTTTCTCGATGTGTTAGAACCTTGATGAAATGGCATAAAGGGAAGCCCTGTGCAACGGAGCTCAATAGAAACATTCATTACAGCTAATTTACTGGGTGCTTTTTAAGAGACATAGCTATTCATAAGTTGTGGTTTTGCCTGATGCTGCTGGTAGTATTTGTTTTAAATAGATACACTTGCCTGCACACGCTCTTTGCCCATCTGAAATCTTGTCAGGCTGTCTTGGAAACCTTGTTTGAAACACGGGAATATGCCGTGTTAGGCAAATCTCAGTGTAACCTGTGGAGCCTTCTCATTAAAGGAAAAATCCTTTATGCTGTGCATGGTTCCACCTCAATGGTATCAGGGAGCTTAAGGAAAAGATCTTGTCTGTGCCAGAGAAATGGCAATTTGAATTTTTTTCAGAAGCATTGTCCTTGTTCAGCCATCTTACCACGCTTGCCTTTCTCAAGGGCAGACAGCAAATAAACTCTGAAGGGGTGGGGGGACTAGAAAGCACTTACTTTGCAGCATACAGAGCCTGTGTATCACGTCCCCATTGACCACAAACCCGCTCCTGCTGACTGACCTGCCAGTTGCTATGGGAGAATTGCCATGGGGAAGGGACCACAGGACACACTTGTTGGAACGAAGGAAACATTTTCAGTCTTTGGCCCTCTTGCGTACAGCTGAGTGACTCTGGGCTTGAGATACGCTGAATCCCCCAAAACTGTGACTGTTCCATTTCAGGAACTTTAGAAAATTTCCATCTTTTAGGCACGTGATGGCTGATGTGATTTACCTGAGAAAGACCCAGGGCTTTTCTCAGAATGAATGAGTTGCATTTCCTTTTCTTCTGAAAGGAGAAGGTAGTGTTTGGATCATGCGATGCTTAAATCCGAGTCCGTGGTTGCCAGCTCTGTTTTCTTCTGATCTTACAAATCTACAGCATTTTGCTGGTACCTCTTCCTTTCCTTTCTCCCCTTGAGACTTGTCCCTTCCACCTTCTCTGTTGGTGTTTGTGTTGCCGTGGGGAAGGCAAGATAAGGGATTTGATTACCTGACAGCTTACTCCCAACAGAGAAAGAAATTACTTCTTTCAGCTCCCTGGTTTGACTTGCTGTGCAGTGGTCTGGATGGTACTACTGGCAGACACTGAAAGGAAATGGCTAAGGGGAAAGGGTGGTGGTGAGGGTAAAAGAAATGCCTCCTACAGCAGAGAAACAGGTTTAAATTGTGTTAAGATAAATCTGTGTGAGATTAAGATGCAGTTGTTATCTCTTTGTGGAGAAGATGTGAGGAAGAGAAAACCAGTGGGCAGTCTGCATGAGCTGCAGAGTTGTCCAGTTACTCATCCCAGTGAGTTCAGGGTGACCATGGGAAGAGGAGGATTTCCAGTCAGCTCAGATGCATTTGAGAGGATGGACAGAAAATTGTTGCAGTAATGTGGAATCACAGGCTAGCTGGTACTAATTCCACTGAATAGGGTATGAGGCATTCCAGATGGCTTCAGTGTGAGTTTGCCTTTACTAAAACCCAGTTTACATTAGCTCTAGTCCAGGGACAATGCCTAGGAAGTGTTTAACTCCAGGGACCCCAGTACATTGAAGTTGAACTGTTTGTGCATCTGGTGCAACAGGGAAATGGAAATAGTTGCTGATACTCTTTCTGGAAAAGGTTCCCTACAGAAGAAAATTAACATTCATGAGGTAGAAGACAGACCACTCTCTCTTGAATTCAGCTAATTGTTTCAAACCTGAGCTCGCTCACATATGCACCCGGACAATGTTAGTTCAGTCTGGGCTGATGTATGCATTTTTGGTGTATCTGCCACGTTAGGCAGTAATAGTGTGTATCAAATAAAGTGATTGTGTTTAGAAAGCATGCCAGGCAAGTCATCTGTGAGCTCAGGGGAGCTGGGAGGTTAGAAACCAGTCCTCCTGATCTAAACTCCCATTGTGACTTAGAGAGCAAACATGGCCAAACATTTCAATGGGTCGCTTTGTCTTTTCAGCAGTGACAGAGATTGCCTGGCTCCTTTGTTTGCAGATCATCTCAGTGCTTTCTAAATCTGGTTTTCCTTCAGCTGTTACAAACACCAACGGCAGCTTTTACAGCTTTTCCTCTAATTAAACAATAGTGGATAATACCAAAGGCGGCGTTGCAGGGCGCTCTGCAGTTTATTTCCTTGTCCTGCTGATGCCTGGCAACATTCTTGCCTTGCTTGTCTTCAGCTTGAGTTGATTCCTTGCAGCAGGAAGAACAAATGTGGGTTGTGTGCTTCACCATTTACTTGCAGGCCCTTTGCTTATCTCTTTATGAATGCACCAAATGATTTTGCCAACCATCTTGTAACAGGTATTTCTTGTTTGAGAAAGGACTTCAGGGGTAGGCCTTCAGTAGGATTTCTGTGTTAAATCTGCTCAGATCAGCAGAGCAATTGAAAAGGAAACAGCAAATGTTGAAAACTCATTACTTCTAAGGCTGTGGTAACCTCCAAAATGAACAAAGCACTCTTAAAAACCTGGCAGTTATGCTGTCTGTGTCCCCAGCCTGAAGAGATGTGTAAAGAAAAGAATTGTAATGACTCTTAAATTGCCATGGTGATAGGTACATGCTTGTTTTGCAATGTGTATTTAGACTTAAGAGAATAAGATCTATTTGTCTTCGCTCCTGCAGAACTCTTTCTGTAGTCTCAGTGCAATTAACTTTTTCATTTGGAATGCAGATAGCCCTAGCCAAGTGGATGATATAACTGGTTTTGTATTGGTATTTCGTACAAAGTGCTATTTAGGGGAAAAGAAAACCTGGAGAAGGGAGTGGAACAGGAAATGTTGGATGATTTTATTATTATTATTACTTTATTATGAAGGAGGGGTGAACAGTACCTAATCTCCTGTGACAGCTCAGACAGCTTTCAGCGCTGCTTGTATGGTTTTATGACATTCATTCAAACTAAAGTTCATTTTAATTCACTTCTGATTGAAAGGTGGCTCTGTTACTCATGTTTTTGCCCACCTTGCTGCTTCAAACATCTGTACTTCCAGCAAAACAACCATTTTGAGCACAATGCTGCTGATGATTATTCCTCCTGGGGTCTGAAGGTCTGTTGTTTGTTTTGTTGTGGGGTGGGTTTTTTTTGTGAAGATGGAGGAAATTGATTTGGCTGTTTTGGTTACTGAAACGGGAGGGAAATCCTTCTAAATATTTTGCAGTGGAATTGTGTTGATTTGTGCTGGGTCCTGCAGGGAGGCTCGCCACAGAAAGGCAGAAGTTTGGAAGGGTGCTGTTGTCCCTGGGCAGAGTGCAGCCCCACAAAGCACCAAATCCTGGTCATTGAATGTTCCCAGCTCAGCTGATTTGCAGTGGTCACAGCGGTTATCACAGCCTTGTTTTTGAAGAAATGGAAATCTGAGGTAGTTGTTCTTGTCTGGGTTTGCTTATCTCTCCATGGGCAGGCCTTCAGGGCTTAGATACTTGTTTGGTTAAGTGAAGCAAATTCTTATCTTTTTCTAACCAAATTTAGTTCGTTATTGGGTGCTCCGGTGCCTAAACTTTCCCAGTGAGTCTTTCATGTTGGCTGAGGCACCTCCTTGCAGACTGCTTCAAAGTATTATGGGAAGAGGGAGTGGATTTATGACTTAATGGGGGCTTGATTTTCATAGATGCGTGCATGTGCGTCTTCCCTTAGCTGATTACAGAAGGCAAAGAAAATCAGTAACGGGAGGTAATTTGGGCACTTCTCTGTAAGAGCTGCTGTGTACAGTACCTGCACACTGCTTGTGGCCTGGAATGTTGGTATTCAGCCTACATGTTGACTGAAAAGGTGAGAAGTAACCACCTTGCCCTCCAGTGAAATCATGTCAGGTACCTTGAAATAACTGGTAATGGTAATGGCCTGACAAAGATGTCTGAGAGCAAATTCTCACTTGTGTTGAGAAACTCAGTGTGGTTTTGGAATGCTGTGCATGGGAATAACTCTGTATTCATTCTTCTGGGTGAACTATATGTAATTGACACAAAACAAGTTGGTTTCAGAGACCACAAAGGTCACGAGGAAAGAGCCGCTGTCTGGGACATGTTGTTTGGGCTCTTTTTTACAAGGCTTTTGATGTGGGCACCTTTGGTCAAACTTTAGCTAGAAATGGCATCGTTTTTTCATCATCTAAGTGCTGCCCTTTGTATCCAAGACATTTGCTGGTTGTAGAGATAACTGCCTCATCCAGAGAGTTGGGCTGCTGTCCCTTCACATACAGTCATGGAATCGGTCAGGTTGCAAAAGACCAAGATCAAAACCAGTCATTAACCCAGCACTGCCAAGTCACCACTAAACCATGTCCCTCAGCACCACATCAGTACTGTCTTTTCAGTCCCTCCAGGGAGATGGGGACTTTACCACTTCCCTTGGCAGCCTGTTCATGGCTCAACAACCATTTTGGAAGAAATTGTTCCTGATGTCCTATGTAAACTTCCCCTGGCACAGCTTGAGGTCATTTCCCGTTGTCCTATTGCTTTCTCCTTGGTAGAAGACACCAACCCTCACCTGACCTGAACCTCCTTTCAGGAGGGTCTCCCCAGACCTGCCTTCTTTCCAGGCTAAACAATCCCAGTTTCCTCAGCTGCTCTCCCTAAGACTTGTTCTCTAGACCCTTCACCAGCTTTGTTACACTTCTCTAGACATGCTGCAGCACCTGCATGTCCTTCTTGTAGTGAGCAGCCCAATCCTACACCAGACATTCACAGTGCAGCATCACCAGCGCCAAACACAGGGATTATTCCTGGTCCTGCTGACCACTCTGTTGCTGATACAAATTGAGAGTGGCGAAGGGAAAGGTCTGTGCAACAGATGCTGCTGGTGCGTTTACTCCTCCAACATTCAGGAATAACAAGACTTCATGAGTTTTGGCACAATGAAATAGACAAAGATGGCACCAGTTTGAGTGCCAGCCTACTTTTCCTGGGACCACAAGGATCATCTAGTTCCAACCCCCCTGCCATGGACAGGGATACCTCACACTAGATCAGGCTGGCCAGAGCCTCATCCAGCCTGGTCTTAAACACCTCCAGGGATGGGGCCTCAACCACCTCCCTGGACAACCCATTCCAGAGCTTCACCACTCTCATGGTGAAGAGCTTCTTCCTCACCTCCAGTCTGAATCTTCCTACCTCCAGCTTCATTCCATTCCCCTTAGTCCTATCACTACCCGATATCCTGAGAAGTCCCTCCCCAGCCTTCTTGTAGGCTCCCCTCAGATACTGGAAGGCCACAATAAGGTCACCTTCTTTTCTCCAGGCTGAACAGCCCCAACTCCTTCAGTCTGTCCTCATAGGAGAGGTGCTCCAGCCCTCTGATCATCCTTGTGGCCCTTCTCTGGACACCTTCCCTCTTGTAATAGGGGCTCCAGAACTGGATGCAGTACTCCAGTTGGGGTCTCACCAGAGCTGAATAGAGGGAGAGAATCCCCTCCCTGGCCCTGCTGGCCACACTTCTCTTGATGCAGCCCAGGATCTGATTGGCTTTCTGGGCTGCAAGTGCACACTGAGAGCTCCTGTTGAGCTTCTCCTACACCAGCACCCCCACATCCCTCTCCTCAGGGCTGCTTTCCAGCCAGTCACTGCCCAGCCTGGATTTGTGCCTGGGATTGCCTCCGCCCAGCTGCAGGACCCTGCGCTTGGTCTTGTTGAACCTCATGAGGTTGGCTTGTGCCCACCTCTCCAGCCTGTCAAGGTATGATCGTGTGCAATGTAACCTGATGTTTTATACTGTATTTTGTAATTTTGTATATTGCATAATCCATAAATGCTGTGCCAGGGTTTATATATGCTTTATGTGGGTGATATATTTTATATATTTCACCTTGGCTTTTTCATGATTTGTCTATTTTGTCACTGTGCTTTACCACAGTGTAAATGCAAAGCCATAAATCCAGCACAGCTTGCTGTCTCCTGTCAAAAAATCCTTAAATAGCCTTTACTTTCTCTTCTGTAGCAGATCTTAGCAGAATTCATCTGCTGCTGAGCAGCAGTCAGGGTGCTCTAACAAAGAAATCGGTGACTGTAATAGCTTCTATTAAAGCTGGTACTGTGTTTTGGACATCTCTGTGCCCTTTGCAATACTGAGTAAAAGGTGCTCTGAGGAGGGGCCAAATATTTGCTCTTTGTAGAGCCATGCAGGGCATGAAGTCATTGTTTGTTGTTGTTTTTTGGTTGTTTTTTACCTAAACATTTTTCCTGAAGTCTGCTTTCGGGTTGACTATTTACACAAAGTCGAGTGTTTCCTAGCAGTATTTGCAGACCTTATGTAGATGAAATACTTGTGGTCACTGTCCCTGGTTGACCACAACACAGATGCCCAGTAGTAGAGGTGCTGTGGTATCAGTGTGAGGAGCTTGCCCAGGGAACTTTTGTTTAAAACCCCAAAATTCCAGCAATATCTTTTATATCATAGAGTTGTTAGGGTTGGAAGGGACCTCAAGGACCATCTAGGTCCAACCCCCTGCCATGGACAGGGACCCCTCTCACTAAATAAGGTTGCTCAGAGCCACATCCAGCCTGGCCTTAAAAACTTCCAGGGATGGGGCTTCTACCACCTCCCTGGGCAACCTGTGCCAGTGTCTCACCACCCTCATGGGGAAGAACTTCTTCCTATCATCCAATCTGAATCTACCCATTTCTATTTTTTTTCCATTCCCCCCAGTCCTATCATTACCTGACACTAAAACATCCCTCCCCAGCTTTCTTGTAGGCCCCCTTAAGATACTGGAAGGCCACAGCAAGGTCTCCTTGGAGCCTTCTTTTCTCCAGGCTGAACAGCCACAACTCCCTCAGTCTGTCCTCATAGCAGAGGAGCTCCAGCCCTCTGATCATCCTCTTGGCCCTTCTCTGGAGACCTTCCAGCACCTCTAGATCCTTCCTGTAATAGAGGCTTCAGAACTGGACGCAGTACTCCAGGTGGGGTCTCACCAGGGCAGAGTAGAGGGGGAGAAGAGTGAAGTAGAGGGGGAGTAACCATGTGTGGCATGTGCACTCCTCTTCTTCCCCATGGTCTCCAATGTATATATAGCATGCATTCACCAACTGCTCTGGGCTCTATGAACCCAAGCATGCAGCAGGGAGTCAGCAATCCATTTTCTTTTCCTTTCTCCAGCCTGTAATGTAATAAAGCAAGAATTGTTTCTATGCAGCTGAGGGAGGATGGGGGGAGGTATTTTGTGTGGTTCAATTTCAACACAAACTAAAAAAAAAAGCCAAAAACCTTTCTATTTTCACTGTCTTGCAAGGCATCCTAAAAAACTGGGAATCTTTTTCCATAAGGAATTAATGTGTGCAACATACTACACTAATGAGCTTATACAGCCAGGGAGTGCAGGATGTACATGTCTGTAGCAGGTTATCAAGCAAAACTCAGCAGTTCTGGAGCTGAAGATTCCTGCCTTCAAGACCAAGAGATTTTGCAGACCATTGCCTTACCCCTCTAATCAGCAGCAACATTCAGAAGTTGCCTCTCAGGCACCCTTGGAAATACCAGTTAACTTCATTATGCTTTTTGTCTTGAGTCTAATCTATGCTTTCAGATGGATCTTTTTCTCATGATGGAAATGCTAAGCAGTGGTAGCCATTACCGTGCATCTCTGATAGGGATCATGCAACATGGATCAAATAGTCTTAACTCAGCTTAAATAACTCAAAATACACACAGGAATCCTGAGGAATGTGTGCTCAGTTTGGCTTGGGCTGTCTGTCCTGTTTATTTTCTCTAGAAGTAAAAATCTCATAGGCTTAAATCTTTTGCAGATGTGTCTGACTCCTCGCTAGAACAGCCTGATATGATTTGATTTTTCTCCCTTTTTGGCCAGAAAGAGGTTAATTAAGGGAACAATTAATCTCATTAAAACTGCATTCAGGTTCACTGTAATGAAAAGTGTGCTTCCTGGGACAAGATGAGTCAGAAATCATGCTTTTCTGACTTCTCATTGACACAGTTCTCCGGTGTTACTCTGCTGATGTGAAGCGGTGTCCAGGGCTGTGCTGTTGTCACTGTTTGCATTGCTGTGGTGGTTGTGATAGAGACTAGAACAATAACGCTAGCCCCAGGCACCTTCTCACCCCTGAGGGAGGGGAGGAGTTCTGCAGGAATTTACAATCTATTTTGCATTACATTTCCATTTCTTGTGTCCCAGGTTTTTACAGCAATAAAAGCATAAATTCCAGTAAGTCACCCCCACCTTGACTTTGCCAGCAGTGTCAGTAGTGGAAGCTGGCACAGACCAAGCTGTAGAAGCTTTCTAAAGCTCTGAGCAGCTTTGTGTGTTTTAACTCTGATTTTTGTGGTTCTTTATAAAGTGGCCCTGTACATGCTAGCTGGCATCCTCTGTGAAAGCTGGTTGTATGTCCTGAGTTCTGCTTCAGTGGATTGGGAAGCCTGTCTCTACAAACAAAACCACATCAGCCAACAAATTGTTTGCTTGTGTAGTCAGCCCAGCCCAGCTTCTCTGTTCCTCTTCCCGCTTCCAGGCTGAGATTGTGGGTAAGTCACATGGCTGGATCAGATAGCTGTGGGAGGCTCTCAAGGAAAAGCACTGTTAGATGGGCCTCTTCAGTGCACGTTTGCTGGGTTAGTTTAGATTTCATATTTCAGGTTGAGTCACAATTTTGGAAGAGTAACAACTTTTTCTCCAGATTGCCTCTACTCACAGACTGATGGGGCTGCCTCACGGCTTTAGGGTGCAGGTAGCACCTTCTTATCTAACATTTCAGCATCAGTAAGTGGAGTGGAGTTGAAGAGTTAGTTGCATCGTGACCTGGAGGCAGTAGCCTGGAGGAGATGTGGATCTTGTGTTACTGGGTGCTTCTGAAAAGGAAGACTTAAGTGGCACTGGGATAGAGCCCCATACTACCGTGAAGCTGCAGTGGGAATCTTCTGGCCTCAATAGTGCTGCAAAACAGCCTTAGGCTCGGTGTGGTCAGACCTGTTGGGATCAACAGCAGGTTGGGATCACACTGAACACTGTTAAACAAGGACTTACTTGTCCTTGACTCAGATGCTGAAAAATGCTGAGCACCTGGTTACAGCAGAGAATTCCATTACTCTGTGAAAGAAAGCTCAGCTGAGGGCTTGAGAAATGATGCAGCTTTGCTCATAGTGGTATTGAGCTTTGATCTGTGTGATGCTTATGCATTCTCTGCTTTTTTTCCTATAAGCAAATCCATGCAGCAGTATGAAATCCAGAGTGGTGGCTGAACAGCCTTGCTTTAGCTTCACCTTGGTAAACAGAGTGCCTGCTGCTGGCGTTGTGAGTCCAGGCCACTGAATGCTGAGCCAGCTCGTTGGAGAAATGAGGTGGGGAGGGCTGGAGCACTTTGCCTATGGGGACAGGCTGCGAGAGTTGGGGCTGTTCAGCCTGGAGAAGAGAAGGCTCTGGGAAGACCTCATAGCAGCCTTCCAGTACCCGAAGGGGATGTACAAGTTGGAACTTGATGGTCTTTAGTTCCCTTCCAACCCAAAGCATTCCACGATTCCGTGTTTCTCGGCACTTGTGTCACTCGTGGCATTAAGGTGAGGCGGTCACAGAGACAGATTTACTTGCTGCCCACCTTCTGTCACCTGGCAGGATTCAGTGCTGCACTGGTTAAAAGACGTGAGTTCAGCCTACGCCAGCACTTAGAGCGCTACACCAACACTGCTGAGTCTCTGCTTTGCCTTCTCTAGCCGAGACGCTGGAGGCCAGCACAATTACTGTGCACTGCTGGCCTTTCCCACGGTGAAACCTGCTTTTTATTTCCTGCTGCTTTAACCTTAGTGTCAGTGAAATGATCCCTGGAAAGCTTTTATTGATTGCACATTATTGTCTAATTAAAGTGCAATAAGAATTGCAGAACACTCACTCTTGCAGCCCTGTGCCTGTTGCAGGCACCAGAAATGGGAATGCTTTCTGTTCAGGCATGGAAAATGGCAGTGCTTATTTCCCTTTGAATTTCCCAGCATCTTCTGAAGGCTGTACTTGTAGGGGGGTGATTATTTCTTTTTTTTTTCTTTTTTTTTTTTTTTTCCCCCTAAATAGCAATTGGAAAAAAGTGTTACTTAGGGAAGAAATGAGGCCCTGTAGCCTTGTAGGGGCCCCGTTTTGACCCTGCTTGCTAGCTATAGCCTATGTTCTCTAAAGGGAGGCACTTCTAAATGAATGGATTTTCATCTGAAGCCTGCTAGACGGTCCTTTAGCATCCTCTAGGGGGGTATAAATGGATACTAGTGACACAATATGTACAGACTCGGTCTTTGCATATACAATATGCAGAGGCCAGTTTGTCAATAGTGCTGCCTGGTCTTACCTGGAGGCTGTTTATTGCTCTGTCTGGACTTTATGGCTCTTTTGCTCCGTGTTGCCTGTGGTTTGATTCTTTCTAGTAACTTTTATCTTCCTGAGTTATGTGCAAAGAGCTAATAAAAGATAAATCCTAGTCCTTGATCCAGCAGGAACCCAAGTGTTTGTCATTATAGTTCTGCATCTTGCGTAGTCATTGACTGAATGCATGGCCTTGGGGAAATCACTTAACTTACTCAAATCTTTAGTTTGCAGCCAGTCACTAGGTCGCAGATGATACACAGTGATACATTTACAGAGATTTATGAGCGATCAGTAATTCTGTCCAGGACACCGAGCAGAAAGATGCCACAGAGAATGGCGGATTGCTGTGCTAGGAATGAATGGATGACTCAACAGTTGCACCCAGATGCACTGAAGCATGTTTAGTGTTGTGTGTGTGGAACTGACTTTTCCCTTTCTTTCCCCTGCAGATGTACTTTCCGATTCCCTAGCACGGTTATAAAGATTCAGTTCACATCTTTATACCATAAAGAGGAAGCAAAAGAGGAAGCCTCATCGCCTCCCCTTCGGCCACTTTACCCTCAAATATCGCCTCTGAAGATCCACATCCCGGAGCCGGATCTCCGGAGCGTGGTCAGTCCCCTCCCGTCCCCCACAGGCACCATCAGGTAAGATATCAGCTATCCAAAGAGTGCTTTCTGGAAACTCCCATCTGTGTTCTGTGACATCAATCTGTCAGCCCTGTTCTGTTTGGGAGTCTTGGTGCATGATGTGCACCATGAAATGCAAGTTAAACATCTGATGCTGAAAATGATGGAAGGCTGCAAAAAATCTGCTGTGGTGGCTGGAAAGAGGGCATCTGGGCTACTTGTAAGAGCTCAGAGGGTTTAAGGGAGAACTTGAGTGTTAGTTTCACGCTATAGAATTACTGGTCTATCTTTGGCAGTGGAATTAGAAATATCTATCAAGAGCTACCTATATGCATGGGGAAAAGAAAGCAGGCAAATTCTTCCTTTCTATGGTGAGGCCGCCTGTTTTATTTTTATCTCAATAATATTCTGTTGTTGCTGGGTGGTGCCGGTGTTATCTGGACTTAGGGACAAGGGTGGCCATTGGCACGTGGTTTCCTGGGAATAGAAGGAAATGGGGGTAGGATGCTGACCGTGTACTGAGGGGCTGCAGCAATCTGAACGTACATCTGGGCGAGTATCCTGTTTGGTGAATTATCTGATTCACAAACGTGCGGCAGAAATAACCTGAACGCCAAGTTAGTGTCTGCAGTGTTTTCTGGTTTTCTCAGCAGAGTGTTGCTGTAGCAGAGGTAATCTCTTTTAACATTAAAGCTGTCACTTGGGGTATTATAAATTTTAGAAAGTAAACTCGTGTGTAGGATGAGTTGCAAAACGTGCAGGCCTCAGAGCAGTGAGAGTGTACCTGGTAGCAGCAATAGCCTTTGGTGTGCTTGCTTGTCTGTGGAAAGGTACAATACACAAATACCCTCTTACAGTTAGCAGTAATTCAGGGAGTAGTATTCAAATTTAGGTGGCTCAGAGCGACTTCAGTGTCACAAGTGAAGCCAGTTTGGTTTTGCATAGATCTGCAGGCGCTTGCTTGTTTGGGTTTTTCCACCCATCTTGCGGAGCTGCGCAGATGTGCAGCGCAGATACTCGAGAAAGAGGGGGCTGGAGGTAGCTGTGGTTTTAGTCCTCTGTTCAGCCACTGCTTTTAGTTTATATTTAACCTTCTCTTTTTAGATGAAGCTTGTTGCTGGGAGGAGAGGGGGATGGTGCCTTTGCCAACATATGGTAGTTAGTTTCCATTCAGTCATCTTGCGCAAAGCAGCGCAGTGTGGTTTGTGTTACTAACAGAGGCTGTATCTTGCGACTCTGGCATATGCCTGCGACTGATATTTGACTCCCCGAGAATGTTTCTTTTGCATAAGGAGAAAGTGGAAATAGTAGTGTTGAATTGTGCTCAGCCCCTAACGGCGTGTTTACTAACGATGATTAATGATTGCATCCGTTTGTCTTGAGCAGGAGCTAGCCCAGCCAAGACTGCAGAAAACCTCAAAAGACAGCTGAGGTTTCACTTGCCAAACCCCTTTCGTTTCCAAGTTCTTCTTGCAGAGGAGGGGCTGACACGTTTGTAAACATCCCTGCTCGGCCCCTTCAGCCTTCCCCTCTCCCCTGGCAGGGTCCTGCAACCCTGGTACCCCCATAGGCCAGGCTTTGGGAAGTGATTTGGGTGTTTCAGTTGGAGAAAGGGAATGCTCTTGGGGAGCATGCAGCCACACATTCTGACCAGCTGTCTTTTGGAGCAGCTCTCTTCTGTCTCGGTGGTTTCACAGTGGTGGGTGAGACTGGAATGTTGTCCTCTCCCAAGAGGCGAGCAGGGAGGGTTGACAGGAGCTCATCATGGGACCCACACCCCTCTCCCATTGCTGGCTTTGGGAGGTGGTTGCATGAGCTGGGCTCTCCTCCTCCCTCTCCCCCTTCTAGTATTTACTTTCCTAATTTGGTGCGTTTGCCTTGCTCCTCCCTGATTGGCCCATGGAAAATTATTGCAGTTTGGAAATCCTGGGCAGGGTGAAATTTCCTTTTTGGAAAACGGCTCCTGGCCCCCTTTTCCTGCCTCCACCCTGCTGCAGGGCAGGGGCTGTACCTGTGCTCCCATCAGATCCAGCCCTGCCCTCCTGACCCCCAGCCCTGTTCTACCTCCTTGTTTACACTGCAGCTTGCCTCCCTGCAGATTCCCCCCTGCAAGCTTCTGGGCCTTTTTCAGCCTATTTATTTTCCCTCTGCAAAGTGCACCACCTGGAGAGAGAATGAGCTTTGGTTAAACAAAACCAAACCTGCCACCCTCAGCAGCTTTGCAAAGCAAGATTCCTGCTTACTCCTAGGGAGAAATGTGTCCACTGTTTTTGTAGCTAGGTGCTTTATCTCCAGGAGGGGCCCTTTGTAGATGTGTTTTGAATGCTGTTGTACAGCTTTAAGAGAAAATGTTGTCTGGCAGCATGCTGTGAGGATTACACACAGGCATGGCTTATTTTGTCCTGCTTTGAGTTCAAAATTCCTTTTAAAAAAAGTCAGACTTGCATGTTCCAAGAAGTCAAAGGCACTGTGGCTGTAAGAAATCAGTAGGAACAGGCTGCCATTTCACACAACATAACAAGGGGCAGAGTGGCACCAAATCTCCTCACACTGGATTCAGGACATTGAAATGCTGCGTGAAAAACCATGTGTAGCTTGGTTATCAGCTCTGCCTCTAGGGAGGTAAAACTGAGTCACACTTTCAGGAGTTAAAAGATGATCTTTCGGTGCATGGCTTCAAGGTTCTGCAGCTGGCCTTTGGAGGATGCTCTTTGGGTGACACCAGTGACACGATGTTCCTCACCTTTGCTAGAAACACTTAGCTTTGCCTGGATTTGCTCTAGGTCCATGATACCAATGTGAATGTGTTGTGCAATCTGGTTCCCAGAGTGGCTTGTGTGTGGATTGTGAAACAAACCCACAGAGACAAGATGTGATGGAGGAGCCTATTCCTGGTGTCGAAGTCATGCTGAGTTGGAGCTTAGATTTACAGTGTTTGAGTTTCCTTTTTATTATCTTCCAATTGGTGCTAATGCCCCTGTAGTAGCAATTTAACTCACTTTTCCAAATAGCATCTCTCTCCAGCTGCCCCTCAGGGTTGGTTTTCTTAGTATTTATGAAAATTAAAAGATTTTCCTGTATCTCTTTCTCTGTTCTAAACAGCACTTAGTTCTCACTGGTGTGTGTATATATTTTTATATATATATATATGAAGCTACAACAAAGGAATACTAAATGCTGTACTGTGGAGGTCAGTGTCATTATTCATATTTTACAGCTGCTACTTCTGGCTTATCTCTGCACCAGAACAACTGTGGGCTTGAACACTTTGTCTTGTACTCGTTTGTGTTTTCACTGAAAGGGCACCAGATAGTTAGCTCACACACAGTCTTTATCAGTTAGAAAGAAAGAAAAAATTCTTTGGCATGTAGGAGGAGCAGCCATTGGAGCCCTGTGAGCAACCTCTGCTTGAAAAGTGGAGAGCTTCAGTGCTAATGGTTGCACTGGTACCTGCTTGTGGGTGGACCCCAGTTTGTATTTTAATTGTTCGTACTTCACGTGCCTGCCAATGTCCAGCAGTTGCTAGAAGGGTCAACACCTGATTCACAATTACATTAATGCTATGACTCAAAAAATGCCAGGTTGGAAAGGACCCCAAGGATCATCTGGTCCAACCTTTCCAGGTAATAGTGTAGTTTAAATGAGCTGCCCCAGCACCCTGTCAAAGCTGAGTCCTAAAACTGTCCAGCGTAGGGGAATCCACTGCTTCCCTTAGGAGATGATTCCAATGCCATAACTGTTCTCATGGTGAAAGATTTTCTTCTGGAGTCCAATTGGAATCTCCCCAGGAATAACATGTGCCCATTACCCCTTGGCATTTTGATGTAACTCCTTGTAAAAAGGGAGTCTCTGTCCTCATGGTAGGCACCCTTTATGTACTGGTACATGGTAATAAGGTCTCCCCTAAGCTTTCTCTAGGCTGAATGAACCCAGTTCACTCAGCCTTTCATGAAAGATCAGCTGATACCCTTCTGCATCTTTTTTTTTTATAAGCTTGATTAGTAAACCAGAAGATATGAGCTGCATTGCCATGCTTTTATGAGCTGTATTCTCTAAACCTTATTTCCTGTTCTCCTTACTTTCACTGGGCAAAATTAGTTCAGTAGCACACTGCACGCTCCGATAGCGGATTACTCAGAGGCCTGCACTCTGGGAGCTGCAGTTATCTTGGCTTAGCCACCAACTTGTTTTGTGGCCTTTAACAGGTCATTTAAATTCATTGTCTGATTTTTATGCATGCATAGTGTAATTACTACTTTCCAAGAGTGTGTAGTAGATAAATTATGTATTGAGCTTTTATTCCGTAAAGCGTGACAGGATGTGTGTGTCTGAGCCGTGTTACAGTCGACCTGCAAGCTCTGGCTCTGCTTTGATTCTGACTTGGCTTGGAAAAAGGGAATGCTTTTTTTTTTTTTTTTAATAGGCTGTAGGACAGCCTAACAGCACTGTTTCAGAGCACTGGGGATTTAATCTGAACTTGTACGTTTCCTCTAAAGGTATGTGGTGGGAAGCTGATTGAACCCTGACTTCAGCGGGTGCATTCACTCACTGGAACAGAATTACATGAATATTGCCTGCTCTGTTTCATTCCAGCTTCCCAGCTTCACATAGCCCTATTAGCTGTTTAACTGAAAAGCCAGTGAAGAGCTCCAAGGCAGGGTTTTTTTGCAGGCTCTTTTGCATTGTCTCTGTTATCCATTACTTCCTGCATTCGAGGAGAATATATGGCTTGGGTAACTCCCACAATTGGACAGACCAGTGATTATTTTTAATCACCCCTGTCTCCAAACCACAAGCCGTCTGGTGTGATGCACATACATCATGTACGGAAAGCAGCAGGCTACGCTGGGCTCGGGAGTTCCTACTCATACTTACGTCTGATAATGGACCATGTGCTGGAGGAGATGTGCCAAGCCATGTGCTGGAGGAAAGGTTGCAGATGTCACCCGCTACACGAGCACTTCCTCTTCCCCAGATCACTATGAAATGCTCACTGAATCCACGGTGGGAGTGAGCTCACTTCCTTTCAAAGAGGGGAACCACTGGAGCAGAGACAAGTAACAAGGATTTCAACTTTCTCTCACCGTGACTTGTTCGACAGCTTTGTTTTTCTTTAGCGTTGTGCGGGCAGGATAGCTCTCAGATTTCTCCTTTCACATCAAAATACAGCTCGGTTTGGCAGTCTCACCACTTGTGATTGTTTCTGCAACCTGAAACATAAAACATGCAAGGACTTGCCTTTCTTTGAGTTGTGATTTTGGGGCTAGGCTGGGGAAGGAGAGGTTCTCACCCGTTCTTGCTGATTGACATCCCATGGAAATGCTCGTTTTGCAAGCTGAAGTGCTGCACTTTGACCTGATTCTTACCTATTGCACATAAAAAGCATCCCTGGATCTTTCAGTGCCCCTTTTTGTAGCCTCCTGAAAGGGGATGTAGAGGCAGTCTGAGGATTGTGGCATTTCTCTAACCATAGTCCTCCCGCGCAGGGCCACACACCTCCAATTTGTGTTTGAGGAGGAGAGTGGCGAAGATGTCAGGAGCAGGGATTCTTCCTTTGTACTCCAGAGGGCCTTCAGAAAAATTGCCTATTTGGACAGGAATCTGTGCATTGGCAGTGCTGCCAAGGTCGCAACATTTATCCCTGCTATGTGTCTTGTACCTGCTTCACAGATGTGCACCCAGATGTTCTGCAGAGGCACTGCTCACCATAGAATCACAGAATCAATAAGGTTGGAAAAGACCTCAGAGATCATCAAGTCCAACCTGTCACCCAGC
This sequence comes from Dryobates pubescens, assembly GCF_014839835.1. Classification (NCBI taxonomy): domain Eukaryota; kingdom Metazoa; phylum Chordata; class Aves; order Piciformes; family Picidae; genus Dryobates; species Dryobates pubescens. The sequence goes on along the minus strand of NC_071615.1, from coordinate 3,336,405 downwards.
ACCTCATGACTGCTAAACCATGGCACCAAGTGCCACATCCAGTCCCCTCTTGAGCACCTCCAGGGACAGTGACTCCACCACCTCCCTGGGCAGCCCATTCCAGTGGCTAACAACTCTCTCTCTGAAGAACTTTCTCCTCACCTTAAGCCACAAAGCTGGAAATAGATTTTATTTGTTTTATTATTATTATTATTATTATTATGATTATTATTATTATTATTATTATTATTATTATTATTATTATTATTATTATTATTATTATTATTATTATTATTACTTTTATTTTCTTTTTCCTCTTTAGCAATGCAGATTCCAATGCAGGTGAGCAATGGTATGTGAGATCCCAGGTAATCTTTCCTCTTCATCATAGAGGGGATAGGTGCTCTATCCATATACCTGGCTTATGTTAAGCCTCTATAGCTTGATCCCTACAGATACCTTTCTTCCAGAAAGGAATGAAATTCAGTAATGAGGCCCCTTTCCTGCATTCTTGTACTGCCTCTCCTTCTGGGGAAACTGGCACTGGAGTTTGGAAGTGTTTGTGTTCCCAGCTTGTTCATAGACTTGTAATGTGACCATAAATAAACCATTTAACCACTGGCTGATTCATGGGGGGTTTGTTGTTCTTGTTGTTGTTTGTTTGTTTTTCCTCCAGTCTGTGGCCAGGATTGAGGGAATCTTAGAGTGTTTTACATAATCTCATATGTGCTCAGGCAGCAAATCCCTCTGCACCAGTATTCTGCCTCAGATGGATGTCTTTGGGGTAATGCAAGAACACAAAAAAATACTGAGTAATGCTAACTTACTTGCAGTCTGCCCCCACCATTTTCTTGGATCAGGAGCAGGGACTTCCTGACCATGTCTCATAAAGCCCTTGATGGATTCCCTGTCTTCTTCCTTTCCCCAAGACTTCTTGCATTGACACAGACTTTTGTCATCAGCCCTGTCTTACAGCAGTGTCACTACAAGTGTAGAAGCACTGTCTGGTGTTTTGGACATGCTGAGTTTCATTTTGTGTGCTACCCTATCTTCTGTTTCAAGAGGCCAGGAGCTGAACACCTCCTCTTGGCTTTGTTTTTATAGGCTCAGTCCCCTTGCTCCTCAGCTTCTGTCTTAAACTATTTGTTTCCTATATGGAATCTGCTCCATACCTGTGATTGTCCTAGTTATCCTTGTCAGTACCCTCTCTGGCTCTGCTTCATCCTTCAATGTTTTGAAATAAGAGGCAAGTAATTGACAGCATCCTGGGTGTGGGCACACCACACACACAGTGTGGTACATCTTCTTTTTGCACTGTGATTCTTTAAAACAAACTGCTTTTGGACGTTGCAGCAGTAAGTTGGACATGCTCTCCCATAGCTGGTGTTGATAGATTTAGTTGTTGCTAGAAAGTGCTTTGAGCTCAAGAGACTAGATTCCTTTTGGCAAGAGTTGAAAGTGATGCTACAAAGACCTGTTTCATTTTCAATAGCCAGAAGTTCAGTGCTGTGTTTAAAAGACATCCTGCTCCTTACACGGGTGAGTGTGTTGCAGGCACTGCATTCAGTCCTCCTCTTTCTGGCCTCGAGGCTGAAGAAGGGTGAAGTGTTAAATGGAGAACGTGCTGCAGAGGGCTGATGTGATTCAGCACGTGGTTGTAGTCTGAGTCGAAAGCTGAGTCTCAGCCTGGTATTTGGGGAACTGCAGCTCACTGCCTGCCTGCAGTCAGTGTTTCCAGTTGAGATGCTGAATCTGCAGTGGTATCAAAGATCTCGGGGACTTGGGGCATTAGCCATGGTGCCGTAGAATTTAGATACCAGATAAGTATCATAGAATCAGTCAGGGTTAGAAGGGACCACAAGGATCATCTAGTTCCAACCCCCCTGCCATGGGCAGGGACACCCCACACTAGATCAGGCTGGCCAGAGCCTCATCCAGCCTGGCCTTAAACACCTCCAGGGACAACGCCCCAACCACCTCCCTGGACAACCCATTCCAGGGCCTCACCACTCTCATGGTGAAGAACTTCCTCCTTACATCCAGTCTGAATCTCCCCACCTCCGGCTTCACTCCATTCCCCCTAGTCTTATCACCACCTGAGATCCTGAGAAGTCCCTCCCCAGCCCCCTTCAGATACTAGAAGGCCACAATTATGTCACCTCGGAACCTTCCCTTCTCCAGACTGAACAGCCCCAACTCCTTCAACTGCAGATGGTTTGTCTGTGTGCTCTCTGAGTCTTCCAACAGTATAAACCACTTGATTACAGAATGCTTCCTTCCATAACAGACAAGCTTAGCTCAAGTTAGTTTGTATAGCTTGTAAGCCAGGATTGCCTGCACAGAGAGAAGGCATGAATCCCAGCAGCGAGTCAGGGGGTCTGAGAGATGGGTGGAATTGCAGACCTAGCTATGTCTTTCTCAGTAGAAGGTTATAGTATCAAAATGGATCAAGTTATCACCAAATATCAATGCAGTATTAATATCCAACTAATAGTAATTGCTGTCCCCACATCTCATTTGTGGTTTATAGCACAAATAGGTGTTTGCAAGCAGAGAAACCTCTTTGTTCCATAACGTTCTTAAAGGAGGTGTGAGTGCATGCAAGCATCCCCAGCTCTGGGTGGCAAGGAGAATTCCAGGAACTCCAGGAAACTGATGTCACTGCATTGTGTTTGCTTGTTTTCTTTTGACTGCATTAATGTTTAATTTTAACTTAACCCTCAGAAGAGGTATTTTTAGTAAAACTGTTTCTTCACTCCTTCTGTTCCATGGGGACTTAGTGGAACAGATTGTGTCTCCTTGTTTTTTCCACTTGTCAGCTCTTTCTCCCTTCCCTCAGAAGTGCTCTCTGATGGTTGACTGAGAGCTTGGACACTTTGTGTGTGTGTTACCATGTCTCTCTGCATGGAGTGGCTAGAAGTTTGTGGTATTAGTTCTTTACCCATGTCTCTTGATGTGACCATTGTTCCAGTCTGGAAGGGGCAGATCTACCTGGATAAAAGTTCTCTTTCCAAGTCTTTGGCTACAGATGTTTCTTTTAGGTAGCTGGGGTTGCTTAGCCTGGAGAAGAGGAGGCTCAGGGGAGGCCTTATTGCTGTCTACAGATACCTGAAGGGAGGTTGTAGCCAGATAGGGGTTGGTCTCTTCTCCCGAGCAGCCAGCACCAGAACAAGAGGGCACAGCCTCAAGCTGCACCAGGGGAGGTTTAGGCTGGATGTTAGGAAGAAATTCTTCATAGAAAAAGAGATTGGCCATTGCAATGTGCTGCCCAGGGAGGTGGTAGGGTCACCATCACTGGAGGTGTTTAGGAAGAGACTGGATGGGGTGCTTGGTGCTATGATTTAGTTGATTAGATAATGTTGGATGATAGGTTGGACTCAATGATCTCAAAGGTCTTTTCCAACCTGGTCTGGTCTGGTCTGGTCTATCCTATCCTATTTAGGGGACTATCATGTTCATTGGTGTCTGTCTACTGGGAGAGGCTGGCTTTTCTGAAAGCTGACAGTGCTTGAGGTTGGAGGGGCTTGGTCAATGCTCAACAGAACCTTTACCCTGCCAGGCTGTGATTTCTCCTTTTGTTTCTTTTTTTTTTAAGGCAGGGGAGGGTCAAGAAACCATACTTCAGACTCATTATCAGCCTCAGAAGCTAAAATTTGAACAAGCAAAGAAACCTGACTACTTCCTCTGCTGATCACGAAAACATTAATCAATTCTTTTATCTGAACTGCATGGGACAGTCTTTGAAGCCACACCAGTAGAGTAGGTTTGTTTATTTAAACAAAAGTAAAGGCAGAGAAATACTGAAGAACTTTTTTTTTCCTCTTCCATATCTTTGACCTGATTTTTTTGGCTGCAGCTCTGTGATTTGCTGTTTGTGTGTTTTTGCAGCTGAAGAACAAAATCAGAAAGCTCTGTTTCATCCTGTTCCATTCCTAGTCCTTGTGTTACAATAATTGCTGGAGTGCCAGGCACAAAGATAAAAAGAGTGGCTGTGTTTTTGGTTTGTCATTGTTTCATGTATGAAAATGGCTTTTCGTTTGTAATTATCTACACAGTGTGAGAAGTGTGTATGTGGAGGAGCTATTGAAAAATGACAGCAGAATAATTAAATTCACACCAGCTCCCCATGTGGATACTAAGACATCAAGAGTGTCTTCTGTGGTTTAGCATTAGCCACTTCCAAAGCAAGCTCAAAGCGTGTAAGAGCAAACTTTGATTCATTTTCCTGCACAAACAGGTTTCTGCCTTTTGAAAGCCTAGGTACGAAATGCCTTTATCTCTGGCAGAAGGAGATGTACACATAGGGGCTCATCAACAGTTAGATGCTTTGCATCTCCTGGAAGCTTCACCTCCTGCTGCACTTCTGAAGAGCATCACCCATTAATGCCAGGGACTATGGGTGGGTGCTGAAAGGGTTACCGGGTGCTGTACAAGGCTTTGCATGGCTGGTATGGAGGCGATGGGCGAGGTTCTGTTTCCTACTGCAAGGGTTTGTTGTGGCTGAATATTTTCTGTTGCCTTTTCCCTCTCCCCTGGTTTCCCCCCCACATCCTGTAATTCCCTTCTGAAAGAAACCAGTCTGTGTTGTGCTGAGCTCAGCGCTGCAGCCATTTGCAAAGACGCCACAAGGAGAAGCAGCACTTCTCAGTTTACAGGCTGGACCCTGCTAAGAAACAGGTCATTCCTTCCCCTGTCAGAGTGCTTGTGCCCAGTGAGCAAACAAAGGCTGGCCACTGTGTGTAGGTGCTTGTGGGGGTAGCTGTTTAACCAGTCACCTTTTTGAGGAAGGGGCCAAGTTCTGGGGGTTGTTTTGAGCAGCAGTTAGCAGAGCACTCGCTGAGCATCAGTGACTGTGTTTATTTGTGGCAGGGTTAGCACTGCTGTACGATTGTTTGTGCCAGTTTTACTGAACTCTGTAGTTCCCAACTGTGGGCTTCAATTTGCATCTTCTCATACAATTTGAACTGCTTGCTTGGCTATGTAAATCTTCTGTGTATTGTTTTGCTTTCTTGTTCACTGTTTTTCTGCTCTTCTGCAGAAGACACATGTCATCCTGGGATTCAGCTCTGTCCTGCTGCTCTGGTGTGGCACCCTTGGATGCTGGACAGCACTGAACAGAGACAGACAATTCCCAGATCATCCCTCTTCTCCTATCCTTTCACCCTGTAAATCAAAGATGTGTGACCCCCGGACAAGCCTTTCTGATTAGATCTCATCTCGCAGCATTCACTTCTGTGTGCCTGAGCGCTGCTGCAAATTGCAGCCACCTTTTATTTGCTTGTGCAGCCTTTGATCGGCTTTAGCAGGGCTGTCCTTCTCGGTAGCTGTTCCTGTCATGCCATCTTGTGGTGGCCCTGGGACTCTGAATAGTGTCTTCTTCCCACAAGCTGATGAGTTGAGCTACCTTCTGTGTTGCAGTCTAGTGATTGCAGCTCCTTTTTGATAGCTGCATTTTTGTGCTGGTGAATCCAGGAAATACTTCTCTCTGGCTTGTTTGGCAGGATGTGATCTTCCAAAGTTCAAGTGTTGTGTTAGACAGGGACTTTCACAGCAAATGCCAGTGCTGGGGGCTTGAACTCTGATGTAAAAGAGCATAGCCTGTATCTGTGAGGATTGAACATTACCTGTGGTACAAGGAGAGTGGAGTAGTCTTTGTTCACCAGTTACAATAGCAAGCTGTTTATTTAGTAAAGCATTCATCCCTGACACAGTGCATGTTGGTTTAAGTTCTGCATTGTTTTCAGTGCTTCCCTGAACACAGAGGAGCTGTTGAATACTTTGAGACTCTTCTGTCTTGTGGTTGCAGAAAGTGTGTGTGTGGCAGGTGTCAGGATTTCCTAGAAAATCCAATTTTATCTCTTACTCCTTTTTTTCTCAGTCTCTCTCAGCTTTGGATAAGCCACAGGGACAAAAGTAAGTCCAGTGCCTACCTGCTTCTGTGACCTGTGAGCTTCACTGTACCTTAGAGAGTAAGAAGTGTGTGCCTTGCTAATAAATGAAATCATGAATAACTGTGTTTCCTTTTTTGTGTCTACAGTGTTCCCAACTCTTGCCCGGCCAGTCCACGTGGTGCTGGATCCTCAGGATATCGTTTTGTTCACAACATTACCTCGGATCTGCAGCTGGCAGCAGAGTATGCTGCAAAAGCAGCATCAGAACAGCAGGCAGATGCATCTGGCGGGGACAGCCCAAAGGTTCACAGAAACATTACTTTACCCGGCCGTGCTCACTGGGAGGGTTATTAAGACCTGGCAGTTTATTGCCAGTGCTGGATACAGTTAAAAGGGGGCTAAGAATGCCCTGGCCATAAGGACATTGTATACAGTATCCTCCAGGGGGTTGAGACCGTGCCTTCAAACTAGCCTCATACTAGTGTTAGTGTTTGAGACTCTTGAACATGTCCAGAGAAGGGCAGCGAGGCTGGGGAGAGGCCTTGAGCATAAGCCCTACAAGGAGAGGCTGAGGAAGCTGGGGTTGCTTAGCCTGGAGAAGAGGAGGATCAGGGGAGACCTTATTGCTGTCTACAACTACCTGAAGGGTGATTGTAACCAGGTGGGGTTTGGTCTCTTCTCCCAGGCAACCAGCACCAGAACAAGAGGACACAGTCTCACACTGTGCCAGGGGAAGTTTAGGCTTGAGGTGAGGAGAAAGTTCTTCACAGAGAGAGTTGTTAGCCATTGGAATGTGCTGCTCAAGGAGGTGGTGGAGTCACCATCCCTGGAGGTGTTCAAGAGGGGATTGAACGTGGCACTTGGTGCCATGGTTTAGAAATCATGAGGTGCTGGGTGACAGGTTGGACTTGATGATCTCTGAGGTCTCTTCCAACCTTATTGATTCTATGATGGTGAATCTGCTTGCTTAGCTGCCCAAAATGCATTCCAGTTATTCACAAAAATGGGTAAGCAAGAATAATATCTTTTTGTTTGATAAATCAAGACCCTCTAAAGAGTTGCATCAACATTCTGAGCCCTCTTTTCTCCTTTTAATTGAGTGGGGTCTTGCAAAACACAAGTTGGAGAAAAGGGAAGCAAGGAAGGAAACCAGATCCTTGTCATTAGAAATCTGTAGTCTGACTTTAAAACAAACACAAAGGCCTGTCAAGCAGGCACTAAATGAGGAGAGTAGCAAATGGGATTCAGATTAAAAACTAACTTAGTTATAATGCTAAAATTTAATTTTGGTGAGCTGATCTTCAGATCAAAGTTAGAGGTTTAGCTCCAAAACCACCTGATTTGGGATTGGGTGGAGGAGCACAGCACTAAATGGCATTTTTTTGTACATTGAATTCTCCCTTGAGACAAGAAGGGCTGTTCTTGATGGAGTAACATGAAGAGCTGGGAATACAAGATCTGGCAAACAAATTAAAGTTCCTAGAATGAAACAAATCCTGCTGGAGAGGGGAAGGGAAAGGCTCAAGTTTCATATTGGGCTTGTTGCTGGGAGGAGAGCTGATAGCATGCTTGCATGAAACCTTTCTAACAAAGTGTAGTTGCAGCTGGGCAGAATCAAGGCTTTCGTTTGCAGTGACTGTTCCCTGCACCTCCTAAGTCTGCTTCCAGTTGCCTGTTCTTACCCTGTTCCGTGTGCCTGGTGTAAGCTCGTGTGGTAAATCCAGTGTGAAACAGAATCTGACTGAAGTTAGCTTTTTGTGTGTGTTTCTGGGGAGGGGGAAGGAGATTAAACTATCTGGCTCAGTCCTGTAGTCCTCTTTGCACACACATGGTTGTGCTAAATTTGGGAGCTGGCAGTTCTAAAAGAGGTGTGAAAGGGAAGAGGATGCTGCTGCTCTTCTTTGCCCCTGATGCTCTCTTAGTATCTGTGGAAACTACAGCCCAATGTGGTTTTTAGTTTGGATTGCTGGTACACTCTAGTGTAGGAATTCCCTATAGTGACTAAACTTCTGTTTGCTCTTTCTTCCTTAGGATGAGTCCAAGCCACCCTATTCTTACGCTCAGCTAATTGTGCAGGCTATATCTTCAGCACAGGACAGACAATTAACACTAAGTGGAATCTATGCCCACATTACCAAGCATTATCCATATTACAGGACTGCTGACAAAGGCTGGCAGGTGAGTTCTGGATACTGACAAGCTTTTAAACTACTTTGAGAGGGTTTATCTGCATTGAAATGCATTTATTAAAGGTTTGGGGCACTGGGAATAGAGCTGCTTTGACTGTTCCCAGAGTGAATTTGTTTAACGTAACTACTTTGTTTGTGGGTGATGAGTTTGGTGTTTTAAAATGCTTTCTAGGGCAATGCAGTGTGTTAGCATTGGGCTCTCTGGCCTCTGAAACCTTTCTAGTGCTGTAGTCATGTGTCTTTCATTTCTGCTTGGTTTTATTCTTCCACATCCTTGCTGTCGGTTACTCCTCTGTCCAGATACTTGCCTGAATCTTCCCTAATCCTCCACCTTGTCTCTGTTTGGTATGATCCATCCAAGCAGATGATGTCCAGCCTAAAACTGAGGCTCAGTTTTTAATTAAAATAACTTCCAATCACAATTGGTTTGTTTCCGCAGTGCATTGTTCAAGTTACAGCTGGCAAATTTTGAGTCTCAGAATGAGAACTTGGGAAACTATGAGTCTGTGCCTTCCTTGTGGTATTGAAGGAAATCTGACCAGCTTCATAGGAGAGCTTGGATGTAGTTAACACATGCTAAATCAAGCTTAAATGTTCACTTGAGGGCTGTTTTCAAAGTTCAAGAAACCTCAGCTCCACCTGCTTTCAGGCTTTTTCTTGGCATCACACCTTTTAAATGGGTGTTGTCATTTGAATATAATACACTAATGCAGCTGGAAAGCCTCTCACAGCTGCTGATTGTGTTGTGATCAACTGGCAGGAGCAGAGCTGCTTGGTGCACTTTGAGTGCAGTTGGAATAAATACATTTCTGCCTCCCTGGCTTTTCCCTGCAGTTCTAATTAATTGTGGAATTCACTTCCTGCCTTAACCTGCTCAGCAGAATTGGGCTTTGCAAACCAGTTGCTGTGTCCTGCTTCAAAGAGAGCTACATTTCAGTAGAGAGTCAAGTTGTCTTTTACCCTTACCCTCCCCTCCCAGTAGCATTGTAAAGCTTCATTCACTAGTGAAGAGCTCATCTGAAGCTGCTACAGAAGCTCTTGTTCTGTTTTGAAAGTGGAAGAGGAATGGGTTTGTGCACACCTGGGCTTGCTGAGCCTTTCCCATGTCCCAAAAGACAGAGTTACAGCCAGCAAGAGGTGGGCTTTTTCAGTGTAAAGGATCAATAGCCTTGTCAACTCTGGAGAGCCATGCTGTGCTAGCCTAGTGCTACACAGGTAGTGGATTCTTCTCAGAGATAGCTGTCTGAGGGCACGTTGGCTGGCTTGCATTGCAGTTGCCATGAGGTACAGCGTCCTCTAGGGCATGTTTGGGCACTCCGGTAATCATCTGGCAGGTAAGCAGTTAGCACAGGCTCAGGCAGTTTTTTCCACTTGCCTGGAATAAAGCCTGTCTTCTGAGAGAGTTCTGATGTGGTTTAGAGTGATTTCCCCCTGCCTCAGCAAAAAGCTCTGCTTTCATTGCTTTCCACAGAGGAGTCACTGCACTGCCTGGCTCCAATGTATCGAAGTGATGGGGTAGGACCAAGCGAAACAGGCTTTCAGCATTGTTGGTAGAAACTGACACGTTTCCCCAGCTCTTCTCTTGCAGTTCTCCTCTGGCTTTGGAGCTGTGTGAGTTGAGTGACTTGTTTGTGTCTTCAGCACCTCTCCTGGTGGCAGGGGTTTTATTTTCCCAAGCTGTGTGGCACCCCCCCTTGGCCTTTGTTACGTGCTTCCTCCTGACAAAATAATCATCTCGTTCCCCTGCTCCCTGCAGAATTCCATTCGGCACAACCTCTCCTTGAACCGCTATTTTATTAAAGTCCCACGCTCCCAGGAGGAGCCTGGCAAGGGCTCCTTTTGGCGAATCGACCCTGCCTCTGAAGCCAAACTAGTAGAGCAAGCGTTTAGGAAACGAAGGCAAAGAGGAGTGTCCTGCTTCCGAACACCTTTTGGGCCTCTGTCCTCCAGGTAACTTCAGCCTCCTCTAATCTCTGTGCCAAACGCCTCGCAAAGAAAGCAAGCAAACCTCTCCTGAAGTCCAGTGAGCAAACTTCACTTGTGTTTATGGTTTGAGAGGTAATGCAATTAGTCCTGAGGCGTCATGTGAAGATTGTTCTGACTTCTGAAGTGTTTACAGGAAAAAAATTAATCCAGACCCAACCTACAGAACTGCATCAAATAGCAGATAGGTTTTGGCACCACTTCAAAGGGATTCAGAGCAGTTATCACTAGAGTGAGTGGTTTTAGATGCCAATCTCACATTTCAGGAAAGCTGTGTTTAGATGTGGATTAGATCATAGTGGGAATAAATCTTGTGGTATTTAAAACCCTCTCCTATAGGGAAGATCAGGTTGATCACGATTGTCAGCAGTGCAGCAACGTTCAGCTCAGCGTAGCCGCTCCAGTCAGCGGTGTAAGTGCAAAAGAGGACCTGTGTGCAGCGACAGCTTTCTCCAAGCCCTGTGGCTCTGAGGATAGGACTTGCATTTCAGCGTTAGCTGCAGCAGTTTCTTGTAGCATTCCTCCCACACCTCTTATTTTCTGTTAAAACAGGCAGGGAAACAGGAGAGGTTTTCAGCTGCTCAGCTTTTCTCTCCTTTGTCACTAAAGAAGTGTTTAATTCCTCATGTGTTTGGCTACGTGGGACCAGAGGTGGGAACAAAGTGGTTGGTGAGGGAAGCAATGAGAAGGGGGAGCAATTGTTCTATGAGCATATATGGGGCCAGACCCTTGCATCTTTTTTCTCTTCCTCTCCTCATTACTAAGATCCTTTGAGGATGGACTGAAATTATTGAACTGATCTGAACCTGAGGCACTCAGAGCCAGCAATGGGTCGTAAAATGAAATGTTAAACCAATCTGAAGGGTCTCATTTCCTTCAGTCAGGAGTAACATGGTAGTATTTGGTGCTAGAGCATCTGTGGGGCTATTGTGGGGCTTTCAGCTCCTCTCAGTGAGGCTGTAGTGGGTGGTGTGGAAGAAAGGCTGTCCTCCTGCTAGAGAATCCTGTACTAACTGTATCTCATGGTCTCTGCTGCTGTCTTGTGGTCAAAATGCACCTACGTTTACCAACACTACCTTCTGGTGTTTCAGGAGTGCTCCTGCCTCCCCTACTCACCCTGGCCTGCTGTCCCCTCACTCTAGTGGCCTACAGACTCCAGAGTGCCTGTCACGGGAGGGCTCACCCATTCCACACGACCATGACTTTGGGTCAAAGTTAGCCTCAGTTCCAGAGTATCGGTATTCACAGAGTGCACCTGGTGAGTAGCTCTTGTTTCACAGAAGGGTGGCTGCTTGTTGGCACCAAGTGCCACGCTGGGGACACTGCAGGAGTGCTTCTGCCAGTGTGTTAGAGGAATATATAGGTTCCTTTTCCACTCCATTGTTAGAGACTAATGATGCATATGCAGCTTCAGACCATTTTTCTCACTACTCTTTGGATGGGTGGGCAGGAGATAAAGGAATGTGAAGAAACACGTGAGCTAACCTTGAACTAGGTGGATCTAAAGAACTGGCAGCACAGTAGCCGTGGCAGTGTGTAGCTTGCTCACACTGATTTTTCCAGTCTTCTGGATAAGATCAGCTTGGCTATGCAGAGTTCTGGTGCTGTGGCCAAGGCTTTGGTAATTTGTTCAGCCCTGTTAAATATCTGCTTGTCAGCTGTGCTGTAACTGGCCTGATGTATAGGGTGTTCCTGGTGAGGTTGGAAGGCAAAGCTCATTAGATAAAGCTTTTTTTGTGTGTGTGTGTGTACTTTTGACCACAGAAATGTGCTGAGATAGAAGGCAAGGATTTGGTAAGTTAGGAAAGGGAAGAGTATTTTTGAACCCCTAGTGTTTGTTCCTCACTCCACTTCTGCCAACACTGAAGGTCTGAGTCCTGCAGATTGGAAGTGTGCATGTGAGATGAATGGAAGCCTTTTTGCCTCTCCTGCTAATGTCTGCTCCTCTCCTGCGTTCAGGATCTCCAGTCAGTGCCCAGCCGGTGATCATGGCTGTTCCTCCACGAACATCTACCCTGGTGGCAAAGCCAGTGGCGTACATGCCAGCGTCAATAGTGACTTCCCAACAGCCTCCCTGCCACGCCATTCACGTGGTTCAGCAAGCTCCCACTGTTACCATGGTCCGAGTTGTGACCTCCTCTGCAAACTCTGCCAACGGATACATCCTCACAAACCAGGGCACGGCAGGAGGAGCTCATGAAGCTGCAGGGGCGGTGTTGGACTTAGCTGGTGACCATCGAGGTAGCTTCTTCCTCTCCTTTCCTACTCTTCTAATCTTGAGCAGGATTGTGGGTGGTCAAACGCTGTTTCACACATTGGGTTCTGGGGTGGGTTGAAAATTCCCCCCAAGATAAAATTGCCAGGCCAGACCAGCTCAGCAAATGAAGCTGTATTTACAAGCAGAACTACAATCTAAAATTAAATGCAATGAATCTGTACAAAATATAGAGTCATACAACTGACAGCGTTGGAAGGGACCTCAAGGATAGGATGGGATAGGATAGGATAGGCTAAAGCAGGTTGGAAGAGACCTTTGAGGTCATCAAGTCCAACCTATCACCCAACACTATGTAATCAACTAAACCATGGCACCAAGCACCCCATCAAGTCTCTTCCTAAACACCTTCAGTGATGATGACTCCACCACCTCCCTGGGCAGCCCATTCCAATGGCAAATAACTATTTCTGTGAAGAACTTCTTCTAGTTCCAACCCCCCTGCCTTGGGAGCAGGTTGCTCAGAGCCACATCCAGCCTGGAATATACAATATTTACATATACATACAATTTATAAACAGCACAAGAACACCTCTGGACAAACCAGGGGCTACTAATAGCTTCCCCCACCCTGCTCCCTTCCCTACCCCCATGTACACAGGACAAGAGAAAGAGCAGAGAGGTGTTTGTTAATACTCAGCCACAACAAGAATGCATTCAAGGTCAGCAAAAGCCCGCAGAAGCACAAGTTAGTAGAGTGAGGAAGTGAAGAGCACAAGTAGAGGAAACTGTAAAGAGAGAAAGTTAGTTTACATATCTAGCTTTTGTTTGGTACCTGTCTGATGGAATCATTTAGAATTTATCATTAGTTTCCTCTTTTACATCCAATGGTGCTTTATTTACATTCTGCCACTCTCTGTTCAAGATCTCTGGAAAATTTTCAAGGCACAGCCTAAAACTACCACAGGTGCTTACCCCTTAATAAAAGATGTTTCTCCAGGTAAAACTTAAACCAAAGAAGTATTCATCCACTTGTCTCCACGTGGGAGCAGGACAACTGTGCTCCCTTGTCTCCTGTGACAAACAATTCTCAACACACTTTGGAGGCTGCTAAAACATGGACTACTTGAAATGCTTCTGTTATCCCCAATATCAAATGTTATGCCTGTGTATTGGTCAGCTGGATGTGCTAGGGAAGTGTGCCTTTTTTTTTCCTAGCCAAAAGAGATGGCCTAGGAAAGGCTGAAACTGTCTGCTTCTGAATGGCCTTGTAAAGAAATGGTTGAGCCCTTCTTTTTCACAGGCCTGGATTCCTAGAGGAAAGCATGTGCTTCTGGAAGTGCAGCCAGTGCCCCATTAAAGCAATCTTCAAAAACCAGTTACAACAAAGGTCTCTTTTTTTTTTTCCCTAAGATGGAAATTCCAGCCTTGGGGGATTTATTGAGTTAAATGTTCTCTTGCTGTAATCTAGACACCACCTTGTCTGCTTGCCATTTCAGAAGAGCTTGGTGCTACAGCACAGATGGGTGTTGTGCCAGCAGTAAGACTAGTTCTTCTGATTGCTTTTATGTGGGCACTGAGGCAGTGGTCTCTAAGAGGAGGGGGGTGGGGGAAGACAAAAACCTTCCCCTAGCACAGCAGCAGGACCACTGGCATTTTTAGTTCAGCACTGGTAATCTTGCTTGAGTTTCACTTGCATTCTCTACAAATTCCTGTCTGGATCCCATACATGTTCCTGAAGTACGAACAGTTGCAGCTGCCTATCTGGCAGCTGCCCCCTTCTTTCATTCACTAGTTCTTGTTGTCACTTGTTCTTTCCCTATTTGTTCCTCTCTCACTCCCACTCATAGTATTTTCCCTTTGTTCTTCCTGGTTTCTCTATTTTCCTTCCTAATCTTCCTGCTTTCCTTGCCTTTTCTCTCCCTGCTTACCATCACCTTGCCTTCAGGTAAGCTCAATGCTTATGTCCCATCTAACTCCACTCTTGCTGTCTACTAATCTTAAAATGGGAGAAGCCTTCTCTTCCTGCAGGAGTAATGAGTTTGTGCTTCCTGCTTGCCTCCTCTATGAGACGCTCAGAGGCCTTGGAAGAGAAGAGTAGTCTCCTTTCCTGCATGCCCAGCAGAAGGCTGTCCTGTTACGTTGACCTCTCACTTGTCCTGGGCAGTGAGATAAGTGGCTGAGTGCTCTCAAGCAGTTCTCTCTGTTCAGGAGCTCAACCCTCCTCCTCCTACTCAGTTTTTTTGACTCCCTCCTTGTTTCTTCCTATACTTGCACAGCTGACAAAACTGTAAGACCTCCTTGTAAATCAACCTATGTGCAGCCCTGACAGCAAGCTGTTGCAGACTCTTTGCTCCAGGCATTGTTTAAGATCTTAATGCCTGCTCCTGCTGTGTGGTATTGAGACTCGGGCCAATCTGCCTGTAATTACAAAGTGAGCTATGAGATTTGCAGTGACTGCTGTCCATATAAGAGCTGTAATGTGCCAATAAGGAAGATGATGCCTGTTTAGGACAGAGGGTCAAGTTTATAATGTAGATATTTTTCTCTGTGGCTGAATGGGTTATGCTATAAGAAGAATGTGGGGCTTTTAAAAATCTTGATAGAACATTTTAGTGTTTTCACATGTTCATCCTTGACCCTCTGTGGTGCTGAGGTTTTTTCACAGAATCACAGAATGGTAGGGGCTGGAGGGGACCTCAAAAGATCATCTAGTCCAACCCTCCTGCCAGAGCAGCATCACCTGTGCACCTCACACACCCATGAGGCTAGGGAATGTATCACTGCTAAAATGTTAATGAGAATAAAGCCTGCTGTTAAGCCAGGGTAGGGAAATAATAGAATCCACTTGGTTGGAAGGGAACTTTAAAGGTCATCTAGTCCAAACCCCCTGCAGTGAGCAGTGACATCTTCAACTAGAGCACGTAGCACAGAGCCCCATCAAGCCTGATATTGAATGTTTTCAGGCATGGGGGCCTCCTCCGCCTCCCTGGACAACCTGTTCCAACCTCGTAGTAAAGAACTTCTTCCTTGATGGCTGTGTGTTCTCCTCTTAAGCAGGCATGGATGAAAAGCCAACGATTGCGTTTGCCACGATACCCACCGCCAGCCGTGTTATTCAGACAGTTGCCAGTCAAATGGCACAGGGGGTTCCAGGCCAGACAGTCACCATCCTTCAGCAGGCAGCTCCAGTGGCCATTGGACAGCACCAGCTGCCCGTGAGGGCCGTCACTCAGAACGGGAAGCACGCCATCCCCACCAACAGCATCGCCAGCAGCGCCTACGGTAGGCCTCTCCCCCTTGCTTTCGGGGCTTTGACTGCTCTCTGAGCTTAGCACTTGGGTCGTTGTACAGCTGCAAGGGTTTTCTTTTCTTAGGATATATCAAGTTATTCCACGTGTCCAATTGCAGAGGTATTCCAGTTCTTCAGCTTCTGTGGCTGGAAATGTCAGTGGCAGATATCCTTCTGTCCACCTCTGTCTGCTTTTTCCCTAGTGGCAGAGTTTCGCTATCTAGCATTGCCTCTGGAAAGTTCAGTCTTTCCTTTGTCCTTGGCTGTGTATTTATTACTACTTGTCCTCTCCTTTTGAGAGGGTTTTTTGATAACCTTTTGAGGGTTACTTGTTGCAAGTGTTAGTGATTCTTTTGTGTAGCCTGTTTTCATTTGTTTTCTTCTGACAAACAGCCTTTGCTTTCAGCATGCCAAATAATAACATTTCCATGGTGCTCTTTAGATCTTGTGAAATATGACTCCATAGAGTATTAGGAAAATAACATACTGTCCCCTCTTAAGGTCTTAGAGCCTGAGAGAAATAAGATCTCTTTTATCAGGTGAATAGATGTAGGATTTTTTTATGTACAGGATGTGTTCTAGTCACTTGTCAAGCCTGACTTTTCAAATGCCCTACTAGCTATGTCTTGGCAGCCTCCTCTTATTGCTTGCTCAGCCCTTCAGGTTTTGTTCAGTTAAGGATGATGACTGGATAATATCCAGGTTTCCTACAGCCCTCTTCATCGAGATGAGAAGCACCTCTGCTCTGCCAGGCTGCTGCTTATGGGAGTGTTTGAAATCAAGGGCACTGGTGGGATTTGGTGGCTTTCATGAAGGCAGGAATGTTTCTACAGGATGTTCTGCCACAACCATTTGCACTACCACCTGGCTTGCACTTGAATTGCAAGAATGTTATTGGATCAATAAAAACTGACAGTGATAAGGTTTTTATGCAGCTGGCTTACCGAGACATTAAATGGATTGCTGCTACCCGGCATTAGCGTCTGTCTGTGTAGAATCAGACAGGTTTTTATACTTCAGTATTAAGATACTCTAATCTAGCTAATTTTTTTCTAGTGTTCTCATCAAACTGGAAAGCATTCCAGTTGCATCTGAGGAGTGGGGCTTTTTGTGACGGTGAATGTTCTGGTTCACAAAACAGAGCCTGAGCCTTTACTTCTCTGTACAAAGTTGACTTCAGCTGCATGCTTTAGGTTCTCTGAATCACTGAACTGTAATTGATGAGTGCCCTCATGCTTTCTTTTTTTTTTTTTTCCCTTCATCCTCCTGATACTGTGCAGCCTTCTTCCCATGCTGTGGTAGAAGCTGCTGGGCTTTGAAGGCCTTTGTTCTTTTTGCTTTGTTTATTTATCCTAGGGCTCCTTTCTTGACGCACTTAGCAGTGAACACACCGCTAATGTTCTGTCATTCCATCCTTTGCAAATCAGTCTGGAGGGCAGAGGATGTGCTGTCTCCTGAGTCCCTTTTGGCTCACTCTCTGATTGATGTAGATTCCAAAAACTGCATGTGTTTTGTTTTCTGAGCAGTGTTGTGTGCCAAAGCCAGTGTGTAAGCACATTCTCTGTCTGGAACTAGGAATTGTAGACATTTTTACAGAGGGTCACTACTTAAATAGTCCTTTTCTTCTCACCACTTTTATTAATGGGAGGGAGGCTGAGTTCTTTTGTCAGTACTGGAATACTGGACTGGGAGCCAGAAATTCCAGTGTTCTGATAGGAACACATTTGGTTGTCTGGAGTAAACATTTTCCTGCCCCTTTTACAAGTGAGATGCCAGTACACTTGATGTTTGGATTCTAATGTAGCTTCCCAGCAGACTGGCAAGTGTGCAAGCAGGGCTAAAGAATGCTCTCAACACTGAAGATACAGCACATGGGTGTTGTAGCTTCCAAGAAGTTTTGATTGTAGGTGACCAGAGAACTGCCACCCCTCAGACAGGAGATGTGCTGTGATTTTAATGGGGGATTGAACCTCTCTTTCTGGAGGTGGATGCTTAGCTGGTAATGCCTTGTTTGACAGTGGATAGGAAGAAGAAAGTTCTCCTGTGAAAGGGACTGTTACTAATTTGGTAAACTTGCACAAAGCTGAGCTTGTGGGAGAAGAGGGAGGGACAAGGCTAGCAAGCCCTTCAAAATGGGCTTGAAACCATCATGTATTTACATGTGGTGTTTTGTTTTCTTGCTTTCTGGAACAGCAAACGCTTCTGCTGCTTCATCACATTAATTCTTTTTCCTCTCTTGTCCTGCTTGCCAGCTCTTACAAACCCATTGCAGCTTCTCGCAGCCCAGGCCAGCTCATCCACTCCTGTTGTAGTCAGCCGGGTGTGCGAGACAGGGACTGAAGAGACAGCAGCAGCCACTTCCAGTGAACCTGAAGTCAAGAGACCCCGGATAGAAGAGTCCAGCGCAGCAGTCCCAGCCCAAACTGGAGTCATCACATCCACAGTGCCACAAGGACAGGCGACCAGTGAATGAAGAACCCGGTGGGAGGAGCTGGAGCGATGTGGGGTGGGCATGGGATGGCCAGAGCCCTAAAGCAGCTTTCAAAGAAAACAAACCACAACCCTAACAGCTCAAAAACCATCATGGATAAAGAGCTCTTTTTAAAGTCAGTTTCTTTTTAATGGGAGGACAACAGCTGTTAGAATCACAAGGTGCCAAAAAGAATGGAAAATCCCTCCCAAGAACCCATCTCTGGAACTCTCTTCTGTCCTTACTTCTGGGATAGTTTTCCCCACCCCCCTCTCTTTTTTTTTTTTTTTTAAATATTAAAAAAAAAAAAAAGAAAAATTACAGACAACTGATTGTATGACTGCTGGGATGTTTTTAACTGTCTTTTCCCCTTTTGGCTCCAAGGGGATGGGATTTGCAGTTCAGCATCTAAAGGAATGTAACACAAATACAATCTGCTCCCTGGAAAGAAAACTCCTCATTTTCTATGCCTTAATCCTGTGCTTCTCAGAGCTTTGAACCGTAGGACCATTTGCAAACAGGCCACCTAAGGCAATCAGATGCTGAGAGATGGGTGCAGTATCTCACAACAGCAACATTAAAGAAACATGGTACCAAGCTTAAAGAAAAAAAAGGCAAATTGTTTTGTGTGTTAAACCAGAAAAATCCTGAATATGAATGAACGTTTATTTATGTTGGGGATTCAGGAGGAAGAGTTACAGGGCTCAGCCACCTGGATTTCCAGATGCAATTTCTCTCCATTCCCTCTGAGGGAGAATAAGATGACAGAGGAGCTGTATTAAATTGGTTCCTGTAAAGATATTAAAAACAAAGGCTTTTGTACCTTCAATGATTTCTTACAATTATTCATCACTTGCTCTGGACAACAGCCAAAGCATCCTGATGACTGAAGATCACACGGGGAAGGGTCTCCCAGAGGTTCTCTGTGTGTCTGATCACACCCTGTGCTGGAGCACCAGTTTTTGTTCAAAATAGCACTGTAGGTGAAGACATTGCCACTGTTTCTGTGAACTTGGTCCTCTGCACTAAAGCAGTCCACCTTCACCTCCTGTTGGTAGTGGAGTCCTCAACTAGACGGACAATGGTCAGGAGATCAGGGCCAGGTAGGAGCCCTGTCACTGACCCTCTGCCATGGCTAACTGCAAAGCTGTGTAGTTCCTAGAGGGAGGTTGAAAGCTGGGGTGAGAGGCAGCAGGCTTCAAACAGTGTTTAATACAAATTCTGCAGGAGTGTAGAGACCAAGGCAAAAGAGGCCTTTTAGTTTCCATGTGGCAAAAGTCACTGGATTTCTTTAAACAGGTTTTCCAAAAGGAATTTGGAGTTTCCTTTCGTTGCC
The DNA here is from genome assembly GCF_014839835.1 of Dryobates pubescens. Lineage (NCBI taxonomy): Eukaryota > Metazoa > Chordata > Aves > Piciformes > Picidae > Dryobates > Dryobates pubescens. The sequence continues at coordinate 3,317,050 of NC_071615.1, read as the reverse complement.
TGGCTGCCTTTCCCATCTCTCTTCCCTCAAGGGCTATTTGGGTTGGCCAGTAGGAGGAGGCTCTTACCCAGACTGTATTCCAGGCTTTTCACATGCTACAAGTATGACTTGCAAGTAAAGCAGCTCTGAGTCACTTCAGCCACATGAAACAGTGGGTGCTTGTGATGCCTTGTGACTGGCAAATCAACCCCTGCATACCTCCAGCCTTTGGGTTTATGGCTGTTTGCAGTCACCTTGGTTAATGTGTCTTCTGGCAGCACAGCAGAGATCTCTTAATTGAGGAAAATGTCATAGCTCTGGTAATGGCAAAAGAGACTTAAGAGGGATAGGATCTGCCTTTGGTAGGTTGTCTCCCATTTGTCCTGATTTATTGTCAGGTCATTGTCTTGCATGGTCTGACAACGCTCTCCCAGAGCAGAGAGACAAGCCCACTGCAGACAATGTCTCAAAAAGACTTCCCCAGTGTGCAGTAAATGATCCTGTCAGTATGTCTGTGGGGATTAGGGGGTAAGGCACAGCCATTCAGTGTCTGCTGGAATCTGGGGAGGAAATCCACAAGGTAACAGCTGGCATCACTTGTTCCCTTCTAGGTTTCCTTCCTCTTTGCCAAATCCTGTTCAATAGCCAAGTCCCACCACTTGAATAAAACCCAGCCATGTTTTAGTCTCAAGCCAATTGTTTTGGGAGCAGTATTTCTGAAAGAGGGAAAGAATTTCTTGGACTCGTGATTTGTGGTTACCTTCAGCAGTTACAGGCCCACAAGGTATTCAGGACAGTTCATTTATCAACAGCTAGGCTGTCATAATTTGCATGTGTCCCTTTAGTGACAAGTTTAGTGATTGGATTTTAGTACTTTGAAATGGTTTTGTGAAGGAGGGGTGTTACAGACCACAGAGTAACTGAGGCAGGCTGGCCTCCAGCTGTCACCTTTCTTGCTAGGAAGGCTGGGTGTGGCATAGCAGAAAAGCACAGGGCTTAGCTCTGTTCTCTGTCAAAGCCAGAATTCAATAAAAGGGACTTGAAGGAGGAATGAACAAGTGAAAGTTCAGCAGAGCTTGTGTGATTAATCATTACTTGCTGGTTTAGCTAGAGGCACGCCTCTGAAACGGCCCTGAGGCTGGGAAGCTTTCTTGAAACAGAGGAGCTTTGAGGTTTCCAGTACGTTGGGTGAGTCAGTGCAAGATGAGCAACCAATGGAATACTGTTCAGGGGGTGAAGCTGCCAGGGTCTTGTGGGTTTTTCTTTACTGCTGCTTTTTCTCTTGGAAAGTCTAAATAATTGGGCCCTGAACTTCTGTAAACTAGTCCAGCGCCACAGAAGTACATCAGCTGAATGACAGTTCTCATATGCCAGCTGCTGCTTGCTAGATACCTCTTGAAAGCCCATCCTCAGGTTACAGGTATAGATCTCTCCTAAGTATTGTGAACAGAAGAACACTTTCTCACTCTTCCTTTTGTGGCTCACAATGCCTGCTGCTGAAAATGCCAGTTGAGGATAAGCAAATATCTTTGATCTGTTCACTTCTTCTGCTTGAGGTGTCTGCAACTTGTCAGTTTGCTCCATCAGGGGATTTTTGCTTTCTCAGTCTGCTGCAGCTCCCTGCTACTGTAGGAAGCAGCCATGCCACTTGGAAACTTTTTCCTTGTAAGTTTGCCTATATCATTTCCTGATCCTAGTTAAAATAACAGTTCTCACTAGCTCCTCTTGAGAGCTGTGGATCAATGTGGTCTGCATCTGGAACACATGAGATGGCGACATCTTGTTTCATGCCATCAGATGAATTCTTTCCACACACAGCTGAGTCTGGAAGACTGCTTGACTATTTTTACATGTTAGCCCTGATTCCCTAAGCTTTCAGTTCTGAGCACTGCAGAGGAATGAAAGTTAATGTGATGGTAAAATTAAGTCTGCAACTAGATAGAAAATGTTTCCCTCAATGGTCATGTCTGGTACTCGGATCATTTTAAATTGGTCATTTAACTTGTTTTTATTGTCTAAAAAGGGGGAAGAGGGGTTAAGAGACTTCACTGAATCTTCTGCTCTCTGTATAAGGAAAGTCAAGGCATGTTGAATATTTAAGCTGCTTGAACTTAAACCTAGGGGAAAAGTAAAACAAAGTTCTGAATGTGTGAATTTACTTTTTGCCGTTCCCTGTTGATCTGTCTTCATCTTTGGCAGTGGCAAAGACAAATTTTGCTTTGATTAAAGTCAGTTCATAGGAACCTTTTGTTGCCTCAGTTCAAAGCTGGGTGCAGTTGTTCTTGGGTTTATGCCACTGGAATTCCTTAGTTATTGTGTTGTCTTGACCTTGTCTCTTGTGATACAGGAAGCTTTTTACGGTGAGATCAGTTTAATTTGGTTTAGTGATAACACAGTGCTGAGAACAACATTGAAGTTCATGATTAGCTCAGGTATTCTTTTCAACTCCTTTTCCTTCCTGTATTCCTCCCTCCTCCATGCTATTAATGCTGTCCCCTGTAGCACATCCAGCCATTTTTATCCACTGATGGGAGCAGCACCTTACATTAAGCTCTGCACAAGGATTCAAGGATGCCTCTTGGAAGCATGGAGTTCCAGAGCAGGCTGAGAAAGATCAGTGTGGTTACCCTACGTAGTTTTTCATGCTGTTGTTTTAGACATGTTACTGTTGAGCACAGCTTGTTCAGGAGTGTGCTTTGAGAGACAGGTTAAAGCTTTTTAAGAGGAAAAAGCCTTAACAGTGCTTCTGCAATCAGTGTCATTGTCTGGCTTCAGATTTTGAGGGGAGTAGACTCTTCTTTTATGTGGTTTAGGCAACTGTCTTCAGTACTGACTTAGAACTGTTGCTCAGAGTTAACTTCAACTTTTTTTTCCTTTGCCAGTAGAGAAATGCCAGCAGTAAAATAAAACTTGCAGCACAGCAGGCTGGGGACCTGTGTCTCCGCAACAACTGACCTGAGCTTTCACATGGTGTGGAGCACTTTTCACTGACCCCTGGGGGATGTTAAATTGATGTTAGAACTTTCCATCTGTGTTAGCAAGAGGGTTTCCCAGTGAGATGTTTGATCTCACTCTGTGTGCCAGAGTATAAATGAATGTCAAAATGTGGGGTGAAAGGAGAGATGTTTCACTGCCATCCTAGGTTTGAGGATCTTGGATGACAAGGATTTAGTCTAGCAATAGTTCTGTACCTTTTCATAGAGAATCAAAAGCTGTTTCTTCAAGCTTATTGCATGTAAGTATTAAATTTCACCTGGTTGGCTGTCCCATCTTTGTTTCTGAGGTTTAGGCCATTATTTAAAACAGTTTAGCATTGTGATAAGCACAGAGCACATAAAACTGCAGTGTAAGGGGAGATCACATCTCTGTTTGTTGTTTCTGCCATTGGCCAGCTGCAGCTGCATAAAAATACGGCATAACTTGGTCTGAAAGTAACCTTTGGAGGTCTCTACTATAATCTCCTGTTGTGAGCAAGTCTAACTAGATCAGATTGTTGTGGTCTTGTCCAGCTGAGGCTTGCTTGTCTCCAGAGGCAGAGACTCTGTGACTGGCCACCCATGATGTGAAAAGATTTTCTCAGCTAAGAATTTCCTGTGCATGTGTTTGTTGCCTCTTTTTCTACCACATCACACTTCTGAGAAGAGTCTAGCACTGCCTTCTTTGCATCTTCCAAATAGGTAGTTGATGACATCAGTAGGACTTCCCCCCCATTTGCTGTCTTTCCTTAAGGCTGAACCAACCTGTCTCTGTCTCTTCTTGTGCATTGCGTGCTCATCCCCTCAGACGTCAGGTGGCATTGCTGCAGAAGGTCCTTGTCTATCTTGTACTGGGGAGCCCAAAAACCTGGCATGGTACTACAGATGTGATCTGGCAGATGTTGGATGGAGTGGAAGAAGAATCCTTTCCTTGGCCTGCTAGCTGAACTTCTGCAGGTACAGCCCAGTGCTTGTTTGGTTTCTTGCTGCGAGATAAATGCAAGGAATGAGAGTCACAGAGTAAACTGGAAGCACTCTGGGTTGCTTTTGTCCCCATGCAACCATCTTGTCCCTCTCTTCCAATGAAGAGTGGCAGCTTAGGTCTTGGAGCTTTTTGAACAGCAGGCAGGCCTGAAGGGTCTTGCTAAGTTTTTAAAATACCTGTGCTTTACCTTATCAACTAATAGTTGCAATCCAGTGTGGAACTTGCCTTCCTGCAAAATCTTCCAGGTTTTGCAGTCTTGCTGCTAAGAAGTTGACCTAGGGCATTAAGAGTAAACCTCTAAAGGAACATGACTAGCTTTGCAACTTTGCCCTTGCACAATGAGCTTTTGACTTTGCACATGCTGTCCTGTAGTATGTGGTCTGTCTTCCCTTGTCAGCTGGTCTCTCAGGAAGCTCCTGTTTCTGCTCCCCATCAGTTTTCCCCCTCTGCTTGTAGTTTCTGTCAACTCCAGAGTTCTTTAATCCAACTCCTAATTTAATGCCATTGCTTGAAGGTCTGCATCTGGTGAGAATCTGAGTGTTCAGTTGCAGTTATGCAACAGATTGTTCAACCATGTAACTTTTTGCTTCCTTCTGGGTGAAAAATGATGCCAAAGCTGCTACTACCATAGCATACACTACTGTTGTAAGGTGTAGCTTACCAAGGAGCCAGCTGTGCTGCAGAACACAGTTACACTACAAGGTCATCTGGATTGCTGGAGCTGATGGGGTTGGGAAGTGATGCCTCCAAGTGCAGACCAAAATGCAGGATCAGCTGTGACTTTGTGCTGGAGCACCTGTCTGTGAGTGCCTAGCAACCACTGGGCTGTGATGAGAGCAGCATCTCTTGCTGCTGAGTGTGCTGTTTGCAGGGCAGTGGATGTGTTTGTGCACACAGGTGTGGGTATGTGCATACATGGTAGCCAGCAGAGGGAAATACCTAGCTGTGCTGGTGGGCTCTCTCCATTCAGGCCTCTTTCATGGGGCAGTAATTCAGCAGCGAGCATTTTACTGGCCTGAGCAAGGCAGTTTGGAGAAAGACTTGTTGGCTTGTTTGGGGTTTGGTTTTTTTTGGAGCACTATATTTAAATTCCCAACTTGTAATCAACTTTTAAGCTTTGTATTTATGTGTTCAGACAATTCTTTTTGATACCTTTTCAATTTACCAACACTGAATTAAAACCCTTCAGAATGTACGGCTGGTCCTCTCCTTCCATGTCACTGCTAAGTTTCCTGAGCCTTGGGGGGGGAGAGTTGTGCTGTGTCTTCCCCTTGACTCTCAAGAGAGTAAATAAAAATACCAAACATTGACAATTCGTGGGTGGCAGCTAAGGAAGAAACCCTTTACATTTTTATGTTGTTTCCCCCCCACCCCTTACCCCCCCAGAGAATATTAAATTAGATCTGTGTAAACATAAGATTTATATTTATTAATGTGTGAGTGTGTGTGTGAGAGAGAGAATATAGACATGTAAGTAGTCCATGTGTTCCTTTCTCTTCAATAGTGCTTTACAAGGACTTTCATACAGTATGTTGGTAAATTCCTGCACCCAGGCACTGATTCTCAAAGAGCTGTGCAGCTGTGCTTGTCAGGAGTGTGAGCAGCCCATATAGAAGCAGCTTTACTTCAGTGATTGCTTTCATTCCTCTCGCAGAGCGGAAGAGATTACTTGGTACTTGCTTCTTCCTTGTGTAGCAGCCCTGCTTCTGCCTTTGTCATGCTTTCAGCAGCTCTACTCCATGCTCCTTTTCTGGCAAGAAAATCCCCCAAATAGCACTAACTGCAAGCTGGAATCCTGTCTCAAATTCTCTCTTGATGTGTTGTCAGGGAGTTCTTTGCAGATTCTGCTCTGTCACTAATGGGACCTTACTTCTAAGAGGAAACTAAGGGGGAGCCATGAGGATGCTGTAAAGTTGAGGAATTCCTCCCTTTCTGTCTGTCAGGTGGCTAAGTTAACACTGGGGCACTAGTGGAAATAGTTTCTTTTCCTCTGTGGTGAGATTTTTTCTCCTTTTTATGGTGCTTCATGGGGTGTGAGGTGTGTGTATGTCCCCTTAAAAACAAATGCACAAGAGTTTTCCTAATGTTCCCACTCAAAGGGGAGTAAATTTTACTTAGCTGGCCAAATTTCAGTCATGGTTTTAATTCCACAAGGATCACTAAATTTAGAGAAGCATCTGCTCTGACCTACTTGGGCCTCTTGAGAATTATCCCTGCAAACAGATAATACCTGTCCTCCTTTTGAGAATGATTCCTGCAAACAGATAATACCTGTCCTCCTAACCCAAATTTCTCTTTCAGAGGTAGAAATTTCTTTCTCTCTAAGGACCTGAGTGAATGCTTCACACCAGTACTTGCTCTCTGGTGGTCAGGCAGGTATACTTAAGGGAGGACAGGACTGCTGGTAAGAAGGGTAACCAGAATAGGAGCAGTGAAAGGAAACAGCTTTCCTCCTCAGCAGAGAACAGCTCATGTGAAAACCAGACTTCCCCTAGTATTTGGTTGGGGCTTCTTGTCTGCTGCTGAACTAAGCAATGCACCTTTGCTGTGATGTAGAACTTTCAGTCCTGCTTCTACTCCACCTCAATTCCACTTAAAACAGTCTGAAACAGAGCCTTTCTTAAGACTAAGGGCAACATTGAGGAGAAATTGGTCTGTTAGCTGAAGAAAAATGAGATTTAAATGGAGCAGGAAAGGTGAGGTTTCCTTTTGGTTTGCTGCCTTGCTGCTAAAAGTCTATGGTGCAGAACATCCTCATGTTCTGCTGATTTATATGCCACTCTTTGGAGGTGGGCAGGCTGCTAAGTAGGCAAGTTGGCTCTGTAGAAGATGTAAACCTAAGCTTGTTTTCTGTCTCTCTTTTTCTCCTCCAACTGGGATTGAAGTAGAGGGAGCCAGAGCGTTGCTTGTAAGATACTTTTGCTTTAATGGAAAAGAAAACAGAGAATGTTAAAAAGCACCAGCAACAACAACAGAAACACTCATTCAAGTATACTGATGCAGAAAATGGGATGGCTTTAAAATATGAAAATCTGATGAGATTGTATTGTCTTGGGTTCTGGATGTGCTGGCTGTCCCATGGTGAGACTGGCATTGCCCAGCCAACGGAGCCCAAAAGAGCATTGAAGAGTCTGTAATTATCCAAAGGACTGTTAAAGCTGTCAAGAGAGAAATCTAAAGGTGTACCTGAGAGCAATGGATGGGAAAGCTGGAAATTCAGATCCAGTTCTGAAGATTTGCTTTTAAAAATTCAGAATTTGAATCTCCCCCTGTTCTGCAGGGACACATTCCCATGGAGGCCTTGGGGGAAGGCTGGAGTCAGACAAGGACCTGAAATACCTCACTGGCTCAATGGAAGTGTGTTGCTACAGAGATCTGGGGGAGCCTTACCCCTCCCAGCTGGATTTGGCACTTAACTTAAAGATAGGGAAGGATTGGGGGGGGTGGGAACTAAAGCCATGCTTGCATTTCAGCTCCTGGTGTTGCCTGTACAAGACACATCCAGCCAGGTGTTTGGGGGGTTGTGTCTGTTGGGCTTTGTTGTTTTGTTGGGGTTTATTTTTACAGCTGATATCAAAAGGGGTTTTTTTGGTGTGTGTGACTTGTTTGTGTTACCAGTGCTTTTCAAAAAGCAGGTGTGTATCCCAAGGGGGAAAGCTGTGTCTGGGGCAAGGGATGGGAAGTTGCTCTTTATCCAGCCATGTTGCAGCACTGCTCAGCTGCACAGGCAGAGCCCGTGGCTTGGCTCCCACGAGGGCTGTGAGGGTGTCCTGGTCACGCTGAGGAGGCTGCTGCTCACCAGAGGAGATGGCAAGTGTAAGAGCATCCAAGGAGCAGGACCTGCATTTCCACATCAGATGGGATACAGTGGGTTTGGACTTTATTATTATTAATTATTTTTTTTTTAAATATGGAGCCATACATTTTATTTTATTATTTTTAAAGTAATTGGAGATCTGAATGTGAGTTCTAATGTACCAAGAGCGTTAATATTTTAAAGCTATGACAAAGGTTTAAATTTCTACCTTTTTTTTTCCCCCCTTCCCCCCCACCCCCCCTTTTTTTTTTTTTCATTTATTTTAACTGTTCTGTTACCTTCATTTGATGTATGTGGTTGGGGAATGTTGCTTCTCCTCTTAGCATTTATTTCTATAACCAGAAATAAAATTATTATCTATGAAAGAGAAAAATGCCCTGAGATTCCTTGCTGCTTTCGAGTGACAGGCTTGAATCTTTCCAGTGATTCCCTCTTGGCCGGCGGCATCCTGGCCTGCATCAGGAACAGTGTGGCCAGCAGGAGCAGGGAGGTCATTCTGCCCCTGTACACTGCACTGGTTAGGCCACACCTTGAGTACTGTGTGTCCAGTTCTGGGCCCCTCAGTTTAGGAAGGAGGTTGACTTGCTGGAAGGTGTCCAGAGAAGGGCAATGAAGTTGGTGAGGGGTTTGGAACACAGCCCTGTGAGGAGAGGCTGAGGGAGCTGGGGTTGCTTAGCCTGGAGAAGAGGAGGCTTAGGGGAGACCTCATTGCTGTCTACAACTACCTGAAGGGAGGTTGTAGCCAGGTGGGGATTGGTCTCTTCTCCCAGGCAAGCAGCACCAGAACAAGAGGACACAGTCTCAAGCTGCACCAGGGGAGGTTTAGGTTGGATGTTAGGAAGAAATTCTTCACAGAGAGAGTGATTGCCCATTGGAATGTGCTGCCCAGGGAGGTGGTGGAGTCACCATCACTGGAGGTGGTTAGGAGGAGACTTGATGGGGTGCTTGGTGCCATGGTTTAGTTGATGAGGTGGTGTTGGATGATAGGTTGGACACGATGATCTTGAAGGTCTCTTCCAACCTGGTTGATTCTGTTCTGTTCTATTCTATTCTATTCTATTCAGCATGGGGGCTTAGATTCTGCTGCAGCTTCCCCTCTTCACAATGTGAGGAGACAGAGTGGTTTAATTGTGGGGTTTTGGGTTTTTTCTTTCCCTTTTGCCATTTTGATTAAATGCTGTAGGAGAGCAGTACATGTCTGAACACCAGGCACTGCTTTAGAGTTATGGATACTCTGCTTTTTATCCCCTTCCTGTTACTTGGGAAGCTGATAATTCACAGCAGACTGAACATGGGTACACGTGTGTTCAGATCCCTAATGCTTCTCCTGGGGACTATAAACCATTCCTCCAGCTCCAGCTTTCATTTTGTCATGAAGTGAAAGGTTGTTACTCTGAAAGATTACAGGGAAATGGACTGAAATAATTAATGTACAATAGTTTCATTTAAGCACATGAGGTCAGAAGACAGTTGGTTACCCACCTCCCTTAGAGTTAGTTTTTTCCTCCCTTGTGCTCCTAACAGAGCTAAAGGTCTTTTCCAACCTGGTTCATTCCATTCCTATTCCATTCCTATTCTATTCTATACTTTGAATTCAGGGTTTGTTTCAACTGAAAGTCATTCAGAGCTCCAAAAAGAAGGAGGGATATCTTTTAAGACCTCTGCTAATGTAAAGCATCTGCATTTGAGTAACATGTGAGAAATGGTCACATCCCCTGGCTCCCCCCATACATCAGACACGGCTTCAACGCAGCCAGAGGAGAAAGGGTGCAGGGAGAAACCTGAATGCATGTCAGCCTGCTGCCTGGACACACCTCTGATTGTTCATAGCCGGGGTGTCCTTGGAGGGCAAAAAGGAGCTGATGCTCTGCTGGCTAATTGCCAGGGAACGCTGTTAATGAACTTCTACTGCCAGGGAGTCGTAGGGCAGAGAAGTACCAAAGGGCAGAGCGCCAAGTTTCCTCTCATGACAGGTCCTCCTCCCTGCAGGGTGATGAACAGCATGGCAGTGAGAGGTTCAGGTGTGTTAGCAGGCAGGAGGAGAGATGTTTCTGATGGGAGTTAATGCTTTCTTAACCTTTTGGAAGCTCTGAAGCCCACTTGCTGAGAAGCTATTTTTAACACCTCTTGCCATTTGTGGAAAGCATTCTTTGAATGGGTTGCAGGAAAGGCTAATATGGCATCTTTTATCATCATCCTCTTAGAAACCTGAATCCTGCCGTGTCTCTGCCATGGGGTGATGTTTTCCAGGGGTTCGAGTCCCAAGAGCTGCTCTCCATGCTGTGTGGGATGGCAGCAGGGACAAGCTTCACCTCAAACTCCGGAATAACAGCAGCACTACCTTGAAATAATCAGTGGAGAGGATTTTGCCATTACCCCTTCTTCCCTCCTCTCTGAGGGCATCGGGCTCGGTTTCCCCAGGGCTTGGAGCAACCGCGCCCCAGCCCTCCGGAACCTCCCCTTTAGGCGGAACCTTGGTGCAGCAGCGGCCGCGTCCCCCCGGAGCTGGCCGTTGCGCACCGCCCGCCTCTGGGGGGCCGCTTTGGCCGCGGACCGAGGCGGGAGGAGCAGCGGAGCGCTCGGCATGTTCACGGCGGCCGCCGAGAGCTTCCTCAAGCAGGCGAGGTACGGAGGGGGTGCTGGCATCCCGGGGTGGCTGCTGAGGGACCGAGGGAGGACGGCAGGGCACCCTTGGGTCGGGGTCCTGTCGGAACTGCCTGGGGCTGGCAGGGGTCGAGCCGGGGCCGAGGGGCGGCCGGGCCGCGTCGCTGCTCCACTGGAGTGGGGAGCTTGGGGGGAAAGGTGCGACCCCCCAGGGTTTCTGAAGAGGGGCCGGGGCCCCGACGGCCGCTTCCCCCGGCAGGGAGATCCAAGAGGAAGAGCTGCGGAGATTCGCCTCCCGCGTCGCCTCCCTCCTGCAGGGCCCGGAGCTGGGCCCCGAGGCCGTGGACTGCCTCCAGAGGCTGCACCTCACCGTCGCTGCCACCAAATACCCGCGCAGGTGAGCAGCTTCGTGCACGAAGAGCAAAGCATCACTTTCGTGAAAGGAAAAAATAACAACAACCACACAAACCTTAGTACTTAAAACCAAAACAAACAAAAACCCCAACCCAAACAAACAAACAAAACCAACCCAAACAACAACGCCAAACAAACAAAAACAACCTAAACAAAACCAACCCAAACAAACAAAAAACCCCAACCAAAAACCCCAACCAAACAAAAAACCCCCACCAAAAAACCCCCAACCAACCAAACAAACAAAAAACCCAACCAAAACCCCCAACAAACAAAAACCTGATTTGAAAACCCTGAATTCTGGGTAAATTTAAAACCTCTCTTGGCCTTTTTTGTTTCCCCCCTCTTTATTGCCTCCCCCCTCTTGCAGTGAAAGTTCCAGGTGTTTCTGTCACTGAGTGCTTTTTAAAGCTGTGCTAAGAAACAAACCTCAGAAGTGGAGGGGATAAAATGGCACTGGCATCAAGGGAGAGCATCCCAAGAATATGCAGGAAATAAATATCTGAGTCGTTTCTTGCCTTGTGGTGATGCTTTCTTGTGTCTCTTGCAGGCTAGATGGCAAGTTTGTGGAGCTGTTGCAGACAGTGCTGTGTTCATCCAAGTGCCCTGAGCAGGTTCAGGTGTTATGTGCTGCCATCCTGAGGGAGATGTCACCTTGTAATGATCTGATCCTCTCCTGCGATCAGATTCAAGATACAAAGCTCTTGAGCCTGGTATCCTCCATCCTTTTGGCTCAGGTAAATGATCTGCCAAGTCCAAAATCTTCCCTTGTCAGTATGGATTTGCTTTCTGATTGTTCCCTGTTCGCTGAGCTCAAGGAGCATGAAAATCAATTGAAAGTATCTAGGAAAAAGCAGAAGCATTTCTGTGTTCATTTAAGGAGCCTAATTGTTTTGTATAGGTTTCTACCACCTTCCTGGGCAACCTCTGGGCAATCTTACCACCCTCATAGGGAAGAGCTTATTCCTAACATGCCATCTGAATCTACCCCTTTCTATTTTTGTTCCATTCCCCCCAGTCCTGTCACTCCCTGACACCCTAAAAAGTCCCTCCCAGCTTTCTTGTAGGTCCCCTTCAGATACTGTAAGGCCACAGTAAGGTCTTCTCAGAGCCTTCTCTTCTCCATACTGAACAGCCCCAGCTCCCTCAGTCTGTCCTCACAGCAGAGCAGCTCCAGCCCTCTGCTCATCCTCGTGGCCCTTCTCTGGACACCTTCCAGCACCTCCAGATCCTCTTCTACTGGGGGCTCCAGAGCTGGACACAGTACTCCAGGTGGGGTCTCAGCAGAGCGGAGTAGAGGGGGAGAATCACCTTCATCACCCTGCTGGCTCTGCTTTTCTTGCTGCAGCCTGGGATGTGGTTGGCTTTCTGGGCTGCAAGTGCACACTGGTAGCTCATGTTGAGCTTCTCATCCACCAGCACCCCCAAGTCCTTTTCTTCAGGGCTGCTTTCAAGCCACTTGCTGCCCAGCTTGGGATTGCCCCAACCCAGATGCACGACCTTGCATTTGGTCTTGTTCAGCCTTGTGAGGCTGTTAATTTCACTTCAGATGTGGCTTGTCCACAACCCTGTTCTATCTGCCCTCCTGGGATCTCTGAATTCCTGTTGCAGATCTCTGTAGAATCAGCCTGTGCTGTGCTTCATGTTTGACATTGTTATTGGTGCCTGATGGAAGAGTTTGTGTGTGGTACTGGTCTCCAGCACTAGTCAAAGATTATCTAATTAGCTTTACTTGTGCTTTATCTTTAAGGGAGACAAGAAGGGTGAAGTGGCTGCTGTGGGACAACGTATTGTAAAAGTCCTTGAAAGGAGGCTGCCTGAGGGTCAGAGTGCTCGGTACATCCTTCCTGTCCTGTCAAATGTCATCAGTCTTTCACCAGAATCTCTAACTGAAGGTAAATAGAGAGGAAGGCTTGAGATTACCTTCTGCCTGTGATCTGTGTAGTGGGCTCTCTGAAGTCTTTGGCTAGGATTAGCACTTGGAAACTGCTGTAAAAAGTGGCATTTCTGCCACAAGGAAAGTAGACTTAGTAGGCAAGATATTTTTCACCACTGGAAAATGGACTGGCCTTTTAGCTGCTTTGGCCCTTTCCAGTGTCCAGAGCCTCTGTTCTGTATAGATCTGTGTCAGAGTAATGTGTACTAGATCTCCAGATGCAGTAGGAGTGTGAAGTTGTAGCTATCCTGAAGAGCATCAAACAAAGTGAGAAACAGAAATAGAGATACATGTTTGTGGAACTGTTCAGAAGAGCAACAAAACCAGCTAGAGGTACTCTTCATGAGAGGGGCAGGACTGGTGAATAAACCACAGGAGACATTCCAGGCCTAAAATGGTGAGGGGTTGTATTGTGAGCAAGAGCCTGGTTTTGGGGGTTCCCTGGGAGGTTTGTCTGTAGGCCAGACAAAGCTTTGGGCCAGGGTGTATGGGCTGCCTGAGCAGGCAGGATTACCTGCCTCAGCCTCTGCATGTCCTCTGCAAGGGGTTTATGCCTTTGTCTGCAGAGCTGAAGCCAGCCACTGCCTGAAGATAATGGAAGTGGTTTTGTACCTTCGTTCTAATAGCAGCTGTGGATGGAAACAAAGGAACGAGTACCTCTTGACTCTGCTCACACCAAAAGTCCTTGGTTCCAGCACTCATTCCCTGACTTTTTGTCTGAGGAAGCAGGCAAAACAATAATTAAACTGACCCAGTGGCTGGGAGTGAGCACAGGACACATAAGTCTGAAATGAGTGTGGGCAATCCTGGACCTGCAGTAGTATGAGGAGGAGTATAGGGCATCCACCTCGGTGTAGTCATTGCTGTGGCAGAGAGACAGTGGTCTAGGCTGGAGGAGAAGCGCAGCCACTGAGGGGTAGCAGGGGTGTGTTGCAGAGGCTGCTTCCCTGCCCAATCTGGCAATGACCCTGTGACTTCTCTTGTACAGAACAAGTCAATGTAGTCAGTAAAAAGATGGCAGACTGGCTGAGGTATGCGAGCACTCAGCAAGGAGTGGCTCAGCCCTCTGGAGGCTTCTTCTCCAGTCCCAGAACCAAGCAGGTAAGTGCTAGGTTGCCATGGTCATCTTGTGGTGCATTTGTTAGTTGCCTGCTGGTTTGGGTTCCCAGAATCAGTGTGACCTAGAAGGACTGTTGTTCCTTGCCCCTTTTTGTGGGATAAGTGGTCAAGATGTATAGGAAAGCAAAGCAGAGGGATTTATAGCTCCAAGATTTAGGAGTCCTGCTGTAGAGACAGGACTTTGATGCTTGAAGTAGTTTTGAGGGGAGAGTCTTCTAGTCACCATGTATTGTGGAGTAAAAGCTAATTGGAAGTGAGGCCTTTATCAGAGAGGGGGGAAGTTTGGAATGTTTCAGCTGGAGCAGAGAATCCAACACAGCTGGCCTTTCTCTCTCTGGATAACTGCCCCCCAGCAGCCCCCACAGTAGGTACAAATGAGGGCTACTTGTCTCTGTGAGCACAGTGGAGTTTTCCCTGCCTTCTCATGTGGGCTTTCCCTGGGAGCATGACCTGCTACATCTTTTCTCACAGCCTGGACCTGTCACAGAGGTGGATGGTGCCATTGCCACAGACTTCTTCACAGTGCTGTCAGTGGGTCAGTACCACACGCAGGACCAGTGGCTCAACGTCCAAGCCTTCTCCATGCTGCGAAGCTGGCTGCTGTGCTATGGGGACAAGGGCTTGAAGACACCCAAGTCAGGTATGAATTGGAAGGCTACAGACCAGCACGAGTTGGATGTGCTCTGAAATTATTAGGTGGCTGCACCAACGGCTCAGCAAGTGCGGGAATGTGGGCAAGAATTCACAGGTCTGGGACTAGGAGCCAGGAAACTTTGAGGAAGGAGTATTACAAACCCACCCAACTGATCCTTACTAACACTTCCATGAGCAGCTGGTTGTATGGCAAAGAAATAGAAATGGCTAGATTCAGACTGGATGTTAGGAAGAAGTTTTTCACCATGAGGACGGTGAGAGGCTGGCACAGGTTGCCCAGGGAGGTGGTGGAAGCCTCATCCCTGGAGGTTTTGAAGGCCAGGCTGGATGTGGCTGTGAGTAACCTGATCTAGTGTGAGGTGTCCTTGCCCATGGCAGGGGAGTAGGAACTAGATGATCCCTGAGGTACCTTCCAACCCTAACAATTCTATGATTGTATGATTCAGTGAGTCTGGTTTCAAACAAAACCCCATGGGCCCCTGAGAAGAAAGCCCTGGGTGATGGAGTTCTTGTCACACCCCCTTCTCCCCCAGCCCCCTTTCCTTCACAGTGCTACTAGGGGCAGACAGCTCCCTTGCTGTCATTGGGCAGCTGTGTGGGTTAGGTTGCCCATAATGAGAATTGATATGTGGTAACCTTTGTTCTGTAGATGACAGATCAGGAATGGACAAGTCTGTGATGTCCACGGTCTCGACTCTGCCCACGTCCAGCCGCCTGCTGCCCCCGAAGGAGCGTCTGCGGGAGAAAGCCTTCGAGTACTGCCAGCGGCTGGTTGAGCAGAGCCACCGGCGTGAGTCTGACCTTCAGCCCTCCCTGGAGTTCTCTTGGTAGTGCTCTTGAAAATGTTCCTGCTTCACTGCCTCTCTGGGCTGGGATCTCACTCCTCACAGCTGCTGGTGCACATCATCGATGAGCCCTGAAGTGGGGCGCTGGAAGAGCTTGGGGTTGGACTGGATGATCTCTCGAGGTCCCTTCCAACCCCTGACATTCTGTGATGCTGGAGGCAACGACCATGTTTTGCCTTCTGTCCTTGACTTACATGGGGGAGCTGTGGAATCCACCTGTCCTGAAATCTGAGTTAGAGCTCAAACTGACAGCCTGATGTTCCTGTTTGGTCTCTGATTTTAACTGGGACTCTTTTCTTGGACAGGACCCCTGAAGAAGGATGATGCAGACCTACAGAAAGCTGTAAGTACACAGAGGTTATACTGAAGCTCTCAGAGCTGTGGCTTCCCCCCAACCTAATCTGACTCTGCTGCCCTGCAGTGTCTCATTGAAGCAGTGACAATCATGGACATCATCTGCAAACAAGACTCCTCCTACGTGCACCGTGCAGCCTCCTTCCTGAAAGTGCTGCATGGCAGAATCTGTGGGGATGCTACTTATGCCAGGGCACTGCTGCCCATTGCCCAGTTCTTCCTGAACCACAGTAAGTCATCACCTCTTACCCCCTTGTCCACCACCTAGTTTTGCATACTCTCTGCAAAGCCTTTTCTCCTGGCAGTTTGCTAGCTGCCAGAGCTGGTAATTCAGCCTTGGCTGTACTCTGGGGTAGATGATCCCACTCCAGGAGACCCAGATGCTGCAGTATCCTGTGCTCTTTAGAAAAACAGAACCCAGGTTTGGCTTAGCCCCTGGAACCCTCGTTGGCAGAGCTGCTGGGTGGGCTGTGCTCAGCAGCATGTCGTGTCTTCCCAGGCAAAGTGGCAGCTGTGGACTCTGATGCAATCTACAGACACTTACTCACTGATATCCCTGCTCAGCTCTTCCACAACGCATCACTGGCCTTTGAGTTTGTCCAGTTCTGCAAAGCCAACAGCCAGCTCTTCACTGAGACCTCCAGTGTATTCAGGCAGAGCTTCCCAAATCTCTTCAAGGTACACCATGCTGGAGCAGCTCAGGAGAGAACATGCTGCATGTTCCTTTCTGTGCCCCAGAACTTGCTCTTTGCACCCCAAAGCCCTCCGTGTTCCTCCGTGGCAGTGCTAGGGAGAGCATGAGCAAGAAGAAGTGTTAGAAAAGCAAGTGTGAGTTTGAGGAGGGAAGAGGGTTCTGGGTCTGATTAGCACTGCCAGTGTTGCTGCCAGTGGGTTGGGACAGAGTGAACACAGGACACAGCACTTTGTTTGTGGAAAACTTTAATAAGTTACAGCTTGCCAGCCACTAATCCAGCTGCCAGATGCCTGTGTTGAGCTTCCAGCAGCCTCCTAGGTTTTGACCAAACCCTCAGACCTCTCTGGTTTTGCTTTTCAGAAGTGACTATCCCTTCCCCATGCCTTATGTTCACAGTGTGAGAACTGTCTGGGGGTGTGGTGGAGTAGCAGGGGTACTGCAGCAGTTTGTGCTTGTTCCTTGCAGTTCCTAGCATGGAACAGCCCACCCCTCATCTCTGAGTTTGTGGACTTTCTTCCATCTCTGCTGGATGCAGGCACAGCCATTGAGATCTTCCATTTGCTTCTTGACCTACCCTGTTTGACAGCAGCTCTGGATGTGCAGCTGAGGTAATGTTACTTTCTCTTCCCTGTTTCTTCCCTGCTCTTACCCTGCTTCTCTGGCTTTGTTCTCTTGGAGGCATGCAGAGGTTTCTTCCTGAGGTCATTAGGAACTGTGAGTCTCCAGGACAATAGGATAGGACAGGGACTAGCTCTCACTGCTGAACCTTCTACTCTTCCTTGTCTCTCTGACATGAGCAGCTCTCTCTAGAGTGCTTGGAAAAGAGAGTCAACCTAAAGGGCTTCAATGACTAAGGGATACAGGGCAGCATTTTCTCCTTTCCTAGGAGTGACACAGAAGAAATGATGGAGCTACTGCCTGAGCCTGGGGGATCATTTTCTGTCATCCTGGTTCTTTGGCTTTTAGAGGGCCTGGATTAGACCAAATTGCTGTCTCTGTTCCCATGGAAAGGGAGTTACTCCATCATCCAGGATTCCAGCTATGCCCTGGCTCATTCTCACAATGCAGCTCATTCTGTGTGTGTCTCCTGCCAGGTCAGCTGCCCTTCCTACCTCTGAGAAGGCTGCCAGTGACCCAGCTGTGCCGCCAAGCACCTGTCTGGAAGCTTTTCGCCATCCCCTCTACAGGAGCATGTTCCAGCACCTTCTCCGTGCCAAGTCTACCTCAGAGGATGCCCCAGAGAGGTAGGAAGCTGCTGTGGGAGACTGCCACAAGGGTTTGGTTCAGCCAGCTCTGGGATGCAGCACTGGGATTGCAGGGGAAGGTGTAGCTGCTCTCTTCCCTGTGCTCAGAGGCCTTGTGGGGGAATAGGGATGGGCAGCCAGGAGAGTAGCTGGGAGCAGGCCCTCAGCAGTAACTCTTCTGTTGCCCACAGGCTGATTCCACTTCGGCAGCTGCTTGGCTCCCTGGCCAGCAGCCCAAGGGTTGTGCAGTGTGCAGAGACTGTCCCTGTCTTACTGGAGCTCTTTTTCAAGGTGGTGGCAGAGGTAGGCCCTGCTTGGAGAGTTTGGCTCCCAGTCATACCACAGGGATGTCTTGTTAAGTGAAGAGCAGTTGCAAAAGCAAAACTTAAGATACTTCAGCTTCAACAGAGGGAATCATGAGGGGAGGGTGGGATGGTCTACTGCTGGCATGAACCAGTACTCAGCTGGCTACTTCATCCAGAGAAGCAGAAAAGCTCCCTGGTGCAGTGTTGGGCTTCACACTGTTCTCTCAGCCAGCTGTAAAAGAGGTGGATGAGAGCAGAATGAGCCCCTGGTACCTGCTGTGTGCACTGCTACCCTCCTGCTAGGTGAGGCTGTGTCTGTGACAGCTGTTCTACCTGGCTGGTTGCTTTGGGTTTGGGCTGCTGGCAGTCACTGGTGTTGCTTCAACAAGAGCTCTTTGTCAGTTTGCAGATGGGCCACTGATAAACCAGCTGGTGGTGCTGCTGCTGCAGAGGAGTGACCAGCTCTGTGAGATCCCAGCATTCAAAGATGATGTGTACAGGTGAGATGGGGCAGGAGGCCCAGCCAAGCTCACAGCTCTTCTGCTGGTTGCAGCGTAGCAGCCCAGGAGCCTTTTCACTTGTGGGGCCCAGTCCCTGCTGTGACACGCTTCTGGAGGGTGCAGAACAGGGATTGCATCTCCAGCCCAGCAGGGAGCATCCTGAGTGTACAACAACTGTGCCAATGGCTGGGTGCTGCCACCACCTCCTTAGTTTGCTGATGGCCACTTTGCCTGTGGTCTGAGCTCTGCCCATCTTTCCTCCAGGGTGCTGAGCTCACAGCTGGTGGTGCTCTGCAAGTTGCACCCTGCACTCATCGTGGAGCTATCCACAGAGATTCTAGAGTTCTCAGGAGCAGTCAGCAACATCCAGAACAAGGAGGCCATCTTCACCCATGTGGTGAGTAGGGTCTGCCTGCTTCTGCCACATGGTGCTCCAACTGGGGAGTCACCTCTGGGTTCCCTTTCCTCCTCTCCTCTGCTAGCATTAGTTGTTCTCTTCTCCAGACTGGAGTTGGGGCTGTTCAGTCTGGAGAAGAGAAGGCTCTGAGGAGACCTTATTGTGGCCTTCCTGTATCTGAAGGAGGCTACAAGAAAGCTGGGGAGGGACTTTTGAGGGTGTCAGGGAGGGATAGGACTGGGGGGGATGGGAAAAAAAACAGAAATGGGTAGATTCAGATTGGATGTTAGGAAGAAGCTCTTCCCCATGAGGGTGTGAGACACTGGCACAGGTTGCCCAGGGAGGTGGTGGAAGCTTCATCCCTGGAGGTTTTTAAGGCCAGGCTGGATGTGGCTGTGAGCAACCTGCTGCAGTGTGAGGTGTCCCTGCCCATGGCAGGGGGGTTGGAACTGCCTGATCCTTGAGGTCCCTTCCAACCCTGACAGTTCTATGTTCTGATGTGCTGTCCCCTAGAAAGCACTGGATTTCTCTTCACCCTGAGCACCTCTGCCTTCCCTTCAGGTGTGGGCTGTTGGAGAGTACCTGTCAGTGTGCTACGACAGGCGCTGCACGGTGGAGCAGGTCCTGCGGTTCTTCGAGGCGCTGGAGGCTGTGCTGTTCGAGGTCACCCAGCTGCGGCCGCTGCCCACCACCCCCGGCTACCCGCCCCGCGCCATCAGCGTCCTCATGGCCACCTTGACCAAGCTGGCAGCTCGGAGCCAGGACCTGATCCCCAGGTCAGGAGAGATGGCAGGAAAAGGCAAAGGGTTGAAATTGGCAGGTGGTGGTGGAGGTCCAAACAGATGTTTGCTTGCATTAAATAATCCAGCTTGGCAACCGGTGGAGCCCGAAACTGAAAGAGGACAGAGGAAGCAAGCTGTGGAGGAGCCCAGTTTGGGGAAGTGGGACTCATCTGCTGACTAATGTTGTGTGCATGAGGGGAAGGGGGTGGCTAGCATCTGGTGTCACCTACAACAGAGTCTTTTGGAATACACAGGCTGAAGGAGTGACCACTGGAACAGGCTCCCCAGAGAGGCTGTGGAGTCTCCTCCTCTGGAGACTGTCTGGATGCGTTCCTCTATGACCTGAGCTAGATTGTATGGCCCTGCTCTGGCAGGGGGGTTGGACTGGATCTCTTTGGGTCCCTTCCAGCCCCTGACACCCTGTGATCCTGTGACCTTGCAGAGTGCAGAGAGCTGATTCCCGTGTCCTTCTCTCCTGCAGAGTGTCCATGTTCCTGTCCAAGATGAGGACGTTTGTGCAGAGCCCTGCTGTCACCTCTGTGTACCAGGAGGAGGACCTCGAGGAGATCCTCATCCGAGCAACGGAACTCCTGAACCTCCTGAAGATGCCCAGCGTGGCTCAGGTGGTGTTCACACCGCCCGTGGCCAGCACACGGTTCCAGAGGGAGGTGAACAACTCCCTCCCTTGTGCCCTCAGGATGGTCACCCGGCTCCTAGAGCCGACTCCTGGCTTCATGCCAGGGTGAGGACATGAGCTTGCTGAGAGGCTCCAGCCTCTGTGGTAACCCACTGGACCCTGCTGACACTCGAGGCCGAGGCCCTGCTCTGGGCATGAGGAACAAGTGCTTGTGAATGAAACAGAGCAGGACTCAGCAGAGCTGAGGCTGCTCTTCTGTGTGAGGCTCTTTGTATCTCTGTCTCCTAAGCTTGTCTTGCCAGTATGGATTGGGAATCCCAGTGGGTATGTGGGAGAGTGAAGGCATGAGTTTACTCCTCTGCCATGCCCCTTTGGAGATGTGCTTCTTCCCTCCTCTGACTTTTCTCCCTGCCCTCTGCCCTCACAAGGCCCTGGCCTTGCACGTGCTGGTTTCATTGCCCCTCCTTGCAGCAGGTCAGCCAAGCGAAGGCCTGTGGTGGAGAAAGCAGAAGTGATTCCATTGTCTGCTGTAAGCCCTCACTGCTCTTCTGGCTTCCTATCAGAGTGAACATGTCAAGATCCAAGAGACAGCTACCAGATAGGAGCTTAGAGAGATTTATTGATCCAGTTTATTGTTGACACCAAGAGCATTTCTCAATATACATCAGCCTGGTGTCAAACAGGAGCCATGCTGTGTTCTGTACCCACTGGAGAGGTTTGTACACATTGGAACTGTACAGTATTAACAAGGTGGGGGGGGAGTGAGTACATCCTGCTGCTCCTTCCAGGAGAAGCATGCCCTCATGCACACTAGTAAAGAGTTTATTTACAGTCTGTTTCAATACCTGACTGCACTGTGAGCAACACAGCTCTGGAGCTGTTTCACACCCACAGGGGTTCCCGGAGAGCCAGGCTCAGTGGGGAGCAGAGAGCTGCATTGGTGCCACTGGAACTTGCCAGGGTGCAGCCCCAGTCCTGTTTAGTGCAAACTCAGCCTCCCAGGCTGAGGGGAGTAAGGAGTACAAGCAGTTTTCCCAGGAGCTCCAGGCAACCCATTTCCTGCCTTGCAAACCTGCTGAGCTCCAGAGATGACAGGCCAGCATACCTGCTTGCTTCAAAGTCCAGTGAGTCACCAGGAGCCTTGTGGGGCCCTGAGCCTTTGCTCACCTGCCTGGTATGGCTGAGTCAGTGGCAGGAGGGATGCTTTCTTCCCAGTCCCTGCTGGGGCAGCACCCCAGGCCAGTTGGCATGAACATGGCCTAGCAGAGAAGCAAGGCACTAGTGTCTGGGCAAAGTTGCTTTGTCTATCTTGCAGGCCAGGCTGCATTCAAATCCAGTAGTGGAGTGTTTCCCCTTGAGTGGATTGTTCTGACATCTCTGTTCTGCAAAGTGCAAGACTAAGTACAGGAACCAAAACTCCAGCAAGGTCTACTGCAGGCCAGCCCTGTCACACATCCCTTTTTTAGCCTCCCAATCCTCAGCTTGCAGTTGCTGTGAGATGCCTTGTGAATGTCTGATTTGCTGCTGGAGCCCAGACTGTGCTGGTTTAAGTGCAGGAGGTGATGCAGGGCTTTGCAGCAGGCTCTTTTAATAGGGTTCAGCTAAACCAGGTCTCTGGATCTGTCTATATGTGGAAATCAGGTCGGGTTTATCCGGTCCACGTTGCTAAAAACACCGGGAGGGCTTGGCAGTCAGGTCGTGTGTGCATGGGAGCCATCAGCCGCGGGAGGGCTTGGCGGTCAGGTCGTGTGTGCATGGGAGCCATCAGCCGCATGGTGGAGCTGCCACTCCAGCAGAGCTGCTCCTGGGACGATCAAGATGTACCTTCCAAAGGGAACCTCTGCTGCCTGCCATCACCCGTGGGCATGTCAGCTGCATGCATTTCTAAGATGCTCCGTGCTGGGCAGCAAACCGGATGCCTTTGCAAAGCTAAAGGGAGAGTACCAGGACACAGTGCCAAGATGTCCTTCCTCTGCCTGGGCCAGTGTCAGCCACACCTGGGGTCTGGCCCCACACATTGCCAAGGCTTGCACAGGTTCCTGGTGGCACAAGCCTGTCATTCCCAGCTTGCAGGGACCAGGAGCAGACACAGAAGCACTAAGCTGGCTGTAGCCCCTTGCAGAGGGCAACAGCTCCTGTGGGGGGGAAATTCTGCACATGCCCTGAGCTCCTGGGAGCCTTCTGCCAGGATCGTGGTGCAAGAGCCAAGCAATAAATCAGCTGCATGAGCAAGGGTGACAGAGTCCTTTTCTTCAAGGGGGCTCTCCCCAAGACTCACAGGGAGCTGCTGGTGGTGTCAGCCCTTTGCTGCAGCTGCTTCCCATCCCGAAGCAGGGCTGAGGGCAGTGTGATTGCAGCTCAGCAGCAGAAAGGCACCTGACTGAGGGTATGGCACCAGGGAACTCAACTCCTAGCAATGCATCCTGCTTGGAGTCCTGCCTGTAGGTGCTGACTTCACCCCCAGAGCTGAGCACCTTTTTCCAGCCTGATGTGCCAGCACCTCAAGTGGCCCCTGCCACAGTAAAGCCCAGGCCTGCCCCACAGGCTAATCTATCAATCCAAAAGGTGTTTTCAAGCCTTCTGTCTACCAGCATGAGAGATCCTGCAGGGCTGCCAGGCTGTAGGAACAGAGGAGCCTGCCTTACAGTCCCAGTGGGGGAAGCATCCCATTCCTGTCCCCTTCCAGAGGGGACATAGGACCAGCAAAGCTCCTGAGGAGGACAATACAGGATGTAAGGTGGCCAGGCAATAGATCAGGAACGTTGCTCCCAGCTGGTGCAGTGGGAGAAGCATGCACCACCCCTGTGTGTCCTTCCATCCGCTGCAACGCAGGGGCTCGGTGCTGAAAAGCAGAACTAGGGCAGTTGTGGTGTCTTGGTCCTCCCTTTTGTACTCCAGGCTCCCCGAGGTCAGCCTTAACCAGAGCTGCACTTGCAAGCTGCTGCAGAAGGACTCTTGTACCACAGGGACTAGGAGGAAGAGGAGCTGGAACTGATTTTTTTGGCTATTTCTATGTCCGACTTGGCAACCAGAAAGCGCAGCTTCTTCCCTCCAGAGCGGATCAGATCCACTGCACTGCAGAGAGCAACAGGGAGAGAGGTGAGTTCTGGCTTCTCACAGGCTGGCAGCTCCCCAGGACCCTGGCAGGTCATGAGCATTGCCAAAGCACCCCTCACTTGCCAAGCATGTGCACCCTCTGCTCTGTGCCCCCTACGAGCAGGGTCTGTTTCTCTTCTGCCTGTAGCTTTACAGAGAGCCCAGTCTGCACACAAGTGCTGCCAGGACAAGGGCAAAGAAGCCCTGAGCTGAGCTCTGCCTCAGACAGAGTCACAGAACGGTAGGGGTTGGAAGGGAGCTCTGGAGATCATCTAGTCCAGTCCCCTGCCAGGCTGCCTAGATCAGGTTGCACAGGAACACATCCAGGTGCATTTTGAAAGTCTCCAGAGAAGGAGACTCCACAACCTCTCTGGGCAGCCTGTTCCAGAGTAGCTCTTTAAGTGAAACCTCTCATGGTCTAGTTTGTGCCTGTTGCCCCTTGTCCTATCACTGGGCAGTACTGAAAAGAGCCCAGCCTCAGGCTCTTTGCTGCCAAGCAGCTGAAACCCTGGGCTGAGCAGGAGCTCCCATGGTGCTGATACCAAAGCAGGTGCCACTCACCTTTGGTAGTCTGCCCCGATGAGGCTGGTGCCGTTGACGGCCAGGATGCGGTCCCCGATGGAGAGCCGGCCGTCGGCGGCCGCGGGGCTGTCCTCGATCAGGGTGCGGATGTAGATCCCCGGGGAGCAGAGGGGAGTGTGCTGGTGGAGGGAAAGGTGCTGAGAGACCAGCCAGGGCAGAGGGGACACACAAGGCTGGCAGTCCCAAAGGGACCCAGGCTCAGGTGACTTTCCCTGCTGGCTCCCAGCCTGATGCCGGGTGGGACCCCTAAGGCAGTGGGGAAGAGGATGGAAGGGTGCTGGGGACAGTGTTGCTAACAGCTGAGTCTTATATCAGTTTATACACAGAAAGGAGAGGGAAGGGCAATCTTTTCTTGTTCCATTTAGTTAAGAGTAAAGCATCATTAGCCTGCAGCTGCCTTGGGATAGGACTTCTTTGCTCCCAGTTGTCCCAGGGGCTCGGTGATGCTCTGTTTCCTAGTGACTAATGCACAGCCATGAAAGGCCACTCAGTGAGACGATCTACCACACTAAGCCAGACTGCAACACCACCTTATGGAACAAGAGCTGTTGCTGGCAGGGTGGTTCTGGCTCCCCTCTGCTTCCCTTGCCACCCACTGAAGGGTGGAGGAAAGACCTCAGCTGAGTCATTTTCCTTCCATTAGACTGCTGAGCCTCTTTGCTCCCTCCAGCTGCAGGACAGCTGCGATGGACTTTGCATGCACAGCACAGTAACCCAGGAGCAGAGCTCTGCTCCTCCTGACAGATCACTCTGTGCCTCATTTTCCCCAGGAGAAGCAACCTAGAAGCTAACAGATTCTTTGCTGGCTTTTCTTGGGGTATAAAACATGTCCCACTCCAGCTACCTGAAAAGCTATCAGCCCTGCCCCACGATTGGTGAGCACTCACCAAGCCATCAATCAGCCCCATGCCCAGCCCAATGGGTCCTCTCTCCAGCTCCACCACGAAGACATAGCAGAAGTCGTCAGTGGCAGAGCTGCGGCTGGAAGACTCTGGTGTGGGGTAGTCGTAGGGGGTCGGTGAGCATCCTGGAAGTGGAGAGAGACCAGCTTACTGCTCTGGCATTGCCCAAACCCAGCCTCACAACCTCCCACACTAAACCACCCACTAAAGCCCTGTGGGAGCCATCCTCAGACAGCCCCAGGTGCTGGTTCTCTGCCTGGGCAGGAGGTGGACAAGATGCTTCATTTGCTCCCACCTGCCCTGTCCAAGCACTGGCAAGTGCCCACAGGAACCATGTGTGGAGGCAGGGCCGTGCAGACTGGCAGCAAACACCTTTGTGCCCCAGTCCTGCCCCCCTAAAGCAAGGCAGTGCCACTTTTCAGTACCTTCAGGGGTGCTGCCTTTGGTGCCATTCATCCCATTCCTCCGAGGGTCCTGCAGTCCCTTGCCAGTGCCTTGTGGGGACTCTGGGCTCCCAGCATCGAAGTTCAGGGGTGTGGTTGGTGGTGTCAGCAGGCAGGAGGGGTCTGTAGGTGCCATGCTGGCCTTGGGAGCTGGACTCTTGCCCAGCTGCAGCTGCTTGAGCTTCTCCTGGAGCTGGGGCTCACTGGTGGGGTGCTCACAGGAGCAGCCATTGGTGGCCAGGCAGAGTGGGGGGCTCCCCTCTGCCTCAGCACAGCCCCCCAAGGAGCAGTAGTCCTCCTGGGTGGTGGTGGTCGCCAGGGTGACAGGCAGGTTCTCGCTCACCTCCAGAACATCTGCTGTCGTGGATGTCTCTTGCTTCAGATGGAAAAAAATGCTCTGTGGGCCCCCTCTGCATGTGCTTTTCACACCCTACCTGCACCCTGTCTGCCTTGCAGCCAGGACAGCTGCTGGCTCCAGTCAAAGCCTTGGACACTGCCAGGGCTTTTCCTGGCTTCCCAGCACAGCTCCCACACCTCAGTTCTGTGGCTAGGGCCATGCTGGGGATGCAGGAGGGAGTAGCGGTGCCTGTGGGTGCTGCAGCTGCTGGGGACAGGGCAGGAGAGGAGAAGGGGACCTGCTGGAGGCATGTCCTCCCCAGTGAGCTGGAGATGAATGGTGCCTGAGCTTAGCAGCCACAGCACGTCTCGCCCTCGTTTCACAGGCATTAGCTGATGAGTGCTTGGCACAAGGTGGGGACAGGCAGGGTGCAGGGCAGGGAGGGCAGGGGAAGGTGCAGAGAGAAGGGGAGCACTGCCTGCAGACATCCCCCCATGCTTTCTCCCTTCTACCCACTAATGGGATTGCTGGGACCAGCCTGTCCTTCCAGCTCACCTTCCCACACCTCCCAGGCTGGTGGATTAGCAGCACTAATCCTTCCCTCAGCTCTACCTGAGGGCACTGCTGCAGCTCCAGGCAGTGAGCCTGTGGCACTGAGTTGGAGGGGTTCTCCAGAGGGAGCCAAGCCCCTCCTGTCCACCTAAGAGAATAACAGCCTCTCTTTCTAGAACAGGCTACCTTTGGGGGTGCTGAGCCTGGCCCCTCGCTGGCGTGGGGGCTCTTGCTCTGCAGGCTCCAGAGGAAGTGGCGGATGTAGAGCAGGTGGCGGTAGATGTTGTCATCCAGTGTCTCCATCTCCAGGTCCACTTTGAAGCCCCCACTGGGCAGGATGATGGGAGGGTGGTTGTCAAAGGACTCCAGCATCTCATCTGGAAGGTGGAGGGAGGGTGGCTAGTGCTGGCCCGGGCTGCACCCCACTGCTGCCTCCCAGCTCTCAGCCATGTGTAGTCTCCCAGCCAGGATCCAGGAGAGAGCAAGCTGTGAGGCAGCAGCATCCCTCACTTGGGAACACAGAGAGAGGCCCAAGCCCTCAGAGGGCACTTTGCATCCTTTGCAGTATCAGCAGCGCGGGGCTGTGGTTATTCCTGATCGCTGCCATTACTGCAGGAACCCCAGGGAGGGGAAGGGATTCGCCCCTTTGGTTTATGCATGAGATCCTTGGAGGGAGCCTGCAGGTGACTGGAGCACTGAGTGTGAAGCCAGGGGCTCACCAGGCTGGAAGGTGGCTGGGCTCTCCTCCTCGCCGGGCTGCCACGCTGCAATGCAGCCCACATCCATCACCGCCTGGCACTGGCTCAGCACCCGATGCAGCTGCGCAGGGCTCAGCGCCGGGAACTCGGCTCGCAGGGACGGCCAGGTCATCTGAGCAGGGGGACAGCAAGGCAAAGGGCAGAGGTGAGGAGCTGCTCTCTCCTAGGAGATCACAAGGAGGATGGTGGGAGGGAGGGGGTGGGCAAGATGGAATGAGCCTGAGCATCCTTTCCTCAGTACTGCCAAGCCACAGACCCACCACCCCGGGAAGGGGCTGGCAGCAGGTTGCAGAAGAGACATCACTGCAGGGACACCACCCCCCCAAACACCAAGCAGGGCCTCTCCTGCCAGTGCCCATCTCAGTGCTGTGAGCATCCCTCACCTGGACCAGCTGGGAGCCAGGCATGGCCAGCAGGTTGGCCACACTAGCAAGTTTGGCAAAGAACTGCTGGGCAAGCTGCTCAAAGCCTGCTCCACGCAACCACTCCAGGAGCAGCCGGACGCTGGCCCGCAGCTTCACCCCGTGAGACCAATGGAAGCAGCCAAGAGAGGAGCCTGTGGAGGCAAAGCATCCATCAGCATGTGTTGGGGAACAGCCCCTCAGCCCCCAGTTGTTCAGCCAGAGCTCAACACCTGCCCAAGAGGTAAGGCTGCCACAGGGCAACAAAATAAATCCAGGTTAATGTCCCAAGCATCCTACAGCTGTTGCTCCTGCTGGTGGCTGGACCTGGTCTAGCATTAACAGCAGGCAGTGGAGCACCTCGGTCACAAAGCAGGCTGGAGTTTATTCATGAGATGCTCTCCAAATATTCTCAGCCTCCTCTGCTCAGGCTCAAAAGGGCAGTGCTCTTGCACAGGGTGGGCAGAGCTAAACATCTTCTGGGACTGGAGACCCTGGAGCCCCGCTCTCCATCCCCATTTGAAGCATCCTCCCTTCTGTACCCACCAAGGTGGCACTGGAATGTCTCCCTAAGGGTCCCTGTGGGTTACCCAGCCTAAGGTGGGTGTTTGAGGAGGACTGACCCTTATCCAGGAGCTGGTTGAAGAGCAGAGTGTTGGAGAAGAAGAAGAGGTAAGCAAACATCTGGGAGGTGATCTCTGGGTGCACCTCGTACTGGCGGAGCAGGTCCAGAGCTGCCTGGTAGATGAGCACCACTCTGCGGAGCTCCTCGGGCAGGGGGGGCGATGCTCGCCAGCTCTCCCGGCACTCGTTCTGGAAGGGGTTACACTCCAGCAGGGCAGGGAGCGACACGTACAGACACTGCAGGGAGAGCAGCAAGTTCACAGCAGACTGATTTCAGTTGGATTTTATTCATGAGCCAAAGCCTTTTGACCCCCTCACCTCCGCAAGCCAAGTAAAGCTTGCTGGTGCTGCTCCAGCAAGGGGCTGATCCTGCTTACCCCCTGCCTCTGTGCATTCTGGTGTAGCACAAGTGTTTGAAAAGGAAGAAGAAGAATGAGCATATCTGTTGTTTTAGCAGCTGGAGGTGGTGGTGTGGGATAGTTCAGCTAAAGGGATCTGAAAACTGCTCTGAACCAGGGTGGTGGCCAACCAGCTGGCTGTGAGGGTGAAAGAAAAGCCAGGAGCGATGGGGATGATCTTTCCCTGTTGCTTAAATGGGAGAGCAGCACCTAGGACCCAGCTGGGCGGAGGCTGAAGGGGAGGCAGGGGTGCTGGGGAGGAGGAGGATGCTCCAGCAGAGCGGCGCAGGAGCATCCCCTGCGTCCCCACATGCCAGCAGCAGTGCACACAGCAGCCTTTCTCCTGCCTCACACTGCCTGCTCTGTTCCCTGCTCCCGGCTCTCATGGTCCAACGGCAGCGGTCCAGGGGCCCCTTTCCACCGTGCCCTGAATTGCACCATTATTGCCAGGCAGGCCAGAGCCAAGCAGCTCTCCCCAAACGCCTCCCCTGCGCCGCTGCACTGCAGGTAGGGAACCACACCGCAGGAATTCAATACTTTCCCTGGGCCGTGACCAAAACTCAGGGCGCTTCAGCCCAAAGGAAAACACCTCCGTGGGAGGCAGCTGCCAAAGGGAAAGCTTAAACCTCCTGCACAGCCTGAGAGCTGCTGGGGATGCATGTGCTGGCCCCGTGGGATGCTGCTGCCCTCCCCCAGGAAGCACCTACCTTGGAGATGTAGTAGACACACTGCTGGAAGGTGTACATGACCACCTCCTCCAGCACTGTCATCGCCTCCTCGCTGGCGGTGATGGTCGAGGAGAACAGAGACTCCTTGGAGCCTAGGGGGAGGAGAGGAGAGGAGAGAAGGAGAGAGGAGAAGGAGGAGAGGAAGTAAGCCTGCAGCAGCAAGGTGAGCCAAACTCACTGCTCCCCAAATCACAGGATAGAATCACAGAATTACAGACTGGGTCTGAAGGGAGATTTCAAGGGCACCTAGTCCAATTCCCTGCAGTCAGCAGGGACATCTGCAACTAGAGCAGGTTATTCCGACTCCCAAACAACCTGAAGGTTCCAAGGATGGGGCAGCTACCACCTCTCTGGGCAACCTGGGCCAGCTGTAAAAAATTTCCCCATCTTTCTTATCGGTCCCTTTAAGTACTGAAAGGCCACCAGAAGGTCTCCCTGGAGCCTTCTCTTCTCCAGGCTGAACAACCCCAACTCTCTCAGCCTGGCCTCACAGCAGAGGGGTTCCAGCTCTGGCATCATTTTTGTGACCTCTTCTGGACCTGCTCTAACAGGTCCACCTCTTTCCTGTCCTGAGGACACCAGAGCTGGACACCATCCCCTGAGTGGGGGTTATTAGTGCTCCTGGGTTGGCATCACCACCCTGGCCTCCCCCGCCAGCAGGAGCAAAGAGGTTCCTCTCATCCCAGACCACCCCCCAGTCATCTCCCACAGCTCACAGCACCCCTGGCAGCACAGCAAGGTGGCCTCTGCCACAGCCCTCCATGCTGGCTGGCCTGTGAACATTTTCATTTGCTGCATCAACCAGAAGGGTTTTGAGGCCAATTTAATACCCTTTGTTTCTTTGCTGAGCTCTTTGGTTTTTGCTGGCACTAACATGGGCTCACCAGTGAGCAGTTCTGCAGGGCTGGCTGCAAACCCAAGCCCCAGCTCTGCAGCTAGATGGAGGCAGGCCAAAAGCCACCCCCAAGGTATTACCCACAAGATGCCACAGTGGAAAGGGGAGGCTTGGCTGCAAACACAACGCAAGCACAACCCAACCCAAACACAACCTGTCCCCAAAGCCAAGCAGCACCACGGCAGGACAGGAGGCTGCTCCTGCACAGATTAGCCCAGCCTGCAGCACACAGATGTCCCTGCTGGTGAGGATTATGGGGGGGTTCAAGGAGTATCTTAGGGGCACTGACCCCAGCTTGTGCCTGGGGATTAGCAGAGCAAAGTCGCTCTGGCTGGAGAAACAAGCAGGGAGCTGCACCCAGCCCTACCTCTGACGTCCAGCTCCTCCTCCATGCTCTGGATGTAGGTAGGTGATTTCTGCTGGATGAAGTAGAGGACCTCGATGGCATTGGCCATCCAGAAGAGGATGTGCTGCAGATCTGGGAGAAGGTCTGTGATGGTGAAGCGAGACAGGGTGGCAGGGTCCTGGCTGGGGAGACACAGCAGGAGTTATGACTCTGCTCCTCACCATCCTTACTTAAGCTTTTGGGGAGAAAAATAACCATCCTGGGGCAAGGCCAGAGAGCTTTTGCATCCCTTCACCCTTCAGACCAGCACTCCCCTTGGGAAAACCCTTTACAAGCAGAAACCTGGTGGTTCCTGCCCTGTGGAATGGCAGAGGGCCACCTGTCCTTTGTGGGGTGCCACTTTAGGGTGAGACTCGCCCTCGCCAGCTGAATTGCAGTAAGTACTTGTGGCTGAAGAGCAGCTGTCCCCAAGAAGTATGTGCTGCTCCTGCCAGCTCTGGATGGTTAAACCCAGCCTGCCTGCACTGAGCTGTTCAAAAATAAAACAAAATAAATAAAAAGCATCTGGGAAGTTTCTCAACTGCTGAACTGCTTTTTCCTGCTCTAGGAGAGGCCTGGGAAATAGCCTCAGAGCTTGTGCCTAAAGAAGAGCTCACAACAAGCACCAACTGTTTCTCCAGATGCTGCTTTGGAGCCTGGATTTTGGAAAGGGCTGGGAGGCCAGGTCCCCTGCACCTCTGTGATGGTCCTAGTGGTGTTCCCCACCCTGGAACACCCTCTACTACCATCCCAGGATGTACACATGCATGACCAGTCCCATTCCCACTCCACAGGTAAGTCTTCAGTGTGAGCCAACTGGGGGCCCACACCAGGACCATCCCCACTACATCCTTTGGGGATGATGAAGTCTTGACCAGGTCTGGGATTGGAGAAGGCCCCAGAGGTGCTGCAGGTCCTGAGCATGCCTGCTCTTACAGTTTCACACATTCCCAAGCAGGAGCCTTGCAAGCACGGACCAGAGAGCCAAACATGTGGGACTGAGCAAAAGACCTCAGCGTGCAAGCCATGCCAGCAGGCTGGGAGGGTGGATTTAGCCAGATTTGGATGCCCCTCACTCATGGAGGAAGATCTGAGCTGAATCCTCCCTGGTTTGAGCCAAAACAGGGAAGGGTGGTGCGTTGCACTTACTGCTGGGACTGCTTTTCGGCCAGCTCCCGTGTCCGCTCCTGGGCAGGGAGAGAAGGGGAAAGCAAAATGTAAACCAGCAGGGACAGGGCAGTACAAGCATCACCCCAGCCAGCACTCACTGCTGCTGGGAGCCAAGCAGAGGGAGGCTCCCTCAGGGGCATCCAGCAATACACCCGCACCACCACTGCCCCCGGCCCGCCACCAACTGACCCACACCGTCCTCTGGATCATTCTGGCCACTTTGAGCACCAGCTGCCCAAAGTCTCCAGGCTCGAAGCTGGTGGCTGAGTGCTGGATGCAGAGGCAGAGCAGGAAGGCAGGTGTCAGCTTGTGGTCATCCCCTCCCGGCTCGATCAGGGTCATGATGCGCTGCAGGAGCACGTCCTCAGCTGCCGGATCAAACTCCAGCATCAGCTTTCTGCGAGGCGGTCTGGGGCCGCTGGAGGGCCCCCGCTTTTTGGCGGCAGGGTCCCTCTCCTTCAGCAGGCTGCCACAAGCCCTGCAGACGGGGGGGCCCTCGGGGACAGCAGGGTGCAGGGCTCGCAGCCTCAGCAGGGTCTGCGCCGGCAGCGGCTGTGCCTTCATGGGGTCCTTGTAGAGGAGCAAGTAGTAGAGGCCGAGGGAGAGGAGGTCCCCGTGCCGCAGCACCACCGTCCGGGCCACCTTGGCGAAGTTGACGGAGATGCCGGCACCGGCGATGGGCTCCAGCACCAGCTTCTCCTCCGAGCGGTGCCGGGAAGGTCGGAGCTTCCTGATGGTGCAGTGCAGGGGCAGAATGTCAGGGGCTGACAGGCTGATGCTGGGCTTGCTGGCCTGCGTCCTCTGGCCCACCGTGTGCTGCTCACGGTTCAGCAGGTAAACCAAACTGTCCTGCCAAGCAGGGAGACTCAGCATGAACCAAGGAGCTGGGGGGAAAGAGGGACCTTCCTCCCTGCAGTGCAGTGGGTGCTGCAGTATCTCTGTCCCCTGGCCACCCACCCTCCTGCTGCACCTTTGCACAGCAGAGCCACGTTTCTCTCTCTTGATTTCCCTCACTTGCCCAGTGCCAAAGCAGCACTCCCAGCTTTGGGTGCAGTAATAAACAGGCACGATAACTTTGGGCATGCAGTAAACATGGCTGCTTTGGGCAGAAGGAGCCTTCCCTCCACCTTTCACCCCCCACTTACCACAGATGCTTTCCTTGCCCACTTTCTCTCCCTAGACCTCAGCAATGTCTGCATCCTTCTGCCTGGGTGATGATGGTGGGACCCAAGTCTTGTTGCCCAGCCTGCCCACACTGCCCCAAGGCAGCTCACATAACCACCCCGTGCCTCAGTTTCACCAGCTGCACTGGATGCCTGCTGAGGGCTGCAGTGCCAGTGTCACCCTGCCAGACAGATTGGAAGAGCCAGATGCTCAACGGGGACAAAGTAAGTATTAACGACAAGGGCCATCCCAGTCCTTTCCAGTTCTCCAAGTGCCTCCAGCGCTGGGGAGCACAGACTCCCAGACACGCTGTCTCCTTGCTGCTTCTCATTAACGTTTGCCACTAACGAAGCAGCCAGATAAGGGATGGGGCAGCTCAGCCATCACCTGCAAAACCAGGCGTCCCTTCTGCCAGGGGAGGGGTGCTGCTCCGGGGGCTTTCCCTGCATTCTTCCAGGGATTTCCCCGTGCCCCTCTGTGGCTTTGCCCGGGAGTCTCTGCAACCCCCTGGGCTTGAAGACAGGTTCGGGGGACAGACTTGGGGAAAAGGCTGCAAAGTCCCAAGCTGGTACTGCTCATTTTCTAAAGGATGCTCCTTCCCTACCAGCCGCCCACCACCACCCCCCCCTACCCCAGCAGCTCCGGCCATGCAAGCAGCCCCCCTTCCCGGGAATTTGGGAGTGATGGGAGGAAAGCAGAGGGGTGCCGGGGGGTGCCGTGGAGGGGTGAGCAGGCGCGGTGCTTACATGCTGCTGGCTGTAGCCCTGCAAGAGCAGGAGGTGCGGGGACTGGTAGAGGGAGTACCGCATGCTGCCGCCGCTCCG
Source organism: Dryobates pubescens (assembly GCF_014839835.1). Classification (NCBI taxonomy): domain Eukaryota; kingdom Metazoa; phylum Chordata; class Aves; order Piciformes; family Picidae; genus Dryobates; species Dryobates pubescens. Next base: position 3,283,550 of record NC_071615.1, on the reverse strand, counting down.
CGCCGCCGGGCTGCCGGGCAGGGTGGAGCAGTGCCGCTGGAGACGCTCCCCGCTCCCGGTCCCACCTCGCCGAACCGGGTTGCCCAGGCTGGTCTCGCTGAGGCTGCGCCGCAGGGCCGGGGCTGGGGGGGGGCCGCGCCGCTCAGCCCCCGCCGGTGGCCGCCGAGCCCCCCGCGCCCGGTGTCGCTGCAGCTTCCGCGCTTGGGCGTTGATGCCTGCGGAGAATTGGGGGGTGGAGTGAGGGGGGTGAGAACAGCATTCAGCGCACCCCCACCCCCCTAACCCCGGGACCCCCCGCAGCCGCAGCACCCCACGGCTAGAGGGATGCTGCAGCTTTCCCAGGACCACACACCCTGCCTGGACTGATGTCCCCCGGGTCCTTTGCCCTCCCTGAAGGGAGACACCAGGACACCAAGGTGCAGAGTTTTCTGTCCCAATGACACCACCAAAAAAAAAAGGGGGTGCGGCCAGCCCTCCTTGTCCCCCAAACCCATTGACTGGGGGGGCAGCCGGGCCAGACTTGGCATCCCCAGCACCCCCCACCCACCACAGCCACACTACCGGGTCTAGAGGGGGCAGGAGGAAATATCTGCTAAAAAACTAATTTAACTCAATCTTTGGGGGAAAGAAAAAAAAAGGGGGGAGGGGGCAAAAAAGCAGCAGCAGCCTGGATGCTGCTTTGAGGCCTTTAGTGGCTGGAAACAGGAGCTGCAGGGAGGGTTTCCCCCTGGCCCCCATCAAGCATCAGCCAGGCATGGGAGCTGTGAGCTGCAGTGGAGCCTGCCTGCAGCAAGAGCAAGCTGTAATTAACTTCTCCCAAGCATCAGTTCAGGCAATGCTGCCTGCAAGACTGACGGGAGAGCTGGAGTGAGCCAATAGGCCTGGCCAAGCTGCAAAAACAGCCCTTCCTGAGGCATCCTCATCCCTGGGGGTCCCCGGGTCCCTTCATCATGCTGCAAGTGCGGCTCAAGTTCTGCAGGAGGAATAAGAAGTTGCAGGTCCGGTGGGAGATGCTCGTACCTCGGGTGGGCAGCCTCCTGGGAGCAGGTCGCTGGCATTCAGGGAGGATGAAGAGAAGGGAAAAAAGTCCTAAAGGCTTTGCCCGTGGGAGCAGCAGCACTGCAGCAAGGTCGGTGCAGCAGGATGCCAGAGCCCTGCTCGCAGCACAGCTCGGCCGAGCAGCGAGCAGGCTTCGGCCGGCGGGATCTGGGGACAGCCGGCGGGATTTGGTGACAGCAGAGAGCCTAGTGCCCAGGGCTGCTTAAAGGGACACTCACGAGTTCAGACCCGAGCAAAAATGTCATCTGCCTTATTTGGTGAGGAATGGGCTGCCAGCTCTGAAACAGCATTTTGGTTTGTTTGTTTGTTTGTTTTAAACCCAGCTCTCCTTTGCTGGGAAAGTGAAAGAGACCAAGACGAAGAGGAGGGTGGGAGAGGGAGAAAATAGCCTCTGCTGTTTACATGCCTTGGGATTAGGGCAAGACATGGCTAAGCCACCCCAAGCAGTTCAGTGTTACACATCCTCCTTAAAAAGGCAATGGGCCCTGCTCGTGTTCCCATCACGGCCAGTGGCACGGCACAGAATGCCTGTGCCCCACAGAGGGAAAATCTGGGGGGTGCAACAATCCTGCCTAGGTTGTGACACTGTGAATGCCAAAGGCCAGCCCCAAACCTCTCAGCAGAAGGCCTTGGCCCTCCCCAGGAGCCTCATCCCCAACCCACAGGAGGGAAATGAGCCAAAGGGATGAAGGGCAGCTGGGACAATGCAGATCTCAGCGCAGCCCATGGGAGTGGAGAAGGTGAGGGTTTGGATCCTGGGAAGCAGCTATTGCTGGAGCTCATTGCACTGGGATGGAGCAGGAGCTGCTGGGACTGGGGTCCCATTGCCCAGAGACACATGCCATCACTGGTCCCTTATCTAGGGGAAAGGAAGCTTCTGTATTTATTTTGTGTAGGAAAAAATCTGCTTTTTCACTGCTGATAGAGCCCCTGTCACAGGCTCCCTGCTAACCCCAGAGCTGCACTGGAAAGATAAACACAGCTCTTTTCCTGAGCATAACAAAGTCCCTCCACGAACTGGGTTAGGATTTTTTCAGTCCCCTGGTACTGTTTCCTCCTCCCCAGTGCATGCAAGTTGTCCCATTCAAAACACTGCCCAAGCACCTCCAGCACAGCCCAGCCAGAGCTGGCAGCTGCTGAAGCCACATGGCAGCGCAGGTGGCAATGGGGCAGGATTGGAAATGGGGAAGGGTGAGACACTGGGACAGGTTGCCCAGGGAAGTTGTGGATGCCCCCTTCCTGGAAGTGTTCAAGGCCAGGTTGGTCAGAGCCCTGAGCAATCTGGGCTGGTGGGAGGTGTCCCTGCCCATGGCAGGGGGTTTGGAACTGGATGATGTTTAAGGTCCCTTCCAACCCAAACCATTCTATGGTAGGAGCATGCCCTGTCCCTTAGGGAGAGCTGGGAACCCTAAGCAGGGGCACTGTGCACCCCTCTGGCCAGCACCCACTGGACCCCACCGAGCTGCTGCCTCTAAATCTGTCCTGCATCGCCATGGGAAACTTGCTGGTTGTGGCACTGGGGATCTTGGCTGGGATCTGCCTTTTTTTTCAGCCTAGGAAAGAGATCCCCTTTTCCTGGCTGGGAGGAAACCAAAAAATAACTCCAGTGGCCCCAGGAAAGAAGAAATACTTTCAATTTATCCAGGAGGGGCTAACAGAATACTAGTTCTTCCTAATGTAACTGCCCTGCAGACCTTGCAGGGAGCCCTCCAAGGATGCAGTCATGCTGAGGCATATCAAAGCCAGATCCTCAGGGGTACCTGCCAGAGCATCTTTTAGTATAATAAGCTTAACTCCTATGTTTCTCAAGCTGTGCACAGGATTCAGCCTCCAGGAAAGACCCAGCAAGCTCAGGACAGAGTATAAAATGAGGCTGGTTGGGAAGATGAATGCCATAAGGATGCCAAGTGCTGTGCCTCTGTCCCAGCACCCCCAGTTTGTGGGTGCTTTCCCCAGATGCTCCCTAACCTCTGCCTTGTTGCTCCCCACAAGCAGCAGGGCTAAGGGTAGCAGTGAGAGAGAACATCAGCCTCCTTGCTGCAGAGATGCTCTTACCTGTGCTGCTAATTGGTGGCATGTGGAGAGAGCACCTTCCTCCTCAGCGGGAAGCAGGTAATAAGCTAATTAGGATAATGGGTAACTGCAGCTAGAACTCCAAACCTATTTGCCATCAGGTCACAGAGGGGTGTGGAGCCTTTCCCTCAGCCACCAGCTCAGCAGCAGGGTGGGCAGCAAAGCACCAGCCTGCTTGACACCAGTGATCCCACTCACACTGCTCCAATCATGGCCTGCATGAGGAAAGGTTCTGGAGGTATTTCCCTGCTGATTGTGCTTTGCAGCAGCCCTGGATTTTGTTTGATTTTATTTTTTTTCCTTTCCAGGGAGCCCAAAGCCCAAAGCCTCTTTATTTTTGTTGCACAGATGCTGCATTTTCCACACCAGCGCCCCACAACCCTGGCAGGCAGCTGATGCTTGGCAAGGGGACCTCTGCCAGCTCAAGGCTGATGACAAAGGTGAACCCAGTGGAGGGCACTCAGTGCCCATCACACCAGGTGTGCCATGTCTTTGCTGGGTGCTGGATGAGGGGGGAGCAGATGTCTCTTCTAGATGTGCTGCATCACTCCTACCCATCTTGCAGATGGGGCGGGAAATGGTGGAGCCAGTTGCAGCAGTGCCACCAGCACTTCAAGCAGTGCCACCAGCACAGGGTGACAGAGGCCCTGGTGCCACTGAAGGAAAGAGCTTCAGGGGTGAGATTTTCACAGGTAAGAAATCTGAGGGCTGTGTAGTCTGCGGAGCAGGCAGCCTAAACAAACGTGGGTGTAGGTTTTGTGTCTCGGAAGCGCTTAGTCAGCTATGGAATATGCCCAAAGGTTAAAAAATGAAGAATTTCCACCACCCCACCCAGGAGTGCTGAAACAAATGAAGTGATATCTACACTGAAAGCATAATGGGCTGATTTCCAGATGCAGGGCATGCAATCCCATCAGGAGCTGGTTCTCCATCGGAAATGACTGAAGGGTGCCAGGCTCAGGCCAGCATGGAGCCTGCTGCTCCCTCAGCCCACCCAGGACCCAGGTGATGGGTGGGAATGCTGCTTCCTGCATCCAAGAGGGAGTATTTGCATCTGAGAGCTGCTGTGACCTTGGGCTCAGGCAGGGAGCTGCCACGTGTTCCTCCCCACTGTGTGCTATAACCATTAGCCTTGGCTCTTGCCCTTTCCTCTGTTCAAAAGAAGCTGTTTTTAGTCACCGATTCCCCAAAGTGCTTACGGCTCTCTGATCCCAGCTGGAGAAAGAGCCACAGAGAAGAGCAGGTCATCTACCTTTGCAAATCCTTTCCAAGCCCATTTCCCTCCCTCTGCATCACAGGTGCAGCAGCCTGGGACTGATCCTGTGGCATCCTCTCCGTGGACACAAGGACTGGGCATAGCAAGGGATGGAGGAGGCCCTGTCTTGCCACCAAGGGCCCACGGACCTACCCTGCATGGCATTAATGCAAGGGCTGAGGGCTGTTTTCCACTGCTGCTCCATCCTTCCCAGCTCAAGGCAGGAGGTGAGCCCATTCCTGACTCCCTGCACTGATGGGGACCTGCCCATACCCCCAAAGCTGCAACCTCAACACTCAGATTTTGGGGCACTCAGGCAAGATCACAATTGCAAATTGCAGCTGGTGGGACCCCAGGAGTGTCTGCTCTCCCCCAAATTGCCCATGGCTGGTTTCCTTCCCAATGAGCCCTCGTGAGAGTGGGTAAGAAAGGAGCCCTGCCCCCACTGGTGACTTACTCCTTTGCTGGTGGAGGGGAATCCTTGGCTCTCCTTTGCTGAGCACCTTCATCATGACAATCACAGCCCTTTTCCTACAGGTGGGAGGAACCTCCCAGAGCTCATCCCAGCAAAGCCTCCTAGATAACACCTCCAGAGCCTGACCCAGCCTCCTCCAGCAGCAGGTAAGACCCACCAAGACCATCATACATTTCAAAACATGATTTTAAAACTTTCTGCCCTCCTTCTTGTGGGGCTTTTATCTGAGGGTGGGAGAAAGAAAACTGTCTTTCTCTGCACTGGGGTCACCTATTAACCTGCTGGTTCCTGTCAGACACCTTTGAGGGAGCTCTCCTGCCCTACTTTTCTCTCTCTTCATTAGCTTCTCATTTCACTTAATTGTTCCTGCTAATTTGCCTGAGGTGTCTGGCCTGGGGGATGCCCTCAGGGAGATGGGGGTGCAGGGGAGTGGAGCAGTGTTCTGCCAGGCACAAAGCTGTGCTGAGGCGTGGGACACCATGCTGCTGCCTCACAGTGACAAGAAGAGTGAGCAATGCTGATGGTCTTGCCTGCTGCTGCCCAGCTGCAAGTGGGGATTTGGTCTGGACACCTAAGACTGGCTGGGGGAAACATTTGAGGCTGCAGGTACCAAAGTGATGCAGGAAAGGGCTGAGTGCTAACTCTACCCAGAAGCCTTGCAGCTAAACTGTGGCTCCCCTCCCACTCACACCCCACTCCCCATGCCCAAAACACATGCAAAAGCTGCTGGTGTGGGGTGCATCTCCCACAGGCAGCCTGGGGAGGTGGCAGCTCCCTGGACTCTCTCCCTGCCCCACATCTGGCTCTGACCTGCGGTAGTGGTGTCCACATCCCTGGCCGCCAGCTCCTCCACCTCTGCCCTCTTGCGCAGCTCCAGCCGCCGCGAGAAGCCCTCCCTGGGTTTCCAGAGGTCCTGGATGAGCAGTGGCTTCTCGTGGTCACCCAGGACCCTCAGCCCCTCCGTCTGCCACCGTCTCTCAGGGCCCTCGAACCTGCCGATGACGTCGCAGAGGGCGTACTGCCCGGCGCTGAGCTGGCTCAGCCCATAGCGCTCCAGGGCTTCCTTCACCAGCTCCCGCGCCCCCGAGCTGCCCGTCGCCAGCACGCTCTTGTAGTTGGTGCCCGCACAGATGTTGCCTCCAAAGATCTTCAGGACACCGGGGGCCGAGAGCTGGGTGGAGAGCTCAGCTGGGTCATCCTCACCGGCCGCTGGGGAAGCGGAGGCCGAGCTCCGATCCTTGTAGCTCAGTGTCCGGTACAAGACCTGGGACAGGATCCGGCTCTGGCGCTTCAGACGGTTCTTGGATGGTGGAGCCATGGTGGAGGAGGACCCATAAAACATTGTGCGTGAGGTCGTCATGAGGCACAGCTGGGCAGGGGAGAGGAAGCAAAAGGAGAAGATCAGCGGTTTGGAGGCCAGCTGTGCTGAGCAGCAACCAGCTGGTGGCCGCGAAGGAGCCACCGTCACCTCCGAGGTAGGAAGGGACAGCGCCCAGGGAGGGCCATTTTCCTTGTGCAACCCAAAACACCGGTGGCCAAGCTCAGCTGGGCTCCTTGGCATCAGCATTGTTCCCCCTGGATGGTTTCGGCCCTGAGAAGGTAGTTTTGAGCAGCCCCAAATTTCTCCACTCTGTGTACCAGGAGGTCCCTCGCTCCCAAGCGAAATGCAGCAGCAGGAGAGCAGAGCCCAGCAGGACTTGGCGGGGCCCATCCTGGATGGGAGCCAAGACATCAGGAGCTACTTTCACTAACGAGTTTATGGAGCAATCCCATTTTGTTTTTAGAGGTGAAACAGAAAGCTGAAGAGCAAATTCACTCTGAGGTCACCGCTAAATGCTTTTGCTCACCGAGAGGCGCGGGGTGCAAGCAGGCTTTAATTAGCCCTGCTAAAAATGTCCTGACTCTGGCAAATCTCTTGGCTGCTGCGAGTTTGTGGAGGATGTTAAAGCACGTGGTGGCATCGCTGACAAGGCTGCCCTTGTCATGTCAGCCAGGGCACAGCTGTGCCGGGTGGGCACCCAGCAGAGGAGAGGTGGTCACGGCTGTGCGACAGCTCCCAGTGCCCCTCAGTCCCCAGGAATGGGATGGAAATCCTGATCATAGAATCATAGAACTGTTAGGGTTGCAAGGGACCTCAGGGATCATCTGGGCAGGGACCCTTCACACTAGATTAGGTTGCTCAGAGCCACATCCAGCCTGGCCTTAAAAACCTCCAGGGATGAGGCTTCCACCACCTCCCTGGGCAACCTGTGCCAGCCTCATGGTGAAGAATTTCTTCCTAACATCCAATCTGAATCTACCCCTTCTTTTTTCCATTCCCCACAGTCCTATCACTTCCTGACACCCTACAAAGTCCCTCCCCAGCTTTCCTGTAGCCTCCTTCAGATACTGGAAGGCCACAATAAGGTCTCCTCAGAGCCTTCTCTTCTCCTGACTGAGCAGCCCCAACTCCCTCAGTCTGTCTCCATAGCAGAGGTGCTTCAGCTCTCTAATCATCCTTGTGGCCCTTCTCTGGACACACTCCAGCACATCCACATTCTTCCTGTAATAGGGGCTCCAGAACTGGATGCAGTACTCCAGGTGGGGTCTGATGCTTTCCTGGCTTTGGGCAGATAATGGTCCTGTTAGGCAGCTACTGCTCCTGCTCAATGTCACTGACGACATCTGGGGCCAGCCTTGAAATCGCATCCTGGATGCACAAACACCCAGGGCTTGCACGGCGCTGATAACGCCACCGGCTGCACCACCGACCCCTGCCGGGAAAGGGCCGGAAGGACAACTTGAGCACTGCTGGCATGGGCAGGATGGGGATTTCCCTCACCTCCAGATTTTACAACATGAACAGGAGAAAGGCCTGATGAGAGACTTGGTGCATACAGAGATGACCCAAAATGTTCCATCAGCAGCTCTCGGAGTGCAGCTGTTGGCACGATCCAGCTGTGCGCAGCCAGGAAGACACAAGGTGTCAGCAGCTTTCTGCATCCGCAGCCCTGCAGATCCCAGGCAGGTTCTCACTACCAGAGCAACCCCAGCACTATCAGGCAGAATGATGTTGGCCCTGGAAAGCCTCCAAACCACCATCTAATTCAGGAAGAAGCAGCATCCCTGGTGCTAAGGGAAGAGGTCACCTTCTAACCCAGAAACAACCTCACTCCCATGCACGGAGGATTTCTGCAGGGCTTGCATCTCCCCATCCCAGGACCAGAGGCTGCAGATGGGGAAACTGAGGCACCAGCAAACACTAAGGCTGCAGGACATTCTTGGGAACTCTGCAATCCTCTAATGATGCTATACCCCAAGTCATCCCTTTCTGCCCACCAGGAGTGTGAAAATGATGGAGTTTGTCCTTCTTCCCAACCCACTGGCTCCAAAACTGACTGTCCAGGTGCTGTGGGGGCAGGAAGGGGATCTGGCAGCCCCCTAGCCCCAGCACATTGCTTCTGCCTGGCTTACTGATACTGGGCTTAGCCATCAACCTGGAAAGCAGAGCTTAGTGTCTTGTGACTTAGAACCCTAGAACTGTTGAGAACTGCTGGGAGAGACCTTTGAGATCAACAAGTCCAACTGCTTGCCTAGAGCTGGCAATCCCACCGCTACTGCTAAGCCAGCCAAGTATCTCACCAGCCAAGCATTGCCCCCAAGATCTTCACTGCAACAAACTGGGTTTGGGGAAGGCTCTTTGTGCTTGCACCTTGCAACTAGAGAAACTGAAGCAGGGATGGGGTTAGAGCTATGGCTCTCTTGATGCTGCCGCTCCTCCTCCAGCTGAACCTAGAGGTGCTGTTCCTGCTGGGGACATCCCTTGGTGTCTGCTGTGTGACATCTCCTGGGAGCACTGGGGCAGACCTGACCTGGAGAACAGGTCAGGGCACTGGCAGAGGATCAGGTTCAAGAGCAGTTTCCTCAGGCTGTTAGTAGGGCTCCACCAGCCCTCATTAACATTGGCCAGAAGTAAAACTACCCTGTGGCCCTATGAGACTTTGCCATCAAGGATGCAAAAGATAACACTTTGTCATCAAATCACTGCTTTCAGTTCATGGGTTTAATCTGCTCTGCCCTGAACTATCTCCAGCACAGACAGAAGCCTTTTAACATCTGCTGGTGGGAAATCTTTTAACATTCTCCAAGCCCACATCACAGATGGGGACACCATCCTTGCCTCTTGCAGGTCCTTGCCTGGTTTTGAATATGTTATTTATAGCTCAGCTATTCTGCTGCTCTTTCTATGAGACACAGCTTCCAGGGAGTGCAGGGGCAAAGGTGTTTCAGGGGGAAAACAGAAGAAGCCTGAATCAAGAGAAGCTTCCAGCCTGGTCACTCCATTTTTCACCCTCTGGAGCAAGACAGATATGATTTCACCAGGCATCAGCCCAGGTCACATGGGAAATCACAACCTTCTCCTGAAGACAGTGTAACCCAGGGTCTTAATCCCCCTGAGGACTCTACTGGATGTGGTAAGATGATAACGAGATTGGCTCTCCCTGCGTCTGTGCACTCAGGCACGCTGGCCGCGGTGGGCAGCTCTGGGGAGGCTAAAGAGAGACTGGTGGCAATGTGCTATACTATTTGGTCCTGCTGTGAGGGCAGGGAGGCTCCAGATGGACCCAGCTACCTGTGGACAAGCCTGCAAAGGCATTAATGATTTGGGTACATCTTCCTGCAGGTCAGTGGGACACAAGCTCCTGGACTTCCCCAGCCTGGCCAAGCCCTCTCCTCACTACAGGCAGCCCCATTCCCTGGCTGTGTCATATGCCTGCAGCTAGGGAGGCAGGTCCAGACTTCCCAGAGAGTCTCTTTTATCAGCACTCAGTGACACCTCTGCTAACGACTCCAAAAGCCTGTGATTGCCTCCCAGCATGATCCCCATCAGGTATCCTCCAGCTCTTCACATGCCTTGCCTCACCACACCAAAACCTGTTATTTCCCCTGGCCAGTGCTGTTTGTATTCATTCTTCAGAGCTATGATGAATGCCTTTGGTATTCACATGGCCACCACGTGTCCTTCCATCACCACAGCCATGCCCAAGGACTTTCCTGAGAGCACCAAGGCTCCTGCTCCTACCATGCAAAGCCTGCCCTTACCTTGCCATTCTTCTCATGGGCTTTTTTGCCTTCCATTCATCGTCTTCAGAAAGGACCTTCCCACGTGTTGTGCATTGTCCTGCTTGGCTGTCTGTCACGTCTCTGCAAGAGGAAGAGGAGAAGTGGCTCTGGGCTGCTCACAGATATCAGTTGCTCACAGTACAGTGGCTTTGGAGGGTTCAGAGATGCTGCAACTCTGCTCCTGATGTGCACCAGGTCTGCATGCAGGCTACTAAGCCACACACATACCCTCTGTAGCTCAGCAACTCACTGTGTTCCTCCTGCCTCAACCCAAGAGGTGCTGACACCCAGGATGGGAGGGGAATATCATCCACAGAGGACATGCAGCAGGTTGTATGTGTGTGTGTGCACATGTTCAGCCAGACACAGGCTGTAGGTGGGGAAAAACAGCCTGGCACCAAGCACAGGCTCCATCACAACAGGAACATGACAGCCTTGGGGGAGAGATGGAGGAAACCCAACCACAGTGATGGCCACCAAGAGCATCTATCCCATCATAAAGAGACAGGGAGAAAACAGCTGTAGGAAAAGAAACACTATTGTAAAGGAAAGGTGAAGGGGAGGAGATGGGACCAGCAACAACCTCATGACCTTTATCTTCTTTCTTCTCTCCCACACTGTCTTGTGATCACCCCCTTCTCCCAACCCCATTGATCCCAGACTGGGGACTCTCTTGTCCATGGGTGGCCAACAAGTCATGGACCAGCTCCTTCCCCCAGCAGCCACAGCATGCAGGGATGCTCACCAAGATTTGTTGTTGAATCTCAGCCTGTTCTGCTGGATGTTCGGCAGAGCCACCAAGAGCACCATCCCCTGGCCCTTTCACCACAGATCTGTGGGGCTGTGACCACTGGGAACTGAAAAAGAAAGCCAGATGAAGTACCTGCAAAGGGCCTGCAGTGATTGCAAGGGATTTTCTGGGAATGAGCTGGTACTGCACGGCTTGACCATGATTAAAAACAAACACACCATGTGATTAAGTCAGGGCCTGGGGTGGGTTCAATCCAGCCCCTCTTGCTGGGGGATACAGGAGAAACTTCCACAAGGCAACGAGGCATGATGGGAAAGGCAAAGAAATGTTTGAAGCCACCTCTGCTGCTCACTGGTTCTTCCCATGATTAATTGCTCCCACCAGTTAAATATTTATGCCTTATTTCCAGTGTTGTCTGCCTTCAGCTGCCAGACATTGATTCTTGTCATGCTTTTCTCTCCTCAATTAATGAGCTTTTGGCTACCATGTATTTTCTCCTCTGCAAGTGTATTTAGATGCTTAAATCAAGTCCCCCCTCATTCCTCTTTGATTTGATTTATTAACTGGATGCCTGTCTCAGCTCTCATTTGCAAGGTATTTTCTGCAGCCTCTTGGTTCCCACATCAAGCTCTGTGAGGAGAGACTGAGAGAGCTGGGGTATCTTAGCCTGGAGAAGAGGAGGATCAGGGGAGACTTACAACTACCTGAAGGTAAGTCATAGCCAGGTGGGGGCTGGGCTCTTCTCCCAGACAACCAGCACCAGAACAAGAAGACACAGTCTCAAGATGCACCAGGAGAGGTTTAGGCTGGATGTTAGGAAGAAGTTCTTCACAGAAAGAGAGGTTGGCCATTGGAATGTGCTGCCCAGGGAGGTGGTGGAGTCACCATCCCTGGAGGTGTTTAGGAAGAGACTGGATGGGGTGCTTGGTGCCATGGCTTAGTTGATTAGATGGTGTTGGGTGATAGCTTGGGCTTGATGATCTCAAAGGTCCTTTCCAACCTGGTCTGGTCTGGTCTATTCTATTCTATTCTATTCTATTTCCTCCACTGAAAAGGCAAGGCTGGGTTTGGCTCTCACAAGCCCAAATTCAGTTCTGAAAGGGCCCTAATCAAAAATGCAAATAACTGTGCTTTTTTCTCTCTCTCTCTCTTTTTCACAGGAAAATTTCCCATTACCCTGCAATTCTTCAGCACAGAAATCAGGACAAACACAGAGCCACATACACCCCACCCCCCCCCCAGGCAGCTCCCACTGGAGGAGGGAGCCGCCGAGCCCCTTGTGCTTCCTCTCCCAGCATCTGTGAGCAGCTCCAGCTGAACATTTATCATCCAGATTAGGGACAGGAAAGCACAGGCAACTCCAGTTATTATTTTTGGGTGCAGAAAGATTTCCACTTTCCATTTTGCTCCAGTTAGGATGGCTTTTGCTCTCCCAGACTTGCACAAACCATTAGCAGTGGTGCTGCTCTGGAGCAGCACCAGGTTGTTCCAGAAATCATTTCTGTCTCCTTTCAGATTAGTGATAAAAGCACTGAAACACTGAGGGCATGCTACCAGCCAGCAGTGCCCAGCTGTGATAATCCCCTCTGATAACTGCCTTTGAAATTAATCAGGTTTGTTTAATGCTGCCTTTCTTGACACTGTCTAATGTCAGCTCTAAATACTGGACTGGACTGACTTTTTTAATACTGGAAAGTGCATTTTCTTTTTACAAGACAATCACCTCACATAACTCAAATGCCTCACAAAAGTGTGCTACAGCCAGAGAGTCACCTCTTGCTGAAACCATTTCTGCTTGCCAGGAGTTATTTTCCATATAGCCACACTGCTGCTGAAGTCTTTAATCAATTGAAGCCTGAGCCAGGTTTCTCCCTCTTGTCCCCCAAGGGATACTATCAAGCCAATCAACCTGTAGCTACCAGGTCATCTCACTCCCTTTTGGGAAGAGCAGCACCACTATTAACACACTTTTTAATCTTCTGGAATTTCCCTAGGGCCTGTTCTGGTGCAGACAGAGCTCTGCGTGGATGGGTGGTGAGATTTCAACTGTAACCATCCCAGAACAGCAACCAGAAAAATCTGTTTCCCCAGATCTCTGTTTGAAATGTCTCCCTTTTTTCTTTTTTTCTTTTTCTTTCTCTTTTTCTCTTTTCCTCTTTTTCTTTCTCTTTCTTCTTTCTCCTTTGTCTTTCTCTCTTCCTCTTTTTTCTTTCTCTCTTTCTCTTTCTCTCTTTCTTCTTTCTCTCTCTTTTTTCTTTCTCTTTCTCTTATTTCTTTCCCTTTTTCTCTTTTTCTTTCTCTTTTTCCCCTTTTCTCTTTCTCCTTTTTTCATTTTCTTTCCCTTTTCCCCTTTTCTCTTTCTCCTTTTCGCTTTTTCTTTCTCTTTTCCCCCTTTTTCTCTTTCCCTTTTTCTCTTTCCCTTTTTCTCTTTCCCCTTTTCTCTTTCCCCTTTTCTCTTTCCCCTTTTCTCTTTCCCCTTTTCTCTTTCCCCTTTTCTCTTTCCCCTTTTCTCTTTCCCCTTTTCTCTTTCCCTTTTTCTCTTTCCCCTTTTCTCTTTCCCCTTTTCTCTTTCTCTTTTTTTAGGTTTTCTTTTGAGTTGTTTGGTTTGGGTTGTTGAGGGGTTTTTTTTTATGGAAACCACTCAAGTGGCAGCCTTGGTCTAATGGCAGCAGGCACAGCCTGGATGCTGGGAGGTGGAGGGAGAGGCCAGCCCAGTACTGCAATGTGGAACAAATTATAACTCAGAGAGCAAAGGAAATGAGAACACCCTGGACACGGTGGCTTTGACGTGCTTTCCTCAGCTCCAAATCCTGCCCCTCTGCAGATCCTGTCCCTAGAGCTCAGGCTGCCAGGGCAGAGCCCAAAACCTCTGTTCTGAATCAGAGTCCCCCTCCATTCTGGTCAGGATCAAGTCTCTGCTTCAGAGCCTGACATTTTCTTGTGGGAGTTTTATCCACCTAATCTAGGGGCAGATCAGAGGCTGCCCCAGTGCCGTCTTTAGCCAGCTCAGAGCCGCTAAACTCCTTACCAAGTTATTATTAGCAGCAGGCACCGTGCAGTAGCACCCTGGACCCCACGGCCCAGGGACCATTCAAACAGGATATAAAGTCAGTCCTGGTCCTGCAGGAATGATGAACTCCCAGTTTGTCCTAAAGGCAGTCATAGCTCCACAAACAGATTATAATGATTGAGGACCCAGTTCTGCCAGGACAACAGGAGTCCTTTTAGCAGGTTTTCTTTTCTTGCCTCCCCCCCCCCCCCCCCCCATTATTTCACAGGGTCTTTTGAGCTGCCAACATGCAGCAGCTCTCCGGTAATGCACAAGTACAAATGCCAGCCCTCTGCCCAGGCAGCTCTATTCACACACACAAACATTTCACAAAGAGCATTTGCTTTCTGCTGCCTTCTGAGCAGCAGAGTCTCTGTAGGCTGCCTAATTATAAGATCTGAGCAATTTTTTTTTCCCTTTCCTTTTTCTTTCTTTTCTTTTTTTTTTTTTTTTTTTTTCCAGCGATAATTAACTGATCCTGGAGAGCACTGAAAATAAGCACTTCCCCAGCAAGTAGCAAACTCCCCTGAGTTTTCTCTACTAAAGTTACAACTCAGCATGAAACGGCTCCAGCCTCACGGGGACAGACCATCCCAGCAACTCCTCGCTGAAGCCGGGGATGCCACCACAGCCACAAGCCGCTGAATACAGGTGAAATAGCGTTTGTAGGATAGCAGTGGGATCCCAGGGGGGTTGCAGTGGGTCAAGGATCTCAAGGGGTGAGCAATGGGACAGGGGGTCCCAAGGATCATGCAACGGGGAGGATTTCAAGGGGTATGCACTTAGGAGAAGGATCTCAAGGGGTGTGCAATGGGGAAAGGACCCCAGGGGGTATACAGTGGGATAAGCATGCAAAGGATAAGTCATTTGGAGAAGGATCCCCAGGTGTCTGGCAATGGGACAAGGATCGCGAGGTGCAGCGTGCCCCCAGCACAGCCCGGTGCGGTTCGGCAGGCAGCAGGGCAGGTTGGGTCGCCAACGGCAACCAGACAAGCTGCCGCTTTCCTCCTGGCTCCACTTTCCACGGGGACAAGAAACAAACATTCCTGTCCGAGCAAGCAAGGTAGTGGGGTGAAACCTGGCGGCCCCATCCCAGGGAGACGCTCCCGGGTGCGGGGGGTCAGCGCGGAGCGAGCGGCGGGGATGTCCAGGGGAAGCTACAGGGGAGATCTGCCCTCCCCACCACCACCCCCCCCTCAAAAAAACCCAATAGTGGCTACCTGTGCTGGGGTCTGTCTCAGCCACCCTCCGCGATACGCATCCCTCGCCCCGGTACTCACCGGTCGGGGCTCGGCGGGGCAGCCTCGGCGGGGCCCCCGGCGGCTGCAGCGCCCGGAGCCGCCGGGGCTGCGCGGCTGGTCCCGCCGCCGGGGCGGAGCGCAGCACAGCACAGCCAAGCGGCATTCTGGCGCCCCCCTGCGGCCAGCCGCGAGAACCTGCCACCCCGCCGCGCAGCGCCGAGAATCCCCGGGACGGGCCCGCGGGCGGAGAAGGTGCGGGTGGCGGGGGAGGGCTGCGCCTCCCCGGCCCTTGTGAGCGGCATTGGCCGGTTCTTCCCAAGGGGCCAGGGCACGGTGTTCGGTTAAAATGCCGGGGAGAGAAGCGGGAAGGGCTGTGCAGGCAGCGGCTGGCGCTGGCTAAACAGGTTTGATCGTCTGAGGAGCCTGTCGAGGAGAGGAAAACCAGAGAGAAAATCCTTTTAGCAGGACCTGTTGGGACAGGACAAGGGGTTTAAAGGAGAGAAGGAGGCTGAAAGGAGACCTTATCACTCTCTACAGCTGCCTGAAAGAAGGTGGTAGCAAGGTGGAGGTTGATCTCTTCTCCCAGATAACAACTGATAGAACAAGAGAAAATGACCTCAAGTCACGCCAGGCAACTTTTAGGTTGGATATTAGGAAAAATTTCTTCATCAAAAGAGTTGTGAAGCCCTTGAACAGGCTACCTAGGGAACTACTAGAGTCCTTATCTCTGGAGGGCTTTCCAAGCCATGTAGATGTGTTGCTGAGGAACATGGTTTAGTGGCTGTCTTGGTAGGGCTGGGTTAATGTTTGGACTCAATGATCTTAGAGGTCTTTTCCAACCTGAACAATTCTGTGGCTGCACCTGGGAGTTGTTCAAGAGGTGAGCACTGATACTCTCTTGATTTCTCCTCTTGGTTAAAGGCAATGTTTCTTAACCCAATGGGTTTCCCTTTGGGAGGGAAGGTGAGTTTCCCAGCCAGACACCCTCTGGGAGTGACAGAGTAAAAGCAAAGTGAAGTCAGGAGGCCTCCCAGGCCAGACCAATCACTAGCAGCAAAGAAATAATGAATGAGGTGGAAGTTGTGGGTCAGGTTTTGGGGTGAGTTCAGCTGCCCCTGGAAGCAGGGAACCTTCTCTGGCTCTCTGGAAAAGCTGCCGATCATTACAGCCTTAGCTGGGAACAGCCCAGCCTCAGCATAACTATGATGGAGAGGTGTGAGCCAGAGAGCAGGCTGGGGCTGGGCAGAGCCTGGGACAGGCAGCACTCCATGGATGGGGACAAATCCTCCCTCTCCAAGAGAAGCCAGTGCCCGTGAGAGAGGCTGGTGAGAGTGGATGGGTGGTGAGGAGGGATTTACCCTCTGCGGTCAGAGTAAGGCGTTCTTATCCTCTGCCTGGTCCACCACAGGTTTTCTTTCTCCCTGGGTCTATCCTTCCTCCCCCCCAGTGCCAGCCTTGAGGCTTGACCACCTCAGCCATGAACTGGACCAGCACAGGACTAAAAATGGCAGTGCCAGAAGGAGCAGGGCTTCATGCTGAAACCACTTTGGGGAGACGCTGTCAAGCCCTTCATCCAGCACCGAGCCCTGGGCTGCTGAGGGCAGACTCATCAATTCCTTTATTTTTAAGGAAACTCTGCAGCTCGGAGCTTAACCCATCCCCCCATCCCCCCAACCTCCTGAATTTCCACCATGCAGCTGGTGTGAAGGGCAAAACAGTGCTGGGCCCCCCGGCAAGATGAGCCAGCAGCTGGCAAGGCCATCCATGCACTGAGGTGAGTCGGTGCTCAGCGCCGAGCGGGGCCTCGCCGCAGCTGTTGAGTGGTTCCTCTCCTCAGCGGGGAGTGATGCCAGGAGAGGCAAGGCAGAGAGGAAATGAGTTTATTTCCAGGTGCTGCAGGGAAAACTGATTTTGATTCAATGAGCAGGCAACAGTGAGGTATCTTGAGTTTTTATTTCAGTCCTAGTCACACGGGAAGCGACGTTCACTAGAGTTATCTTCCTTACCGCTGCTTTTGTTTGACCCAACACTCTGTTAAATACAAAATACTGACCCAAGGAGAATGGGTGCTGAAAAGACATGAGATGCTAAAAAGATCCCTCAAACCCTCCTCCACAGACACCCTGAATGTTATGAGTCATTTGAAATTAGTATAAAATAGGGAGGACAATCTGATAACCTGCTCTGTGCTTCCCCTCCACCCCTGCTTTGCAAGGGGAGGATTCAGGAAGCAAGAGGAGAGCGGGGACTTTTTAGTCACAGAGGAGCCCACTTGGCAAGTCTGGGCTCAAGGCAGGGTGGTGATGTCTCCAACAGAGCCTGGCCACCCATTCCCACCTGCCCCTGCCCTGGGTTTCAGCAGGAGGATGAGATGAAAAGGCCTCAGAAAGGTTCTTCTTGCACCTCCCTGAGTCTCAGGAGCCCCCAGGTTGGATTTAGGGCCAAAAGCCTCCAATGGTAAAATGGCATCTAAGAAAAATCCCTTGGGATGGAGCCCATGGACAAAACATGATGGCGGACCCTGAGCATCCTCAGCCCCTGACAGAGGATGTTTGCTCAATGACTGGGACTGCTGTGTGCATGGCCTGAGCCCACGGTGGTTCCCCAGTGGAATTCAGTGATGGAGAAGCTGGGGGGGAACCCAGGCAGAACGAGCTGCAGTTGTCACCATACCCTGTGGTGGCTCTGGGAATCTGGTCCCCCAGACTCAGTGAAAATTGAAGCACTTGTTTGAGAGCATTGGTTGTCCTCCAAGTGCTTCCCAGGGTCCTCACAGGAGCCTTGTGAGGCAGGTCAATGTCTTCATCCCTATTTTACAGGTGGGAAAGCCGAGGCACGGAGAAGGGTCATGACCTGCCAGAATGGCATCTCCTGTTCTGGGATCCCATGTCTCACTGTTCTAACCCCAGGTATACTCCACCAACTGCTCATTACTCACAGTTTGTCCTTCTCCACCCTTCCACCTGCACCAGGTGACAGAGCACACACTGGGATTTGAGGGCCTGGCAGAGGCAGCAGCAGAGACTGGGCTCACACTGAGTCATTTACTCCTTCTCCCTAAAACTGCTCTTCACCCTGAGAGATGTCCCAGCCCAAAAGCTGTTTTGTGGTGCCCTGGACAGGGACTTCCCATCACAGCTCTCCTCTGAAGATCACACAGAGGCATCCCTTCTCTGTGGCATTCCCAGGAATGTCAGAATTCCTCCCAAAAGTGGATTTAAATCTGAGACTGAGTAAGAGGCTCCTTAACAAAACTGGAGTGGAGAAGGAAGGCAGCCCTGGGATCCCAGTCCAAGGAGGTTCACTTCCCTCCCTCAAAAGGAAAGAGAAAATCCCCTGGTGCCAATGGGCTGATCCCAGTGAGGATCTGGCCAGGAGCCAGATCCCTGCTCTGCTCCTCACCAAAGGCACACATGTGGCAGAGCCTGGAAGCAGGGCAGTGCTTCTGGGCTGTTGCTGGCCCTGGGACTGGAGATGGAAACAAAACACCCCAGGGAGATAATGTCCACGAGGGTTCCATGGGCTCACCTAGGAGGGATGTACCAAGTTGTGCACTTAACACTGGCTTACAGAAAGGGCTTTCCAGGCTCTGTGGAGCCCTGGAAGAGATTCAAGTTTCAATCTCACGTAAGGCTTTGTCGACTTTGGACATTTCCATCAAGAGTTTGGGGGGGGGGGTGGGCAGTTGATGCTGAAATGACTTAGGACCATTTTGGGTGGTATGGGGGTACTGATGTGCCCCCCTCCCAGCTGGGGCAGACTCACACCCAGGCAGGGCAAAAGGGGCTGGGTTTCTGCCCTGACCCAAACACCTCCAGACCCCTGGGTGGCCCTCACTAAGGTAGCCATACCCAGGGTGTTACTAGCCAGAGGCATGTGAGCCAGGACCCTTGCTCCAGTGGGATGCTCAGGTTCAGCAGGTGAGTGAAGCCTCCCCAAACCCTGCAGCGAGGGGTCACTCCCCATCACCTGCAGTCCATCAGTCAGTCACCACCACCTGAAACCTTTGCCTAAAGAGATAAACAGTTCCCCAGGTTCCAAAAAGGACAATCTGTTTAAAATCCACCTCCAGGCTCCTCTGGCTGTGCAGGAAGGGCACTGCCGCCCGTGAGGCGCGAGGGTGGTTCAGGGTGAGCCCAGGGGCTCTGGCTGGCTCCCTGCTCCTCTCCATGCCCCCAGGTGCCAGCTGGCACAAGTCTGTAAGGCTTCTACCAGGACGGTTTGGGCTCCAGCGCGCCAGGCCGGTAGAGGTACCTCCAAATGGCGTAGTAGTGGATGCCAGCCCCGATGGCCACGAAGAGGTGCCAGATGGCGTGGGCGAAGGGGATGCGGCCGTCGCTTTTGAAGAAGACCATGCCCAGGCAGTAGAAGAGTCCTCCGGCCACCAGCTCTGGGAGGCCATCCCTGTTGGGCTGGGAGCAGGCAGGGAGGCAGGACTCAGTGATGGCCGTGGCACGCCTGCCTTTCCCCCTCCACCACTCCACCAAGAGCAGAAGCGTGGCCCCGGCCCTGGGCAAGACCTTCGCTTTGCCTTCTGCTGCGCCCTCCCCTCCAGCAAGGCAGCGAGGGCCCAGCGGCCCAGCTTTGCCAGGAGGATTTCAGTGCAATGGAGCCCAGTCAGGAGGTCTGCTGGAGATGCAGGTGGTGTCTGCTGGGCACCCAAAGCACTTGCAAAGCCAAGCTGATGGCTTCATCCACTATGCAGCCTGGACCACACCAATACACTAGAGACAAACCAACCCTGCTGAGGTTTGTCCCTCATCCCGAGTCCGTGTGCTTCCCAGCAGTGCCTTACCATGGAGAGAATGACCAAGGCAGGGAAGAAGCCCATGATAACGTAGCACACCAGCTCCACCAGCTTGTACCTGCAGTGGACAGCAAAGCTACTTGGAGGCAGATGCAGAGGAAGAGTCAAGTTTTGTGCTTACAATGCCCACTGCCATACGACAGGAAAAGGGGCAGAGGTGCCAGCACAGCAGGTCGCATGTCCTCATGTGTAAGCCACACCACCCCTGTGAAGTTGGCACCCAGCTCCGAGGGTGATGGACCCCAACCCTGACTTGGGAGATGCCAGCTCAGGGCCAGGCTCTCGGGGCTTAGGGGAGACACCTGCGGCCTTTTGCTTTCTATTTGGTGCCACCGTGTGGAAGAAGCCACTCATGGCAGCGCGTCCCTGCTCCGACATCCCTCCTCCCGCATCCCTCCTCTCGCGTCCCTCCTCCCACATCCCTGCCACTAAGACTCCTAAAACCAGGGTGCAGATGGGGAAAGACGTGGTCCGAGGAAGCTCACCACTGCCAGCTGACCAGGAGGCTGTGCCTACATGTCCCCCTGTCTGTCTGTCTATCGCCATCCTTCTTGCTCTCAAGACAGTAAGAGGGGCTGGCAGAGCTGAGCTGGGCTCTGCAGTACCCAGCATGGGGCCAGGTGAAGATACTCACCGCTCATGGAAGAAGAAGACATAGACAGTCCCAATAGAAGCCATGATCCAGATGATCCAACGCATGTGGGAGGCCCAAGGACCCAGCTCCCTCAGGTTCAGCCTGCAGGACCCGTGTTTGTGGTGAGGTAGGTGTAGGGCAGCACCCTGGTCCAGGCTGCAAGCAGCCAGGAGCCAAGGAGACGCTGACCTCACCCCAGTGATTGTCCCATCCATGGGTCTTCCTAGCTTGTAACCTCAGCTTAAAGGGGCTGAAGTCTATAGGATAGGAAGGTTGTGTGGCAAGGGGCAGGGTACTGCTTCAAGGCAGAGGCAAACCCAGAGAAGGAAACCCTATTTGTTGGAACCAGGCTGGTCTTCTCCTCACCACTGGGGCCAAGTGATGGTCCCCACCTGCTGGCAACTCACCAGGGAGCATATGATGCAGCAATGAAGAAGTAGATCACCATCCTGTCAAACATGTGCAAGCAGTGCTCCACAGTCCTGTGAGACAGACAGAAGGGTCACTGCCTGTGGCACCAAGGCCCTCTAGACCTTCTCCATCTTTCCAAGCCCTGAGTGACCATGGCTGGTACCTGAGATGCCTCTTCTTCCAGGAGATGGTGTGGAAGACAGTGGAGACAATGAAGAGGCTGGACAAGCCAAAGCCATAGATCCAGGCTGAGATAGTTTCCCACTGGTCATCAGAGAGGATGTAGAGGATGGAGCTGCCGAGGATGCTGGGCAAGATCCAGAACTGGAAGGGAGAAGCAAATCTGCTGTTGACTCTCTGTGTTTCCACTGAGCAGCTACCATACAGTTTCTGCTTTTCCTTTCAGGTGTTTCTGGTCAAAGCTAGCAGCCAGAAGGGGCAGGTTGGCCACCTGCACTGGCCAGGCAGGGGTTTCTCACTGCATGCTCCAGCTCCAAAATCAGTTCTCCAGGAGGAGACAGTAAGGAGAAGGAAGGCACAAGGAAGAGTCTACCTCTGAGTCAGCTTCCAGGGCTTGGAGTGGAAGTTGCCAGCTCCTGAGGGAAACCCTGATGTGGGCAGTGTTCATTTCCCCTGCCACATAGGCAGCCCCATGGGTGCCTGCCACCATTCCTCCTGTGAAAAGCACTCCTTTTTCAGGGAGTTTTACAAAACACTCCTGCACCACTAAGCCCACAGCCAGCACCTCTGGGGACACAGGCCCATGGTGGGTGAGAGCAAGGGAGATGAACATCAGCTGCCCAAGGCAGGAAGAAGGCTTAAAGCATCCTGAGTCCCTGGGGAGCCCTTGGGGCACATCTGCCTCATCACAGCCCCAGCAGCCTCAGCAGCTGCTCCATGGCTGAACACAGGCATTTCAGGTGTTTGTTGAGATTCCTCAGGGGATCCTCAGAGAGCTGGACACCATCCTCCCTCTCCCTGGGCGGGGGACAGGGACTCACCGCGTGGGTGGCACAGTTGGCTGCGTGCTCGTACTCGGTTGGCTGGTACCTGCAGTTGGATGGGACACGGTGGTTCATAAACCTGCAGCAAGAAGCAGCAAGAGAAACACTCTCAGGGAACAGGGTGGGGGAAAGTCCTTTTGGAGGAGTCTGCACTGAACACCCACCAGCCCCCCAGAGTGGTCCCCACTTCAGCTCAGCTTTGCTCCAGCCGCCCTGCAGATGTGACCCCAGCACTGGACATGGCTTGCCCACCTGACTGGCCCTAAAAGCCAGGACCTCTGCTCTTGCTCAGCTGCATCTCAGGGTGAAGCTTTTCCCAGCAGCTGCTTGTTGAACAGAAGACAGGAGCCACCTCTGCCCACTGCTGCAAGCAGGAGAGGACAGGAGACAGCAGTGGTGGGAAGGGCCCCAGAAGTGGATGGAGGCACTTGGGGTACCACAGAATGACAAAATGGTAGGGGTTGGAAGGGACCTCCAGGGACCATCAAGTCCTACCCCCTGCCAAAGCAGGATCACCTAGGGCAGGTCACACAGAAACATGTCCAGATGGGGCTTGAAAGTCTAGAGAAGACTCCACAACCTCTCTGGGCAGCCTGCTCCAGTGCTCCATCACCCTCACAGTCAAGAAGTTTTCCCTCATGCTGAGATGGAGCTTCCTGTGTTCCAGTTTGCTTCCTTTGGCCCTTGTACTATCACAAGGGGTAGTGGAAGGACCTGCTGCCTGTCCCCAGTCCATCCAGCAGTGACAGCCTTATGTCACAGTAGCATCCCTGACTCCAACAACTGTATCCCTGCGATGTCTTTGATTTCTGGGTACCACCTGCATCTACCTCCTGCCAGCAGAGCCTGGTGCTGGGGGCACCTGCATCTTTATTTCTGTTTCTCTGTGGCATCAGCTTGCTCTTGGCACTCAGAGGAACATATTGATTGCCCCTGTCAGATCAACACACAGCAATGAAAAATGGTGTGGGCTTGGCTGGACACTGCTGGGTACATAATGCTCTATAAAGAGCCAAATTAAACGTGCATCCATGATAACAGGTTGGAGCTGAGTGCTGCCTTGTCCAGTGGCCTCTTTTGACAGGGGCCAGCCTTAGTGAAAGGGAGAAAGAAATGGGGAAATAGAGTGATCCTACCCTGGCTGCTCCTGGTGCTGAAGGGGTTGAAGGCTGCTGCTGTGGCTCAGATCAGGACAGCCAAGCTAAGTGGGCACTGATGGGGCTGTCCTGCAGGACCTGGGCTAATTGTTTCCTGACCTTGTTTGCTCTCACCCTGGCACCATCTGCAGCATGTTTCACAGCTGAGCTGTGCCCAGTGAAGGGGTTTGAGGTCTGGCAGGACCTTGCTGTTGGGCACAGAGTGACCCCTCAGTCTGGGACACTGAGAAGGGCAGCAGAAGTCCCTTCTCCCCATCCCCAAGCCACCCGCATCCATAGGGACTCCCCTGTCTCCCCTTGCATGCTCAGCCCCACCACCTGAGCCCCTCAGTCCATTGAAAGTGAGCCAGGATGGATTGAATCCTTCAAATGACGAGAGTTTGAGTGGAGAGGAGTGTGGCCACAGCAGGAAAAGGTGTGTGAGGTTCTCCCCAGCCAGTGACAACCCACACAGGCACCTCCCTGGTCCCTGCCCTGCCTGCTGCTGGGCCCTGGCGCTGCTGGACCCTGCACGGTCATCCTCACCCCAAATGTCTTGAATTCAGTTGGTGCAAGTAGAGAGGTCAAACTCCCCCTGCCCTGCAAATCAAGGGAAACCAAAGCTTAGCAAGGCTGCTGTGGCTGGGAAGCAGCCAGGCATCCCTGGGGATGTAGTGGTGCCCAGCATGCTGCCACCTCCATCCCAGGAGGCACCAGGGATGCCCTCCCCGGCCCGCCGGGAGAGCTGGCCACGCTCCCAGTGCTGAAGCCACGTCCCCCTGGCAGGAGAACATCGCCGTCCGCTGGGCTGCCGGGACACTGTCCCCAGCTCCCCTTCGCTTTCTGCTTCCCTTCCTTCTGCCCTTACCGATAAGGCGCTGGGGGGGGGGGGGCAGCCCCCCCGCGTGACGTCATGGTTGCTGAGGAAACCTGTTCCAGGCCTTTTCCTTCAATTTATTTGTTCTCACAAAGCCATGCATCATCTCCTCTCCAGCCTGCTGGGTGCTGTTCAGAGCAGTAATAGGGAGCAGCAGTGGGGCCAGCTTCCACCCCTCACCTCCCTCTTAGGAACAAGGAACACTCAGACCTTTTAGGAAGGGGTCCCTGGGGTGCAACTATGCTCCCTAGCTCTGGCACAGGCATGGAGAAGCCTGGAAGGGCCACCCCAGCTGTCTCCAAGGGATGCGGTCAAACAGCATGTGTGCCCCCAGGCCTGATACCTGCTTTTCCCAGGGGGAGAAGTAGCCTTCAGAAGGAAGGGTTTTTTCTGAGCTGGGGAAAAATCGTTCTGGTTTTCCAGCCCTGCTTTCTAATAAGCATCAGCCCATGAAGGATGGGAAATGGAGCATCACAGATGTGGGAGCTGGCTGGAAGTGCTGAGCCAGCCCAGGTACAGCAGGGCCCTCCAGGAGCAGCCCCATTTTGGGGCTAGTTGGACACATTTTTGTGGTCCTCTATGCTCAAGAGCAGTGCTGTGCAAGCAGGCACAGAGCAGCCAGTGTCTGCACATCTGGCAGGGCAGGATGAGTCCCTGGCTCCCTGCAGCCCCTCACTCCTAGGGGAGAGGAGGCAATCCTTTTCTCACCTTCTCTTCTCTCCTGAGATCTCAAATCCCAGACCATCCTAGGATGCCAAGTGACCATCCTGGGATGCCAAGTGACCATCCTGGGATGCCAAGTGACCACCCAGCTCATGTCATCCCTGTGCATGCTGGCATGGGTGCAGGGCAGAGTACAAGGAGTCCCAGCTTGCAGAAACTTTCCATATCAGTGTGTAAAATGAGCCTCAGACCTGAGCTCCTTCCCAGAGAGGTGGGACAGACACACTTGCAGAGGGCACCTGCAACTCTTATTAGAACTGATGAAAGCCAAGAGCCCTGGGAGTGGCTGCTGTGTGTTTCCCAGCCCCAGCCTTGTGTGACTGGGGTCGGGAGAAGGGGAATTGCTAGCAGCCAGGGAGAGCTCCAGGGGGTTTCAAAGCAGGAGAATAAGGAGAAAAAGGGATACACCTCTCCAAAAGTCTCCTCCATGGCTGGCTGAATTCATAACCATTGCCAGCTCTGTGTTGTGCTCATGTGCTTGGGGACACCTTGGCAACGTCCCTGGGGTGGGAGGGGACAAGAGCAACTTGTCCAAACAGCCTCCAGCCTATGCTGCCACCTGCCCAGGGACCAAGCAAAGCTATGGTGATGTGGCTCACTCAACACACTCCATCTGGGAAACCACAGGCAGCTGAGTGCTCCAAAGCATTGTGGAAGGTGCTCTAGGACTGCAAAGTCCAAAAGACACAGAGACTTTCAAACCCTCCTGCACATCAGGAGTGAAGCATCTTTGGAAGTCTCAAGCTGCACCAGGGGAGGTTTGAGCTGGATGTTAGGAAGAAATTCTTTGCAGACATATTTGCTACTGGAATGTGCTGCCCAGGGAGGTGGTGGAGTCACCATCCCTGGAAGTGTTTAAAGAGAGCCTGGCTGAGGCACTTGGTGCCATGGTTTAGTTGATTAGATGGTGTTGGGTGAGAGGTTGGACTGGATGATCTCAAAGGTCTCTTCCAACCTGGTTAATTCTGTATTCTGTAGAAGTGCTGTGTCCAGCTTTGGCCTCCTGAACACAAGGAACACACAGACCTGTTGGAACACATCTGGAGGAGGCCACAAAAACCAGCACAGAGCTGGAACCCCTCTGGTTGTGAGGCCAGGCTGAGAGAGTTGGGGTTGTTCAGCCTGGAGAAGAAAAGGCTCCAAGGAGACCTTCTGGTGGCCTCTCAGTACTTAAAGGGACCAGTAAGAAAGATGGGGACAGATTTTTCAGTAGGCCCTGTTGTGACAGAACAAGGGGTGATGGGTTTGAAGCGAAAGAGGGAGATTTAGACTAGATCTAAGGAAGGCATTTTTCACACTGAGGTTGGTGAGTCACTGTCCCAGGTGGCAGATGCCCCATCCAGGTGAGGTCATCTGGGGCTCTGAGCAACCTGCTCCAGCTGCAGATGTCCCTGCTGACAGCAGCAGGGTTGGTCTAGGTGACCTTTAAAGATTCCCTTCCAAGCCAAACCGCTCTGAGATTCTATGTTCATCTTCAGGGATGGTGCATGGGAAGCAGAGACCCAAGGAGCTCCCAGGCTCTCTCTCCCAGTGTTAGCTCTGGCAGCTGCTATACAGAGTGGCCATATGAAGGTGGGGGTCCAAGCAGGGGTTATTCACTGAAGCCCCAGGGTTTTTGCTGCCCTGCTTGTGCCTGATTCCCCCTGGCCCCTTTCCCAGGGAGAGAGACAGAAAAGGGCCAGTGCACCGGGCTCTGGCCAGGGAAACAAAGAGCCCCTTGTCCCAGGCAGCCAGGGCAAAGTGCAGAGCCAGCTTCCCAGGCTTGTTCCTTTCTCCTTCTCTCTCTCCCACCCTGGTTTTTGGTGGTTTCTTTTGGGTTTTGTTGGTTATTTGGGGGATTTTGTGGTTTTTTGTGACTTTGGGGTGGTGTTTTTTTAGAGTTGGGAGGTTCTTTAAGACTTTTATCCAAGAACAAAGTTCTGACCTCAAAAATCATGGAGATCTGCCTGGCTGATGCTTTGCCAGGGTAAGGCAGAAGAAGGTAAAAAGGGAAATACATTGAAGTATTCCTGGGAGTGGCCCATGTGTGAGCACCTGAGATGTCTTGGGGACACCAAGACAACCTCCATCATCCCTTCCCTGGGCACCAGGTACTCACATGGGCAGAGCCATTGGGGCACTTTGGAGGAAAGCTGTCCTCTACACACATGGAGGGGCAACAGGCCTGATGGGCACCCAGGCTAGTCTGCAGGTTGGGGGAGAGGGTGTTTAGTCCTACCTTCAATACCAACTCTCTGGGCTGGCCTTTGGCACATCAGTTCTCTCTTGCCCCCTTTCCTCTCCTCCAAGTGACATCCTTTAGGCAAGCCAGTGGAAGAATAATGTGAGGAAGGTGTAAAATCACCACTAAGGTATGGATGGAGAGGTGTGAGTCGGGCTCCCACTGAGCAGCTCCTCCCAGTCCTTGGAAAGAGCAGGTCCAACCCAACCATGCTATGAGTCAGGCCACACGTGGCTGTGTGTCTATGCATTGAGGAACTGAGCTCCCCCTGCACAGTGCTGAGGCTGTGGCCAGGGCCATGGCACTTGAAGAGACAACACATCCCCTTCACAACCCCTGAGGCACTAAATGCCAGAGCTGTGTGCTGCACCACAGGCTGGGTGCTGTGGGGACAAAGGAGCAGCTGGCACGGTGGTTAAGTAAGAGGAAACAGCATCATTGTGCACCAGGGGAGGTTTAGGTTGGACATTAGGAACAATTTCTTCCCCAGAAAGGTTGTCAAGCCCTGGAATAGGCTGCCCAGGGAAGTGGTGCAGTCCCCATCCATGGGGGGATTGAAAAGCTGTGTAGATGTGGTGCTGAGGGCCATGGTTTAATGGTGACCTGGCAGTGCTGGGTTAATGGTTGGACTCCACGAGCTGGAAGGTCTCTTCCAACCAAAACAATGCTGTGATTCTCCAGCCAAGGTTGCTCCCAGGTGATGTGAATCTCCCCAGGCCAGCTAATGGCTACAGGTTTCACCTGCAAATGGCTTATAAAAGTGCTGGGCTTGGCCAGCCTCTGCTTGTGTCTTTGCAGGGGGGTTGGTGACTTGTTGGGTGTCTACTCTCCTGCCCAGGAAGCTGAGGCACTTCCAGGCTGTGTTGCCCCCAAGGAATCTGACTGCAAAAGAAGAGGATTTCTCCTTCTCTTTGTGCCTGGGTGTCATAACTGCTTTTAGAGTAACAGAGAAGGATTGTATCCTCATGATGGTTATTGTCAGAGAGGAAGGAAGGAAGGAGAAAGCATTTGCTGGACGCTGACTGGCAGTGGGGGTAAGTTCTACTAGGGCCCTCTGGGCTGTTGCTTGGTAGAGCAAATGTTGTGATGCCTGAGGTGACAGTGATGGAGCAGATGTGTCCCTGCAGAGCAGGCTGGCTCCAGATCCCTCTCCAGGGCATGGTCTGGATTTGCCCTAATGAGCCCAGAGGCTGCACACACAGTGCAGATGCTGGGGCTTGGTCTTCAGGCTTGTGCTCACGTGTGAGCTGCTGTGGCAGCAGCAGCCCTCATCAGCTGGGGCTTGCTGTGTGCTCTGCCTCTGCCCCATGATCTGGTAATCTCCAGCTGTAGTCCCTGGTAGAAGCTTCCTCCCCTTGAGTTCCTCTGTGCTTTGTAATGCTCTCAGTCCCTGGGAGTGGGGTGTGGTGTTGTGGGGCAGGACCCAAAGTGTTGCTTACTCATGGGGGACAACCACAGGGGACAGAGTAGGGCCACTCAGGGTCCCCCCTCTAGTCCATCGTCAGTTATTCAATTTGCTAACATGGGAAAGGTTCATCAGCCCTTCCCTCTGTCCCCGTGGCTGCAGCTCCCAGTGCAGAGCCCTCAGGCTCCACAGTGCCCAAAAGCTGCCTTGTGAAGCTCAGGAGCACACAGGGAATTCTGTTTTTCCTTCCTCCCTGTTGGCAGGGGAGCATGTGCCCCTGGGAAGCAGAAATGCAGCAGCTCAGCTTGCTGCTGCCCAGCATTGCCATCTGCAGAGCCACCCCCACGGGCACGTGTGTGACTGTGTGGCACCCCAGTAGGAGCTGAAACCTCTCTTTCCATGCCTGCTGCTCAGGGCCCAAATGTTCCTACACAAACATATGGAGCTCCTGGTTTGGAAAGCCAAGCTGTGTGTGCTGTAAGCTCGTGGGTTGGCTTCCTGGGCTGAGGGAGAAGGGGCAGCTCTGGAGGTTTGCTCCTTTGACCCCAGCCCATCCCATTGAGAAGGAGCAGGAGGGCTGATGGAACAAGACAGGGTAGTGTCTTCTGCACTGCTCCCTGGCACTGTGCAAAGAGCTGGCAGCTTGGGTAGGGCACAGAATGTGAAAGGCTTCTCATCTAAACCCCATAGCACAAACCCTATGAGGAGAGGCTGAGGGAGCTGGGGTTGCTTAGCCTGGAGAAGAGGAGGCTCAGAGGAAACCTTACTGCTCTCTACAGCTACCTGAAGGGAGGTTGTAGCCAGGTGGGGGTTGGTCTCTTCTCCCAGGCAGCCAGCACCAGAACAAGAGAACACAGTCTCAAGCTGAGCCAGGGGAGGTTTAGGCTGGATGTTAGGAAGTTGTTCTTCCCAGAACGAGAGGTTGGCCATTGGAATGTGCTGCCCAGGGAGGTGGTGGAGTCACCATCACTGGAGGTGTTTAAAATAAGACTGGATGAGGCACTTGGTGCCATGGTTTAGTTGATTAGATGGTGTTGGGTGAAAGGTTGGACTGGATGATCTCATAGGTCTTTTCCAACTTGGTTAATTCTATTCTGTTCTTTCTTGTGGGTAAATCTTGCTTGGTGCCATGGTTTGGTGCTTGGTGCCATGGTTTGGTTGATTAGGTGGTGTTGGATGATAGGTTGGACTCAATGATCTTGAAGGTCTCTTCCAACCTGGTTTATCCTATTCTACATTAGCTGATCACCACACTTCTGGAGCAGCCTGCCCAGATGCTGCAGTGCAAGCCTTGCTTCCACAAGCATCATTCATCACCCTGATTGTGCTCATTCCCAGCACTCTAACATGTGGCAGCATCCTGGGCTGGCTGTAGACCATCCCCTGGCACTACACAGCCTCCATGCCATGAGAAATGCTGAATGAGTCTGCTTGCCAACTCAGAGATGCTCCAAGACAGGGACCATGTGCTCAGCTGCATCCATGCTGTACTTGGCTCTAAACTCCAGGCACAGATGTCCCCCATGGGAGGACAGGGAAGACATCCCCCCAGCACATCCTGCTGCCACAGGAGTTGGGTACACAAGGGGCCCAGCCTGGCAGGAGGCAATGTCACAGAATCCCAGCATGGTAGTTGTTGGAAGGGGCCCCTGGGGATCACTTAGTCTGATCTCTCTGCTAGAGCAGGGTCACCCAGAGCAGGTTGCCCAGGATCACATACAGGTCTTGAAAGTCTCTGGAGGAGACTCCACAGCCTCTGTGGGCAGCCTGTTCCAGTGTTCTGCTGTTTCCTTGACCATACCAAGGGCATAGCCCATTCCTGTTCCTTGCTTCTCAGCCTAGTAGAGACAGTGGGAGGCTCCAAGCCAGACTGGACGCAGGCACAGACCCTCTCTTCAGCCATGAGAGCCCATGTAGAGCTGGGGGGTGGAAACTCAGCAGGTAATTCCCAGCAGGGCCACAGCTGTCCACATTCCCATCCTTCATGAAGGGATATTTATTTTCCTTTCCAGCAGGCTTTCCACTTTGTCTGTAGATGGTATCTCTGACTCTTCCAAGACAACTACAGCAGAGCTGTTTGTTTATTCACAGCAGATGGGATTGGTGAGTGCTTCCCAAATTACTTTCTGAGCAGGGACTTCTTGTTTCCTTTGGTACTCATGAGACCTCCAACAGCAGCTGATTAGTCACAAAATGACTCTGATGTCCCAGGTGTTCCATTAATGTTAGGAGGCCTCTTTCCAGAACTAAAATGTCTCTGTTGTTCACTGTTTGCTTGCCTGGAATGTCATTGTGAATGTTCCTTGCTGCCTTCCCTGCATGGCCCTGAGCACTGAAGTTAGTGGCACAGATCCTGCCTGCTTAGACTCTGCCACCACCCAAGGTGGGCAGGAGTGAGCCTGACCAGCAGCCCCTCTGCCAGCTGGCTGAGGTTTTGGGGCTACAGCCTTCCCAGCCTCTACCCCTGGCTGCCACTGTGGCTGTAAAACTCCAGGGGCACATCACAGTTTTTGCAGGTCCATAAGGTCTTCCCATAGCATCCTCTGAGAGACAGAGCCAGGCTCTCCTTGGGGATTCCTGGATGCTGCTCAAGTACAAATGGTATTTGTAAATTATTCAGCAGATGTCTCTGGATCACAGAGGCACAGGAGGAGAACCATGGATTTCACCAGCCAGGCCAGCACATAGTAGGCTTTCCATTAGTATTACTTACAAGGGAGAGCAGAGCTGTGTCTGGAGCTGTGCTACCAGCTGGTGCTGCTCAGCACAGCAGAGGAGGTAGCTCCTTGCCCCTGGCTTACTGATTATTTCCTTGCATAAAATCCTTTCCTCAGCCACAGCAAGCCTGGCCTAGGAACTTGAACAGGAGCACAGACTTGGATCCAAACTCTCTTGAAAGTCAGCAGTGCCCAGCTCAGCTAACTGGCATCTGAAGCAAACATCAGGAATATGCTGCTTGTGGATTCATGTTAGTATGCTAGAGGTTGGAAGAGACCTCTGGAGGTTGACTCCAACCTTCCTGCCAAAGCAGGGTCACCTGCAGCAGACCACAAACTGTGTTCCAGATTGTGTCCATTGTCCCTCATCCTACTGCAGGGCACCACTGAAAACCACAAGAATCTGCAGTGCGTCATATTGAGTCCATCCAGATCTGGATCTTCACTGCATGAGAATGCTGAGGTTAAATTACACCTGGAAAACCCCAAAGGGAGACCTGAGCTCTGTGTCATTGGCCATGTCTTCTCTGCTTTGCTCAGCCCCTGCCCTAAGCATCCATGCCCTTGCAGCATCTCTCTGGGTACTCTACCAACCTCCTTCAGCAGCTGCAGCCAAGCACCCCCCAAGAGCAATGAACTGAAATAGCCATTGTGCTCTTGTCCTTTTCTTTCTGTAGGAGTTGTAGTTGGTCTGCATCTCTTTGTCTCACTGTGGAGCTGGGGCTGTGGGAAGAGAGGAGGAGGGAAGGCAAGCCTGGGAGCAGTGCTGGCAGAGCCCCACTTCGGGCATTCACTGACTGCCGCTCTGGGCAGCAGCTCGAGTTTCCCATGCATGGTGTTGGCTGATACCTCATGAAGCTGGCCACAGTGAACTGTGCCAAAGAATCACATCAGGCTGACATCCAACACCAGCTGAAGGAGGGAAAAGACCATGGTGTATCCATCTCCCAGCCAGCCAAGAGACTGTCCTTCCCCCAAAAGCACAGGACACAGGGCTTGGCTTGCCTGCTGCTGCACAGCTCCAATGTGGTGATCCCCATGTGAACCTGCCCTGCCAGGTCCTTCAACCCTCCCAAAGGAGGAAAAGGGGCAGTTTTAGCAAACATCCCACTGCAACTGATCTCAGAATACTTCCTGTCTTCTAAAGACCTGGTTCAAAAGAGAGCTGCCCCTGTGTGAGGTGAATCTTAAGAGGGTATCTGAGTCAACCTGACCCCACAGAGCAAACAACATGGAACTGGTCAGAGACATCAGATGATCCTGGTTTTCCCTAGGTATTTGGGGGGAAATACCATCTCCATCTGTTGGAGCAGCACCTTTTGTAGCAAAGGGTTCTGCTCAGCTGGAGGCAGCCTGGCAGGTCTTAGTGGGGATGATGGGAGGAACACAGTGAGGAGCCCCTGCCTCTTGAGCAGCTCTGAGCTGTAACATCAAGGCTTAAAAGCCTTTTCCTTCTCAGTGCTTCTTCCTACATGGGCTGTGGGGGAAGCAGAGCTCTTGGAAAGCATCTTGGCATGTGTGGGAGCAGGCAAGGGCTTTTTGTGCTTTCACTGCAAAGCAAATGGGGACCAGATCTCCCCAGTGGGGTACCTCTGTTCAGGCTGTCAACACAGTGTTGTTTTTCTTGTGTTTGGGGTTTGAACCTCCCAGTTTTCTCTCTTCCCTCCTATTCCAGTTGGTTCTCCTCTCCCTTTCTTGCCAGGAGATGCTGGAGGAGGAGTCAGCAAATGTCTCCTTGCTTAGTAATTGCAGGGAGCAACAAGGAAGGTCTGCCCAGCTGCCTTCCCCCAAACTCGGGAGCAAGTGTCGAGTTCAGATCTCCACACCTTTGTGCTGGTGAGGAGGTGGCAGCGTCTACACTGCAGATGCTGAGAAGGTGAGGATAAGCCTGGACCATGCACCTACAGAGACCTTTGCTCTCCATAACTGAGAAATGAATGTGGCTTTTCCTGGCTGCTCCAATCTGTTGCTCTGTGCAGGGCATGAGGAACAAATGCTTTAAGACTTGTAGCCTTTTACATGATCACATTGGGAGCTGTTATCAGTTTATTAGGATGATTCAGTGTCCTGTGCAGCCTGCAGTTGCCAGCAAACCCCTCTCCACCAGCTGTTCCAGAGCTGCTGAAGATGGCCAGACACAGTAGCTCCCCACTTAATCATGTTTCCTTTCAATTACAGGTCTGAGTGGCTGAAGTCTTGGGAGTATTTTGTGTTCTACAGGGAGGCTGGGGCTGAGCTGTAGCCTCACAGCAGCTGTGTGGGCAAGAGGCAGCAGACCACCTCTGAATAGAAAAGGAGGCAAAGCTGGTGGTTAGGTGAGGGAAAGGATCAGATACTGGCTTGGTGTAACCTGGATGATGAGTTTAAGTGATGAAGATGTTATGTACACCAGTCTGTGCTGTGGAGAAACCAGTATCAGTTTGGTGATCTGAGAGGAAAGGAGGAGGAGAAGAAAGAGTGGAGGAATAACTGCCCAGTAAGTGGATAAAGCAGGAGGAATTACATCTGCTTGCACCCTGGCACTGCTGCCAGCACCGTGGGTGAGTTTGGCCTGATGGGCAGGTGATGGATGTCACCTGCCATGGCGTGCAGGCTGTGAGTGACAGAGAAAGCCTTGCAGCAACTGTGCCTTTCAGCTCGCTTTCCCCGTGGTGGAAGAGTCTCTTGGACCCCACAGAAGAGGAGAAACCACCAAGAGCCTCATTTTTAGCCACAACCTACTCAAACAGCATTGCCATGCATCGCTCTCTCCACCCCAGGGACAGCCTCCTCTCCTTGCACTTTTCCCTTCTGCGTCAGCTATGATGCTCCATTCTCGAAGCCCAGCCAGGAGGAGGGGACACTTCAGTACCCTTCCAGCCCCAAGTTTTCTGCTGGCAGATCACAAAATGCTCCCACATTGATTGCTGCCTTTCATCTCTCTGTTCAAAGCCCAGTGCCTCTGCTGCAGCTTTCACACAAGAGGTCTTTCATCACCACCTCGTTTTATTTAGTCCTTTTGGTGGCTGCATGGCCAAGTTCCTCCTTTCTTGGTCCTCACTCAAAATTAGATAGAACAACATTAAAAGTGAAGCTGTTCCAGGCTTTTCTACCACAGGGTAAACTTTCTGCCTCCTCTTTATTTAAGAATGACCACAAGTAGGAGTTTCTCATCCTCTCAAAAGATATTGTACTATGCTTCTGATGCCTTGAAAGACATGTGCCACTGCAAGCCCCATGGCTCCTACTCACCCCAGTCCCCATCACAGAGCCTGGCTCCTATTTACTTGCAGTCCAGTTGAAGCAAAAGATCCTCCCCAGCACACAGGAAAGGGCAGCTTTTAGGGTTTCTTTTGGGATATGTCACAGCAGCAGAGCATTTCCTCAGGGATAAGAGCTGGTGTGTACAGGGTGCAGGGGGGACAGGGATTAGCAGCTGTTATTTTTAAGCACTAGGCTAAGAGGATCTCTGTGGTGATGTAGGAAGCTCTGGGTTGACATCACGTGCTGGCAACTGCCTTGGGGTGAAAGCCAAGGGAGTACCTGCCTTCTGCTCACTGTCCAGCCTTGGCACCCACTGAGGGGTGAAGGATGCCCAGGTGGACATGACCCTTCCCATGCCCTGCAGCCCCCACCCTGCACTCCCTAACACCTTGCCCCATTCAGCAAACCCCCAGAAAGGACCCTGACAAGGTTTGGATGTGCTGATTGGGGATAAATAAAGCAACAGGTTGGCAGATGGGTTCTGCTGGGTTAGAATTGAAGCAAAGAGGCAACCCCTGCTCTGCTGCCCAGCTCCCAGAAACCTTTGCCCCATGGCAGTGGTGCAGAGGCTATGGTTTTCCTCCTGCTCTGGGAGTGTAGAGCTCTGCCCAGCTCCATCTCCCCTGGCCCTGTCCTCTGTATGCCAGTGGGGAAATACAGTTCTGAATTCTGTTTTCATCAGTAGTTTTGCATCAGATGCATGGTGCAGTCTGGGTACCTCCTGCATCTCTCCCAGGCAAAGGTATTTAGGGAGCTACAGCATCAAAATAGTCCCTGAGCATGTGCCTACACATTTCAGGCAGCTTTTGGAGGTGCAAGTATGGATTCTTCCCATGGAACAGCTAGGAGGAGAGGAGATGCTAGCTTGTGGGGGTGGGAAAGAGGTCTTCTCCCCTTATCCAGCTCAGGCAAACATCCTTCAGGGATGCTCATGCCTGGAATAGGGAAGAAACACCATCACCACTTGTTTTCAAACAAGTTTTCCCTCTGCTATCTGCCTCTAACAGGACCACTGGGAGTCTGCAGCAGCAGAGCCAAGCGCCTCCAGGAGCTGCACCAGCCTGTGGGACCATCCACAGCCATGGAAATATCCCCACCACAATCATGGGGAGCTGTGAGTAAAGCCTGGTCCTGGTACACAACTGGCATGTCGTGTCGTCCCCCCTCCACCCCCCCCCCACCCCCAGCATTGCCTTCAGCCCTGTCTGGCCATGAAATGTCCAGCACTGTGTGATCTGACTCAGCCTCGGTCACCCAGCATGCTGGCGAGCTGCAGGCAGCTGTTGTCCCCACGTCACCCACCAGCTCCCTGCTAGAGGCCACATCTGATCCCGCAGCAGCTTGTGGCCGACTGATCTCTGACCTGTGCCTGGCGATCCTCAGGTTTCCCCCGCCCCGTGCAGGCAACATCGGGAGGTTCCTTAACGCACCTCGAGCTTTTAAGACAAGTCCCTGCCGCTGGAAAATCTCCCAGGGTAGTTCCTGGAAGGGCAGAAGGATCCACCACCCGTGCATCCCACGGGAAGCCCCATGGAGCTCCCAGGTCCAGGTTAGGACCCAGCCGGACGGTACTTCCCCTGGGTACGGTGGGACCTCGGACACAGAGGGACCCTCCAGGGAAGGTTTGCAACCAGCAGCGGGGTCTGTCCCCAAAAGGAGCTGGGTTCCTGGTCCTTCAGCAGTGGGTGAGCAAGGGTGACGTTAGACCCAGAGAAAGGCAGCGAGGGCTCCTGAGGATGCTCAGAATCCCTTAGGGATGCAGAAAAGCAGGTAACCTTCTCCCAGCAGACCAGCCCCGCACCTGCTCTGGGCTTTGGGGCACTCAGCAGGTTTTGAAGGTCCCTTTTGGGCTCCATCCCCGCCGGAGTCGAGGCAGGGGCTGGGGCTGTCCCGGGGCTCGGCAAGCCCCCGTGGAGGGCTCAGGGATCACCGGCACCGGGGGTTTTACCTGGCGTAACGAGTCTTCTGGAAATCCAGGAGTCGGGACACGAACATCGCGGCGGTGCCATGGGGGGTCCCGGGTTGGGGGGCGGTGGCTGCTCAGCCCCGGGCCGGGGAGGAAAGCAGCGCCCAGGGGAACCGCGCTAACTCCGCAGGCTCCGGCGGGGTGAGGAGAAGGGACGGCTGGTCCAGCCCAGCCCAGCCCAGCCTGGCCCCCTCCCACCCCGCCCCGGCTGCTCGAGAGAGCGACAAGGGAAAAACAAAGGCGACCTCCGGGATGGGGGGGCTAGCCCCGCTGCCGCCCTCAGATGTGCGAGGAGGAAGAAAAAGGGGAGGGGAGGGAGATCCCGTCCAACTCTGGCCGGCCACAGCAACCTGCACGATCTCCCGTAGTCTCCCCGGCAGCTCTAAGCTCAGCTAAAAATATTCCTCCCCCACTCCTCCCCGCCGCCACCCCCGGAGGATCAAATAGCAGCAGATTGGAATTGAGAATGTGATTAAAGACTTTGAGGGGGGGGAGGAAAGGGAGGGAGAGAGGGAGGGTGCAGGCAGCCTGCCCGCCCCTCTCTGGCGACGCTGCCCACGGCCGGGCCCCCCAGGAGGGGCACCGAGATCTCCCTGCCTGCATCCCTGCCTGCCCCAGGGCAGGGCCAGGCCACCCCGGCATCCCCAGGGAGCTGCTTTGTTTGGCTTAGCTTTTATTTATTTGATTTTAATGATTTTATTTTGTTTTCCATTATTTTCCAGGGGCCCTGGCAGGGGCGGGAGGCTCTGTCCTTGTCCCAGCGCTGTAGGGTGCCTGTGGGTAGGGAAACGGCTCCCACCAGCATGCCAGCATCCCTCCCTGCTCGGGAGATGCAGGAGGATAGTAAGGCGAGGACGGGAGACACCAGGATCCTCACCCTATCACCATCGTAAGTCTTCACCTCTCCATCCTCTACACCACCAGGGAAATGAGATCTCAACACACATCTGAGGTTAGACAGATCAGAGAGGGGATGTAAAGGATGATGAGAGCTTGTCTGCAGGCAGATGGGCATCATCCATGCCCATCCTGTGCCAAAGGCTGCAGGTACCTTCAGTGAGCAGCTAAGGGGCAAGAAAGGTGACGTAAGCCCAGCAGCAACTGAAGGAGGAGAGCCCCCGGGGGAGAGATCTCCCCAGTACAACCCCTTGCTGATGCTCTAATAAGGTTGGTGGGAAGAAGGTGGGAAAGCTGATGACGTCTCAGCACAAAGGGCCACGTTTCCATGGGAATTCTCACACACACATATCTTCCAAGAGCCAAAAGAGACCAAAAAATTAAGAACTCTTAATTCAAGAGGTGAATGAATCCTAGCACCCTTTGCAACCTCTTCCAGAAGCAGCTCATCCTCCCAGGGGATGGGAAAAGGGTGATGCTGCAGGTGCATGCTGCGTTGTGGAGTGTCCTCAAGAAGAATCCCAGTTCCCTGAGGCCAAGGGCTGGCAGCAGGATCAGCCTTCCTGCACACTTCCCATCGTGGATGGAAGATGGCTTCAGGAACCAGACTGGTGACAGTGGGATCCAGGAGGTGCAAGAGGAACCAAACCAACCCCACCTTTGGTAGGACCTTCCAGTCTATCTGGGACAGTGAAGCCCTGGCTGAAAGCAGCAGGTCCAGGCTGAGATGCAGAGTGAGATCATCTCCAAAACCCTCACCCACGCTCTGCCACTTAGCTGGGAAGATTGGGGGTTCTTTTCAAGTTCCTTCCCCAGCCTTCTAGATGATGAGGCTTTGGCAAAGGTTATTTCATGCTGCCTGTGTGCACCCTGCTTTACCTTTTCTCTGGGCCTAAATAGAGGAGGGAGAGAAAATGGCGATAAACCACTTATTTTAGCAGAATAACACCCTCAAAGCCCCCAGTCTGCAGCCAGGGGTGCTGGGGAGGGACACCTGAAGTGAACCATCAGTCCTGAAATAGATCTGTCTCAGAGGGCAAAAGGCAAATTGAATGAAAAATAAGTTACTATTTTTAAAGCCTGAATCCAGTTGTTATGGCAACCAAAGCCTCGCTCACGGTGCTGGGGGATGGCTCCAGCCCCAGTGCTGCCTCCAAACCCCGAGGCTGGAGAGCTGCAGGCAGCCAGGAGCAGCCAGAGAGAGAGGCAGAGATGTCCACGCTCCCACCACCTGTATCCCACTAGGACATGTGCCCTCCATGCATGGCATCTCCCTTCACACACTGGCTGGCCCCAAGCCTTGCTTTTCTTTCCTCCTCCTCCATTCCTGGTGCAAAGATCTGGGTAATTCTAGTGATGTTAAGGAGAGTTTCCAAGGTTCAGGGCAACCTGACTGCAATGACGTTTTTCTGACACCCAAAGGGGGCAGGAGGAGCTTGCAGAGTTTCTCTTTAAGAGGAGGAATGGGTCATGAAGCCCAGGACTGGTTCCTCCCCAAAATCTGCAAACTCCCAAACCCTGCACAAATTCCATAGCTGGAAATGCCTCTGTGTATTGTCTGCTACTCCCAGTCGTGGGTCCCATCTGGATCCCAGCTGTGAAGAGTGTGACTATTTGCACCTTGAGTGCTCTGAGCCCTGGCAGTGCCCACCCTGACTGCATTTCCCTAGGGAGAAAGGTTTCCCTGTGCATTAAGAGATAATTTGAGATAAAAACCTGCCCTGTCTTAGCAGGAAAAATACACCCCACAATAAAAGAAACTTTGGATGGATAGAAGGAGTTATGGGACACAGATGGGTTGGCAACAGCTGTTGTGGAGGCAGAGCTAGGCATGGGGGGCAGGACCAGCTGGGGTGTGGCTGTGGGCCACCATAGCAGGGTGGACAGAATCACAGAATGTAAGGGTTGGAAGGGACCTCTGGAGATCATCTGGTCCAACTCCCCTGCCAAAGCAGGTTCACCCAGGGCAGGTTGCACAGGAAGACAGACAGGCAGATTTTGTATGTCTGTTGAGAAGGAGACCCTGCAACCCCTCTGGGCAGCCTGTTCCAGTGATCTGCCCAGGCAGTGGGACAGCAGACACAAGGCAGTGCTGTGCTGGGCAGGGCTGCTTGGATTGAAGACATTTGGAGCAGCTAGAGAGTGGTTAAATGTGGGGGAGCCCAGAGCAGCAGACTGACGAGCTGAAGCTCCATCACTCCCCACCACTGCATGTGCATCACTCACGAACGCCCCCGGAGGTATGACCCCAAGCACCCTGGGCAGCTCATTTCCCCGAGACTAGCTGATTTCAGGACAAATCCCTTGATTTCCATCCTCTCCCCAGACATTCCTAACTGAGTTGCCTTGGGGTTTTCCCCTGCAATTTATATTCTCTCCTGACAAGCCGCCCCCTGCACTGGAGTTGTCTCTCGCCCATTCCCGGCTGTCCTGCAAGCTGGGGACACCCAGAGGCAGATGCTCCCCTGACCACCACCAGGCCTTTGCGCTCCGTTGCGAGCTGCGCCCGGGAGCGGAGCTGCGCCCGGGAGCAGAGCCGCGCTGCGCCATCTGCTGAGCCGTGGGGACCTCCCGTGGTACGAAGCGGAACTGCAGAGGTTGGTACGGCGCAGGCTTCGCTCCTGCCGCGCCTGGAGAGACCGTGACGGTAAGGCGGCAGTCACGCTCGAGGACAGCGGGGACGCGGCTGAGCTGGCGACCACCGCCCGCACTCTCCATCTCCCATCCAGTCGCCGACCCCAGCGGGCCCTGCTTAGCTTCAGACCCCCCGCTGCCCTCCCCCCTCCCAGCGCCCCGCCTCTCTCCGTCCGAGTTCGGCGCCACCAGGCGAGCGCACGCGCGGCCCCTCCCGCCCCGCGCGGCGGGCGCACGCGCAGCGGCGGTACGGTGGCCGGGAGGGGCGGGGCGGAGCGGCGCAGGCGCGGGGGTCCCTCCGATGCCCGCAGCGTAAACAAGGGGCTGGCGGGGATGAGGAGGCCGCGGGTGTGCGGCGGGGGCCAGGGCCGCCGAGGCTGAGGTGTGCGCTGCCTGCTGGAGGCGTTTCCTTCCTCCTCCCCCGCCGGACGGGGGTAGCGAGGGCCGTCCCGCCATGAACTTGGCCAGTCAGAGCGGCGACGCCGGCAGCGGCCATCTGCTCTTCGCCAACTTCAACCAGGACAACACGTAAGGGGGGCGGCGCCCGGCCTGAGGGCGAGCCTGGACTGACCGGGGGGGACCGGGCGTGGGAAGGGGGCTGCGGCTGGGAAGGGCCTGCCGAGGGACCCTGGGGAGGCCTGGGCCTTGGACTTGGGGAAGGGGGAGGGGGCGTGGCGGGATCTTCCCGCGTCCTCCCGCTGCCACCTATTCCCCCCATGTCCATCCCTTCCTAGGGTAGGCAGCGTTGTCGCAGTCTCTGCCCTCGCTGCCACGGAATAGGGCCGCGGTCATCCTCATCTCCGCAGCGAAGAGGAGCGGGAACAACCCTGCTCCCCCCTCCAGCTTCTGTGCGGAGCTGCATGGCGTGAGGCCGCGCTCGTAGGGACACGTAGCAGAGGGTTAATGGGCGGCTTGAGCTCTGATTGCAGCACATTGACTTCTCCCTCCCCCAGACTGGTGCCTTGGGGAGTTTCACCTTCTTGTGCTTGCGAGACATTGCTCGCTGTTGCCTTGGGAAAGGGAGGCAGGGCTGTTTCAGCTTCTCGATGTCTGGCTGTTAGGAGGGCCTGAGGTAACCTGAAGACCCAAGTCTTCCAGGAGGTGCAAAGACTTTATCTGAAAGCTCATTCTAGCTGTCTTTTCATAGAGCTTTTTTGTTTTCACTTGCTGCCTGTGTTAAACTTACACAGACAACAAAGGCATTATGCCTTTGGCTTAAAGGTATTTTTATGAGCCTATGCTTTCTTTTGATTTTGATTTTTTTTTTAAGAGGCCTTTCTCAGGTAGTCTGTGAAATTGCATTTATTCATGTTTCAGTTCCAGAAATGGTCAGATGGTTCATGCTGAACACCTTTCAAACAATTTAACTGCTGCAATGTGTTTAGTTTAGTGCATATACAGAGTATTGAAAAGCAGGGGGGAATTTCAGTTTAAGACATCTCTAATAGGGAAAATAGAGCACTAAAGACCCTTTAAAGAGGGATTTGACTGTGTTAAATGCCTAAAAGATGAAACTAAGGGGCAATAACCAAAAGAACTTGTACTTGAGAAAGGAGTAGTTTCTGTTTAGGAAGTGAGTAAGAGGAAATGATCTCAGATTGGCATCACACAGCATAACCCACGAGTGTGGTGGTGGTGGTTTTGCTTTTAACAACTTATTTATTTGTATGACATGCAACAATATCTTGTCCTCACAAGAGAGAGCTTTTGACTCTCTTCAGCATGTGCTGTAGCATATGGTAGCTGT
The DNA here is from genome assembly GCF_014839835.1 of Dryobates pubescens. Classification (NCBI taxonomy): domain Eukaryota; kingdom Metazoa; phylum Chordata; class Aves; order Piciformes; family Picidae; genus Dryobates; species Dryobates pubescens. Next base: position 3,242,122 of record NC_071615.1, on the reverse strand, counting down.
GAAGAGGAGATGATTTGTGGAAACTGCCAGAACTGAGGAGTAAGGTCACATCACAGAAGGAAATACTCTGTTTGCTTTTGTAGGTTTTGTTGGGGTTCAGGAGGTTGAACAAGTGGAGCTGGATAGACTTGAGACAAGACACTTTAACAGTAACTTGCAGTAAATGATGAGGGGGAAGCAGTAGTGTTCTATGTATTTGTAAGTAAATCATTATCCATATGTTGATTCAAGCCAGAGACTTTTGCATCTACTCCTCACATTTTTGTCATCCAAGTACTGCCTAGAGCTCTCTCTGTCATTGTGCTCAGAAATGCTCATGTTGTGCTCAGCTGCCAGCCATTTTTTACCTTTTACTAGATAACACAAGTCATAATAACTCAGATATCTGTCACCTCTTTCTTCTGCAGCTTAGAAAGGTCATTATTTGAGGTTTTGAAATGGAACTGTGCTCTCCAACGTGGTAATCTAAAAGCATTGATATTTCTCCTCCTTTCAAGCAACTGCCTGGCTTCAGTTGCAGCTTAGCTTTGTGGAGAGCTGTGTAGAATTAAAGATCACTGAATAGTGACCAAAGAAAACTTCTTTTGAACAGGAGAGTTGCAGGCTTGACTTGAGAGCAAACCCAAGACAGAAGTAAAATGAAAGGAAATGCAATATTAATCTGTCTGGGACTTCTTTGGCTTGTCCACCTTGAAGTCTTTCTTGAGGAGAGAATCAGTTATGGTCCTTTTTAACTTTGTGGTTTATGAGGGGAAAAGCAGACAACTGACTAATGATTTTGTTTTTCCTCAACTGTGTAGTGCTGCTTTGCCTCTTTACCCATTTCATTTTCAGAACTATCAAAAGTGTCTTCTTCGTTTTCTGTGCTGTAGCTGAGTTTTGTGTGTGTTGGTATCCAGCATTCTAGTGTCCATTGTGCAGGTAGAGTAATTCCCTTTTTTTAGCATTATTTCTATCTATGCAAAGCACCTTGAGATTAGCAGGTTTCATAGGATCAGTCAGGGTTGGAAGGGACCACAAGGATCAGCTAGTTCCAAGCCTCCTGCCATGGGCAGGGACACCCCACACTAGATCAGGCTGGCCAGAGCCTCATCCAGCCTGCTCTTAAACACCCCCAGGGATGGGGCCTCAACCACCTCCCTGGACAACCCCATTCCAGGGCTTCACCACTCTCATGGGGAAGAACTTCCTCCTCACCTCCAGCCTGAATCTCCCCACCTCCAGCTTCATTCCATTCCCCCTAGTCTTATCACCACCTGATACCCTGATTTGGTCATGTGTCTTTACATGAGCCAGACCTGGCCCATGTGTCTCTGCAGTTTAGAGTCTTGGAATAGACATTTTTGCCTGTTCACATATCTATTGGAAAAACAATATAAATATAAACCAGGCTTCTGTTCATATTTTTGGTCTCAAAATGATGAGAATAGCTTTAAAGGCCAGTTACTTGGAGACAAATGAGATGGTTCAGATGATGTTGAGGAAATATCTTCTTCTTTCTCATAGAGTCTCAGAGGAATCTCTCTGAGAAAAGCAGTATAAAACCCCCCAAGTCTTGTTTGTAGATGTCTTTCCAAGCAGCTTCTTACCAAAACTCTGAGGTGGTATGTGACCAAAAAAACCCCAAGTTGCATTCTAGTTCTTAAACTGAGTAGAATTTAGTGGTTGTCTAAGTTCTTTAAACTGGAGTTAGAGGTGGTTGGGTTTCTGTCTTTCTCCCCCACCTGTAATCTCTCTTAGGTTCTTGTTTGAGCAGAGAAACAAGAAGGCAGCTCTCTGGATTTATTCCTACACTATTCTATATATCTAGAAGGTCACCATTTACCAGGTGAGAAGAGCTGCAGAGAGCTGGTTAGGAATGAATTACACTTTCCCATGCTGGCCCTCAGAGCACTTAACTTGCTTTCAACTTATATTACAAGTGGCTGGAATCCTTCTCCAGACAGGCAAGGTAAACAAATGCATATTCTGGCAGCCAGCATATGAAAGGCAAGCTATGTTTATGTCTTCCCAGTCAGTTTTAAGGTGTGCTTTGGTAATTAGAAAAGTTGCTGACAGTCAGAGCTGGAAAATAAATGACATGGGTGCATTGTTATTGCATTTAAAGCTTATAACCATAACTTAACAAGGGGCCAGCTCCACTCGTGCTCCGTGTGGCTTGCTTACCTGGACAGCAGAGCCAAGTGCCTTGTTTTAGGAAAAGATGGTACTTGTTGCTGGTAAAAATAGGTACAAGCTAGCCTTTCCTTGGCTTAATTAAGGGTTGATAATTAATTATTGTCTCCTATGGGAAGGAGATGATCTCTTAGCATTGGGAAATGAAATTGCTGGTAGTTAGAAGTGCGCTGTCAACGCAAGAGCTGCTGTTGCATTTCCAAGGTGCTGTTCCATTTCCCAGTTGCTGCAGTCCCTGGTGACTGAAGCAGATATCCTCTGTCTTGCCTGTAGTTGTTTGTTTTCCCCAGACATAACTCTCTTTTTAATTTATTTAAAGTTCATTCATGGATGCTGTATGTGGTGACGTTGCCTCTTGGAACAGTGTCTACGTTGTTGCAAGTGTTGTCTTGCCTCTTTATTCCACGTTGCCCTAAGCTTTATTTACATGAGAGTTTTGAGTTACTGGCTGGGACTGGAACTCTGCCTGAAAACACTCCACCTCTAATGCAGCAGAAGCAGTTGGTTTGTGGCTTCTCTTTGATATAGTGTGTTTTCATTAAGTAAAAACACAGGGAAGGTCGTTTTGAGAAGATGTTAGTGTCCTTGGTTTGGAGCTCGCCCTTTTCCCCAGTGAATCAGTCATTGCTCAACTCAGCATGACTGGCATTCTCTGATTGACAGGCAGAAGCTCCAGCCTGCAGAGAGCAGAGTAACTGATCAGAACTTGGGTATCCCAGCAAAATCATGCAGCAGAAGCTTGTGGGTGATTTCAGTGCTGGCTGTGTGTTAGCAGCTGGGTAACAACAGATAGTTGGTAAGATGTACTGCTTAAACCTGACTGCTGCTTATATTACTTCTGGGAGAACTACTGAGCACAGATACCTTAATGAAAAATTAAACTCTCCTCACAAGCTGATACAAGCTTTAAAACCCTTAAGGGAAAGGCAGGATGTGACAGAAGTTTGTAACTTTTTAAGCAAAGCATGACTTGCAGGATCTCAAAGCTTCTGTGTGTCTATAAAATAGGTAAAACTTTCAGTCTTTACATCTTCACACAAATACTTCCAGAGAAATGCCTTTGGAAGAACTTTGAAGCTTGGATGGGGTTCAGATTCAACTTACAAACACATAACAGAAGCACAACCCAAAGAACCTGCTTGTGAAACAGTGCTGGTGGGCAGACTGCAGAGAAGTTTTAATCACCTCTTTTTAAAACAAGTAATGGTGTAACAGCACTTGGAAACACAATAGTCACTGGACTCTTGGAGGAGACTGCTGATGGAAGGGCAAAAGGAAGCCTTGCCTTTGGACTTGGAATGAAAACACTGATGTGTGCCTTAATTGCAGGGTCTGCTTTAGACTCTGCTTTCATTTGTGTGTGGATTACAAGTGACAGGTGTAAGTTTGTGTCTGTTCTTTCTGATTTAATTCTGCCCTTTCCTGCCCCCCCCCCCCCCCCCCCCCCCCCCCCCCCCCCCCCCCTCCAAATCAATTTCATTCTGTTTTCTAAGCAGATGCTTTAAAGTTGTACAGCTGGAGAAGTTGTGTTCCAGTGCCTTTACTGTGTGATGTTTGGATCTCTGTGGTAAACTGTGTGTGAGGGGTTAAGTGCTGAGCATTCACTCCTCTGCCTTTATTTCTCCTGTGTTCAGGTGTCATTCACCCTATGTTCAGGAGTCATTCACCCATGATCCTTGAGGACAAGAGAGCTCTTGATTGCAAGGAGGCTTTAAAGCTAAATAGACACCAAAAAAAAAAAGGAAGGAAGGAGTGATTGTGAAGCTCTGGTGCTCAGGGAGGGTAGTGAAGAGGAGGAGTCCCACATGATGTTGCTTGCTGTTGTTGCAGTGGAGCTAGCAGCCAAGGTGGGCTTGCCAGAAGGATGTTCCTCAGCCTGTAACAACTTGCACAGGAATTTGGCCTGGAAATAGTGATACTTACTTGGATTATGAACTTTCTGTTGTCCCAGTTCATTGCTGCATGTTAAGTAATGGGCAAGTGAGGTCTCCCTTTGCTGTAGCAGATTTCTGGAGGTTTTCTTTTTAATATAAGAACAATGGGGGGGGAAAAATCTGTAGGCTGTCAGAGCATTGCTGACAAATGTGTTGAACTTGGGGCTTTCTGTATCTGGCTCTTGTCCAAAATTATGGCATCTTTGACCTTTTATTTATTAGATCTGTAAGATGTTGCAGCTTCAGTTTCAGCAGAGGTTTGGGAGGGGGGGGAGATGAAGCAAAGTGAAGTCCCTTAGCAATTCTTCTCTTAAGTCATTTCATTGATTTTTTTTTTTTTTCCTCTCATGTTTATTTTCCCCTTCTTCATCATAAGCCTTTGCTCACAAAATGTTTTGTCTTTGGAAATTTACATTGGTTTTGAAACCAGGTGGAACATCAGTGTAATGAGACTGGATCATAATGAAAGCAGGTTTAATTAACCAGTTACTTAAAGTAGTAATGACTTCAGGAGTCATGTTTATGCTGCAGCTGCAATTGATTTCAATCTTGGAGAGCGCTGCCCTCAGTAGGATATTTCTGATGAATAGTTAAGGGAAAAAGAAAGGGGGGGAAAAATGGTTTTCTTCCTTCTCTCTGTATAGTAAAGAAGGTAAAGAAAAGCTGTATGATTCTAACTCATCTGAAAAAAAACTTGTTTCTGAGAAGAGAGATTGAGAAGCAGCTGATTTCCCACTCTAGGTGAGTGCTGCTCACAGTGAGTGTCAGCATCCTGAAGCGAGGGGGTGAGACATCTCTTAAGACTGCTCACTTGATGAGGTTAGTTTTAATTATTTGACAGCTGCTCTTGGAAATACTCTCAGGATTTATGTAACCTTGATTCAGACTGCAGTGTTATCTTTGGGGGGGGAAAAAGTGGGTAAATAGAGTTGTATAAATCAGGGTGATACTGCTAATTCTGTACTGAGCAGCCGACCCTGCTGATGAAATAGCTCAAAGTCTAAGGTGTGTAATAGGGGCTACACATAACAGAGCTAAAAATCCATCTGTGTGTAGCATAATGCTAGAAGGGGGGGGGGGGGAAAGGCTGGGTTTTAGGGTATTGATTTTATTTTCAATTTGTGCCTCTCATCAGCTTCTGAAATTTGGTGATGATGAAGCCCAACACCCACGTTGTAAAAGGAGCTTCTGATAAAGTACAGCAGCTTCTCATTGGCCACTGTCTGTCAGAGCACTAGCTGAATGGCTTATTGATCATATTTCATCCCCATATGGCTGCACATTTCCCTTTCTGTTTTTCCAGAGGTGGGGTAACTTGGGCTGGAGACTTGTTTTGTGGATTTGGTCATTTAGCTATTGGGTGTCTCAAGGGCTTAAGTGTAACGTTGGTGTGGGGGGGAAGAGGAGGGATTTAAATCCCGGTGATTATGCTGGCAGAACTCAGCTTAGGGAGTTCTCTTCTTACATATGAAAAGCCTTTTCCCAATAGTTTCATAAGTAATTTGAGAGTACATTAAAAAAAAAAACCAAACAACAAACCAGGGCAAACAAAACAAAAAAACCCCAAAGAAAAACAAACCCTCCAAGCCAAGAATGCTGTCCTAGAAGCAGAATAGGTTGTTTTGCAGTTCTGCTTGGATGCTGAAATGGCTTTAATTACACTGACTTGAACTGCTCTGTGTAAACAAATGATTTGTGGCTTCATCACCTTGATCCTGAAAGAAATAACAAAAGGCAGTTGCCATGGATGGAAAGGTCTGTTCTGTGCTTCTTCATTTGGCTCCTACTCAGTCTAATGATTTTTATCTCCTACCCAGCTCGCCTTTGCCATTGTCTGAAGCTTATTTAGATGAGGGATGGGCTGTGGCCAGGGTAAGAAAAATGGGCTTTCTTCTGGGTGTCAGTGCCAGTCAGCCAAACAGTGATACAGCAATATTCTGTATTTAAAGCTGTAAGTACAATGCAGGAATCAATTCTGCCTAGTAATACACTCACCAATGGCTGCTGTGTGGAATTCTCAGTGAGGGAATCAGCCTGGGTCTTTTGTAGGTGGCTTATATTGCAAGGAGTCGTGTGACTCCATTTATTTTTAACTCAGGGTGCTTGTTTACCTTTGTGAAGTGACAGTTTTAATGTCCTTCTTTGCTAAACCTTCTGTTGAGGCAAGCAGCAGAACTCAACTCATTGCTTTTGTGTTTTGTTTTGTTCAGATTGCATTTTCTTCCTCCTTTTTTTCTTCAGCAAAATGTGGATTTTCACTGTGTTGTACAAAAGTAGTTGAGGAAAGACACTGAAGCTCTGTGGCCACTAATTAGATTCAGTCTGCTGAACACACTGGGTTTTGTCTGAAGTAAAATTAAATTCCCTATCTCTAAGGTGACTTAGAGGAGCAGCAACCAAATTTTGTTTTATAGTTGCCTCTCTCTCTACCCTTAATATGCTTTTTTTAATACCTTGGTGATTGAATCTGGGGAGACTTACATCTCCTGCCTGGATGGTGCATATTTTAATTTGAAGGTTTAAACCATCTCAAATAGAATTTCTTCACCAGATTGTGCCAGGGGGTTGGTTGGGGCATTTTTTCCTTCTAGAAGAGGAGGTCATACCATCATCCAGAAGCTGATTTTTAGAGCTGGGGATCTTCATCTCAGAGAATCAACCCCTGGAGGAATAATTTCTCATGCAGTGTGCCCAGGCAGCCAGGAGGGCCAATGGTATCCTGGCCTACAGCAGGAGCAGGGAGGTCATTCTGCCCCTGTACACTGCACTGGTTAGGCCACACCTCAAGTACTGTGTCCAGTTCTGGGCCCCTCAGTTTAGGAAGGATTTTGACTTGCTGGAGTGTGTCCAGAGAAGAGCAACAAAGTTGGTGAGGGTCTTGGAGCACAAGCCCTATGAGGAGAGACTGAGGGAGCTGGGGTTGCTTAGCCTGGAGAAGAGGAGGCTCAGGGGTGACCTTATTGCTCTCTACAACTACCTGAAGGGAGGTTGTAGACAGGCAGAGGTTGATCTCTTCTCCCAGGCAACCAGCACCAGAACAAGAGGACACACTCTCAGGCTGCACCAGGGGAGGTTTAGGCTGGAGGTTAGGAAGAAGTTTTACACAGAGAGAGTGAATGGCCATTGGAATGGGCTGCCTGAGGAGGTGGTGGAGTCACCATCACTGGAGGTGTTCAGGAGGAGACTTGATGGGGTGCTTGGTGCCATGGTTTAGTTGATGAGGTGGTGTTGGATGCTAGGTTGGACACAATGATTTTGAGGGTCTCTTCCAGCCTGGTTTATTCTATTCTGGGTACCTTAGGGTTTAAAAAGGACTCACTTTGGAGCCATGAGAGGAAAATACAGAAAAAGCAAGAAATCTAGGAAAATCTGTATTGCATTCTAAGTGCAGAACTAATTACCACTGCTTCTGAATTGCAGACAATGGTCTTGCTGAGCTCAGAAGGGCATTTTGGCAGGGCTGGGTTTGAGCCTTGCCACAATTTGGCATGTTGAAATACATTTTATTGGAGTTTAATTAGGTTTTCTTCATATGTCCTGGCAGCAAGAAATATCTGCACCAGAAGCAGACTAATACATTTCTGCACAACCCAGCTGACTGTTCATTTTCCTTTTTCTGTGGCATCAAATCATCCTCCTCGTGGGGGAGGGGGGAATAAGAATGTGCCATTGTCTGCTGCCTTGATGTGTAAAGACCAGCAAGACAAGCCTAAAGGTTTTTGGGGCTTAAAATTTAAGACCTGTCTTTGACTCTGACTGGAAAAGCAATTAAATGGTCTGTGAGCTAAGTGTGAAAATTGAGGAATGGAGGAAAGAAGGCTCTGTAGTCAGATTTTTAATGTTCTGCTTTTGTTAAGATCTGTTTAACAGCAGTGAGTGGCATTTTTAAGAGGGTGCCTCTGATCAAAGATTCAGCAGGAGTATTTGTAAGGCTGAGACCTAACAATGTTCTGAGGAGGTGCTAGAACATCATCAAATAAAACCATAGCAAAGCAGAGCTGGCAGTCTTTTAATGCCTTATTTCCCCCCCCCCCCCCATTTTCAATATGAAAGCCCTTTAGGGGTGGTTGAGGGGAAGGTTCCAGTACAAAGAGCAAATGAAATCCCCAGACAGCCCAGTTTAGAAGGTCTTGGAGGTCACCTCTAATGACCAGGCAGTGATGTAATTGGTTTGCATTACATTCTTCAAGTCATCATCTTCTTCCCCACACTAAAGCTTTGGGTTTGCCTGGAGAAATCCCCAGGAGGGATTGGGCAGCAGGCTCAGGTTAAGCTGTGAGCTCTTTGTTTCATCAGCGTTGGTATTCCACACCTGGGGTAGCTGAGAGGCTGGCTGCCCTTTTCCAGAGGTGAGGAAGCTCTCTGTATCTGGCCTGGCTTCTTGGTGCTTCTCTCACTGAGCTAACCCAACTCAGGACAGGTTGGACTTGATGATCCTTGGGGTCTCTTCCAACCTTAGTTACACTGTGATACTGTGAACTGGAGTTGTGGAATAGGGTAAGAACCTGTCAGAGGGTAATCACAGCTGGCTTGGTTTGTGTTCCTGACTGGCTTGTTTGTTTTGCAGGTCCCTTGCAGTTGGCAGTAAATCAGGCTACAAATTCTTCTCTCTTTCATCTGTGGACAAATTAGAGCAGATCTATGAATGCAGTGAGTATCTCTCCCTCTTTCTGTTTTGAAATCCCCTCAGCTGGCTTAATTTGGGAAGAATAAGAGACCTGCTTTGCTTTTTCACAGGCTGCTGGGAATTGACATGAGAGGAACCTTAAGTGTATGACGAAATATCACACCAATACAAAACAATTGATTGCTGGCAGGGTAAAGCTGTATATTGGTGTTCTGGATTGAAATTGAGCTGGAAAGGTTGTGACATTTGGTTAACAGCTGGGAGAACTCTTTGCTTTTCTAACTTTATCTCCAGCAGCCAGGTTCTGTAGCAAGTGGGCATTAAGAAAAACAAGTAAATTCCCTGATGTGAGAGTGTCTTTTGAGTTTTTACACTGAGTACTGTGGCAGGCAGCCACAAATACACCTTTGCCAAATAAGGAAGCAAAGCCTTTCTTAGGTTTTTCTTTACTCCTAAAGAAAAATGCTTTTAATGTGATAGTAACAGATTTACACCTCCAAAAGTTTGAAGGATACAAATTCCCAGTACTGATCACAGCTGAGCAGGACATGGGGTGAAATGGAGGGAAGTGATAGCCTCTGTGTTGCCACCAATTCAGACTTCCCCCTGTTTTGAGCAGCTAATAAGTGAACTATGAATGCTATGCAGAGTATCCTTGCTCTTGTGCAAACTCCATGTGAACAGGTGGTACCAATAGCTATGATGTCAGCACTTAGAGTAGGATCCTGGTGTACCATGCAGCACAGCAGAGCTGGCCTTGGACTCAACTCCTGAAGTGACCTGACCCTGTGATGTCTGGTGTTTGAAAATGGTGTGGCTCAGATCACTTCTTAACCTGTGGTGATAGCCTGCTTGTAGATACAGCCAATGGAGAGAAGTAATTGGGAGGTTCAAATTAGGCACCCGTGATCAGGTTAAATTGTGCTCCAGCTCCATCTGCCTGCCTGACTCATGGTCTGGTTGTACTGGTTAATAGGTGGCTTGAGCTCCATTTTATGCAGTTGAGTTTAGGTAGCTGACCTCTGTAGTATGTTAGGCACTTCCAGTATCTGCCCTGATCCCAGCCCAGGAGACTCAGTGAAGATGACTCCTGTTACACGAGACACTGACTAAACATACCAAGAGAGCCTCAACTGAAGCTTGCAGGACTGCTTCTTCTAGACAGTCCTTGAAAGAGCAGCTTGGATGAAGTGCTTTGCTCAGAATCTTGCAACAAACTGCTAAAGCAGGCCAGGTTGGAATTGGGACCTGCTGATTCCAGTCTTCAGACTGTTCTGGGATGCCTGCATGGGCTTAACCACTTTGATATTGTCAGCTTTCTTCCATGGCTCTGAAGTCTGTAACTAGAGAGCACAGAGCAGGGGGTAACAGTAGATTCAGTGGTCTGCCCTGTGTACAGCAGGCTGTCTTGACCTTTGCTCATGGGGCAGGCAATGTGCATATTTAATATTTAAGATATTAATTGTTCATTTTTTTTTCTTCTTGTATGAAGTTAAATAACTTTTCAGTCTTGGGCTCTCAAACCATGCCTGTTCAGAACCTGATATGCAGGTGGAGGGCTTCCTGTGTGCTGGGTGCCTCCTTTCTGCAAGGAAAGGTGTCTTGAAGCCTCCCAGATAGGTGCCACTGCTTCCAGTGGGTCTAAAGACTTGGTGTTGTTTTGAGTTGAGTGCTTTTAAGAACCCCTCCCTCTCTTCTGTAGGGTTGACTTGCCAGGTGTAAGTGTCTAAAGTGAACTACAGACTGTGCCCCAGCTGCCTGGTTGAGAGAGCAACTGAAACAGCCTGAGAGTTTCCTTTGTCTGCTCCCATCACTGACTTCTGTGGCTCTACCAATCTCTTAACTCCCTGCTCAGTTGATCCCCTGATGAAAAAATAACTATGAGACTGGAGGGTGCTCTAAAGCTTAATGAATGCTTCTAACATGCTTCATGTTCTTGGATTGAAAAGGGAGTAAGAGCACAGCTGATCATCAGCTGGCTGCTTCTAACCAGCTCCTGTCTGTGATGCTTCCTACCTGTGTTTATGCAGCTGTTAATCTTGTTATGGATTTGCTGTTCCCTCCTCACTGCTGATGCTTAACTCATTTTGTAGTTGTTCTTTCTGTGTTTTGAATCTGAGTTTCTGGCAGTGCTCACTTGTGTGGTATAAAGGAGAAAACACAAACAGCAATACTGTTAATCACAGGAGGGCTGGGGGTTTTTTTTCCCTGTAGGACTTATCTAGTGCTGGTCAAGATGATTAATTTGGGACAGGTGAGTGCAGGATGTACAGCACAGCCTGGTGTTGCACCCAAATGGTTGCTCCTTAGGAAGCCTGCATGACTTGGCAGCTGTGAAGTGATGTTATCACTGCTTCCTGCTGGGAGAAGACAAAGGAGCAGAGGTGCATCCTGTATTTTTAAAATGAATTTAATTAAAAGCCCATCACAATGCTTTTCTCTGAAGCTAACTGTATTAGAGTAAGCCTTTTTATTGTGAGGCTGAAGGATTTTCTATTCCTTTTAAGTGTTTTCCTGGCTGAAAGTTGTCTGGGTTTTGTTTTGTTGGGTTTTTTCCCTTCTGATTGCTTAGTTCTTGAAGTGCTCTTCCCTGTGTGCCTACACATCCTATCAGTGCAGCATGGGAGCAGCTCTTTTGCCATCTGAATATCTGCTGTTCCTCCTCTGAAATGCCAGCTCCTCTGCCTGCCTGGGAGAATAACAAATCCCAGAAGCTGTGTGGGGAATGAAGCTGTGCTCACCCAGAAGCAGGGAGCAGTCAGGCTGGGGGGTTTGGATCTCTGTGCAGGTCTTCTGAGCCTTGTAAAAAGATTCTATCATTATGAAGGACTCCAGGCTTAGATGGAAAGCTGATAAACCTACACTACAGAATATCTGAGAAGCTTTCATGTTAGTAGTCTGATTCAAAGAACACAGACCCCCTGCATTTGGGAGTCTATGCATGGATTTATGGAAGCAGAGTTTGTTTGTTTGTTTCCTTTTCATGTCTTGTGTGAGGCATCAGAAAAATGGAGGAGAATTCCTTGAAAACCAAGTCCTTGCTGAAATGCATTATCCCTCTTGTGTGAGCAAGCTGAGCCTTCAAAGCCTCTGTGAGCTGCTTTGTCTTCTCTGGAGAAGTACCACAGTAAATAGGAGATGTAGATAAAAGTCAGTTATGCTGAGTAGGACACTGAAAATGCTTAGTGTAAACCTGCTCCCTTCCCATAAGGAGGCTGTTCCTCTGTCTCTTTCTCATGGAGCATTAAATATTTTCTGGTCTTTCTTTCCCCCCCTCCTTGAAACAGCTGCCCAGAAAGAGCACTTTCAAAGCAGACAATGTCCCACAGCCGTGGCATTGTCGTATGCTGAGAATGTTGGACAGAACTGTTTTCAGGGAGTTTCTGTCCCTGGTGATGAGAACAGTGCCCATTACTTATTTAATGTCTCTTGGACAAAACAGAAGCCTTCAGAAATAAGCTTTATGGGTTTTTCCCCCCCCTGGCAGCTTTATGATTTGGATTGTATTAAGCACTGAGCTAATCCAGACACTGACTTCTGAAAAACTTGCTTGTTTTGATGGACCAAGGCCAGAGGCCCAGGCTGCTCGTCTTGATTCGGTCCTCTAATGTAAGGACAGGCATAACCAGTAGCTGTGGGAGAGCTGCAGAGTGTGGTAAAACTCTCCCCAGCTTCCTCCTGCTGTGCAAACTGTCCCCTGTGTCCCTGGGGTTTTTGGAGGGCAGCTGCAGGGTGTGGGGAGGGCAAAGCACACGTGCCCAGAGAAACTGGTGGGGAGACTTGGACTCCTCCCAGCTCGGTCCTGTACAGTACTCTCATCAAATGCTCTGAGAGTGCTGCTTTGCCAGAAATCCTGGGCTCTCCTCCCTCCTGCTGCCTTCCCCACATTTGGAATGGTGACATGTTCCTCCTTTTGCCTCCAGTGCTTCCCTAGTGGAACACTTGACAAAGTGAGGCTGGGTCGTGGCCGTGTGTACGTGCTGGGCTTCGTGGTTCCCCTACAGATGGGCTTTAGGGACTGTCAAGTCCTTTTCATAGTGTGTGTGCAAATGCTGCTTGCTCAGTGGCTGGAGCAGTTTTACAACAATGAGCTGCTTTGAGTGCAGCAGCCTGCCTTTCTTCATCAAAAGGTATGCAGAAACCCCAAGGTGTTTTGGTCATCTGAAAACTCTTCCATGCACAGTGGAGCTTGAAAAACAAATCAAACCCCCCACACAGGCAGAGCCCCAGAACTTCAAACCCCTTTGCTGGTCTAGATTTCTGCAGAGATCAGACTGTGCAGTTTTGGAGTTGGACAGTTTTTGTGTCTTTGTGCCTTTTTTCTTTCCTGTGGAATCTTGGGCAGGGGGAGCAGCTGCTCTGCTCTGAAGCACAGACTTGCAGGGCACCTCAGGGTGGGGGGAAGTCAGCATTCACTGTCTGCATTTCCTGCTTTAGAAACCTTCCCTCCAATCCCACTGGGAGCTGTTGTGCCAATGTTTGTGGCATTAGGCTCTTAGGGGTTTTTTAGGCAATATTTCCTACTTCTTGCCTGAAATCTCCCTCTGTGTTGTTTTTTTCCCCCTCCTTGTTGTGGTTCCTCAGCTGACACAGAGGATGTGTGCATTGTGGAGAGGCTCTTCTCCAGCAGCCTGGTGGCCATAGTTAGCCTTAAAGCTCCACGCAAGCTGAAGGTTTGTCACTTTAAGAAGGGGACAGAGATTTGCAACTACAGTTACTCCAACACCATCTTGGCTGTCAAGCTCAACAGACAGGTGAGTAGTAACTGTGACAAGGAAGTCAGACATGGGAAGGGATTGTGGATCTGACTCTGGCACTTGCTCTGCTGATTTTTGGTCTCTGGGTGACAGAATTGCTATTTGACATGAGCTTGTACTTTCCCACCTGTAGCTTCTGTATTCATAGTATCATAGTATCAGTCAGGGTTGGAAGGGACCACAAGGATCATCTAGATTGTATTGCCACCTCAGTGCTCATCTTTGGCTAAGTATTTTTGGTTCTCTGTTTGTGTAGCTGCTTAGGAAATTCCCAGAGTAAGCTGAGCTGGACTAGAGATCTCCCAAGGTCCCTTCCAGTGTGAATCATCCAGTGCTCCCAAGTGGGGAAGTTTGTGGAACTGGCAGTTTCTGTTCAGGCCTCAACTTAAAACTTATGTGTCCGCTTTCACATGTTTGAAATTGGAATTAGGGTTTCATTTTTGTTTTAAATCCCTGAACTGGTGAGGTTTTCAAACACCTGGAGCTATACTTTGCTGTGTCACTAATTCACTACTAGACTGCTGGGGGTTTTGGCAAGTACAACTGCCTTCAGCCAGTTCATTCAGAGTGAATGGCATTCAAAGGGTGGGGAGGGGGGAGAGAAATCATCTTAGTGTCCATCCCTGTGGGAGGATGAGACTTCTGTTTAAAATCCTAAGGGAAACAGTGGCTGATTTGATTTCTGGCATAGTGAGGTAGCATTAAATGAGTAACATCTTGTTAGTCTTCCAGATGTAGCCTACAGAAGTGTGAGTGAGATGCTGGAGGAGTCAGTTTAAAAGAAAATCCTACCCCCTGACAACTAATTCCAAGTAATAGGCTCTAGGGATGGTTAAAAGGCTCTTGTGTCTTTTTTCTCTGTTTAGCCAAAGCAAACAACTATTTCCACGTGTGAATTGGCCTCCCAAGGGGAGGAAGTGCGTAAGGGCAGGTACAGAATAAGAATGAAAAAGCCTTAAATGAAAGTCTCTGGCCTCAACCAGCAATGCAAATCATTTTCATTGAAATCAGTTTGCACTGGTGTGGATGAGACAAGCAAAAGTCAGCTCGAGTGACTGAGTGTAGTGTTGCCCTGTTAAAGCCCTTTCAAGAGGTGTTCCTTGTGTATCCTCTGTCAGACTCTCTTACTGCCTCCCATCATCTGGGTCGAGGCAATCCCAGGCACAAATCCAGGCTGGGCAGGGACTGGCTGGAAAGCAGCCCTGAGGAGAGGGACTTGGGGGTGCTGGTGGAGGAGAAGCTCACCACGAGCTCTCAGTGTGCACTTGCAGCCCAGAAAGCCAATCAGATCCTGGGCTGCAGCAAGAGAAGTGTGGCCAGCAGGGCAAGGGAGGTGATTCTCCCCTTCTGCTCAGCTCTGGTGAGACCCCACCTGGAGTACTGCCTCCAGTTCTGGAGCCCCTAGTACAAGAGGGATCTGGAGGTGCTGGAGTGTGTCCAGAGAAGGGCCACGAGGATGATCAGAGGGCTGGAGCACCTCTCCTATGAGGACAGGCTGAGGGAGTTGGGGCTGTTCAGTCTGGAGAAGAGAAGGCTCTGAGGTGACCTCATTGTGGCCTTCCAGTATCTGAAGGGGGCTCCAAGAAGGCTGGGGAGGGACTGCTCAGGATCTCAGGGAGTGATAGGACTGGGGGGAATGGAATGAAGCTGGAGGTGGGGAGATTCAGGCTGGAGGTGAGGAGGAAGTTCTTCCCCATGAGTGGTGAAGCCCTGGAATGGGTTGTCCAGGGAGGTGGTTGAGGCCCCATCCCTGGAGGTGTTTAAGCCCAGGCTGGATGAGGCTCTGGGCAGCCTGATCTAGTGTGAGGTGTCCCTGCCCATGGCAGGGGGGTTGGAACTAGCTGATCCTTGCGGTCCCTTCCAGCCCTGACTGATTCTATGTGGGCACCACCTTTTCTCTGTTGAGAGGCACCTACTGCACATTTTTTGTTGATCTAATGTTTTTTTTGTTTAGGATTGATTTAAATTAGTGTAAGCCCCAGTCTGATATCCACATCTCGTCCTCTTTCCCATGTCTAGAGGCTGATAGTATGTCTGGAGGAGTCTCTTTATATCCACAACATACGAGACATGAAGGTGTTACACACAATCAGGGAGACCCCTCCCAATCCTGCAGGTAAGTGTAGTGTCAGATGCCAGCCCAGCTCTGGGAAGTGCTTTCTGTGTCAGCTGTGACATCTCCTGCAGGGAGCTGTAAGGCTCTGAACTCCACTCTGAAACGAAAGTGACAAATGCATGAGTGTTGTCTTAAAGCCAGCCTGTTTAATCCAGGTGAGGGTTTGAAGAACAAATAGCAGCCTCTGCCTTAAACTGCATCTTCCCAGGGTTTCAGTCTCCTTGAGTGGATGTGTTGAGATGTCAAAGAAGCAGCAGAGGCACAAAAAGAAGTAGCAGAGACAAAAAGAAGCAGCAGGGACACAAACTGGATCTTGCCAGCACTTGGTCTGGTTGAAGGCTTTATCAGGCTTAGGAGAGAGCCAAGGGGAAATTCTGCTGCTTAATTAGTTGTTGTAGCTCTGTTGGTATTCCTTTCCTACTTTATATGAAACTTGAGTAGTTGAGTGTGTTGCAGATTGACTCTGAGATTACTCACCAGAGTTCTGTTTCTGCTGATGCCTTCTGAGGATCATTTGAGTTAGGTTTGTAATGCTCAAAGGTAGCATCAGAAGGTTTTGCTGTACAAGTCTTGGAAGTCTGCCCCTTTCCAATTCAGTTTCTGCTTCCCTTCTAGGCTTGTGTGCTTTGTCAATAAACAATGACAACTGCTACCTGGCCTATCCAGGAAGTGCAACTATTGGAGAAGTACAAGTCTTTGACACCATCAACCTGGTAAGGATCTTTGTGACTGCTGTTTCCCCTTCCAAAGCTGCAGGTTGGGGGAACTGCTTCAACCCCTCAGAGAAGAATTCTTAGAACTCAGTTAGGTTCCTCTGCATCAGTCTGCAGCATCCCTTACAGCCTGGCTTCACAGAAGGCTGGCAAAGGAAATGCAGACACTCAGATTTGATGAGTGGAGTTAGGCAAAGGAGCAGAGCAAAGTCATTCCTGTTCAGATTGTCTCTTAAGTATCCTTCTGCTACTTGTACTCTCCATGCACATGCTTCACTGATAATTTGATGTTCTTAACCTTTCCTGAAACAAATATTGAAGCTGTTTTCTCTAATGTAAGGCCCAGATTTGCCTTGAAAGCTCTTAAAGATGCAGTTTTGAGGTGCAGACACGTAGCTTTTTCATGTACTAAGGTTATCTTTTATTGCTTCACTCCTGCAGAGAGCTGCTAATATGATCCCAGCTCATGATAGCCCCTTGGCTGCTCTGGCATTTGATGCCAGTGGTACTAAACTTGCCACTGCATCGGAAAAGGTAAGGTGGCTTTTTACTGACTGTGATTTAAAACAAGAAAACAATGAAGTGTGTTTGTTTCTAAGCACTTTAAGCACACACAATTCCACACCCAAGTGCCAGAAGAGGCAGCTTGCAGATCTAAGTGAGGAGCTGGTAATGATCTTTAGCACCATTTCCATGCTGTGAATTGTTGGCTAACAAGGTTATTTTAATGAAGGCACTGGAATCTGGCAGTAATCAGGGCAATCCATTAAGTGCTGCTCCCTTTAATGCAGGATTCTTATTAGAAATTAGTTGCCTTGTTTTGATGCTGTCTTCCTAATGAAAACAAGGCAGTTAAAGGCAGAACAGAGAGCAGTGCCTTGCCAGCCCTTGGCACACAAGAACAAATTGCCCATCTAAATTCTATAGCTTAGAAACTCCGAAGCCTCAGCTGGTTGAGTCATAAGCTTAGATGAGAAAGGTGTAACTGATTGCATCTGATAATGGCACAAAGACCTCCAGATGGCTGTACTTGTGGCACTTGTCTGGTGTGGTCATTTTCATCATCAGAGATGATAAGAAGGGCTGTTCCTGATGCATAGCCTGTTCCCTGCATTAGGAGCTCCCACCTCTTGTTTTCTCTGCTCTTCAAACACATCCTACGAACGAGCTCCATAAATATTTCATGCCGGTGTGTGCTGTGCATCAGCAGCAATAAGTTAACAGCATAATGGTTGGCTGCTTGCACTTGTACTCTGCTCACTGGAGCTAATAGAATGAACAAACTGGGAAGGGAAAATTAATTCTTGGTTTTTTTTTTTCCCCCCCCACTTCCAGGGGACAGTAATAAGAGTGTTTTCCATTCCAGAGGGACAGAAACTCTTTGAATTCCGAAGGGGAGTGAAGAGGTAAAGTTCTACTGAGCCGGTTGTCTGAAGCACATTTCTTACTGGTGAAGGGCCTGGAGCACAGCCCTGTGAGGAGAGGCTGAGGGAGCTGGGGTTGTTTAGCCTGGAGAAGAGGAGACTCAGGGGAGACCTCATTGCTCTCTACAACTACCTGAAGGGAGGTTGTAGCCAGCTGGGGGTTAGTCTGTTCTCCCAGGCAACCAGCAACAGAATGAGGGAACACAGTCTCAAGTTGTGCCAGGGGAGGCTCAGGCTGGATATTAGGAAGAAGTTCTCCCCAGAGACAGCGATTTGCCATTGGAATGTGCTGCCCAGGGGAGTGGTGGAGTCGCCATCCCTGGAGATCTTCAAGAAAAGACTGGATGAGGCACTTAGTGCCATGGTCTAGCTGATTGGATAGGGCTGGGTGATAGGTTGGACTGGATGATCTTGGAGGTCTCTTCCAACCTGGTTGATTCTATGCTTATGGTAGATTTTGCAGTATGTTGGGCAGTTGAGCTGGCATCCTCATTTTTGCCTGTTTTCATCTTCATTTGCCCCTGCCTGTAGGCTTCTAACAGTTCCAGCTTGAGCAGCTTCCAGTTTTCACTCCTTTGGACTCAAGCTGTTCTATAAATCAACCCTGGTGGAACCATGCTGCCTCTTACTTTCCAAAATGCAGTAGTGAGAGAACTTGTTTCAAGTGGGCCACTTTCTGTAGGCTATATTGTAGTCTTAGGCCAATTGCAGGCAGTACCTCTGATATTCTGAGGGAGCTGGGGTTGTTTAGCCTGGAGAAGAGGAGGCTCAGGGGAGTCTGCAGTCTACAACTACCTGAAGGGAGGTTGTAGCCAGCTGGGGGTTGGTCTCTTCTCCCAGGCAACCAGCAATAGAATGAGGGGACACAGTCTTAAGCTGTGCCAGGGGAGGTTTAGGCTGGATGTTAGGAAGAAACTCTTCACAGAAAGAGTAATTTGTTATTGGAATGTGCTGCCCAGGGAGGTGGTGGAGGCACCATCCCTGTAAGTGTTTAAGAAGAGACTGGATGGGGCTCTTGGTGCCATGCTTTAGTGATTAGGTGGTGTTGAGTGATAGGTTGGACTCGATGATCTTGAAGGTCTTTCCCAATCTGGTTAATTCTGTATTCTCTCTCTCCTCTAAACCCTGCTAGTGCTGTGATCATTGATAGCCACTGTGAAAAATGGTACTGTGGTAGTAGTAACTCTGTAGTTGCTCTTGCTGCAGAGGTAAGACTGAGTTCAGATTGTTGCTGATTGCCTCCCCTATCTGGTATGCATCGTGTCCTTAGTGGAGATGTTGCTCTTGGGCTGCTGTAAGAAGGTATCAGAGAATTCAGAATGCTTACTGTGGAAATGTTCTTTTTTTCCTTCTTTGCAAAGCAGTGGTGACTGAGGAATCTGCTTAATTAATACTTGAGCCAAATTCTTTGGCTTAATTAAGAGTCACCTGCAATCTCTGACAGGAGAAGAGGAGCAGGTGGGTCTGCCATGCAGCCACAGCTCTCAGTGCAGCTCCTGCGTACAGCATGGAGCTCCTTAGGGGTGAATGTACAGGAAGGCCCCTGCCTATCAGAACAGGGAAGTAATGTTCTCATGGAAGCCAATTCCCATAAGCTGGTTAAGGCTGGCTTGCTTACACCACTTGGTGCAGTACTAGACTGTCAGAAAAGACATTTAATTGGTTTGCCTTTCTCTTTTCTCCACCCCCCCTAGGTGTGTGAGCATCTGTTCGTTGGCTTTCAGCATGGATGGCATGTTTCTGTCTGCATCCAGTAACACAGAGACAGTGCATATCTTCAAACTTGAGACTGTGAAAGAAAAGTAGGTTTCAGAGGTGCCTTAGACTTCTTTCTTTTTCCCAAGGAAAAGGCTTTAAAATTCATAGCACTCAACAAGATGAGTTCTTCAAAGCCTGGACTGACTTCCTTTGAACGCTTCTGTGAAGGGCAGAAGTCATTTATGAATCAACAATTGTAACTGAGCTGCACACTGTTCTCCCAGTGAATAGAAAAGATCCTGAGGAGAAACTGGCCATCCTCTGGAGAGGAATGTGGAGCAGTTTCAACTTGCAGTTGCATTTGTGTTTCACCTCTTCTGACACTCCTAATGGAAAGAGCTATCTCAGCACTGCCTCCCAGCTGCCTGTGGGGCTTCATAAGACACCAGGTTCTAAAATGTTTCTATTGATGATTGGAGAGGACAGTCTTACCTCACATTTCTGTTGGAAACAGTAATTTGTTTGGTGATAAACAGGGGAACAAAATGTTCCAAGTGTAGCTCTTTCCATGAGGTCTTGCTCTTGTATAACGAACCTTATGAAATGCAGTTTTATAAGCAGAAGTATCGGTTTACAATCAAACCTGCTTAAGTAACAGGCTGAGGGTATGGTAGGACACATGGTGCCCTGTAGCATAAAGGACATGCATTTAGAGTTCTCTAAGCTGCTGTGAACTGGAGAGAAGCAGATAGCTGCTTAATGTCTTTAGGCTGGAGGTGAGGAGAGAGCTCTTCACAGACAGAGTTGTTAGCCGCTGGACTGGGCTGCCCAGGTTGGTGGTGGAGTCACCGTCCCTGGAGGTGTTCAAGAGGGGATTGGATGTGGCACTTGGTGCCATGGTTTAGTAGTCATGAGGTGTTGGGTGACAGGTTGGACTTGATGGACTTTGAGGTCTTTTCCACCCTGACTGGTTCTATGTAAAACAAGAAGCCCTTTCAGAGTGGTGACACACCTTTCTCCAACGTGAAGGCAAAGTCAGTCACACGTGGTTTGGTTTTTTTTTTCTTTCCTTCTGACTCCTAGACCTCAGGAAGAGCCTACAACCTGGACAGGTTACTTTGGAAAAGTTCTGATGGCCTCCACAAGCTATCTGCCCTCTCAAGTGACAGAAATGTTCAACCAGGGCAGAGCCTTCGCTACAGTCCGCCTGCCCTTCTGCGGGCACAAGAACATCTGCGCGCTCGCCACGTGAGTGAAGAAACTGAGCCCGCGTCACCGCCCCGCTGGGGTGTCACCTTGGGCTGTGGAGAGGCTGCCACTGTAGAACATAACCCCAGCTGCCCCAGAGCAGTGCACAGAGCAGTGGATCACCTGTGATCGTTTCAAAGCCTCTCCCAGTTGAAGAGCAACGTGTTAGAGGCGCACTTCACCGTCAGGGGAGGGGAGAGGGGAAAGGCATAATATTTGGAGGGGGATAGACTCTCTCTTAAGTGTGTTTGTTTTGAAGGTTTTTGTTTAGTTTTGAAAGAAGAATGTTGAACAAACCCCTGGGATTGTGGCATTTGTTCCTGTCAGTGCTGGGGGCAGTGATGGCAGTGTGTTGTGTTTTAGTGAATAGCAGAACCCGGCAACCCAGACTAACCACTCAAGTAGGCAAGTTCGTGTAATGCTTGTCTCTAAACCAGCACAGCATGCATTGCAGTTGATTTTGAGGACTAAATCTGATCTTTATTCTGTCTTTAGCAAAGGCAGGTCCCACCTGGCACAGCTACCAAAGCCATAAGTTGAGTGCTAGTAAACTTCTTTGGGGAGGAGGGAAGGGGGTGTTAGAGGTTTTTATGCTAAATCAACTTGGTGTCACTCCTGATCTCAAAGCACCCTTTAAGCAATAGTGAAGCCTTGTCACATTGCTGAAATAAGGAAATGCTTCCTGTTAGAAATGTTTTGGCTCTGGAGTTGCACAGAGCCTGATGGCAGGATGGTAACTTCTTGATCTGTTGTGCTGGCTTATACAGAAGTTGCTTGATTGCTGTGGTGCTCCGTTACAGCCCCGGAGTGTGGTTCTGCTTTACTCTGGCTTGGTTTTATGCACAGGTCTTTTCTAGGTGCACTGTCTGCTAAGTGTTCCCTGTCTTACAAGCAAGAGTGTGGAAAATAATGGCTTAAAATCATGGGAGGGCAGCAGGGTGTGCTGAGACTGAACTGAAGTTCTTACTGATCTCTTGCTCTCCCCTAAACCTTTCTAGGATCCAGAAGATCCCTCGTTTATTGGTGGGAGCTGCTGATGGCTATCTCTACATGTACAACCTAGATCCCCAAGAAGGAGGAGAGTGCACACTAATGAAGCAGCACAAGTAAGCTCACATTAGCCTTAGGGCTGAGGTGCTTCTGCTTTGTTTTTGTCATCTTACTGCTGTTTTGTTGTAGTTTGGGTTTTGGTGTGTGGATTTGAAGGGTTCCCACCCCCAAATCCAATTTGTTCTTACACTTAGTTCTGTTCTGCAAAAGTCTAACTTAGAATAGTTCATTTCTTTAAATGAATCTTTTTCCAGACCCCTGACATGAATGAGTAACTTCAGAATCCCCCTGTGCCTGCCTTTCTAGTACCTACTGCACTGAGCACTGCTTTATCAGCAGGGACTTAACGGGGTCTGATTGCAGCGAAGGATCAATCGCTGTCAGCTCTCTGATCTTGGCTCCTCTTACTTGGCAGTTGGAGTTGAGTCACTTAGGGGAGAACCTGAAACGTCTGACACCATCCTCTTCATCAATAAATGAAGCAGTTAGAGAGAGAGAGAGATGATAAAGATGGTGCTCTGACTGAATTTTCTGTATTCTCTCTGTGCTGGTGTCCTTATTAAACCTCCTTGCATATAGGCCAGCCAGCTGATGCTCTCTAGCAGCACTGGAGAACACTTCAGGAAAATATGACAAGGCCCTGTTATTTTTTTTAATAAGGTTTGGCAGGCAGGGCTGGGGTAGTGCAGTTGAATTCCTTGCATGATCAGTTATGAATTAAAGCCAATAACTCTGATGATAATTCAGGCTTGCAGCCTTGGTCAGTCTGTACTGCTGCTCAGAAATCATGCCTTTATGGGAGTGTTTGAAGGTATGACCTCTGGTTTCGTTTGTAGGTGAAGTGAAGTCACAGAGGGAAGGCTTTTTTTGGTCAAGTTTTAATCTCTGAAATGCTCTGATACCTTCACTTGAGGGTTTTTAGTATATGTGGATCATAGAATTGTCAGGGTTGGAACCTCAGGGACCATCTAGTTCCAAGTCCCCTGCCATGGCCAGGGACACCTCACACTAGATCAGGTTGCTCAGAGCCACATCCAGCCTGGCTGCAAACACCTCCAGGGATGAGGCTTCTGCCACCTCCCTGGGCAACTTGTTCCAGTGTCTCACCACCCTCCTGGGGAAGAACTTCTTCCTAACATCCAACCTGAATCTACCCACATCTAGTTTTGCTCTGTTCCCCCTAGTCCTATCACTACCCAACCGAAGCAACTGCTTCTGTTGTTGACAGAGATCAAGAGACTATAGTATTGATAATGAATTTGTGGGGTTTTAATGACACTCTCGAGTCCTTTTTTCCCTTACATTAGCTGCTAGGATTTGGCTCCTGATGCCATGTCAGAGGCAAGCATGCTGCCAATGAGTCTCCAGTGTCAAACATGAAGTGCTGTCAGATGCCTTCTTGACAGTGCTCTGGAATGGAGGGACCAGGTCCCCCCTGTTGCATGTGTTATATATACATTATGTTTGCACCTCTAATGAGATCTTCTCCCATAGCTGTCAGCTAAAGCTGTATTACCCCCCAGGCAGGTTACCCTTCCAGCTAACCTCTTCCTTGTTCTTGCCAGGCTCGATGGCAGCATGGAGCCAGCCAACGAAATTCTGGAGTCCGCATCCCACGACCGGCCCTTGGTAGTGCAGACATACAGTGCTGCTGTGACTAAAGGTACATATGTGCCTTCCTCACCCACAAGGCATGGTAAGGAGAAGGCTGGAAACAGGGCAGAGGGCACCTCTGCCTGGTGCTTCATTCTAGATGGCTGACTGAGCTCGTCTGCTTCAGCGCTGAGCTTTGCAGGTTGTGATGTGGAGCGTTGGTGAGCAGTAGGAAAAGAGCACTTGTGATGTGCAGTAGCCTCCTTGAGACTGAGCATTCTTTTCTGCCACTTCCTGAGTAGAAGTTTGTCTCAGATTGTGGTTGATTAGTGAAAGTTGCAGTACCTGCCATGTGGTTCTTGAGGGGCCCTCACACAGTTATTTCATACAGGAGTTCTGTATCCAGACCTCCTTAGAGCATCTCACTTATAACCCCTTGGGTTTATTAATCAAGGTTTGGTAAGTACTCCTGTAGTTCCTTTCTGGGACCTTTTAGCCTGATTTGCTGCTCTGTTAAATTGAGAGGATGAGAATTGGAGAATTTACTTAATGCTGCAGCTGTTAGTGGAGCTTTTGCCATTGTTGCATGGCACTGAGGTCAGTGCTTCAGCTGCAGAGGAAGAACAGCCTGCACGTGTCGCAGCAGTGCTGCAGTTACACCTGGAGTGCATGGGTGGAGATGAAGAGGAGCATCAGCCTGCCTAAAGCACATGTTTATGCTGTGCACACACAGGGTATGGAATAGAATTAACCAGGTTGGAAAAGACCTTTGAAAAGACCTATCTAGTCAGCTAAACCATGGCACCAAGTGCCTCATTGTCTCCTCTTAAATGCCTCCAGTGCTGGTGCCTCCACCACCTCCCTGGGCAGCACATTCCAATGGCCAATCCCTCTTTCTGTGAATAACTTGTTCCTAACATCCAGCCTAAACCTCCCCTGGGACAGCTTGAGACTGTGTCCTCACAAAGTTGGTGAGGGGCTTGGGACACAAGCCTTATGAGGAGAGACTGAGGGAGCTGGGGTTGCTTAGCCTGGAGAAGAGGAGGCTCAGGGGAGACCTTATTGCTCTCTACAGCTACCTTAAGGAAGGTTGTAGACAGGCAAAGATTGAGCTCTTCTCCCAGGCAACCAGCACCAGAACAAGAGGACACACTCTCAGGCTGTGCCAGGGGAGGTTTAGGCTGGAGGTTAGGAGGAAGTTCTACACAGAGAGAGTGATTGCCCATTGGAATGGGCTGCTTGGGGAGGTGGTGGAGTCACCATCACTGGAGGTGTTCAGGAGGAGATTTGATAGGGTGCTTGATGCCATGGTTTAGTTGATGAGGTGGTGTTGGATGATAGGTTGGACACAATGATCTTGAGGGTCTCTTCCAACCTCGTCTGGTCTGATTCTATATTCTATTCTATATTCTATTCTATATTCTATTCTCTTGTTCTGGTGCTGGCTGCCTGGGAGGTAGTTGAATTCTGATCACAAACTGCTCTTGGCTTGGAGAAATGAGGTCATGATAAAAGCAGTCTCAGGGTGGCAGTGACACTGTTGCAAGCAGTGTTTGTTACTTCAGCCCTTATCGCTCTCTCTGGATCCAAGCCCTGGTCTGTACTGTTGGTCTCCCAACTGCTCCTTCCTTTCTCCCCAGCCTACTCTGATGACCTGGGTGCCGTGGGCGGAACCTGCCTGGAAGACGAAACCAACTCGCTGCGATTGGATGAGGACAGCGAGCACCCTCCCATGATCCTTCGGACAGACTGAGCCTTGCCCTGTGTGAACTCACTCCTGAAGCAGAGAACACTGGCTGGATGTTTCCTGAGGAATCTCGTGTTATGCTGCTATGAACTTTGACATGAGTTGGGAGAGAGGATGACAGACTCTTAACAGTTTTAAGTCGTAGCTGTAGTCCTAATTCTATACCATTGGAAAAATATATGGTTTTCAATTCAGTGGCTTTTAATCTTGCTTATCTCTTTTAGCTGTGGGTTCTTGGTTTTTTTCCCCCCCCCCCCCTCTTTGTTTTTGTTTTTGGGGTTTGGGGGTATTTTTGTTGCCAAAACCTGCTGTTTGTGCAGCCCTCAGAGCCTACCAGCTTTGCATGCATTCATGTGCCAAGCAAGCAGAGGAGGGGGGGGAGAGAGAGAGAGAGAGAGAGAAGCCACTTTATAACAAACCCAAGTTTGTATTTTTTTTATATATGTATATAATATTTAGCCTCTATAAAGGAAGGAGCAGAGAAGTGGTTCTGGAAGCTGAGAGGAGTTCTGCACTGACAAAGGTCCAAATGGTTTCCTGTGCATGGGCTTGCAGGCATTACCTGGCGACTGACATGCAACCTTTCAAATGCAGCAGCCTGGTTTATTTTTGGGGTGGTTTCTTTTTGGGTTGGGGTTGGTTTTTTTTTGGGGGGGGTGAGGGGGGAGGTTCCCCCCTGCCCTTTCCTGGACCATTTTGTTAATTAAAATTCCTTCTGAATGTTGTTGTGTATTTGTGGGACTGTTCTGTTGGTGGGGAGGGAAAACTGAAAGAGTTGCCCTGCATTAAGGATGTAGAATATAGAAAGTGCCTTTACAGGGAAGAAAAGGAGTTGCTGCAGGAAGAAAGCTGGAATGAAGGAAGGATTGTGAGGGACTCCTATGTGTGTGTGTGCACCTCTAGTGCTTGGGTGCCCAAAGTCCATACTGGCTGAGAAGCTTGTGGGGATTTCTTAGAGAAGACTTGGAATGCACTTTCTTTCTCTCCTGTAGATTGTCTGATTTCCTTGGCAGAGTAGCAATAACCTTTTTTTATACTTTTTTTAAAGTGGATTCTGTCAGGCTGGAGGGAAGGCCCTGCAGAGTGTGGCAGCCCTGCTCTTCACCCAGCCTGATGGCCCTCAGCTGGAAGGCTTAGCTCTCACTTCTTGCTTCCCTTCAGCGCGGGCCTGAGTGGACTGCTCTGAGAGTGAAGGTTGATGGTTTTGTTTTCCACATACCTATGTAAATAGAAACGATTCTGAAAGGTTAATTTTTCTTCTGGGTCTGTTCTGATGGATCATAGTGCTTTGCTTTTAATGTTTGCTTTGGGTTTTTTATTTCCCCTTTCATCCAAGTACCTCTTGTGATCCCCTCCAAGGACTGGTTGTCTCTTTGGCAGTTTTGGAATGAATCCTTAACTGCCCTGACCCTGGCGAGGGCTCACCAAGGCTGAGCAGTGCTGCAGACTATTTTTAGGGTTGTAATGTGCCTTCTCTTCACTCTTGGATAACAGTTAGCAAGTGATTATCAAAGTGCTTAGGGAGTGTTACTTTCCTTTGCCAAAATGAGCCTGCTTTGCCTTTTGGGTGGCAATGTGGTTTTTTCTTTCCCTCTACTGACTGCTTGCAAAGAAAGAAAAGCAAAAACAGGCAAGGAAATTGTGGCCCTTGAGAGGAGGACAGAAACTGTGTGAACCCCCTGCCACAACTAGGCACTGCTGTGCTTTTGGGGGTTGGTACTGTTGGCAGGTCTCCTGAGGAGAATAGCAGGCTGTGCTCTTTGTTCTCAAGGCCCTCTGTGGGCAGGTGGGATTCCCCTTCTCTAGAAGTACAGAAGCTTGTGGTAGCCCCTGCCAGGAGAGCTGCCTCTATTGGTGAAGCTCCTGTTAGACCATGTAAGTGGAAGATGCTTTTAGATTAGCACATATGGGAGAGAAGGGATCAGGCTTGTTTGTTCACTGAAAACCTTTGGCTGTCCAGAGCTGCCTGGAGTGGCTTATGGTGTCCTCTCCAGAGCCCAGCACATTCACAGCAAACCACTGAGCCATGCCAAAATCTCCTCCAGTCTCTTGACTTTGAGCTCTGGCTGACAACTAAATTCCACAGTCTGGAGTTAGGTTGGGGGGGTTGATGGGTTTTGTTTGATTGGACTTGGGTTTTTTTACTGCAAGTGCTATCAGCTTTGCTGTGGAGCTCCTCACTGCAGAGTAAAATGCAAGTCTCAAAGTAAATACAAGCTCAGTGAGCTTTGTTGGCAAACTGAACCACCCAGGAGCTGTTAGATGTCTGCTCCTTCCAGTCTAAAGTTGGTAACACTCCTGATAACATACTTGGAGGCTTGGCACAGACTCCACCAGCAGAGTTAGCAGTAAACACACATAAGCAGCACAGGTCTGATAAGCACACAGGTCTTACAACTCAGGTGTAACAAAGGCCAGGTTACACAGTGAGAGATAGCCCTTCCTGTAATCAACTTGAGATCAGTTATTGTGCTCATCTCACCCCCTTCTTAATTTTCCACACCTTACCTTCCACAGGTGAGCTGGAGATCCCATGGGCACTGTATTTGTCTCTTCCATATGCTGTAGCCTGTTCCTCAACCACTCACTGACTGGAACTGCTGTGCCCTGCTTGGTTCACTCTTAAGTGGAAGCTGGAAACCAGCTGAAGCAGCTTTTTGTTGTTGTAACTGGGGGCAAAAAAGGTCTGTAGAGAGCAAAACTGATGAATATTCTGGGACTAGTGACCAGCATGGAGCCAGTAGGGTGAAGTAAGTGGCTTCTGGTCCCCACTGACAGGGCAGGTAAGAGTAGTGACAGTAGCTTGTCTTAAGTTCATTGCATGAGGATATGAACTTCTTCTCAGATAAAATATGACTAATACCATTTCCCTCTGATGGCCTTAGGCCCTCAGTAACCACCCTCTTGTGGTATGCTACCAAAGTTGGAAGCCTTTCAGGTTGGGATTTCATCCCAGTAACACAAAGATGTTTGCTTGGGTTTGGTTTCTTTGGGTTTTGTTTTGTTTTTTAAACACAGCAGAAGTGCTGTTTGCAGCTGCATCCTCACCTGAGTATGGAGCAGATAATTGCACTGTTACACTCTGAGGATTGATCAGGTGGTGGTGAAACTTTTCTCTCCTGATGGTCTAACAGCCCTGGACTCCCCAGGGGAAGCCAGGGAGGCTGTGGCCATGGGCTTCCAATCAGGATATGGGAACACCTCTAAAGCCCCTCTGGTTTTAGACTGACCTTCCTTGGAAGGACAGCGTTTGTTCTGTGACTCTGTCTCTCTCCAGGTACAGATTGTACTTCTCCATAGCTTTTTAAGCTTTGTAGAGGGTCTGGGGCAGAGATAGACAACTCAAACAACCAAAGCTGGGGAGGGAGGAAGTGCTTACAAACTTGGAATCCTAAACTCAGGTCTTAGATTGCAGTGGGATCTGTTCCCAGCGAGTTCCATAGGGAAGGAGCTGTTTCTCTTGATGTGCAAATAGGTAGCAAACGTGCTGCTGTCTCGACATCTGTTTACCCTACTTCATGCTTCCAGTTCAGAGGCAGAAAGCTTTTATCTGCCCTGGTCTCATGTCACTGTTTCCAAAACACGAGTGATAGATACAAATCTAGCAGTTAAAAGGCTGGGCCTGGCGGAGGAGGAGGAGAAGGAAGTGAAAAGCATAAAGAGGTTCGTAAAAGCTGGGCCTTCTGGGGCCCTGCTCAGCCAGACCTCGGTGCGAGTGCTCCCTCTGGGATCAGATCTGTGCATGCACCTGGCTGCTGCCGGTCCTACACCAGTGAGTCTTGGGCTGGTTGCTGCCCAGGGTTGCTGTAAAGGTTGTGGCTTTTCAAATCTGCCTGAATAGAGGTAAATATCTGAGAGGACTCTCAATACAGTAACAGATGTCTCCACAGAGGGAACTCGCACCTGACCTGCCTGTAACAGCAAAAAGGGAGGAACGAAGTGAAGAGCCAGCAGCTCAGTGAGCAGGTTAGCACAGAGGCCCGAGAAGCTGAGCAGCAGAGCACGCTGCTGCAGCCCCTGCTGTGCTTCTTGGCTCTCATAATGGCATTAGCAGCAGAGCAAGGTGCAGTCAGATGCAGAATTTCTTTCCTCGTAGCTGGCTGAGCCGTTCGGTGTGCCAGGTGTGCCTGCGGATGCTCCGCTGCTGCCTGCAGAGCCGCAGGTGCCTGCCCACGGCCTTGGTGGGAGCTAATCACTGCAGAGGGCTTGGAGGGGTTTGTTCTGTGCTCCAGCTGTGTTGAGGCTGACAGTCACCCTGATTTAACCTGTTAACATCTGGGGGCAAGGCAGAGTGTCCTCTCCACACGTGCAGAGCAGGCCTTTCTTCTTGTGGAACCGGCTGCACCACGCGAGGCTTGCAGTGAAGTCAGCAAGGCTCCGGCTGTAAATAAATCTCTTCAGATTCCAGCTGCACAACCAAAGGAATTCAGCCAATTCCTTGGTTTTCTAACCATGACATGCCTTCATGTTAGCACTCTTCAAATTGGCAAATCTCATCTTACATTGCCTTGAAAAATAAAGGCCAAGAACCTTTTATTCTGGCTTGCAAAGAGCTCCTGCTGTGCCGGCTCCAGATGTCTCAGTGCTGCGGCTTGCTGCAGCCACCTGTATGCTGCCTCCCCTGCACTGCCTCTGCATGTGTCCAATGCCTTTCTCAGGAGTGGGGACTTGTTCCTGAGCCTGTAGCTCTGGGTTTCTGGGAGGTGTTGACTCAACCCTTTGTCTAACCTGGATCTCTTTGCTCTTGTGTTTGCTTCCCCACCCAGAATCAACCCCCCTGCATCCTGCAGTGCTCACTTAACTCTGGTCAATATCTGTGCTGATAAGTGGGAAGATCTGTCTTTAACATTCCACCTCACCAAGTGTCCAGCTCTCACTGCTAGCCCATCGCTCTTTGTAATTTTATAACTGCCTAAGAAATTAAATCTGTGTTGTGATAAGTATCCTGTGTCCTCTTCCTTTTGTTTGCTGCTTGGAGATGGGGCTGGATAAGAGCAGGGTGGTGCTTGGTGCGTTCTAGCCACTCTGGCCCAAACCCAGCAGTAATGAGCCCTCGGTCTGAGCTGTGCTTGGTAGCTCCTCTCAACAGGCACTGTCAGCTGGGCTTTGCAGGGATCAGGAAAAGAGAAGCTGAGTTTATCCTGGCACATCTGGCTTGCAGATGTAGTTTTCCCTCTTGTTCCTCCTTAAAGCTGCTTTTTTCAGGACTTGCATTCATGCATTTTTCTCCTGCTCCTCAGGTGAGTTCAGATAACTTGCTTTACACTCTCTTTCATGGGTTGCAGCTGAAGCAGTGCTTTCACAGACACCTCACTGTGCTGTCACTCCAAGCTTGCTGCTTCTCAGATTCAAGCCCCAGGAGTGAGCCCATGCAGATGAGTGAGGAGGCATCTCCTGCTTCTGTGTCCCCCCTTCCTTTTGCAAAGCCAAGACAAACACTTTGAGGTGGATGAAGAAAAAGCCTTTTTGCTTTTGCTGGCAATGGTGGAGCACACAGTGAGGAGGCTCTCCTTGTTCTCCTGCCTGCTGTTTCAGAGAGAGGTCACAGCTGTGAAGCTGCAGACGACTACTCTCCTGATCTAGCTCTGGAGGGCAATGCTGCCCTGCCGGTGCCGTTTGTGTGCCTCCGGTTGCTTCAGGCAAAATTGGCTGTGTTAGCTCAGATGAGTGTCTCTAAACTGTTCATTGGGCTGCTGGTGACATTTGCCATCTTCTGCCTGGAGCAAACTCAGGATCTCAGAGGAGCTGCTGGGTAGGTTTGGTAAGTGGCAGCAGCTCCCGGCCGCGGTGGTGATGCCAACAGCTCTGTCCCCCACACCCGGAATGGATGTGGTCATCCACACCCACTGACGTGGGGAGGGTCTTAGTGCTCCTCTTCTGCCCTAGGAGAGCAAAGCAGAGTGCTCCCTGGTAAGCATGGGGGTGGGAACATTGTCAATATTGAGTCAGGCCCAGCCCTGCTGTGTCCAGACTGGCAGCCTCATGTGTCTGCTGTTCCTGAGTGGCCCATTCAGCCTTGATTTCCCAGGCAAGGGACTGGGAAGTCTCATCTCCAGTTATTTATCTTATTACAAGTGTAGACATGGACCCATGCCCATCTTCCTTCCCAGGGTCCTCTTGGCAGTGGGTGGGCTTTGGGCTTTAGCTGTGCTGTGGTTGCCTACCAAATGATCATGCACTGAGACCCTTTGCTATGCAGGGCTCGAGTCCAAGATGAAATTACTTGGAACAAGAGCCCAACTCTGATGTAAGCAACCCAATTTCATGGGCTGTGGCTGTGCTGAGCATGCTGCAGGGAGGGGACTTGCCCCCACCTCAGCCTTGTTGGTCTGCAGCAGGCCTCCTTTGGTGCAGCATCACTGATTTCTTTTGTTTGTGGGGGTTTTGTTTGTTGTTGGGTGGGTTTGTTGTTGTTTGTGGATTTTGTTTGGGCTTGGGGGTTTGCTGGGGGGTGGGTTCATTTGGTTTTGCTTGGTTTAGAGCAAACAGATAGAAAACAGCTGCTGGGGCAGTGCTGAGGGAGCAACAGGCACAGGTAAGCACCAGCACTTCCCTGCTCCTCTATTTGGGAGCAGCTTGTTCTCCTGCAGCACCCATGCCTGGCTGAATGTTCCCTTGTCCTTGGGCATGCACTTCTCCCAGCTGACCTGGCCCTGGAAAAGTGGCAGCCAGGCCCTTGGCAGAGTAGTAATCACTAATTAATGGCATGATGTGAGCTAATGAGGCCTTGCTGCCCAGCCCACTGGAGTTGAGGAAATTGATCCCTGCTGTTCCAGCATCTAGTTATGGCTTGGGTTTGGTTTTTTTCAGCAGTGAGTTTGATTAAGTTAAAGGCTGTAATAAAGGATTCAGAGATGGCTAAGTGCAGGTAAGGCCATGAAGCAGGCTGGAGGGCTGTGACAGGGTTTAGATGTTCTGGATACTGTTTTGCAGGGGCAAGGAAGATGCTGAGAGAGAGAGAGACTTGTTATTTGTGATGGGGCTGTGCTGAGAGACATAGGGGAACAGATCTACCTTGTCCCCACCACGGCTGCAGCCTGGCACCTTTAGGTGCCAGTGTGACATGCACCTGCTCAGCATTTCCCTTGGCACCGCCTTCCCTTCCTGGCTGCTCAGGGCCGCAGAACCTGGTGCTTTGCTGTCGTTCCTCGGCAGCTCCGGCTCATGGAAGCGGGATCGATGTCCCTGTGGCAGCCTGAGCCTCCCGAGTGCGGGTGAGGGGCCCCGGGGGGCCGCGCTCCGCCGCCGCGCAGCCGCTAGATGGTGGTGCGAGGCGTCCCTGCTCCCCGGCGGCATCCCGGCCGCCTGCCCCTGCCACATCCATCTCATTTCCTGCCCTCCCTGAGCCTATCTCAGCCTCTTTTCCCCCGCGGAGCATCCCTACTCCTTCCCTGGCAGCATCCCAGTCTTCTTCCCCTGGAATATCCATCTTCTTTCCTCCCTTGCCTGGGACCATTCCAGCTTTCTGCACCCGGAGCATCCTCGCTTCTTCCCCGGCAGCATTCCAGCCTTCTTCCTGTGGAACATCTATGTTGTTAACTCCCTTCCCTGGGGCCATCCCAGCGTTCTCCCCTCAGAGCGTCCCTGCTCCTTGCCTGCAGCATCCTGGCTGTCTGCCTCTAGAACATCCATCTTCTTTCCTCCCTTCTCAGGACCATCTCAGCCTTCTGTCCCCAGAACATCCCTGCTGCTCTTCCAGCAGCATCCCAGCCTTCTGCCCCTGAAGCAACCCTGATCCTTCTCCACTAGCATCCCAGCTATTTTCCCCCACCACGAACATCCCTCTGGCTACTTCTGCAGCAGAGACCTTCGGTGCATGCTCAGGGCACCTTCTCCGCACTGCTGCTCCGTGACTCAGAGCAGAACAAGACAGCAAAACAATAATCATGGTCTGTGTCTGCCCTCACCCAGCCACTGAGCCAAAGCTGCTTGGGAAGGCAGAGGGCTCTTGGCTGCCACAAGCCTCTTGTGTGGGAAAGCTGCTGAGAGGCTGAAGAAGGAGCCTTATCTGCAGCTCTGCTGAGCTGGTGGGACTGGTGGGGCCGGGCCATAGCAGAGAGGTGGTGGTTTCAGCTGTGTCTTTAAGCCAGTGACTCCACCACTCCTCTGCCCTGTTCTCCTGAACAAATCATATTGCAGCTGTTGAAACAGTGTCCAAAAATTGAGTCCTAGAAAAAGGCAGCAAAACGCTGGGCTTCACCTGTCCCCACAGCTCCGAAGTCTGGAGCAGGTCTGGTTTGTAGGGAAATACAAACCCTGTGCTGTGACCCCTCCCTGGGTGCCATCTGGGTACAGGTGCTTCTGGGGAGCCCCTTGGCCTTCCAGTGCCCTGTGCTTGCTCTGTGTGGGGCAGCAAGCCCAGGGAAATCACAGAGAGCATCTCTCCTCTCCTCTCCTCAAAACAATGTTGAAAATGAAAGCAGGAGGCAGAGCCAGGAGATGTTATCTCGCTGCTTTGTAGCGTTTCAGATAGGACCCAGCCCTTCATCTCTCTCCCAGGCTGAAAGGCAATTTGCATTTCAAGAGGTCAGGACGTACCTATTTCTTTTTACCATTTGAAATGAGGTATTAGAAGTCTATTGGAAACAAAACATGGCACACGTGAAAGATGGCCTCTGCAGGCTCAAGTTAACTGCTCCTGTCAGCCCTGATTTCCCTGGCTGCCCGCTGGAGGATGCTGAGGGGAGGGCACTGCTGCAGAGATGCAAAGGGTGCAAAACCAGGAGCTCTAGGGCTCCTGGAGCTGCAGCTGTGCTAAGAGGGACAGGGATGTCCCCTGGGAATTAGGGGGGCTTTGCACCCCATTGCCATAGGCAAGCTGGGCTCTAGAAGGGGAGCTGCAGTGAGGATAACTCAATAACCACCTCCCTGCTCCCTGCCAGCTCCCACACTCGCCCAGGAGCGGGACCTCCGCCTGGCCCCAGCCAATTCAATTCTGCCTAATAAAAAGCCTCTGGCAGCCCCAAGCTTGGCCTGGGTTGGGGTTTGCTGGGCACTGCTGGCTTTGTTTTCTCAGCTGCTGCCTCTGCCCTCCCTGAGCTCACCGCTGCCTCTTATTTATATTGGAGTTTGCATTAGCAGATGCACTCTGGGATATTCAATTACTTAGAGCTGCAGCAGCACAAGCCTGTGCCGGAGCCATCAAGGGGGTTGGGGGTTTGCTTTTTATCTTGGTTTTGGGTATTGTTGGTGGTGGTTGGTTGGATTTGTGCTGGTTTATGTCGGGGTTAGGGGGGGGTTGTTGTTGGTTTTGGTTGGGGTTTTGTTTGTTTGTCTGTTTGTTTGTTTAACTGGCTTTTAAGAGAGCTGTGGGGATGGGTGAAGTGGTGGTGGTGGTGGATCAAGTGATGATAAATTAAAACAAAACAACAACAAAAAAACCCAACCCCAAACGAGTGAAAAGTAGAGTAAAATGAGGAAGAAATAAATAAATAATCCTGTTTATGGAATGAAAACAGCCGGGTAAAAAATGAGCTCCGGGAAGGAGGCAGCTCCCGGGGCTATTCTTAGCTCTTTTGTTTCTTTCTCTTCCCCCTCTCTCCGCCCCATGCGGGCTGTGGGTTCGGTGCATGTCAGTCCTGCTGTTCTCCCTCACCTCCTGACTGCCAGGTGATGCTTGCTTCGTTTCTTTATTTATTTATTTAATCTTATTTATAGCAATGGAGGCAGGGGGGGAAGGGCAGCAGCGGGCAGGAGAGGCCGTGCCGGCGTCACTCTCAGCCCTAGCTGGGGTGCAAGATGGGGGCCGTACAGGACCTGTGTCAGCAGTGGTGGTAACCCTGAGCTGGACATGGGCTCCTCTTTGCTTCTCAGCAGCTCCAGGAGCTGCTGTAACCACCTCCTAAATGCCCTTTGCCTGGATCCTGAGTGGCTGCAGTTGCTGTGCTCTCTGCATCTTCAGGGCAGGAGTCCCATTTGGGGTGGTTTCATCCTCTGCGAGCCCAGCGCCGCTGCAGCCGCCAAGGTTGGAGGAGCCCTGGAGATCCATCCCATCTTATTCCTTCCCCTGAGCACCATCATTCCTCAACTGCTCCCAGCAGAGCTTTTCCCCCACTGCCCCCACAGGCACTGCAGCCTTCCCCAGACATGCCTCCCATTGCTGTCAGCCTTGGGTTTCCCATCGCCTCCCTCCCGGATGGTGCTGCCTCAGGACGCCTTTCGCGGCATCTCCTCTGCCTCCAGCTCCCCCGTAGCAAGCACTCTCGTGGGCTCCCATCTTGGCGCCTTTATGGGAGAAATACAGACTTCTTTTATTATTCAATTAGGAATTTAACACACAATCAGGTGATCGCTTTAAGAGGATTTCCTATAAGGCAGGATTTGTATAACTGGGCGACGAGTAATATATTCCCTTAACTGGTTTATTCCTTTATCAGATTTCCCCCCCCACCCCCCTCCCCTAAGCACTTTAATGCATTTACTTTCCCATTGTCGACACTTTTCTCGGCACTCTTCCTCCCTCCCCGAGCTTATGCAAATCCCCCGTAAGGCGTTTAACGAGCCCTGCGTGTCAATGGTGCCCAAATCTTCACCACCGCATTAGGCTTCATGCATGCCCTGCCTGATTAAGAGGGGTGGCGGGGCCAGCCTGCTTTGCCCCAGCCCCCTCCCCGCTTTTCAGCCCTTGCCATGGGGCCAGGGAAGGGGCCCCCAGGCTGGGAGCTGCATTTTTCTACTGAAAAGGCTGGAGCTGAAAGTAGCTCTTTTCTTTTACACGGCGAGCCGTGAATGGGGAGCGCAGGGCTGACCTGTCTGCTGCTGTTTGCTGCTCTGTCGCTCAGCTTTTGGGGTGCTGGGGGTGTGTGTGGAGGTGTTAAACTGGGGGGGGGGGGTTCTCTGTGTGGAATGTTGGCAAAGGAGCAGTGAGATAGTATGAGAATCAATTTGCTTGCATGTCACCTGCCCACAGGGCACTGGGTGTGCTGGGTGCAGTGCTCCTGGGTGCCCACCCACTCCCCATAACCCTGCGGGAACAATTCTGCACATCACTGGCAGGAAAAGTAGAGGTTTTCCTGTTAGTTTTGCCACTCAGGGCTTAGGTCAGCTCTGCCTATTGCCATGGTGCTGGGTGATGCTACTTGGACTCCCTTGCACCACTGGGTTGCTGTTGGAGGAGATAGCACTTTGCAGGCAGGAACAGCTTGCTGTTCTCTGAGCCTTGTTTTGGGGGGTGGGGGGTTAGCAGCTTTCATGGCTACAGGGTTCTAATGTACCCAGGGGTGGGGGAGGGTCTTGGAGCACTAGCTCTTGGCGGGTTGGGAACTAGGTGACAGCTAGGGTCCCTTCCAACCCAAACCATTCTAGGACTCTCTGCAGAGTGGTTCAGGCTTTGTGGAAGCCCTTTTGGAACCCAGCATGTGAGGGAAGAGCCCCATCCAAGGGTGGCTGTCACCATATTCTCCTTCCACAGCAAAAAAAAAAAAAGAAGAAGAAATTATCTCTTCTCTCAACCTGAGTCTTTAAATAGCCCAGTGAGTGGGAGCGAGCTGCACTGGCCCTGCCCGGCCCTTCTCTGCTCTGCAGCCGCTGCTGATTGTCTCCTTTTTTTATCCCATCCTGCCTGTGCGTGCAGCAATTATGCAAAGTTGCAATCAAGGAGCTGAATTAGCAGCTCATCTTGGATTAATTAGTGACGGATGCAAATCTCTTCCAACAAAGAAATGGAGTTGGGGGGGAGGAAATGCAAAGGCTGTGGGTATCCTCTCCGGGTTTCTCCAGCTCTCCCAGGCTGCTTTAGCTGGTGTGGAAAGCTGGAGGGATGCACGGAGCAAGCCCCAGCAGGAAAAATCGAAGCATCCACGTGGAAGAACTTGGTTCTTGGCCTTGGGTTGAAGGCTGGGTGTCCCAAAGCTGGTGCTTTTCTCAGCCTCTGCATCTCCCTGCAGCGTTTCAAGCCAGTGCTTTGGGCTAGGAGGGACTTCTCCTCCCACTCCAGTGCTGGTGCAAAGCCTAGGGAAAGCCCAGTTAATCCCCACGGCCTCCAGGGCCGAGCCCCAGCCCCCACCAGGGATTTCTGTCTGCCTGCAATCCGATTGCAGCAAACCCCTCCACTTGCACTGGACAAATTCCCTGGCCGCTGCACACCTCTCATGGGCCCTGATAATCCCCCAAGTGTGACTCCAGCCAAGAGACAACATCCCTGGTTAATCCCCACCCTCTGTGAGCAAAGCCAGCGCTGCTGAGGATGCTCCCGGTGCTGGCAGCACAGCCTGGGAAGGGCTGTGGAGCCTACTGTGCTGTTTAAAGAAGCTTTTCCAAAGGGAATTGCAGACTTGGGAATGGCCTCTTCTTCCCATGAAGCAGAAAAGATGGATGTGCAGAGCTTACAGGGAATACACCTTGAGTCCTGTGTCCAGTTCTGGGCCCCTCACTTCAAGAAAGGTGTTGAGATGCTGGAAGGTGTCCAGAGAAAGGCAACAAAGCTGGGGAGGGGTCTGTGAGGAGCAGCTGAGGGAGCTGGGGTTGTTTAGCCTGGAGAAGAGGAGGCTCAGGGGAGACCTTCTTGCTGTCTACAACTACCTGAAGGGTGGTTGTAACTGGGTGGGGGTTGGTCTCTTCTCTCTGGCAACCAGCACCAGAACAAGAGGACACAGTCTCAAGCTGTGCCAGGGGAGTTTAGGCTGGAAGTTAGGAAGAAATTCTTCCCAGCAAGAGAGATTGGCCACTGGGATGTGCTGCCCAGGGAGGTGGTGGAGTCACCATCACTGGAGGTGTTTAAAATAAGACTGGATGAGGCACTTAGTGCTGTGACTTAGTTGATTAGATGGTGCTGGGTGATCTTCTTGATCATCTCAAAGGTCTTCTCCTGGCTGATTCTGTGAGTGTGGGAGCAGGGGGCTCATCCCTTTGCCTGGTCCTTGCTGCTCAGCAGTCACAGGTAAGATGTCACCAACCCTGTCTGGTGCAGAGAGGACATGGCATTGGGCACACTTAGAATCACAGAATTGCAGAGTGGGTTTGCTTGGATAACATCTCTGAGATCATTGAGCCCAACTATTAACCCAGCACTGCCAGGTCACCACTAAACCATGTCCCTCAGCACCACATCTGCACAGCATTTCAATCCCTCCAGGGATGGGGACTTCAACACTGCTCTGGGCAGCCTCTTCCAGGGCTTGACAACTTTGGGGGGAAAGAAATTGTTCTTCATGTCCAACTTAAACTTCCCCTGGTGCAACTTGAGACCTCTTGGCTTTTAACATGGGAGAAGAGTCTGCTTCTCACATGGCTCCAACCTTCTTTCAGGGAGTTTGAGAGCCAGGAGGTCTCCCCCAAGCCTCCTCTTCTCCAGGCTAAGCAGCTTCAATTTCCTTGCTCCTCACAAGACTGTTCTCCAGACCCTTCACCAGCTTTGCTGCTTTTCACTGGACTGCCTCCATCACCTCAAATAGCTTTTTGGAGTGAGGGGCCCAAAACTGAACCCAGTATTCAAGCTGTGGCTTTACCAGTGCTGTATCCAGGGGGCCACACTATTCCTGATGCAATACAGGATGCTATTGGCCTTCTTGGCCACCTGGGCACATGCTGGCTCATGTTCAGCTGGCTGTCAACCAGCAGCTCCAGGTCCTTTTCCACCAGGCAGCTTCCTAGCCACTTCTCAACAAGCCTGTAGCATCACATGGGGTTGTTGTGACTCAGGTGCAGAACCCATCCCTTGGCCTTGTTGACCCTCATCCCCTTGGCTTCCTGCACTCCCCAAGAGTTTCATACAATGCCTCAAGGTTTGTCAGGCACCTGAAAGGTCTTTCCTTCCTCTCACCTCCACAGCAGCAACAACTAATAAAACCTGACTCTGCTGGAAGGAGAACAACAACCCCACTACAGGAGCTTTCTGGAGCCCACCCTAACCTGACCTCTCTGAGCCAAAGGAATCATCAGTGCCTCACTCCAGCAGCAGGACTCCTCAGCGTTCCACCAGCCTCCAGGAAAGCAAGGTAAGGCTCTGCATAGCAAGAAGCTGTGGCAAGGCAGCCTCAGGGTGTTAGCCAGTTCATGGAGCTGAACAAATCCTTCCTCACAATCCAGCAAATGCCACTGGGATGCACCAGCTTGTGCTGGGAGCTGTGGGAGAGGCAGGAAAAGGAAAAGCTGTGGTTTGGGTGAGGGATGCTCTGTGGTCCATGCTGTTGGATGTCAGTGTGCAAGGGGAGATTTCAGGATGGGGTTTGTGTGGGGGGGATGTCCTTCCTGCCGTGGAGACTGGGGTGCCTGGGCCAGCTTTGTCCCTGCAGATGTAGAGCACCGTGCCTGGCAGGTTCTCGTGGCTGTCAAAGTGGGTCAAGCAGAAACCCAAGGAGCAGCCAAGCTCACCAACCTCGAGCCAGCTACATCAAAGCTGAATTATTCAGGGCCAGCTTAAAAAATTGAAGAGCCCAGCAAAACTCAGGGAGAGCCCAGCTCGAGGGACCACCCCTCCATGCCCCATTGGGCAGAGGTGGCTCAGCCTGCCTGTGCTCAGGGGGCACCTTGGGCATCTTGAGAAGGTGAACAGTGCCATTTGGGTCCAATACTGCCCTTGGGGATTGGGAAAGCAGAGGGAAAGAACTTGGAGAAGATCATTCCAATGGATTCGTCTCCCTGTGGTTCCCTCATAGCCCTCCAAGCCGTAGCACGTACCCCAGCATGCTGCCATTGCACCCACAGCAGAACTGGCAGACAGGGAGCCCCCTTGCTCCCCAACCTGGGGATCAAGAGGTGGTGTGATTTTAGACAGGGCTGTGAAAATCAGTTGCTCTTCAGTGTGAGGTGTTTGGCTGCAGCATCTCCCTCTGCTCAGAGAACACCAAGCACATTTGAGATCTGAGCTGTTCCTCATGTTCCCCTGAGTTCAGCTGGTTTAAAAAGACACACACACCCCCAACAGCCCCATCCCTTTGGGATGAGGAAGATCAGCTGATGGGGAGAATCCCTGTGGAAGGAGCTGGCTAACGCTGCCTGCTGAGCGCCAAAGCAGCAGAGCTTCGCTGGCAAGCTGTGAGAAGGCAATTGCACAGATGCTGCAGCTTCTCCTGCTCCCTTGGCACAGCAATCCCACCCTCTAGGTGCCAAGCAGCAGCAGGCACTGTCAGGGGACCCCCTCCAGAGTAACCCCTTTCCCATACAACTTCAGGGTCCCTGGCAGGGCATGACAGTCCTTGGCATAGGGCTAAGGGGCATACCCCAAGAGAAGTGAGGTGCTTGGAGATGGTTTCAGTGGCACTGTCAAATTCAGGCTGAACAGGCAGCTCAAAAAGTGCCCCTTGCAGCAGTGCATGGAGCTGTGCAGGTGCTCAGTCCAGGGAGCAGCAGAGGAAGCTGAGCCCCTGGCTCAGGGCAGAGCTCGGCACAGAGCCTGGTTTGCTCTGAGCCAAACTCAGACCAGCTCAGCCAAGGAGAAGAGATGGAAATTTCCACCTGGCCTGTCCTCCTCCCTGCAATGGATTTGCAGGGGACCCTTGGCCCAGCCCTGCTTCCAGCAGGAGGTGGTTGAAGAGGTACAGCCACTCTGGGCTCTGATTTCCTCTGGCGTGAGTGGCTGCATCCCACCGGCCCCATGCTGCTCGCTACAACCCAGTGGTTATCGACTGCCAGGAGATTGTCATTCACAGCCCAGTGCCTTGCAGCCAGGGTGTGTGAGCAGGGATGCTGCTGGGAAGGCAGACTGAGGGAGTTGGGGCTGTTCAGTCTGGAGAAGAGAAGGCTCTGAGGAGACCTAATTGTGTCCTTCCAGTCCCTTAAGGGAGGGACGTTTTAGGGTGTCAGGAAGTGATAGGACTGGGGGGAATAGAACAAAACTAGAAATGGGTAGATCCAGATTGGATGTTTGGAAGAAGTTCTTCCCCATGAGGCTGGTGAGACACTGGCACAGGTTGCCCAGGGAGGTGGTGGAAGCCTCATCCCTGGAGGTTTTTAAAGCCAGGCTGGATGTGGCTCTGGGCAGCTTAATCTGGGGTGAGGTGTCCCTGCCCATAGCAGTGGGGTTGCAATTAGATGATCCTTGAGGTCCCTTCCAACCCTGGCAATTCTATGATTCTCCTCCTTCCCACTGCTGACATCCTCCTCTGCTCTGCAAGGCCTGGCTCCCCAGGACCCTCAGCCCAGCTCAGTGGGAGCTGGCTTTGCTCCTTCTGCAAGAAAACCCTCTTGCATCATTTTGATTGTCCCTTTGTACTTGGCAT
Source organism: Dryobates pubescens (assembly GCF_014839835.1). NCBI lineage: Eukaryota > Metazoa > Chordata > Aves > Piciformes > Picidae > Dryobates > Dryobates pubescens. The sequence goes on along the minus strand of NC_071615.1, from coordinate 3,200,883 downwards.
AGTGAGGCTGCTGCTTGAGTTTTGGGTCCCTCGCTTCAAGGAGGGCATTGAGGTGCTGGAGTGGGTCCAGAGAAAGGCAACAAAGTTGGTGAAGGGTCTAGAGAACAAGTTTTTTGAGTTGCAGCTGAGGGAACTGGAGTTGTTTAGCCTGGAAAAAAGGAGGCTGAAAGGAGGTTGGAGCCAGGTAGGAGTCCGTCTCTTCTCCTGAGGAACAAGTGATAGGACAAGAGGAAGGTAGCTTCAAGCTGCACCAGAGGAAGTTTAGGTTGGACATTAGGATCAATTGTTTTTCCCCCAAAATGATTGTCAAGCCCTGGAACAGGCTGCCCAGGGCAGTGTTGAAGTCCCTGCTCCTGGAGGGATTGTAGAGCCGTATACATCATGTTGAGGGAGGTTGTTTAGTGGTGGACTTGTTAGAAGTGTTGGCTTAGTGGTTGGACTAAGTGATCTGGAAGGCCTCTTCCAACCCAAAGGATTCTATGATTCTCAAAATCTCTGTGATGTTGCCTGCAGCCTTGGCCAGCTCACCCAGCTCAGGAAGGGTGGGCAAAGATGGTGTCCCTGTCCTTGTCTGTCCCTTCAGGCAGTGTCCTGCCTCGAGCACCTTCCTCAGGGATATGCATCCACTCCCTGGACAGATATCCCCACTGCCCCATGCTGCTGCTTGTTTTCCTCCCTCCCCTGGTTATGCTGGGGAGCAGAGCCTTCCCTCTTGCTTCTCTAAAATGCTGAGGGATTGCTGCACCCTGCTAGCCAGAGCTTCCTTCCTTCCATCCATCCATCCATCCATCCATCCATCCATCCATCCTTCTGACCATCCATTTATTCTTCAGTTGTTCCTTCCTCCTTCCTCCTTCCATCCATCCATGGGACAGCTCCTGCTGACCCCATCGGTCCTTCTGATGCCAAAAGCATTTGCAGGGTATAATCTCTCCCTGCAATGCTCGTGTCCTAAATGCAAGTCCCTAATTAATTTCTCCTTGCAATTAGCTCCAGGCGCCCCAAATCCCCCTGAAGTACCTATAGGCAGTACCTACAGGCAGGGGGATGATCGTTCTGTGTTGGTTGGACTAACCCTTCCCGCGGCCCCCGGGGCTAACCCAGCCCCCTCCACCGAGCCGGGGCTGGTGGAGTGAGAGGATGCTCGGAACGCCCCGGGGTTGGCGGGGAGGGAGGACCGGGAGGGAGCTCGGGAGGAGGGGAAGCGGGAGGAGGCGGGGGGACGGGAGGCAGAGCCGAGATCGCCTCCGCTGCTCGCCGGCAGCCGCCGCACTCAGCTCCGTGCCCACCCCCCTATCCCCCCCCCCGCCCCCCAATCCCGCTCCCCGGGCATGGCGGGGCCGGGGGCTGGCGGCCGGCGGGGCTGAGCGGGGCGGAGCGGGCGCAGCGCCGGGGCCGGTGCCGCAGAGCAGCCGCCGCGGAGGGAGGTAAGAACCGCCGCGACCTGTTGTTGGACACGGATGGGAGCGGGGAGACGCCTCCCCTCCAGCCCCCCCTGCCCTCCCCGGCTCCGAGCATCCTTCCCGCGGGCGCGGCCGGGGGCCGGGCTCCCTCCCCGCTGCATCCAGCGAGGAGCCCGGGGACCGGGGGTGTTGAATTCCCCCCGTTTATTGCAACTTCGCTGCTTGCAAGATGTCGGGTACCCTTTTGCCGGGGGGGAAATCGTTTCTCTGCCCTGACAGGGTGGCGGGGCTCCTGCGCTGCTTGGGGATCTGCAGTGCACGGGGAGGCTGCACTGCCTGGGGGCCCTTAGGAACTTGGGGTTCCCCTGCAGGTGCCCTGTCCCCGTGTGAGACTCCCCACACTAGCTCTGATGGAGGGATCTCTTCCTCTTTCTTACGGCTTCAACTTGCACTGGAGGAGGTTTGCATTGGAGATTAGGAACAATTTCTTCACCCAAAGGGGTACTGAGCACTGGAACAGACTGCCCAGGGAAGTGGTGGAGTCACCATCCCTGGAGGTGTTCAAAAGACGTTTAGATGCAGGGCTGAGGGACATGGGCTAACAGTTGTGTACAGGGAGATGCTAGGTTATGGTTGGACTCAACGATCTTAAGGTCTTTTCCAATCAGGTGATTCTGTGGTTCTCTCCCACCCTGGGACCCAAATCCCCCCTTGTGTGGAGGGGTGTCTAGTCCAAAGGGAGGGCATAATTTGATTGACCCTGGCACAGGGATGCTGGAGCAAGGGCTGGTCCAGCACCCAGGCTGTGCAGAGCATCCCAGGGGCCCCAAGGAGTCTGGGGTGCAGCGAGTGTGGGGTATCTCCAGCCAGTTTATACTGTCTGTTTAAACTTGTCTAATCTCACCTCCCTGGGGCTTGCAGCTGTTTTTTGAAACCCTCCATGGCAAGCCATGGCATCTGCTTCCCCCCAAATGCAGAGTGTACTAACCATCATAAACACAGGCTGCCCAAAACTAGTTGAGGGGTTAGAGTGAGAGGAAACAGCCTCAAGCTGCACCACAGGAGGTTTAGGTTGCACATGAGGAACAATTTCTTCCCCACAAATGCCAAGCTGTGGAACAGGTTGCCCAGGGCAGTGAGTGGAGTCTTCAGCCCTGGAGGGATTAAGCTGTGCAGATGTGGTGCTGAGGGACATGGTCAGTGCTGAGTTAATGCTAGGACCTGATGATCTTAAAGGTCTTTTCCAACTTAAACGATTTTGTGATTCCATCTTCTCCAGCTGGGATCTCTGCTGTGGAAAAGCCCTGCAACAGGCTTTCCCAGCATCCCAGAAGGTGCTTCCACGCTGGGTTTGATTGCCTGGGGGTAGCATCAGGAGCGAGGCAGTGCTCAGTGAAGAGGATCACATCCAGTTCCCCTACAAGCAATGGGATGGAGCAGTGTCCCTAGCCAAAATATGCCCCACTGGGTTGTCCTGCCTGCGGTGCTCTGGGCTGGGGGTCTTGGGACCCATCCCAGCATGGTGTAGGGTGGGGACCCCAGCCTGGCCGTGTCCAGGCCTCTGCACAGCCTGGAGGCCGTGGCAGGTCTGCTCTGTTTCCACCAGTCCCTGCAGCAAGCAGGGGCTTAGGCTCCATGTTTGCACTCTCAGACTCTGTGGCCACCATATCTGCCGCCCACCCCAGGGCCCCCCCAGCATCCAGCCCATCCTGGCAGCCAGAGAGATGCTGGAAAATCTCTGCTCCTGCAAACGCCACTCCTGGCAGGGAAACCAGACAAATCACTGCCATTGATTTTTTGCTCCCTTGCCTGCCTCACCCTGCTGCCTTGGAGGAGGGTTTCTTATGCCCCCCACCCCCCAGCCAGATGGGTGGTCTGCAGGTGGTGGGCACAGAGCCCCGCTGGCATCTACTGACTGCCACCGGTAATACAGAGCAGACCTATCCTGCCCCAGCCTGGGTTGAGCTGTCCCCAGAAGAGATTGGGGTGGCTCTGAGGAGGGTCACTGGAGGGTGCTCAGATGTTTGAGGAGCTCATTTTGGGATGCATGTGGTGCTAACTCTCATGGGTAGCTGCTGAGCACCTTCCTGTGTGCCACGGTGCCTGGAAGACCTTAAAAGTCTGAGTGCATCCTGTCCCCTCCCTGAAAAGGCTGCAGGAGCGTTGTCAGCCCAGGCTTGGTGGCTCTGCCCCAGCCCTGAGCAGCAGAGATGCTGAGAGAGGCCATAAATCAGAGCAGGCGTGTGCTGCCTGCTGAGAGCGAGGGCTTCCCGAGGCAGCTGGGATCTTCCCCAGCAGCTGCCCACCCTGGGTGGCTTTCAGCCCTTCATTGCTCTAATTGCTTCTGGAAATCACAGTGGTGTTTGGAGGTGCCATCATCCCAGTGAGGTGCTGAGCTGAGCTGGGGTGAGTGCTGTGCCTCGTGGTGGCTCAGGCAGACTACCCTCCCCAGATTGCTGCTCAGCACCTCGAGTCCAAGGGACCCTGCTGCCAGCAGGGAGAGCATCTTCCCAGGTGGAAAAAGCACAGGAGGGGACTGGGACATCTACCTTAGAAGGAAAGGCTGAGAAAGCTGGGGCTGGTTAGCCTGGAGGAGAGGAGACTGGGCGGGGGGAGGATCTTCTCAGTGCTGATCAACAGCCAGAATAAGCAGCAGGAGGATGGAGCCAGGCTCTTTGTAGTGGTGTCCAGTGACAAGGGGCAATGGGCACAAGCTGGAACGCAGGAGGGCCCAGGTAAACCTAAGGAAGATTCCTCACTTTGAGGGTGACAGAGCACTGGAACAGGTTGCCCAGAGAGGTTGTCAAGCATCCATCTCCATTCCAAACCTACCTTGATGTGCTCCTGGGTGATCTCCTCTGGATGACCCTGCTCTAGCAGGGGGGTTGGACTGCATGACTTTTGGAGGTCCTTTCCAGCCCCCACATTTCTGTGACTCTGTGAACATGGCAGGGGGAAGGCTCTGAGCTGCCTGTGTGCTTGTGGACCCCTGGCCGTACCTGGGGGACGATCCCCAGGAGGGAACACAGGAGCTGTGCCCTGCCTGTGTGTCCCAGGGGTGTCCCCCTCTCCCTCCCAGGTCGGCCACGATGGGCTCGGTGGGAGCTGAGCGCTTCAAGGAGCTGAGCCCGGTGGGGACCCCAGAGGGCAATGTGGTGATGAGCTTCAGCTTCGACAGCTACCAGCTGGAGGAGGACGAGCTGCAGCGGGGCAGCCAGGCCAAGGGTGTCCTCACCTTCATGGAGCCAGGTGAGGGCAGGCACAGCCCCAGCCCACAGCCAGGTTCCCTGCTGGTTTCCCACTCTGTTTTAGGAGCTTCCTGAGATGAGTTTCATGGCCACAAATGGCCTGAAATGACCTTAAATTGCCTTTTTTGGGGACCTATTTGTGCCCATGTGAGCCACCACAGCATCCATGGTGGTGGGCTCTGCAGGTTGCAAAGGAGTTGAGGGTCCATGCCCTGAATCTCACCCCCAGCCTGCAGCTCTTTCCCACAAAGGGCTCAGGAATGCTCCTGGGATTTACCCCAGCCCTGAGCTACATCCTGGGGCAGCCTTGCTCAACTCCAGCCTCCCCTCAACCTCTCCTGCACCCTGACTTTGGCTGTTTGGTTGTTCAACTGCAACTAAAACTCATCAGCCCCCAAAGCTCTGGGTGTTTTCCTGCCTCTTGGGTCTCTCTTTGGGATGCCTTTATCTAGGGAGGGTGTTACTCAGGGCTGGGGTTATTTATTTGTGAGACTGTAGGATACTGAGCCACTTGCTGTGGGTGGAACACCTCCCTCATGTACCATAAAAGATAAGGAAGCACCATTCATCTCCCTAAGGCTGGCCTCTGCTGCAGGTCCCATGGGTGCAGCAGTGCCACTCTCACGTCTTTTTCTCTTTCTTTCCTCTCCTGGGGCAGTTTCTGAGGATCCTGAGCCCCAAGATCGATACCATGGGATCTACTTTGCCATGCTGCTGGCTGGGGTGGGATTTCTCCTGCCATACAACAGCTTCATCACTGATGTGGACTACCTGCACCATAAATACCCAGGTAGCTCTCCAGCAGTTACAGCATCCCAGACACCCCAAAGCTGGGGGACAGCTTGGCCCCAGTTCCAGAGCAGCTGGGCCCCTGCCACCCCACCCCATCACCTGCCTCTCTTCAAGGGACCTCCATTGTCTTTGACATGAGCCTCACCTACATCCTGGTGGCTTTGGTGGCCGTCATCCTCAACAACGCGCTGGTGGAGCTGCTGAGTTTGCACACCCGGATCTCCGTGGGTGAGTGGAGGTCCCCCTGCCCCTCAGCAGTGCCAGCCCCTGCCTTCCCACCACCACCTGCCTCCATTTCCCACTTGCAGGCTACCTCTTTGCCCTGGGGCCCCTGCTCTTTGTCAGCATCTGCGATGTGTGGCTGGAGCTCTTCAGCCGCAGACAAGCCTATGCCATCAACCTGGTGGCCGTCGGGGTGGTGGCCTTTGGCTGCACAGGTATGTGAGACAGCTGCTGGCACTCTGGCAAGCACAGCCCACCACACAGGGGCTGGGAAAACAGCCCCATCCCCAAGAGCCTTGGGGTCCTGGGACAATTCGTTGCTCTGATCACTATAAGCTGCCCCTCACAACCCTGCTCCATCCCTTCCACCTACGTCTGGGCACTGCATGGCTGGACAAGGGCACCAGCACCGAGCTGTGCATTTGCCCCAGACACCACCCATCAGGGCCACCACGATGGCTTTGCTATGTGGGCTACCATGATGGCTTCTCAAGTCTCTGCTCCTGGTGGCCACTCTTGGCGGGAGTAGCCATAGCAGGGCAAAGAGCTTTTGGGGCAGGGCAGCCTCATGTGCTGCAGCAGCAGCTCATGAAGGGCACAGCTCCCAGATGGCACAGCATGGGGGGGGGGGGGGGTGTCCTCCAGGCTCTCTTCCCCTTCCCTGGTGTTTCACCTGCAGCAATAATTCCTCCTTCTCCCCCTGGCACATGCTCCTGAAGTGCAGCAATCCAGCTTCTACGGCTACACAGGGCTGCTGCCCAAGCGCTACACCCAGGGAGTGATGACAGGAGAGAGTAAGTACCTGTGGCAGCGCCCAGCCACGTGGGCTTGCATGGGGCAGGGAGGGGGTCACTCCTTCACCTCCCCCTGGGGGCCCAGTGACTCACACCCAGAGCCCTGCTGTCCCCAGCACAGATCAGGGAGACCTCAGGGTGCTCCCCAGCAAAATGGTTTCTAAATCGCTTGCAACACTTGCTGCCAAGATGGGGTGGGGACGTCAGCCAGGAGCTGCCTTCATTGCCCCCAAACTGCTGCTAGTAGCTCCTCCATACCTGGAGGCACAGGGGACCCTGAGCTGCGGGGCTCAGCAGGACCCAGTCCCAGCAGCTCTCCCATGGCCCTCAGGCACCGCTGGGGTCATCATCTCGCTCAGCCGGATCTTCACCAAGCTGCTGCTGTCGGACGAGAAGGAGAACACGGTCATCTTCTTCTTCATCTCCATCGGCATGGAGCTGACCTGCTTCATCCTGCACCTGCTGGTGAAGCGCACTCGCTTCGTTCGCTACTACACAGCCTGCCCCCGCCAGGGCCTCCCCGAGGGGCGGGGGGCCGGCGACCCCGGGACCGGCTACCGCGTCCACCACGACGTCACTGCCGAGGACATCCGATTTGTAAGCCGAGGGCCAGGGCCTCCCCGCTGGCCCCCGTGGTGCCTCTCGCTGCTGGAGCTCAGCACTGGTGTCCCCTCTCTCCCCCCACCCAGGAGAGCCGGCAGCGAGGGCAGCCAAGCTCTCCCCGGGGCAGCCCAGGCGCCGAAGCTGAGCTGGCTGGCAGCGGCACCTACGTGCGCTTCGACGTCCCTCGGCCCAAGATCAAGAGGAGCTGGCCCAGCTTCAGAGGTGAGTGCTGGGCTTGGAGGGGCCAACCCTGCCAGCAGGGCAGCACTGAGCATCTTGCAGGCAGGAGCAGTTGCTGGCCCAGGGCTTTGGCGAAGGGTCAACCCTTCCTGCCTGTGCCCCAACCCATGGGGCAGTCCCATCTCTGGAAGCAAGGGAGGGCTGCAGGCTGGGGCTGAGCGGAGCCGCCTGTCCCCACCAGACATGCTGCTGCACCGCTACGTCGTGTCCCGCCTCATCTGGGCCTACATGCTCTCCATCGCCATGACCTACTTCATCACCCTGTGCCTCTTTCCTGGGCTGGAGTCGGAGATCCACAACTGCACCCTGGGGGAGTGGCTCCCCATCCTCATCATGGCCATCTTCAACCTCTCCGACTTTGTTGGCAAGGTAGGAGAAAGGCCAACACAGTGCAGGGTGGGCTTGGCTCCTTTTGTGTCCCCTTTCAAAGCCACCCTCCACCAAGGATAAGCTCTCCCCCCCTTGGTATCTTAACCAGTGTGAGGTTGCTCACTGGCATAGCCCAAGTTGGGCTCCTGCAGCAGTTGGTCCTCCCACCATCTCGCCTCCTCCTTGCTGCTCAGTGTCGAGCACCAAGGTGCCCTCCCCAGCCTTCTCAGCCACTCCAGGATGATCTCTGCTCCCTGCTGCAGATCCTGGCTGCCCTGCCCTACGACTGGAGAGGGACCCACCTCCTCATCTATTCCTGTGTCCGTGTGGTCTTCATCCCCCTCTTCATCATGTGTGTCTACCCCAACGGGAAGCCCACCTTCGGCCACCCCGCCTGGCCCTGCATCTTCTCCCTCCTCATGGGCATCACCAACGGCTACTTTGGCAGCGTGCCCATGATCCTGGCTGCTGGCAAAGTGAGCCCTGAGCAGCGGGAGCTGGCAGGTAAGACTGAGCCCTCCCTGGGAATCCCGTGCTGGGTGGCCAGAGCAGCCTGACACCCCGTGTCCCTTCCCCCAGGGAACACCATGACTGTGTCCTACATGACAGGCTTGACGCTGGGCTCCGCCGTGGCCTATTTTGCCTACAGCCTCACCAGTACGTCCCACAGCAGCTGTTTCTACACCGAAATCTCCAACGGCTCCTTCACGTCAGGGTACTGAGACCTGGGGTGGGGTGATGGGGACAAGATGGGACCTGCTTCCCACTCTGGTTCCCCACCGCCCCTCTTGGCCCACATCCCTCCTAGAGGAGGGAGCCTGGAGCCAGAAAGCTGTCCTGGGGTGGACAGGGACCGGCACTGTGTTGGCATAGGGCTGTGGCATCTCAACACAGCCCATGCTGCCCAGGCAGATGCTGCGCAGGGATGCTTCTCTTGGTGCCATTCCTCCCCCATTGGGAGACGGCCCTGCTGCTCTTGGGGGGCTCCCCATAAGCCATGTGCAGCTGTTCAGTAGAGGCAGGGGGGGTCTTCTCCTCTGTGTGCCAAGCCATCGCCAGGAGCAAGAAAACACTGCCAAATCCCAAAGGGCAGAGGACCTGTGCTGGGGAGAAGGGTGGTGGAGGGGTAGTGAGGAAGAGCAAGAGAGGAAGGAAGCAGACCTTTGAAGGATGAGCCTCAGCTTTCACCAGCGGTGCTGTAGGTTTTCAGCAGGTCTGGCTTGAAATGATGATCTTCCCCAAATATGCCAAAAAAGACCCAACTCACTTTTGCTGATTGGAAAAAAGTCTCTTTTGCTTGTGTCTTGTTTTTACCCTGCCCCTGACTGCAAGTGAGGCAGGGTCTTGGCTTCCCCAACCTCACACTGTGGATCATCACAATGGGGCAGAGGGGAGAGGGGCTTTTGAGGCCACAGCAGGGCAGATGCCTCCCATAGATCACTGCTGGGCTTCAGAATTTATTGCAAGGGACATAAATGAGGCTGATGCCACATGAAATGTCCTTGCAGTGCTGCTTGGCTTATGGCATGGGCCTGGCACTGAAAGCACTTGGCTGCTGGCACCAGGCTAGGCTGGCAAATACACACAAGGTGATGCCTGCTGATTGTCCTGTGGGGTTTTGGGGTGTTCCTTGTCCTGCTCCCCATCTCCAGAGTCCCCACTGTCACCTGAGATGGCTGGACTTGTCACCAGGTCCCATCAAACCCCTGCCAGCCTGCAAACTGCTGCTCAAGTGCAACACTTCTGCGGGCAGCAAGCGGGAGAGGGATTGGGCTGAGCGGAGCAGAAATCAGCTCAAGAATGTGCCAACAGCAGAGGCTGCTGCTGGTTGGGACTGGCTGCACCTCACTGTGCCAGGAGATGGTGGGTGCCACTTCCCAAGGGAAAAAAGCCTAAGGGCTGGAGGTGATGGGAGCAGGAAGCAGCAGGCACCAAGGCTTGGCAATCCTGAGCTGGCTCCACCAGCACCAGCGAGCCTCACCCTGCTGAGCTCCCAGCTGGTTGAACTGCAGCTCACACCCAAAGGAGTAAACCCAGCATTTCACCCTCAACACAACATCCATGCAGGATTCAAGGAGCTGCCGCGAGTGTGGTCCCAGGGACAGACTTGCACCTTCTACCCCCCCATGCCCCAGTGAGCAGAGGCCTCTGCTCCAGGAGGAGCACCCATCATCCATCTCATCCATCAGTGCCACCCCACAAAGGGACCGTCAGAGAGATGAGGTCTCCCCGAAGAGCCACACAGAGCCTGGCTTGGCTCCCAAGCCACAAAGGGATCACTCAACCTGCTCTGGGAGGGGGTTTGGCCTAGATACACAATGCAGAATGAACCAGGTTGGAAAAGACCTTTGAGCTCATCGAGCCCAACCCATCACCCACCACCATCTGATCAACCAAACCATGGCACTGAGTGCCTCATCCAGGCTGGAAAAGACCTTTGAGCTCATCGAGCCCAACCCATCACCCACCACCATCTGATCAACCAAACCATGGCACTGAGAGCCTCATCCAGGCTGGAAAAGACCTTTGAGCTCATCGAGCCCAACCCATCACCCACCACCATCTGATCAACCAAACCAGGGCACTGAGTGCCTCATCCAGGCTCTTCAGCTCACCTCCAGAGCTCCCTTCCACACCCTCCACCCTTCTGTGATCCTGTTGCCACCAGGAGAAGGAGGGGAAATATAACCCCAGAAGTCACCACAGGTGAAGACAAAGAGGGGGTGGGGAGGAAAAGAAGAAGGACTTCATTGGGTTGCTTTTTTTTTTTTTTTTTCAATTAATGTTTTTTTTGTTTGTTTGTTTGTTTGGGTTTTTTTCTTTTTTTTTTTCCTTTTTTTTTCTTTTTTTTCTCTTTTTTTATGAAAAAAAATGATCACACAGAGTTCTCCAACAAACAGAAGAATGCCAAAAGAAGAAGAAGAAGAAAACAAAACAAAACAAAAAAAAACAACCAAACAATAAAACCAAACCAAAAGACAACAACAACAACAACAAAAATAAAAACAACCCAAACCAAAATTGGGGTTAAACAAAATGGAAACACACGCTCTCCCCCCCACCCCCCCCTCTCTCCCCCAGGGAAGGAAAAAACAAAACAAAACAAAACAAAACCAAAACAAAACAGAACAAAACAAACAAACAAACAAACAAAAAAAGAAAGACAAAAACCTGGCTCTCCTTTCCTCTCGATTGTCTGAAATATCCTTGTGTTCCATAGAAGGCAGTGGGTTTTAAGTGCTTTCTATTTAACATTTTTAGCATAAAATCTTTTCTCTTTCTTTCTTTCTCTCTCTCTCTCTCTCCATCTCTCAGTCTCTCTCTCTCTCTCTCTCTCTCTCTCCTCTTAAAATAAGCTCACACGAAATTTCGCTTCTAGAAGTACAGGACAGGACACTTTTGAGCGTGGGGGTGGGGAGGGAGGAAGGGGCTTGGAGGGAGGAGGGTTGGGGGGGGTGTGGGGGATGGGTGGGCGTGGGGGTGTGTGTATGTGGGGGGTGTGGGGTGTGTGCCTGTTCCCAGATCATTTACAATCACAATCCAACAGGAAATAAAAAATAAGGTTCTAAGAGTCAGACTGTGTGTTCCTCTCTGCCGGCCCTGTTTTGCCTTCTTTTGTGTTGTTTTGGGGGGGGGGGGTCTGCTGTTGTGGTGTTGCTGCTGTTTTGCTGTTGTGGTTTTGCTGTTGTTGCTGTTTTGGTGGTTTTGCTGTTCTGTCTCTGCTGTTTTGGTGGTTTTGCTGTTCTGTCTCTGCTGTTTTGGTGGTTTTGCTGTTCTGTCGCTGCTGTTTTTGTTGGTTTTGCTGTTTTCTCGCTGCTGTTTTGTTGGTTTTGCTGTTCTGTCGCTGCTGTTTTTGTTGGTTTTGCTGTTCTGTCGCTGCTGTTTTGCTGTTGCCGTTTTGCTGTTGCCATTTTGCTTTGCTGTTGCCGTTCTGTTGTTCACACACACACACACATATATATATATTTTTTTGTTTGTTTGTTTGTGGTATTTTGGTGGCTGTTTGTTGGATTTCTATTTGTGGTGGTTTGTCTCTTTTTCTTTCTTTTTTTTTTTTTTTTCCTTTTCCTCTCCTCCTTTTTTTCTGTATAATTTGATAATTTTTTTTTTCACAGTTTTAAAAAGTTTATATTTATATATATATATTTATATTTATATTTATAATTAAAAAGTTGAATCCTTTTTTTTTTTTTCCTCTCCTTTTTTTCTTTCCTCTTTTTTTTTTTTGTTTGTTTGTTTGGTGGTGGTTGGTTTGTTTGTTTTTTTTAAAGACTTATAATACAGGAAGGGGCTTCAAAGAGTCTTTTGGTACATTAAAACTGTACAGGCTTAGAACCGTTTGCTATCCGCTGGGGCCCCGAGGGCTGGAGATGATGGTAGGAGCTCAGCACCATGTGGTTCATTTGAAGGACGAGGGGTAGCTCTGCAAGGTGGGTGTCCCTCTCCCCTGAGCCCTGGCCTCCAGTCTCTGGTACTCAGCAGGTACCAGGGCGGATAGCTTCCGATCTGTCCTTGTCTCTCCCCACCGAAGCCTGGGGCCGTGGCTCCCGGCCGAGCCGGGCCCTGCTCCGCGTCCCAGCGAGCTGTAGTGCCAGTCGGTAGTTGCAAAGATCAGTGCGTCTCTTGGAGGTTTTTTTTTTGTGTGTTAAGTGCAAGGATGTTGCATCATTGCCTGGTTCTCCTCTGGTGTCCCCACCAGCCATGGGCAACCTTGGTGAGGCGGTGGTGGTGGTGGCGATGCCATGGCTTCGGTGTGCGCCCAGCGGGAGCGAGACAGCAGCAGGTCAGCTCCACGAGAGGGAGGGAAGGAGGGAGGAGGTGAAGGTGGTGGCTCTCCAGGAGCCACAGGGGTAGTTGGCTGGATGGAAGGAGTGAGCTAAATGGTCCCCTCCCTGAGCCCAAGGTGGCAGTGGGGCTCTGGCTGTGGAAATGCTGCAGGTGGGCACAGCCAAGCTTCACACTCTGTCCTCGCTCCCATCAAACGGTGGGTGAGGACTCCACAGCAGCTCCACAGCTCTGCTGCAGGCAAAGCATAGGGGGTTAAGCTGGGTGAGGAATGGCACAATCCAATGGCCTGTGGTCTCCTATGCTCCAAGCACTGAGCAGCAGTTTCTCCCAGTCATTTCCTGGCCCCTTTCACTGCACACTCCAAGTCCTTGCTTCCCTCACTCTGCCACAGGCTTGCTCCTCCAGTACCTTTCCAGGGCAGGAGTCACACAGAGTGACAGGGAGGTGGGCTCAGGCTGCTCATTTGAGGCAGTGGGAAGGCACCATCCTAGACTGGATGTTGACTCATCTTCCACCCAGCTCCTCCCAGCCCGGAGGACTACTTCTACCATCTCTGTGCTGGGGCCAGCTCTGCCCCTTTATGTTCCACACTCCCAGCTGGGGGTCTCCACGGAAAGGGAACCACAAAAAGCGCTGAGAGGATCGAGACGAGGCGCTGAGAGAGACTCATCTCCTTTCTCTTTCACCCTGTCCTTCCTAAAGGGTCATGCGAAACTAAGCAGGAAAGGGAATCTAAGGACGGAGAAGAAGGCTAGCAGGTAGCCTTCCATGTACAGGTGGCTTCCAAGGTACTGATGGGGGCAAATGACACAAAAGGGATCCCTCCTGCTGGGGGGGGGTCCCGCTGGTGAAATGATCACAAGACCCATGTGCTTTCCTGGACCAAAAGGAGGAAGGGGGAAGTCAGACAAACATTGCCTTGCTTGAAGCCACTTCCAGAAGAAGCCTCGGGGTTCGAGCGTCAGCACCCCACAACGGCATCTTCCTCAAGTCCTGTCTGTAAGTGCTTCTCCAACCCCTTTCTTCAGCCCTCCCCTTCCTCCTCGTGTCGCTCACGCTCTCCTCTCTGTAGTGTGACACAGAAGTGATGAGCATTGAAAGAAACAATCATGTCGTCTGAACAGGCACGTCCTCAGGCTTGTCCCGGCCCTTCCCCGGGGGTGGCACGCGTCCCCGGGGCCATCAGCAGATGACAGGGACCCCGTCCGTGTTGAAGATCATGCCCGTAGTGGGCTCATAGGTCCCTGCAAGGTAGTAGAGGTCCTCACTGTCTTGGTATTTCTTTGTCTTTAGCATCTGCTCGTACTGATCCAGACCGACGACAAGACACTTGTGTGAGATGGTCTGGACATCGTTCTCGTCCACGTGAGAGGACTGGTAGAGGGCTCGCTGCGTTACGGGAACAGAGGGAGGGAGAGGGAAACAAACAGAGCAATTAGGTCTCGATGCTTACAGCATCAGCTTCAATATGCAGCAAAAATGGCCACCACAGCTGGCCTGGGCTTGTGCTCACGCTTAGGCACAACTCCCAGCTCATCCCCCAGTGCCAGCCCAGGGCCCTGCAGCAGGCTCCCCTGGGAGGTTGTGGAGTCGTCCTTCTCTGAAGATTTTCAAGACCTATCTGGGTCTTGATACATTCCTGTGCAACCTATATATCTATATCTATGGTCCTGCTCTGGCAGGGAGGTTGGACTCAAAGGTCTCCAGAGGTCCCTTCCAGCCCCTAACATACTGGGACACAATCTGTCCCATGCACTGAACCTGAACCCTTGCTTCCACTCAGCTCCCTGCTGATGGGAATGCCACAGCTGCCAAGATAGGAATATGGAGACCAGGAGTTTTGTCATCCACACTTCAAAGATGTACATGGAAGGCTGGATGCTGGACACCAACCCTTTCTTCCTTCCAGCATCTGCAGCACTCCCTCCCAGAAACACCCATCCAAACTCCCAGGCACTGAAGACTCAGCAGCCGAGGCAAAGAGCAAAAGCCAGAGAAGCTTGGGAGGCATTTCTCCAGCAGCATTTGTTACAGAGTTCCCAGCATCCCCTCCTGTACCTCCCCCAAGCTCACCAACCTCCATAAAGTCCTTCCTCTGGTTGGATGCCTGCAAAGCTGTGGACAGACTCCTGCCTGATTTCTGATCCCAGCGCTGTGCCCAAGGGTGAGAGAAAAAAAGAGAAAGGTGGGTTTGGGAACAGAAGAGAGCAAGCAGTTTCTCAGCCCCCTCAGCAAAGGTGCCCTGCCTACCTTGCCTTCGTTGAGTTTCTTCCCAGGGTTGGTTTCTTCAGGGTGATAGAACCATTTGACTCTGACCACCATGTTGTTCCCCCAGGACTCCCACATGCTCTGGATGCGGCCGATGTAGGGCAGGTTGGGGCGGCCGGCCGAGAGGAAGACCGCGCAGTCTCCGATGCGGATGATCTCCTTGCCCCGGACAATGGCCTTGTAGAAGAGCTTCCTGGCCTTCCCTTTCATTCCTCGCCTCTGCCAAGAGAGGATTGCACAGGTGAGCAGCCAGGGGTCACCAGGCTCTGCCCCATCACTCCTTGCCTTGTCCTGCATCCCATCCTTTGCTGTCAGGACAGCCACGGCATCCATCGGCATTCCCACGGGGAACTGGGCAGGGGGATGCAGCCAACCCCAATCTCATCCCCAACTGGAGACCTCGGCCAGAGACACACCACGCCAACAGGATGATGAAGGGACTGGAGCACTGCCCTATGAGGAGAGGCTGAGGGCCCTGGGGCTTTTTAGTCTGGAGAAGAGAAGACTGAGAGGGGATTTAATCAATGTTTATAAATATCTGAGGGCTGGGGGGTCAAGAGGGAGGGGACAGGCTCTGCTCACTTGCACCCTCTGACAGGACAAGAGGCAATGGATGTAAACCACAGCACAGGAGGCTCCACCTCAACATGAGGAAGAACTTCTTTACTGTGAGAATCGCAGAGCACTGGAACAGGCTCCCCAGAAAGGTTGTGGAGTCTCCTTCTCTGGAGACTTTCAAGACCCACAGCTCCTGTGTGACCTGTGCTAGATTCTACGGTCCTGCTATGGCAGGGGGGTTGGACTTGATGATCTCCAAAGATCCCTTCCAACCCCTAACATCCTATGATCCTATGAACAGAGTTTCACCCCCTGCCAGGAGAAGGCAAAGGGCACAGGTGAAGAGGCACCACCAGGCAAAGGCCAGCGCCGAGCGCTACAGAGCGGTGGGAGAGGCGCCGCTTACCTGCGTGGGTTTCCCAAACCACTTCCAGAGCTGCCGTGCGGGGAGGAAGGCAGCGATCTTGGGCCGGTTCTCCACGGAGGGCAGGCGCTGGCGCTTGGCCAGCTCCTTGGTGGTGGGCAGGTGGATGCCCTCGCGCTTTTTGGGCCTGCTCTTGTTGCCGCTCTGCTGCGGCGCCGGCTGCTGCGGTGCCGGCTGCTGCGCCGGCTGCTTCTGGCTCTGGGGGTGGGAGGAGGCACGGGACTTCCCTGCCTGCTTGGTTTGCTTGGCTGGGAGGCTTTGCTGCACCGAGGAACTTGGCTGGGCCTCAGCTACTTCGTCGTCGGAGCTACAGGAGGAGTCTTCATCTGTAGTAGAGGAAGAAGAGGAGCTGGAGCTTGATGAAGAAGAGGTTGATGAGGCTGAGGAAGAGGAAGAAGAGGAGGAGGAGGAAGAGGAGCTGCTGCTAGAAGAGGAGGAGGATGATGAGTTGGAGGAAGAGAGAGGGGTGGATGCTCTCGAGCTGGCTGAGCTGCTGTCCTGAGCTTCCCCTCGGTTCTTCTCAGCCTCCTCTTCTCCTTCTGACTCGGAGCTGCTGTCACTGCTGTTGCTTTCGGACTCCTCCACGGCTGCTGGAGCCGCTGCCTTTTCTTCCTGGTCCTTCGAAGCAGTGAGGGTCTCCACTGAGCCATCAAACTTTCCTCCAAAGCTAGCAGGGGAAGGGTCTCCCTCAGCTGCTTTGGCTCGGGAAGATTTCTGCTTTCCCTCTGCACCCACTGCAGGGGAATAGCCCAGCCCCAGCAGACTCTTGCCATCCCTGCGACTGGTCAGGTTCGAGTCCTCCAACATCCTCATTGCCTCCTTCATTTTCTTTGTCTTTGGAGACATCACACCCTCGTGGTCCAGCTTGATGAGGATTTCGCTGTCATGCTTCCTCTGAGCCTTGACCATGGTGCCAAACTCCTGTGTCTCCTCCGTGGGCCGCCCTTTCTTGGCCTTGGCTTTCGACACCACAGCATCGCTGGAGCCAAAGGCTGCCAGTGTCCCTGGGAGGTCACCATAGGCTTCTGTGCCAAGGATGCTGCTGAACACAGCAGGCTGGTAGGTGGGTTGTGGGGGATTATGCAACTTAGTGGTAATCTTCATTTTGCTGGCTTTTGACCTCTTTTCCTCTGGTGGGGCAGGAGAGCCTCCAGTTGACAGTGGTTGTGATTTTCGTGAGCCCTTCATGCTTGGCTTGCCCAAGCAGGCTGGCTTCTCCGTGACTGAAGAGCTAACAGGTGAAGACTCAACTTGATCCTTCTCTTCTGGCAAAGCAGCCTCTTCTGCAGAGGGGAGAAAACACAAAGGCATGATGGTATACATCCAGGTGGGCTTTATTACCTCAGACACAGACACCAGTGTTGAGCTGTCTCTAGGGGTGGCTTGTTCTAGACTGCTTAGGTACCCTCAAAGAGGCAGAGGCCTTCACTGAACAGCCTGGCCTGGCACCAGTGCCTGTGAGCAGCTGATGGGCAATGCCCAGCAATGCTGCTTCAACTGCAAGGGAACCAAACTGCACATTTCCTGCATCTTTTGGGCATACTGATGACTGCTGAGATGCTCAGCTGAACAAGAGACCCTGCTCTGCAGTCTTGACTGAGAGAAGAAGGCTCTTGTAACACAGGACAGCTTCTGTAGCATACTTCAATCCCCACAAGCTTCTGAGGCAGCCTCTTGTAAGCTGTAGCCACAGCAGAGCAAGCTGATGCATCTGCACTTCCTCCTCCAAATCCTGCCCCAAGCAAGAGCTCTTACATGGTGAGAGCAGGAGGGGACTGAACAGGGAAGTCCAGGTTTGGCAGTGGTGACAACCTACCAGCTTTTGCCTTGACACTTGGTTTTCTCCCTCGCCCTTTGCCCTTTGCCACAGGCTCCTCTGACCCCAGTGCAGCTCCTCCCTCTTTTCCTTCTCCAGTGTCCTTGCTGGATTTACGGCTACGGCGCTTAGTGCTGGGCAC
Organism: Dryobates pubescens; assembly: GCF_014839835.1. NCBI lineage: Eukaryota > Metazoa > Chordata > Aves > Piciformes > Picidae > Dryobates > Dryobates pubescens. Next base: position 3,183,216 of record NC_071615.1, on the reverse strand, counting down.
CAGGAGGGCTGGGGAAGGCTCAGCACCTAGAACAGGTGAAAGAGAGGGTCAAATGCAGTCAAGTAAGACACACAACAGAGATGGGATATGGGGAATGTGTCCCTAGCAATTCTGCAACGAGGACTGGGCCATTTCCCTGTGGGCTGTATCCCACCCCAGCTCTGCACATCCATAATTGATGGTGCAGGACCTTTTGACTGAAAGCCTGCAAATGCACCCCAACATTTCAGAGGCAGGTGGCCTAAAACTCTTTGGTTTTCACAGTGGGAAGTGTCATGCAAAGCAAGACTCACACTGGATCTTGTAGTCAGGTGGGAGAAGCCGGATGTGAGACAGTGGGATACGGCCTGTGTCCCCATCATCAAACTCTACTGTGATGAGATCACCATCTTCCTCCAGATCCAGAGCTCCTGTGGGTTTGGGGGAGCAGAAGATGGGATTAGGGACAAACACCAGAATACAAACCCCTTGTCAGAGAAGTGGGGACCTGGGGGAAGACAGGGCTCTGCACCATTCTGCTCACACCTTTCCTAGGATGCGCAGGGAGAGCACAGAAGGCTTGCTCTGCAGCAGTGTCCCTGGCAAGACCAAACCACTGCACCTAGTGTAAAATCTCCCAGCCAGCAGAACTGCTCCAAGAACATAACCACCATTCCAATCTGACTTCCCACCTCTTTCCCCTGTTTACCTCTACCCTTGCCAAAATCCACTTCTCTGTTTTCACCACAGTATCTTTTTGACCTGCATTTGGTAACTGCTCTCAGCCACCACAAGCTGCTGCTTTTCACCTTCTCTCCAAGAGCAGTAAGCTGTGTTCCAACCCTCTCTTCTTGCAGCAGCATCCCTGAGCTACAACTCATAAATAATTCTCTCCTTACACACGTGCAGTGCAACCCAGAGCAAGACCAGACACAGTAGAACTGTCCAGGGCTCTTAAATGGGACCAGGCTGATGTGTCAGAGGCAAAGCTGTGAGTGTGCAGGTGGTTTAGAAACCACCACAACCACAGCAAGCTTTGATACCTGGAGTTAATTCTGGGTTTTTTTGAAGTGTGTTGAATTTCCCTACTATTTTAAGCTCCTAATTGGCTCAGACTTCTTCCTATGACAGCACATCTCCTGGACCAACAGAAGCGTCGGGTCTGAGCTGGGCATGACCCACAGTAAAGGGCGAGGCTCTGACTTCCACAGGAGAGCTCAGGGCTTCCCCAGACAAGGCTGACAGCCCTCAGGACATGCAGGTCTGAGACACCCCTGGCTGACAGTGCAGAGCAGTCAGTGTGGACTTACCTCGGACAACTGTGCCTGGGTAGAGGCAGCGATACTGCTGGCTCCAGTAGGCTGCGATCCTGGTGCCCTCGGGCAGGAACCTCACGGAAGGTGGTTTCACATCGATGATCTGGTTGGGACAAGAGGGAGGCAATCACTGACACTCTCAGCACCAGCACAGAACATCCCACCACACTTGGCATGCAGCAAAGCAGCTCTGCAGAAGGCCAGGGAAGGTTTCCCTACTGGGAAATGACCTCCTGTCTGCCCACAGCACAGCGTGAAAGCTGCTTTGTGCCCACTGCTAGTGGGGTAGCTCAACCACATGGCAGTGACCCACATCAAGGGGAGTTCTGCCCAGACTGGCCATGAAGGCAGGACCAAGGCACCCCTGCAGGCCCAAAACAGGGCTCAGACATTAAGGATAGGTCTCACATACCGCTTCCTGCAAGAGCTGCTCCAGGCAGTAAATATGAGGTCGGTTTCCCCTCTCACCTTCCACCACCACACGGTATCTGAAACACAAAGGCCTGGTCAGACACAGTGCATGGAAGACATCACCCCCATCAGCTCACACCTCCCTCTGAGCCCTACCATCAGTTCAGTTGAGAGCAGTTAATGAGAGGGAATGGGATTTTCCTCAGTGCTGATAAACCAGAGTGAACTCACCTTCCCTCCCTGCCAGATTCTGTCAGCTTCTCTCCAGCCAGCTCTGCACAACCCCAAATCAATCCCTGCATCAGCTGGGATCCCCATCCCACATCCCCATTCCTGACAGACCCTGGGCGGACAGTATAGCCCCTCAACTCACATGTCTGGTGAATGCACTGTCTTAACATGCCCAGCATAGAGCAGCTTGTCATCCATGGGGATGAGGACACGGAGGCCGTCTTTCAGCTCATCCTTGTCAATTATGCAGGAACGGGGAGCTGTGAAGTATTGGAGCAAGGTGGGGATTAGTGAGCAGCATGCATGAAGAAGTGACAGCAAGGGGAGAAGGAAACCTCATACCCCCAGCACCATCCTCCCCCAGGAAAAGGCCAGGAAGTTCTTTGCAGAAAGGGCTTACTGCCCGCGGTGAGTTCCAGGCAGAGGAAAGTTTTCCCTCCTTGGTAATAATAAGTCCCCTCTCTTGGTAATAATAATATGCAATAATAATTTTGGCAAGCCAAATTGTCTGGAAAAGTGGTATCTGCACCCCAAGGACCCATGGCTTTGGATGAGGAATGTGTAAAGGTAGCAAAGATCTCTGCTGAGCAGCTCTGGGAAACCTGCCCAGCTCCTCTACCTGTACAACTAGTCCCAAAGCTCCTCCTGCCCTCACCTGGTGTGGACGGTCGCTCAACCAGCATGCTCAGTGGAATGTTCTCATCCTCTGAGAAGCTGCTGTCTTGGTTGGGTTCAAAATCTTCTTCTGCTGCCATGCTCTCCATGAGCTTGCTGACAGCTCCTCCTTTGCCTCGGTTCTGCAGAAGAGCAAGCGGCATGTCAGAGGCAAGAGTCTGATCCCATCTCACCTTCGCCCAGCAAAAACCAGCCTGAGGATACTGGGGCAAACCTGTCTCCATCCTCAACTCTGTTATCACACAGAATTCAGCAAATGCACCCAAACTTGTTTGTTTGGTTGAACAAGGACCTTTGTTTGTCTGTGTTTACCCCAAGCACCACTGACAGCTGGCCAAAAGCTATTTCACATTAGCCACATCCTTCTCAGGGAAGGTAGGGCAGATCTGTGCAGTAGACAGCAGTAGCTCTGCATTCACCACCTCTCTGCACAGTGCTCCTGACATCCTGACTTCACTAAGCAGGCAGGAGGCACTGCTCCTCTTCTCAAGCACCCTGATCCACTTCTGGCTCTGTCACAGACAGACACTAGGTTCAGAAGTGATGTGAGAAGACAGTAATATGTGCTATGAGAGAAGACAGGCTACAGCAAGGGAGCAGAAACCAGCTGTGATCTGGCTCAGCCAGTGCTGAGCAAGGCAAGTCCATCACCATCTCCTTGGTCCTTGCTATCCATGAAAGCTCTTCCCTCCACCCTGTGGCAGCCTTAGAGAAAATCCTGCCTGCTCATTAATAATTTGGGGGATGAAGGGAAACGAACACCAGATGGTAGCAGCAGGTACTACCTGAGATGACTTCCTTGCACTTGAAGCTTCTCAAATCAGCACTTTCTTTAACACGCCCAGCAAAACCTGCCCATCTGTATTCCCCCCTCACACTGCAACAGTGCAGGAAAGGAGCAGGGGTTCTGCCAGCCATCCTCGAGTTCACCAAGACTAGAACCAGCCTCTCACCTCTTTTTTCACCTCCTTGGCTTTCACCTTGGCTTTGCTCTTCTTGGTGGAGCTCAGGGCATTTGCCAGGCTGACACGAACATCAGATGGGGAGCTAGGGATGCCAGGAGGAGACATGGAGGAGGAGGAGGAGCAGCAAGGGGTTTCTTTACCTTTCTTGCGCTGCTGAAATTAAAAACATTCCCATCAGTAAAGAGAGGATTGGCAAAGGTCTGGGCCCAGAGAGAGGGAAAAGGTGGAGCAGAGCAGGCTGTGCACAGGTAGGATGGCATTCAGCTGGCAGTTATTTCACTGACCACACCACATCCTTCCTCTTCTAGCTCTGCTTTCAGGCTTCGTTTTGGGAAGAGTTTTTCCACTACTTTGGAGAGCAATTCCTGCCCATCAAATCTTCCCCCAGAGAGCTCCAAGAAGATCCCAGCTGGGCCTCATGTCACAACTAACTTGTCTAACTCTCCCCACAATCATTACTCCTCTGTATCAGTGTTATGAACTGAGCTGGAGGAAGCTAAGCTTTCAGTGAGCAACCCAGAGATCACTGCCACCACCGGCCAGAGACAGCCCTTGGAAGACACAGCCTGAAAGGCCACAGCTCAGCGTGCAGATAAGGTCATGCAGAATGGGAGAGAGATTTGATGGTTTACTGCAGGATTGTCCACTCTGGCCAATCCAAGATGGATACATTTGGAGGGTGACAGGAATAACCTGTCCTGTTCAAACACTCTACTGCCTGCGAGTCAGAGCCAAGCCTGACAGCTCCCCCAGCCCATGTGGGGCTGCAAGGGGCAGTCAAGTAGCACTGGGGCAACTGCTGAGACAGGACTCAACTGTCCTCTGCCCATGGGGAGTTAGTCACCCTCCCGTCACCCTCAGCTCCCACATCGATTCTGCCAGCACATTCCTCACCTTGCTTAGCTCCTTCCTGTCCTTCCCCTTGCTGCCTTCCTTTTTGGGGCTCATGGGTGCCCCCTTGCCGCAGCGCCCAGGCTTAGAGACGGGAGTGGAGCTGGGGGGCGCCGCAGGGGTCAGCATGGCCGAGGCCATGGTGGCATCGTGGAGGAAGATCCGCTCGCTGCGGCGCCGGTTCCACAGGTCATCGTCGCTGGCCTCCAGCCCGAACTCGAAGCTCAGGTCCTTGGGGGATTTGAACTTCTTCAGCTTGCGGCCTTTCTCAGAGCCCAGCTTGGCTTTGTCGGCGCTCCCGGCTCCAGAGTCCAGGCTGCTGGGGGCCTGGCTTGCTGGGATGCTGCTTCCCTCCAGCGGTCCCTTCTTGCCCCGCAGCAGCCCTGAAGGAGACTTCTTCCTGATCTTGATCTCGCTCTCGGAGTCAGTGTATTCAAACTCTGTCCCTAGGGGCAAGATTCAACCATCGGTCAAAGCCCTGGCTGAGCCAAGAGGGTCCACATCCCACTGGGAGCTTCAGGACTCCACAGGAGATGCCGTGCTTGTTCAATAGAGCCCCTTGCTTGCTCCCCTTTCCAATCTGTACTTCCCTCAGATCTGCATTTCTGCCCCATGAAACACTGACTTCCTTGAAGAAAAGCCCACAAGTCTCCCCTGTTCCGAACCAGAGCCCAACCCATTCAGGCAGTGTGGTTCAGTATGTTCCCTGCCTCCACTTTTTGCCTTCTGCCATAACCCAAACCCTGCTCTTAAGAGAAAAGATACTCTAACACTTGTCTCTCCACAGAAAGAAGATGCTCAGCTGAAGCCAAGCAAGAATCCTGCAGGCTGAGCTTTCCACCCCCTCCCAGTAGGAGTCTTCTCCAGCCTCACCTTAGTTTCAGGAGAACAATTTCTTTAACAAATTGAATAAACCCATATTTGAAGCTGATTTTTTTTCCCATTGGCCACGAGACACTACAGATCTTTTCATTGGCTCAGGCAATCACCCTGGAGTCAAGAGAGGATCTTTTGTGTGTGGCAAATGGAAATCCCCTCACATTGGCCTCTGCTCAGCATCCTGGGCACAGTAGCAGCCAGAGGCCTGAAACCTTGTAGTGATGCCAAGATGTTCACTACCTTCCCTGTGTTCCCCAGAACCTGATGAAGCAGAGCAAGGTCACGTTTCCAGGGGCAGAAGGGAAACTGAGGCAGGACCCACAGACCCAGCAACATGGGCCGGAGGCAGGCAAAGCACTGGATACAAATAGCCAGGAAGAACCTCACCCAAGGTCACACAGTAAGTCTGTGTCAGAACAGGAGACTGAGCCCATTTTGTAAATGATTTATTATCCAGGGCACTGGACCTCCTGAGGTGGCACAGCACTCCTGATGATGTGTACAAACATCAGCAGAACCTGGTTCTCCCTCTACAAAAAAGAGCATCAGTCAAAGGTCCTCCTCCAATCTGCAGTGGATCTGCACAGCTCTGCCTTCAGACCAGTAAGACCTGAGATCAAGCCTTGCTTCAAGCCAGAGAGGCTGACAGAAACTCTTCTCAAGCCCGATGGTGAAGAGCCCCTGCTGTGATACCCTCAGTGTGCAGGAGACCCTTGAGAAAGGACACAAAGGACTGAACAACATCCATTTGGGAAAATGAAAATGTACAAGCATGGAGAGCATCTCCTCCCAGTCCTCCTCTTTCAAATATGTCACCTCCCTGAGTTCATTCGATCTGCAGGAACCTGCTCTCATCTTCTACCCAAACCTCTTCCCCTGAGACAGTCCCAGCACTAACAGGAAAAGAGCAAGGCTGTCAAAATTAAAGCTGGCAAGGTTCAAAATGAAAAACCCATTGGAAATTACAACATTCCTTCTCCTCTCCAACTGAGAGGCAATTTCTAGATGCTTCCAGTTTCAAGGAGGGCAGGTTACAAGGTGATAAATTCTTAACAGAGGCTGTTGGAACAAGCTGGCAAAAGCCTAATATAGCATGGAAACAGTGCTAAAACAAGCCAGGCTCCCTTGAAGACATCATTTTCCATTCTAAAGCATGCTATAAATTCCATTATCACTTAATAAATATTAATAGAGAATTTATAAATGGAGCCCACATAGACCTGTCTGACCAAGAGCAATGCCACCAATGGGCACTCGTGCAGCAGAGCACTGGGAGGGGAAGAAATGAAACTCAATGATTTGTAAAACTGAGAGAGGGACAGAAACACAGGGTCCAGAGCACTGCAGACACAAACAGAGGAAGGGTGCTCGTTCCAGGTCTCACTGTCCTGTTTCTAGGAGGAAGCTGATGGGCTGGCTTGACTGAAGGGGTACATCTTCTGCTTGGGTGTCTCTGCTCTCTTGGGTATCAAAGATCAGCTGCGTTTGGCACCTGCTTCCTTCCCTACAATGTAACAGCACTGCCCTGCCTCCAGTGCTCTGTCCATGGGGACACAGTACCCCGTCACTGGCCTTTCCAGCATGAATGCTAAGGATTCACCAGGTTGGAAAAGAGGGAACTTTGAGGAAGCCTCCAGAGAAACCATGTCTGCATCTGCTAAACCTGCCATACTCATGACTGGCTCTCGTGCTCCTGCTGGGCAATTCCACCCGCCTTCCACCACCAGGGCAAGACAGCGTCTGGGTCACAACCTGCTCTCTGGTACCACAGCTGAGACCTTCTCAACTTTCCACCTTGCCTCCACGCCACTAACCCTGACCACAGAACTCACCCATCAAGCTCTGCCGCTCCTCCTTCTTCTTTGCCTTCTGCTTGGCCTCCAGCTGGATGATGGAAAGCGGAGGGGGCACGATGGGGCTGGGCATCGCGCTGGCAGCAAACCTCGCCAGGAGGCCCAGGCCGCTCTCATCAAGGGCAGAGGATGAAAGCCTGTCGGTGCCGTCTGTCCCATAGTCCTCTGCTTCCTCCTCTTCCTCTTCATCCTCCTCTTCCTCCTCCTCTGAGCTAGAATCTAGCACGCAGAAAAGAGGAAGCCCATTACACATCTCATGGAGCTGCGCATCAGCCACATTTCCACCCTGAACTCGTAACCCTCCTGCTGCTCTGAGCCACCCATGAGCTGAGCCAGAGGATGCTGGCCACGGACACACAAGTGCCTGCAGCCATATATCTGGCATCACCCTGCCTACCACCACCCCTGAAGGACACATCAATCCAGGGAATGACAAAGAGGACCCACTGAAGGCGAGGCAGGGAAGAGCAGGGTGTTGGCAGAGATTTGAAAAGGATGCCATGCACCCCTTCCCTGCAGCTTTCAGGAAGAATTAAAAGCTTAATTCCTTTGAAAATCCCAACCTTGGAGCTGTGGGATTCCCCTCCCTCCCACCACCTCTTCCTCCATAATGAAATCCATTAGTGTAATCAGAACCAGCGATCAGCACGGAAGGGGAATACCAGAGACCAGCCTGTGCCACGGCGGGAGGCAAGGAAGACACAGAGAGGAGAAGGGGCAGGAGGCAAAAATGCAGAGGAGGGGGAGGAAATAATAATTTGAAAGCAATGGAATTGGAATGCATCAGGGGCGAAGGTGTAGGTAGTGTTGGAGACAAGGAGGAGTGTTTAAACACTCTGCCTCTAAACTCTTCCGTGCCTTTCGCTTCCCTCTCTACAGCTCTGGCTAGGGAAGCCCAGCTCAGCACAGGCAAGAAGAGCTGCCCACAACCAAAGACTTCTCTACAGCTCTGGCTAGGGAAGCCCAGCTCAGCACAGGCAGGAAGAGCTGCCCACAACCAAAGACTTCTCTACAGCTCTGGCTAGGGAAGCCCAGCTCAGCACAGGCAAGAAGAGCTGCCCACAACCAAAGACTTCTCTACAGCTCTGGCTAGGGAAGCCCAGCTCAGCACAGGCAAGAAGAGCTGCCCACAACCAAAGACTTCTCTACAGCTCTGGCTAGGGAAGCCCAGCTCAGCACAGGCAGGAAGAGCTACCCACAACCAAAGACTTCTCTACAGCTCTGGCTAGGGAAGCCCAGCTCAGCACAGGCAAGAAGAGCTGCCCACAACCAAAGACTTCTCTACAGCTCTGGCTAGGGAAGCCCAGCTCAGCACAGGCAGGAAGAGCTGCCCACAACCAAAGTCTAATTCTGGCAAAGGCATCAGCCTTGCTCCTGCCACGGCTGACACCCACCTAGAGCAGTGGGCTGGGGTTTTCCTCTCTGGTGTGTATACAGCAGGTATTTTAGGGGTAGAAGCTCTGAGAGTGGCACCTCTCTCCTTTCCTGCAGCACTTCCCAAGAGTCTGTCATCAGCTCAGAGGCAATTAATTTTAACAGCACCCCATCCAGGCAGCGCTGTGAGCAAGAGGCACTACACAAACGCACGTGCACCACACACACACACACATATATGAGCACATATACTCATCTATATATAGATGTATATATTTAACTGCAAAAAGTGGGTCTGGAAAAAGGTATTTCATTTCTCTTGAAATTGAAGGCTTAAGTAGGATCATCAAGGTTGCTGGAAAAAAATCACCACCACTAGCAGGAGCTCTGCTCTCCCTGCCTGAGCCCACTCAGCTCCCCACCAGCCCCTGCAGCTGAAAGCCAGCCAAATGAGAAGCCAGATCCCTTCAAAATGAGTTGGAATGAACATGAAAATCCTTTTCTTTTCATGTATGCCCTCTGGGATAGATAACAAAACATCCTCAACTCTTGGTTGCTAAATATATATATGTATGTGTGTATGTATTACAGTAACACAAGAGTTATTTTTCCACTTTGGATTACTCTTCTGTGACATTAGAAATAACAGGAATATCAAAACCCAGTGCTCTCAGCCTTGCATTTTACCAGCAGAAGTAATGGCCAGCTACTTTTATTTACATAGATATAGATAGATACAGATATAGATATATTTCCCCCCCCTTCAACAAGGAGATCTTATCTCCACAGCATACATCAGACTGTCACTAATTTTTAGCTGCATAAAAATCCTTTCCACGTTTCAGTTGCTCAGGCTGGCTCCCTGTGATACAAAAAAATGCTGCTTAAACCTACAGCTCTGCAGTAAATACCAAGAAACCCACAGCCCTGCTCACTACTTGCATAAAAACCACATGCAAAAAGGAAAAAAGTAAAATAAAATCCACAGCAAATTAGGATCAGATTCCTCCCCCTAGCAGATAAAGTGGCACAACTGCTGTTTTTCTGCTGAGTTTTGCCAAGATGAAAACAAATCCAGATGAACTCAGCTACTCTGAGATGTGGAAACCACCTGCCTGAAAAGTAGCCAAACTATGCCTGAGCTCAACAACACACCACAGGGTGTTGAGACACCACCACCACCCCTTCCACACATCCCATTTGGTCCCAAAATTCAGCAGTTCTCAGCAAAACCAGAAAAAAAAAAAAGGGAGGAAAATCAATCAATCAATCAATCAATCAATCATCCTGGACAGCCCCTCCTCAATGCTCCTCTGCAGAAAGTCTCGCTGAGCAGCTGGGGGAGGACAACAGGCCAAAAAAAAAGGGGAAAGCTTGCAGGAAAATTCATGACCTGCCCCATGAATCATAGCATCGTTAGGGTTGGAAGGGACCTCAGGGATCAGGCAGTTCCAACCCCCCCCGCCATAGGCAGGGACACCTCACACCACAGCAGGTTGCTCACAGCCACATCCAGCCTGGCTGCAAAAACCTCCAGGCATGAGGCTTCCACCACCTCCCTGGGCAACCTGTGCCAGTGCTTCATCACCCTCATGGGGAAGAGCTTATTCCTAACATCCACTCTGAATCTATCCCTTTCTGGTTTTTTCCCATTCCCCCCCAGTCCTATCATTCCAAGACACCCTCAAAAGTCCCTCCCCAGCTTTCTTGTAGCCTCCTTCAGATACTGGAAGGCTACAACTAGGTCACCTCGGAGCCTTCTCTTGTCCAGACTGAACAGCCCCAACTCCCTCAGTCTGTCCTCATAGCAGAGCAGCTCCAGCCCTCTGCTCATCCTCGTGGCCCTCCTCTGGACACCTTCCAGCACCTCCAGATCCTCCCTGTACTAGGGGCTCCAGAACTGGAGGCAGTACTCCAGGTGGGGTCTCACCAGATCCGAGCAGAGGGGGACAGTCACCTCCCTCGACCTGCTGGCTATTCCCAAGAACTTAAGGACTGTGCACTTGAGAGGGCAAAAAGGTGCCCAGCAGCTACAGTATTTCAAGTGCACCAAGGTGAAACAGATTTAAAAGGCAGGATGAAAGTGGCTATTACTCACACCACAGCAAGCACGCAATACAATAACACACCTGGCAGTTATTCTAACCTCCTGCAAATATATGGTGTCACACCATGGAAAAGACAACTGAAGGGAGTCTCTTGTCAGCATTTTTACCAAAACACCTTTTTTTTTTTTTTTTTTTAACTGCATGAGGGATACAATTTGCAGCCTGAAATAAACACATTTTAACACATTCACAGATCTCTCCTCCTCCACCTCTCTCATGGCGAGGGCGCAGATCTTGCCAACTCCACTCTGTGCGCACAGCACAATCCCTGCTCTTCTCCCTCCTGATCTTCTAAGGGACAAAAGCTAACAAAGAAAAGGTGGTGGTGGGGGGGGGGGAAAGAACACATTTGAGGTTCTGCTCTGAAATCCACATGCTTCTGATCTAAGCCCCCAGATTTATGGTCAGGGTGGCAAGTAAGCTGCGGGTGCTCTACGGCCATCTGCACAGCTTCTTGGAGAGACTCCTGGTGCCTGTGTTTAATGCGAAGCAGGAGTTTTACTCCTGCTGTACCCAAAAATATGCGTGGGTTTAAAATGCAGCATGAACAGATGCCTTTACACAACTGAAACCTCTTTTCCCCCCTCCCCTGAAAAAGTGATCTTCAGTTAACAATGGGGAGAAAAAAAAAGACATTAAAAAGAAAACCAACCCCCACCCCCCCACATAATCCACTTTTTTTCCCCCTTCAACAGTAATTGGGAGGGGAAACCCAAAATTCCAAGTTAAAAATACCTCTCCTAATTGCTATTTTTAAGAGCATGTATATGTGCATATATGCCCACACACTCAACCACACATGTGCATACAACTCCACAGCCAAAACAAACAACAAATCCACATTTAAATGCTACTGATGCCAGATAAACTGAAGTCAAAGAAGGGTTTGGGTTGTTTTTTTTCGTTTGGGTTTCTTGTTGTTGTTGGTTTTTTTCCCCTTGTAATTCTTACCTGCATTAAATTAAAATCCCAACCCATTTAAACCCACTAAATTCTCTCATTGCTCTGAGCACCTAACCTGCCGTGGTTATTTTGCTGTAGGAGAGCAGCAAATGAAGATTTGTTAATGATGAACTGAAACTGGTTAAGCAATTTGGTTTACAGAGACCGATGGAACAAGATGGATTGAGGAGGGTGTGGAAAGGAAAGGCTTGGGAAGGGGGGAGGGGAGAGGGAGGAGGGGGGAGGAGTAAAAAACACACACTTGAAAAACAGTCATTTCACATTGTAAAAAAAAATAGCATGATTTTCTCATAACACCAAGCAGGCCTACAGCATACAAAGCAGGCTAAGTACAGGCAGACTTTAGACAGCTACTGGGTCATTTGACATCTGAGTTGTGAAATCTGTCCAAATTCTGGAAGTTACTTAAGTTTTGAATGTCCAATTTCAGATTGGTTTGGGGTTTTGGGTTTTTTTTTGGACTGATTGGTTTGGTTTGTTGTTTTGTTGTTGTTTGGGGTTTTTTTTAAACAAGCCAATTGTCATTGGAAGATTTGGGGTGGTTTTTTTTTTCTCCCCTTCCCCATATGTGCTGTGCTGCTGACTCCAGAAGTACTTATCAAAAATTAAAAACATGACAACTATCACATGGGAATAACTGCAGGGAACCAGTTGTCCCTCACTGTTTGCCTTTTGTGGTGGTTGTTTTTTTTCAGTGGGGTAAAATCATCTTCCAGGTCAGGGAACAGAAAGCAGGGAAGAAGGCACTGATTTCTTAAGGAAAACAAGAGTGTGGAAGAAGAGGAACTATGGGTCTTCAGAAAGGTCAAGGTGTTGCCTATCTTGATGGTTTTCTAAAGTCCTATGTGGCTGTGGACCTCTCCAGGGTCACTGGGTGGAAACCCACAAGCTCTGCCTGTTATCAGAACAGCAAGGCTGTGTTTGGTCTGTAAGAAAGGGCATGTGCCTGCCTCTTCTGTCTCAAACCAGGGGAAATCAGGTCTTCCTGCAGCTGCTTCTACCTCTGACACAGATACTGGCACGGCCACGGGCAGGCATTTACCCTGCAGTCTGCACTGCAGCTCAGAAACCTTTAAGGCTAGTGGCAGAGCCTCTGTAGGCAGTGCCAAGGCTTCTCATCTTGGACCCATCTGCAAAGCCTTTCGCTGGGGCAAGGGATTCTCCACGAGACGGCGTGCAAGCAGCAAAGCATTTCTGGAGTCCTCAAACACATACACAGAGGCCAACCTTCCGTGCAAGACTCTTCATGGACAGAAGAAAAGTCAACAAGTGGACAGCAATCATCTTCAAAATTAAAATAACCGAGAATGCAAAGAGCTACGTGTCATTATTCATGGAGGCAACAGCGAAACGTCTGAGGCTGACAGATGACAGAAAGAAAAGTTATTTTGCCTACCTACATAACAATGGTCAAGGTTCAGGTTCATGGCTAGTGACCCTCGCTGAGAAGTGTCTGCCCTACAACCAGCCAACCACTTTGCTTCTTTAGTGCAGCGTGAGAGCAAATGCAAGAGACCGACACAGACATTCAAAGCATCATGGATAGGGGCAGGGGTGAAAGGGTTGGTCAAGCAGCTGCAAGGAGAAAGCCAGCACTTCTAGAAAAGCTGAGGTTATTAATCGGTTTAGTATCAGGGAAAGCCATTAGAAAACCCTATTACCCAAATATCCCTTCAAATAATTGCTTCTGAGAAAGAACAACTTCAAACAAACAAAACCAAAACAAAACAGGAAAAAAAAAAAGGAAAATAAAAAAAAGGAAAATAAAACAGCAACAACAAAATTGGGGGGGTGGGGGGAAATAAACCAAACCAAAAATAAACACCCCCCCCCAAAAAAAATCAAAACAGTAACCAATAATCCCTCCCAGCCTCCCCCTTCCAAGCCCACCTCCCACCCCAGGAGGTTTTGCATCTTTGGTTTCCCCACCATTAAATGACACCTCAGAGGGAGTTACAATGCATTTCCCCATTTGTTCCAGATTCCCCAACCTCCTCCCTTGTCCCCTCCCAGGCTTTATCCCAGAAAACTGGGATTTTTTTTAATTGACTTAATTTTGTTGGTTTGTTTGTTTGTTTTTTTTTTTAAAGCAGACAGGTTACTTGAATAGAGACAAAGCCAATTTAGGGCCAAGTCACCTATCTGCTTACCTGGAGCAAAACCAAAAAGCAAATCCCAAAACCCCCTCAAGAGCTGAGCAGCTAAAAGGGATTGATATCCTCAAAATTTCCAACAGCAGCAAAAAAATTAAACGAAGGAAAGATGCAGGAAGGAACAGGGAAGGGAAGAATGGAAGTTAACACAGACTCTTCATGGAAATGTGGCAATCTCACCCTCTCAGAAAATCCACTATCCCCAGAACTTGGTGGGTTTCTCTACAGAGTAATTTTTATGGCTGTGTTTGGTTGGTTGGTTGGTTGGTTGTTTTTTTCAAGCATGCCTTTCGCTTTTGGCTTTTCTTTGAAAATGCTTTGGTTGGGTCCAGGCCAGAGCCACATCAAACCGAATCAGCATCCTGTATCTTTCTGCTGTGTTTGGTAAAATTTGTATTTGTTTATTTATTTATTTATTTTTGTTTAGTTATTTTTTTTCAGTTGAAATTATCTTTCTGTGGAGGTTGGGTTTGGAGGGAAGGAAAACGAACAAAGAAAGAAAGAAACAAAGAGGTGAGCGAAGGAAATTAACGTCACAAAACCAAAACCAAACTAAGCAAAAGAGAAAAGAAAACAAACAAACAAAAAAAAAGCAGAAGTATCCAGCCCCATTTTCAATTAACAGCCCTCTGAGCAGTGCAAAATACTGAAGGGCTTGTTCTGTGCTACATCCAGGCCTGCCATGCAACTCAGATGATAACTACTGGGGATGCTCTTGCTTAGCATTCAGCCCAGACGAGCTACTTTCTTTTGGGAGCTGAGGGCTCATTAAAATGACCTTTCCCCATGATTATTATTTAATGAGTGAGCTCTAAAACAGAAACCCCTTGTGTCTCTGGAGGAAAAGTCTCAAGTAATCTCCTTTCCCACTGAAGTACTAATGACAGGCTGACAAAAAAATAAGCTGCAAGGAAAAAAAAAACAAAAAACCCACAACCTGGGGTGAGGGAGGGAAACTGCAGAGTCAAATTTAATGCAGTAATTGCCACATCCTTGAACACCATGGGCTACATCTAAGCATCTGAAAAAAGAAAATTTACCACCCCAAAAAGCTTGCCAGTGAAAAAAAAAAATGAATCATTTCTGGCTGTTAAACTGATGGGGACTTTACACCCAGCACCCTCCTGCAGCAGCAACTAGGACCAAGTGCCTCCTGTCTTATCTACCTGCCTCGAGACAGTCTATCAACAGAGAAAATAAACTGAACAAGAAAAGAAGAACAAAACAAAAATGAAATTAAAGGGGTTGGGGGAGGGTGGGGGTTTGGGGAGGGAAGGCCTAGGCTTTATCTGGACAAAGGCAGCAGGGATATTTGAATAATAGAGAGTACCCCAGACTAGGTTAATTCCAGTTCTACTCATGGGGAGTGGGAGCAGGAGGGGGATGCAGAGCAGGATGAAGTGAAGCGGTAACCTAATTGCCTGATAAGAGACACAGCAAGAGAGACAAGGTACACAGGTTTAGTTAAAAATGAACTTGATATGTTTAATAAAGCTTGGTATACCAAATCGCAGTACAAACATCAAGTCACACGGCCACACAACAGTATCCCGGTAGTAAAAAAGAAACCAAACCAAACAAAACACACACAAAGAAAGGAAAAAACAAAACAAAACAAAAAGGAAAAAGAAGAAAGGAAGGTGGGGGGGGGGGAAGTAATTTAAAAAAAAAAAAAAGAAAAAAGACTTAAAAAAAGGAAAAAGAAGAAAGAAAAAAGTAATTAAAAAAGGAAAGAAAAAGTAATTACAAAGGAAGGAAAAAATAATTAAAAAAGGAAGGAAAAAGTAATTTTAAAAGGAAGGAAAAAGTAATTAAAAAAGGAAGGAAAAAGAAAAAGAAGAAAAGGGGGGAAAGAAAATTTAAAAATGGAAAGGAGAAAGTAATAAAAAAAGGAAAGGAAAAAGAAGAAAAAAGGAATGAAAAACGTAATAGAAAAGAAAGGAAAAAGAAGAAAGAAAAAAGTAAAGGGAAAAAAGTAATTAAAAAAGGAAAGAAACAAGTAATAAAGGAAAAAGGAAAAGAAGAAAGAAGGAAAAATGTAATTACAAAAAGGAAAGAAAAATGGAACAAAAAAAGAAAGGAAAAAGGAAAAGAAGAAAGAAGGAAAAATGTAATTACAAAAAGGAAAGAAAAATGGAACAAAAAAAGAAAGGAAAAAGAAAAAGAAGAAAGAAGGAAAAATGTAATTACAAAAAGGAAAGAAAAATGGAACAAAAAAAGAAAGGAAAAAGAAAAAGAAGAAAGAAAGGGGAGAAAGTAATTTTAAAAAAAGGAAAAGGAAAAAGTAATAAAAAAAGAAAGGAAAAAGAAGAAAGAAAAAAGTAATTTAAAAAAGGAAAGGGAAAAAAGTAATTCAAAAAGGAAAGAAAAAAGTAATTTAAAAAAGGAAAAAGAAAAAGAAGAAAGAAAAAATTAATTAACAAATGAAAGAAAAAAGTAATTAAAAAAAAATTCAAGTAATTAAAGAAAAAAAACAAGAAAGAAAAGGATAAAAAGCACCTTCCAAACCTCTACAAGGCTCATGCCAAAAATAAAAGAATTAAGAAAGAAAATAATAATAATAATAATAGTAATAATAATAATAATAATAATATAATGGTGGTGGTGGTAGCAAGGAAGAAAGTGAGGGAAAAACTGAAGGGAGGAAGGGAATAGGAAAGCAGGGAGAGGTGGACACTAAAACCCAGTTGATATAAAAGCTCCAAAAGAGCCAGCCAGTAATAATATCACAATGATACAGGTACAAAAAAAAGGATAAAAACTTCACCGTCGGGCTGATACAGCAGGCTACGCTGCCAAGAACAAAGATGGCCGCCCTGGCTCCGACCATCAAAATGGCTGACCCCGACCCGCCTGGCCCCTCGCTCGGCCCCTGCCCCGCCCGCTCCCGCACAGCCATGGCAGAGGGGTGCGTGTGGGGTTGCGTTTGCTATAAGCTAGTAACCTTGATCGAACGAGTCCTCCGAGGAGTCGCTGAAGGAAGATCCTGCCTCAGCCTCGCGCAGCAGCAGGCAGAAGGGCTGCTTCCGGCCCGCCGCCGCCTTTGGCTTCAGCGGCCGCCCAGCCGCCGCGCTGCGAGGGGCTGCCTTGGGGCCACCAGCCACCCGGCCACCCTTCCTGGCCACCGCCGCGCTGTAGAGACTGGGCGGCCGCGGTTTGGGGGCGGACGGGGGCTGCGCCGGCCACTCGTCCCTCAGGGATCCCTCCTCCTCCTCCTCTGAGTCCGTATCTGCGGTCAAAGCGGGTGGGAAGAGCGTTACATCAGGGAGTAAGGGGTTAGGGGGTTTGAAGTGGGGTTTTTTGGGGGGGTGCTTTGGTGTGTTTCTTTGTGAAGAGGTGGTAAAAAACGAGAAGGGAAAATGGCTGCAGGAGGGGCTGTGTGCCACTACTTTCCACAGCCCTCACAGGTCCCTCCATCACAAGTCTTGGTCTCAGCAAGTGGCAGCTGAATCAACACAGCAATAGGTATCTTCTTCTTTTGGTCAGAAACAGGCACTCTCCACCTATGCTGAATGACTCCTGTCCTCCTTTCAGACAAGATCTAAGAAGCATTTTTAGCTCAGGAGCAAAGAAACCAGAGTAGATGTTTCCACCGTGAAGATGTCCACCAAAGGCACAGCAAAGCCAACAAGCAGACGTTGGCTTGAATTAAGTCTTAACCACGGTTACGTTCAGTGCTGTGTCCTAAGTCTCCTCCTCTCCGTGAACCAATTCTTCCACAGGGTTTTCACCATGGGCAGCCAGCGCAAGCCCAGCTGCCAAGCAGGCAACATGTCTAACTCCAAATGTCCAATTCCAACATGCCACCTCAGATGTGCAATACACAGGGCACTGAAATGGAGCAGGGACCAAACCACTCCTTATCTGTGAGCTACAGCTTTACAAAGCTGCCAAGCCCCATGGGTGGTGAGAATTATCCACGGGTCCCCTCTGGCATCTGATGTGTGGAACAAAAAGCATATGGTACCCTGGATGCAATAAAAGCAAGCATGAACTGTCACCTCTCTGCTTGTGGGTGCACCATCAACCACAATGTTATGGACGTTGTGGCGAGGACTGTTTGTGCCTATGAGCAGCAGCAGATGCTCTCCAGTGTCAGCCCAGGTCGAGCATCGCTCCTCCCTTCGACTGCATTGGTTGTGAAGAGGAAGAAATGAGGAAGTTTAGAGGGCCCAAAGCCCAAATATGCAAATGATTCTGGGCATCTGATTTCTGTTAGAATCTGTCGGAATAGGATGCTCAGTTTGCCTTTGGATCTATGCCCAAGGTTTTCAGGGCTCCAGCTAGAAAACCATGAGGTTAGGAGGCAGAATGACTTGGCCCCAGTCCCGCTTCTCCTCCTCCACAAGAGCAGCCCCACCAGTCATGGGAGGTGCTGCCATATGCTCGACCTGCCTCCCCAAATCCATCACGCCTGAGTGACCAAATGACAGGCTAAAGCCCTTGCTTTGAACCTGCACACAGCTGAAAAACCACACGCCAAAGCTGAGCCATTTCAGAGTCAGTTCTTCAGCGACAACAATCCTACTGAGCTGGCAAAGGATCCACTAGGAGACTTGCTGCAGAGGAGAGGGCTCAGATAGGAGCTCCCTTGGGTCCAGAACCGAGTTTTTGGCTTGGAAGACATAGTACCAAGTGCAAGGGCACTGCAAAATCTCCCTCTGCCATAAGCCAAAGCTTTTAGCTCTGGCAACAGCCCTTGCTTCCTCTTCCCGCTAGCTCCAGAGTTTAGGAGCCATGTGTCTGTCTTCGGGAGCGAAGCAGAATCAAGAACAGAACTGTTGGGTGGTGTATACAGCACAATCAGCCAAAGGCTGTGTTCAAGTCCATTGGACACAAGAGCTCCTATTTGGCCATGTAAATGGCTCATTTCATGCCAAGCATTTGTTCCGTTGGAGAATCCCTAGCTCATCATCTTCCCCATCAGTGACATTTCTAAACTGGTTCTGCACCGAGAAATGTATTTGCTATGCACACAAACACCCCACAAGGGCTTGAATAGCTGCAAGCCAAGGAAGAGATGTGCAAGCAAGTGAGCTAAGACAATTATGCAACCAGACCTCAGACCATAAACTCCACGTCCCTCACATGATCTCTGCCCCACTGTCTACACGAACCATTAAAGATTCTTCTACCTCTGGTTCTGCTGTCTTCCTGACACCACCTGCAGTTCAGATTTGCCCTTCTGTTGCAGGGGTCCCTAGCTCTGCTCGGTGGCAGAAGCCTTTGCCTCAGGTGCACTTTGGGTTCAGACATGACAATCATTACACAGGATGCTGGGATGGAGATGAACATTGATGAGACAGATGGGAAGGCTGAGCACAGTCAGCCAGGAACCACTGAAGGGCAGGAAAATGCTCATGAACATCAGTGCCCTCTGGCAGGCTTTGCCTTCTCCAACTGACTCCACCGCATAATACTAAAGCCAATTCCACACAACTCGACAAGGACTTCAAAAGTCAATTGTTAACCACCTCCTGGAGCAGAGGCTGTGAGTTCTGACAGGTAGGAGGAGAGTGTCTGTTCCTACCAAAAGCAAGAACGTGGGGCAACTTCTTTTTTAAACCATTTTTCCTCATTGATCACAGGCCAGGAAGAGACACACTGATACTGGCTGCCTCTTAGACACCAAGTTGGGGGCACAACTCATGCTGATCCCAAAGATTCAGTAGCATTGATTAGCCACCTTTCCACTCATGAGCAAAAGCAGATCCATCTCCAAGACCCAGAAACCACCACCACAAGCCCCCCCTTCTGCCCCCAACATATTGCACTGTGAGAAGAGACAAATGAGGAGTTACTTACTATAGGAGTAGCTGCTAACTTCAGATATTGCTGGTGAATGGGAAACCTTCAGCTGGTTTTTGACTTTTAACCCCACCTCCATCTTCTTCATTTTGGCAGCCACTTTGTTTTTACCTTCCTTGGTGGTTTTCAGTGACAGGCCCAGGTTCTTGGCCATGCTTTTCTTGTCCTCCTTGCTCGGCAGAGCCTCGTGGGGTGGAAGATACCTGCTTCCACCTCCACTAGTTTTTGGCTTTCCCCCAGAGCTGTCAGCAAACTTGAAGGGGGATTTCAGCTTGTCTTGTTTGGTGAGGGACAGGGCCTTGTCAAGCTTGCTGGCCAGCTGCTCCTGATCTGATGGCACCTTCTTCTTTTTGAGCTTTAACTGCCGAGGTGAAAGGAAGACACATAGGTGAATATCGACAGAATATCATGGCAGACCTGAGGGATTTTCCTAGCCCTCAGACTGGTCTCTCATACACATTAGTTAATAAGGCCTCAAAATTATGGTCTTAAGCCCCAGTTGCCATAACCCACCGTGGCTCTAGGGAGGAAGAAGAGGAAGACATCAGTAAACAGCATGGTTTCACCCTTATTGAGCACCACAAAATCACAAGCTTAACTTAGAAAAGATTGAATTTTCTTCCAGAGGAAGTAAGTTCCATCAAACAGCATGTTTTGGAGTTCTTTTTCCTCACCACCTTCTGGTTTTGAGGATAGGTTTGGGTTGGTTTTACAAGCTTTACTCCAAATCACGAGGATTAAAAAATCTTCTTTACCCAAAACCCCAGCCAAATAAATAAGGATTTCCACGTAATCAACTAGCTCCAGAGGCTGGGATGCCTAAAAGACCCAAATACCTCTCAGCAAGAGCATCAGCAGCACTGCATTACAGCTGTTACATCCTTTTCAGCATTTTCTTGCTTCTTGAAAAAAAGCAAATATACTTTACATGTGCTACAGCCAGATAACAGCAGCTGTAACTCAGGACTTTGCCTGCATGCATTTAGGATTTCATCAGCAGCTTAAAGCTCCAGTAAATATCTCATTGCCTCAACAGGAGCAGAAGAAAACCCTGCATTTAAAATAGCAAGGTTGTGCTCCCTTTCCTCCCTCGCTTCAGGAAATCCATTCCCTTCCACTATCTCATCAGGCAAAGGGGTAAGGCAAGCATTACTCTGGATACAGAGCTAGTACAACGCTGCAATGCTCTGGTTGGCTTGGAGGCTCTCCACTGCCTACCAAACAGGTTCAACCTCCATCAGCCAGCCTTAGCCTTTGCAAACACCCCTCTGCTGCACAGACAGTCAGTCCTCTCAGGAGGAGCTTCTAAACCCATATGAACTGAAAGCAGATGCTCTAAGATCAGGAGTAGTTGTCCAGTGCAAGTCAACACTACCAAAGCAGGAAAGAGATGTGCATCTGGCCCATGGCTCCATGTTCCCCATGAGGGCACTGACCTCATTTGAGAAGCTGGGAGCCGCATCGTGCTCTTCCCAGCTCTGGTTCCTCCCTTTCATCTTGCCACTGCAGCTCTCCATATCCTCATCCTCTTCCGGGAGAGCCCCTTTGTGCCTCTTCTTCATGCCCTCACCAGTCTCAGAGTCTTCAGAGAGCAACAAGGACTTGCTCAGTCTGCAAGCCAAGGACAGGAGGGGTCAAGGTGGGGAGGCTTTCCTCCTTGTGATCCCCATCAAGCTCAAAAGTGAGGTTAAATGCTTCCTAGGACAGTGGGGATCCTCAGTGGGAGCCAAGGCCACTGCGAAATGACAGCACTTTGGACAAGGTTTTCCACCAAACAGGAGAGCCAAGGATTCCATCTTGCACACTCTTGGCCACCAGCACAGACGAGGGTGCCTGAAATCAGACACCTTGCAAGGTGGTCTCTGAAAGGAAGTTTATTTGGTGTCCTGAGTAACAGCCACCCAAAAGTGCCTGACTTGGCACAGAGCAGCAGAGGGAAGCACAGACAGCTGAGCTGGCACTGTAGGTCTTTTCCCACCTCTACTTTCATGGACTCTGTAGGTGCAGAGATTCCTGGGCCCCAGGGAGGTGCTTCACTGCCCAGACACTTGCTCTGGTTGCTCAGAGGTATGAGCAAGGAGATGGTAATAAACTGCCACACAAGGTGACAGGGAGGGACAAGGGCAGTGTAGGAACTGGCTTGCCCAAAGGAGAGGCAATGTGCTTTACAAGCCTGGCCCTCACGTGAGAGGCATTTGTGACCTACATCTTCAGTCTTGCTTTGGGATTTGGGGGAAAGGGAGAGAGTGAATAAGTAACTTATAAAAAAATCAAAAAAAATGAAGTAGGTGAGACTAAAGCACATCTTTCGTAGCTCTCCAGCTGCCTCCAGTAACTATCCAATGGATGGTCAGTAAACACCTCAAGACCTCTACCAAGCCTCCACTAAAAGCTCTCACATGCCACCTCCTTCACACTAAGCCTGCTGGCCCAGGTCATATCACCACCACAAAGCCTCTAACACTGAGCAGCCTCCTCAGCTTCCAGGCACTTCTCCTCCCTTCCATCCTCTCCACTGATCTCCACAGACAGCTAAACCAACACCTCAAGTCCTGGATGTTGGCTGAGGTTGTATCTCCACCTCCTACACCAGGCCGCCCAAGCGTTCCTGTGAAGCAGGGACATGCACACGCAACACGAGCATGCACGCACACATGCACAACTCCAGCCACCTCTAGATGCCTCCAGCCTTGTCCAGCCATCCAAACACAAAGAGCAAAACACAGAGTCACCAAGAGGACAGGGTTTCAGAAGCGCATGGTCAGTGGGAGCTGGGCACCTGACTCTGATTTGTTCTCCTGAAAGGATGTTTGCAAAAATACGCAGCACATGGGGAAGTCAGCTGGGAGATGCCTTCCCATTGCAGAGACCTGGCCATCTAAAGATGGTCAGATGGCAAATGATGGCGAGATCCAGGCATCCAAATGAGAGCAGCTGGACTCACGAGAGAGAAAAAAGCAGAAGACAGAAAGATCCAGAGACCTGAAAGAGACAAGTCAGGTGAAACCAACTCCCACTGATGAAGGGAACAGAGATGAAGAGCAGAAACACAGGAGGAAGTCCTACAAAGTAGATAACCTGGCACAGCAGTGTCCTTCCAGGTTCTGACACCGACATCCCTGCAACCAGCTCGGCAACACCCGCTTGCACCGTCCGCTCTCCTGAAGACACACGAGGACTCACTCCCCGGCACCAAGAGCTCACCTCCAGGACCCTGCCCAGCCAGCTGCTTCCTATCACCTTCACTGCTGCTCACCTCAGCCTGTCCTACTCGCACCCAACACCACAGACACATGCTCTACCGGCGGGGAGGGAGAAGGCTGGCACCGTATTCCCACTGGCAGGACACGCTCACGGCCAGCTCACGCGCTGCCAGAGCCTGGCCTGCCAATGCAACACCACGGCAAGCCCCCGCTGCATCTGAGATGCTCTCCCCAAGTCAGAGCCTGGTGCAGCGACCCTGTCATTTTTTTGCCCATCTTCCCCAAATTCCAGCCTTACTTTCCACTTTTGCTGTCACTCTTCCCTCTCTCCTTAATGGGTGACAGAGCGCTTGATCCAAGTTTCCTCTTCCTGGGCCTTCCAGGGCCTCTTCTCGCCAAGCTTCTACTTTTCTCGTCATGCTTTTCCCTTTAAAAAAACCACACGCTTCACTGTTAACCAAGGCAACAAAAAGAAATAAAAAAACAAAGCAAAGAAAAGGAAAAGGAAAGAAAAAAAAAAAAAAGGCAAAAAAGCAAATTTTGCAACCAAAAAAAAGCAAAACAAACAGAGAGGGGGAAAAAAAAAAAGGTAAAAAAAAAGGCAAATAAATCCAAAATGAAGGGGGAAAAAAAAACCAAAAGAAAGCAAGCAAGAACGGGAGGCAACCCAGAACCTTCTCCTGCCACCAAACTGCTAAACTGAGCTGCTGAAGCCAAGGTTGACTCTACCACGGCCTCCCAGCCGCCTTCACCAGTGACCAGGTTGTCTCGGCACACAGCCTAGGAGTGTGTTGTGCAAAGCTCTGGCGGGATGTACCAGAAGAAGAGGAGAGGAGACAGGGAGAGATGGAGGGCTGCTGTCTCTCCTGGAGTGAGAGGCAGTGAAAGTGCCCAGCTGGAAGGGAAAAAAAAAACAACCACAAGGCCAAGTGAGCAGCCAGCGACTTACTCGGAGTCCCTGCGGCGCTGCAGCTTCACCAGCTCCCGCTGCTTCTCCTTGTAGCGCCGCTGCAGCTCCGCCAGCCTCATCCTGTAGTCCAGCTCCATCGCGTCCATGTTCTCGATGGCAGACTTGATGGAGTACATCTGGGGTGGAGAGGCAAGAGCGGGAGACAAGGTCAGCACATGCCCAGACCCTCGCCCAGACCGATGTGGTGTGCACCTGGGGTGACCTGCAAAAGGCCAAGATCTGCAGCCCAGCAGAGACGCCCTCCGTGCTTACAGTGGAGCAGAGCACCCTTGCCCACAACAAGCATTTGACCAAGTTGAAGATGTCCCTGCTCACTGCAGGAGCTGTGAACTAGATGATCTTCAAAGGTCCCTTTCAACCCAAATCATTCTAGGATTCTACGAAGCACAGCAGTACCTAAGCAAAACCAGCTGAGTGAAGATGTTCGGTGGCTTATGCACAGGATGGTATCAGCTTTGAGGTAGAGCAACCCTGGGAAAGAGCCTGCAGAATTAAATACACCCATGGAGTCTCTTTTCCCTTATTTAAAAAGGAACATCAAAATATTCCCTGTCTTGGAACGCTTAGTTGCTGGGTACAAAATAATTTGTCAGTCTCTCCCATGGGGAAGAGTCAGCAAAGATAAAAACAAGGAAGAACCCTCCTGCCACTATCTTTTTTAATCCCTCCCTGTCAAAGCACTAACACAGGAGTTCTTGCTGGCTTTGTATTACCAACATCACTTCTGGGGCTGCCAAAGGTCCTGCTGAACTCAACAGTGTTGATTCCCAAGCAAGGGAGAAAGCTGTATCGCCCCACACAGACTCCTGCCCAGCTACAGACATGAGCAGAAGGGCAGCAGAAGCTGGTGGCAAGCTGGGGCTGAAGAGCAGGCGGTGGTGAGGGGATGTGCTGCGGCTTCACAGGCTCTGCCACGCTAAGAGCTACTTACAGGTTCATCTTTCTTCTGCATCCAGCTGTACTTTTTGTTGGGATTCAGCTCTCGAGGCAGACGGATGGTTTTCAGACTTTCCATGAAAGGGGTGGAAAGTACTTCCATGAGCATGTGGGTGCTGGCAGCCAGCAAACTCTCCAGTGTTGGCCGGACAGGGAAACTCTCTGGACCTGCTGTGAGGGACAGAAAAAAAATAAAAGTCTATAGAGGTTCACCTTCCAACCTTGCTCCTCCAGGAGGCACAAGGAGATGTTGATGTCCCTTTCTGGACCATGGCAGCAAAACGAGCGGCCCAGCCACCCTTGGCCTTGACTTGAGCTCTCGTGTTGTACCCAGCCATGGTGCAACTGGCAGTTCCCATCACGTCTCGCCTCAGGAAGTTACTGGAAGGTGAGATCTTTTCAGGACCTGCCAAGCTCTTGGAAAGCATCATCTGGAGCTACTGGGGCCTCTTGTGCCAAACCCCGACAGACTGCAGACTCAGTGCCTGCCAGAGGGTGTTACCCTGGCAGCTCTCGGCAAGTGGGGCTCCGCTTCCGCTACGCATACCACAAACTGTCTAGACATGGTGAGGGCCTTTGGAAGGGGAGAGCAGTACAAAAGCCACACGTACCTCAGCCTACTGCAACAAAAACCCTGCCCCAACCCCATCCAAAGTACCAGCCGCTCCTGCAAGTCATGGCAACGCTCTCCTCGCCGCCTGAGGTGGCAGGAGATCCCACCCCGTGCCTCTGCTCCTCTGTCCGCACAGAGACCATACGCAGAGAGACCCAACCTGCCCAAAGCTGGCCAGACTCTGCACCCAACGACCTACTTTGCATTTCTTGCTTCCGTTTCTCCAGCTCCATTTCTGCAATTTCACTCAACAAAGTGATCCCTTGCAGGAAGGAGTGCTCCAAAGCCTGGTCAGGTAACACCTCCACCTTCATCTGGGAAGGAGTGACACTGGGGGCAGTCAACAAGGAACAAGCTTGAGGCATTTCTGTGGCAGCCACCAAAGCATTCATCCCAGCCAGCGGGTCGCCCGGTTTGATGTCCAGGGCTGGGATTTGGCAAGAAATTGCCTCTTCTGTGTAAGAAGAGATCTCTGGCTCCTGCTCCCCTTCCTCGGTGGGCAGGTTGGGAAAATCCCCTCCCCGGGGCACATCGGCACTCTGCAGATCCATGGCTACAGAGGCCTCCTCCCGCTGGGGTGTCAGGTCCATCTCAGGTGGCTCGTTCTCTGCGTGCACCAGTGAGCCTTCATAGTCCATATGCATGGAGCAGGCTTCTGCTCCACTCCTCGTCTCTGCCTGAGGCTCTGCTTCTGCAGGGCAGGGCACAACCTGGTAAGGAGGTGGACAGCTCTGGAGGTCTTCCTGGTCCTGCTCCATAGCACCCAGGGTTTCACCTTGATGCAACAGGAGATTGCAACTGTCCACGCTCTGCACCGGGACGGCTGCAGAGGCCGTGATGTTCAGAGTCCCCATGTCCTGCTCACAGATGCCTTCTGGGCTTTCCTCCATCTGCACCTCTGATTTCACCCTCTCTTCCAAAGACTCCTCTTCTGCTGTTGCTGGGATGGGTTCCAGCATCTTGGACGGAGACAGGTGGATGGGCTTGACCTCTGGGGAAAGCTCCATGTGCTCAGAGCCTTCGGCAGGCAGGGGGACGTCAGGAGCCAGGCCATCTGCATCAGATGCTGCAGTGGGCTGGAGGAGGTAGGGATAGTGTCTTCCAAAGGAGGGAGGCAGGGACTGGAATGGATATCCTGGGGGGATCTCTGCAAAACATCAGAAGGAACAGGCTGTGTAATGGCTATGCCTTCAAAGCTCCTTCTCTCACTCTCTAAGGCACACAGATGGATTCCCTTTGCTTCCATCATCTCTCTGATCTTCCCATTCTCAAGCAGTAGCTGTTTTGGGCACCTCTCTCCTGGCCAAGCTGCCACCGGCAGCAGTACCCCAGAGGTCCCTTCTGCACCTCTCTAGCTCTTTCCTGCGACTGGAGAGAGATCTGCTTCTTGCATCCTCCTCCCACTGAGACTTCGCCCCTGGAGGAACCAACCCAGGCTCAACCCAAGGGAAGAAGAAAGCCTACACAGCCCCAGGTGCCCCTATGTCCCAGGCATTGATGCCAGTCCATCACACCACCCCTGGTCCTTGCCTCTACCCTGCCTTTTAGAGGAGATACATGGTTTTCTCTAGGGGAAGGGATGGAAGCAGGAAAGAGATGAGGAGAAAAAGGGAGGCAGGCACAAACACAAGGGGACTCTGTCAAAGCAGGGCTCTCTTACCTGGGAACAAGGCCTGATACGGACCAGCAGCCTCTTTTTCCAGCTCCAGGTCTTTCTTCTCCACAGTCTCAGGTGCCTCTTCCTTTGGAGGGATGGCAGGGGCAGGGGGTGGAGAGGCAGGGGGTGGGCTGGAAGGATGGGAGCTGGGGGTGGCAGGGTAGGAGTAGGCTGGCTGCGAAGGTGGCTCCTCCATCTTTTGGATCACCTCAGCTTTGAGCACAGACACGGGTGAAGCCCTGGGAGAGAGGGGAGGTGGACTCACAGACTTGCTGTAGGACGTGGAGGCGCTGGGAGACAGCACAGGCGGCTTTCGGTGCACCAGTCCCGGGGCAGAGGAGGTAAGGCCTGATTTGGCACTGTCCAGGCTCCTTTTTGTCACCTTCTCTTCCATATCCACACGCTGCTCGCTCGCCTTCAATCTCTCCTACAACAAGAACAGAGCAAAATTCAGCAAGGCATCTCTGCTTCTCCTGGAAAAAAGACCTGCCACCAAGCAAGACCAAGACATGGTCGTAGCAAATGTGCACTGGAATAAGGTGGACATTCCCCACTGCAACACCATTTTAGGGTGACACTCATCTGTGATTAGCTTCCTTTACCAGTTCCCAGTTCCAGGGGTCATGTGAGGGGTGGGTCACTTGCAAGCAGAACAAACCATTTCTATTTCCAAGCCTCCAGCCTAGCAAGCCCCGATGTAAAATGAAGGCTGAAAACCAGACGACCACTATAAAAATTAAATGGGTGTAAAAACACCCAAATGAAAGCTCATGACCTCCAAGATGGTTTGGTGAGTGGGAGCTGGCTCCAGGATTGCCCCCAGTATTGTAGCTGCTTCACTGAGCCACTCAGGAGGTGACCAGGGACGACCCCTTTCAACTACACTGAGACATCCTTAAGGAAGGAACCAAACTGTCACTGGGCAGCTCCCCTCACACTGCTCAATGGCTTTACACCAAAACCCACCCCAGCTGTGCAGGATTCACCAAATGCCTCATATCCCAGGGACCAGGGTAGGATCACTCAATGTATCCACATCCTTGAGACACACTTGCCACACCGGCACAGCTGCTTTTCCCCCTCACACATCCCAACTTCAGGCTTGTTTCACATCCAAACAAGAAGCTCCTGAACACCTACCACAAGCTGGGCACTCCTCTGTAGCTCCATGGCGTGGGCTGCTTGCTGCTGCAGGATGTACAGCTCATGCTGCCGCAGCAGCTGCTGATGAGAAAGGAGCTGGAGCTGGTGAGCATGCTGGAGGGAGCTCCTGGTTGGGGGGTACATGGCAGGCCACAGTGGGGGTGCCCGGTCCATCAGCTCCGCTGGGGAATGAGCAGAGATGCAGTCAGCAGGATGGGAATGGCTGGAGGACTCAGCATCATTCAAGTGTCTCTACCTCAGTCCCAGGGTGAGGGATGCTAAACACTGGGCTAGGCAGAAATGCAACCAGAAATGCAGAGGGGAAACATGCTGGCTTCCCCTTAGCAGTACCACCCCCAGCACCCCATGGGTCCTGGGGCTGTCTGACTCGCTTTGCTCTCTTGGCACCCATGGTTTGACTTGCCCTGGATGAGCCCATGAGCAGATTCTCCCAGCCAAAGATTCAAATTCTACAGGGCCATGCTGGGAATGAGGAGCCACTGCTGAAAATTAAACATTTCCTTCTGTGAAACACACCTAAGGAGGTCAGCTCACATCCACAGCAGAGCTGTGGCAGCTGGCCCCACAGCTATGGACATTCCTGTCTCTATCTAGCCCCCTTCAAAGCCTGTTTCACCCACAGCTGTCGAAGCATGGTCCTCAGGGACACACTCACATCCTTACCAAAGTGTGGTAAGTGCTCGCTGGGGATCACAACAAGCTGCCCTGACTGTGGGTCTCTGGCAAACTGGTAAGCAGAAGGGATTGCTCCCCCCATGGCAGGAGGGAAGCCTGGAGTCATGCCCTGGTGCAGGGAAGGGTGACCGAGACCTGGAAGAAGAAAGACACAGTCACAACACAAGGGGTGCAGACCACACGTGCCCACATGAGAAGCTGTCTGCCATCTGATTGCTCCAAAGTATCTGCTTCCCCTGGGACCAGGCAGGAGCCTCACTGGGCACTCAGCACCCTCTCTCCCTGCACCGCACGGGTGTGGGCACGCCACAGCCACGCCGCTGCCCAGCCGGGGCACTCACCGTAGGGATGGCTGGCCAGCCACATGGAGGGGCTCCCCGTCCTGGGGAGCCAGGGGTGGGCTGCCAAGTGCGAAGCTGGGTCTGCAGACCAGCGCCCAGAGCCCGCCAGGCCTGGGCCTCCTGTCACCATCAGGTTGGAGTTCAAACCGTTCGTGGCGCAGCCGGAGGGGTGTATCCGGGCAAAATCTGCCAGCTCCTTGCTCTCTCTGGGGATGGAGGGGAGAGTGAGAGATGGTCCAGGTGCTGCAGGTCACTACATGCTTGCAAACCAGGGTCAGACACCCAAGGAGAGCCACCATGGAGGTGGTTAACATCATGTCCACAACAAACATCTCATCTCTCCAGCCCTTTGGAGCAGGTATGGATTTGCAGTAGTCAAACACAGTTGCTCTGCTGTGGATTCAGGATCTGCCTGTAAGCCCTTGGTATTCCACTCAGAATCACAGAGTGGTGGGGGACTGGAAGGGAGCTCTGGACATTCTCATCAACCTGCTAATACAGGTTCACCCAGAGAAGACTGCATGGGACTGCATCCTGGTAGCTTCTGTCTATCTCCATACAATCTAATTCCTCTCCAGCAAGGCTGGTGCCAGCAGCTACACTGGCATGGATGCAACCCTGTCCCTTTCTCCAAACAGGCTGTCCCTGAGCAGGACTTGTGGCACTGTGGCAAGAGAGGTCATCTCCTTCCCATCCTCACCTGAGTAGTTTCTCCTGATCCCGCTCCAAGCGCCCTGCCAGGAGGTGGCTGTCCCGGTGGCGACTCCTCTCATCCCCACAGTCATCTTCTGAGCGTCCGTGCCCTAAGAGACAACCCAGCACCATCAGACACAGGAAGCAGTCTGGGGAAAGCTTTCCCCTCTCCTCCGGGCATGGAGAGGAGGGAGACAGCACACCCAAAGCTGTCCCCAAGCCTGTATCAAGCTCAAGTCCTAAAGCAAGGCTGATCAAGATGCTCTCACTAAGGTGGCTTCTAGTAGCACCCACATGTAGGTGGTTTGAGGTTTGTGTCTCCAGACCACCAAGGCACCCACTCTCCAGGCTAGGCCAGCCTCCCAGGACAGGACAGCCACCAGCTTTGGAGCAACAGGACCAAAGGCACCATTTTTGCTGAAGGCCAGATCTCCCATCTCAGAAGGAGATAAGTCCAGCTAAATCCCTGCATCAGATCACACAGTCCTACTTAGCACATCCCACAGGGTGGGGATTTTATCTCTGCACCTTCTGCAGCACCTTCTGCTCTTGTAAAGCAGCCTGGGAGCCCTGGGTATGTCTGCAACGGGCAGAACAGGCACTGCAGACCCTCACAACCAGCATGCTCCGCTCTGCAATCAAACTGTTAGAGGGAATCTGAATCCTTGCCCTGAGCCATGCAACAAGAAAGGGTCTGGTGAGGAAGGGACACATATGGCAGGTAAGGCCAAGACTCCAAAAAAGGGGGCTGGATGTTTAGCTGGAGAAATGGCCTGTCCAGAATCAGAACAGCTCGTGCAAATACAGCCTGGCACAGCAGTAACTGTGTCTGTGAGAGGTTACGAAGCACCCTCACAGGAGTGAAGAGCAGCACCTTGCCCAGCACTGCCAGGACCAGGTACTGGAGCCACCTTTCTCTTATTTCATCCAAAGCCTCTCCCACAGCTGCCTGCCTTTAAGGCTTGCTTTTCCCTAGCTTCTTTCTTACACATGCATTTTTTCCACACTCCCCCACTGCTTCTCTCCATGCTGCGTTTTGGTGACATGATCCAACCCTAAATCTCAGCCCTGCTGCTTGCAGTGACCAGCTGGCCAGTGTTAAGGGGCCACAGGGAAGGTGTTTGCTTTCCCTCTCTGCTTCCATGCCTGAGCAACGTTCTGCACCCCACAGGGCTCACCAGTGCAGCACGGCTTTGTACGGCTGCACCCTGGCTTCCTGGGACAGCCCTTCCCAGTGCCCTCGCTCTCCTGCCTGGCTAAGGTTTGGCACACAGGAAAGCATCTCAGAATATCAAGTCTACTCTGCTGACAGGAAGGCTTTTCAAGAAGGGCTCCACTGGGTATTGCCACAAACCTGGACAGCCCATGGGGTTTTTTTTGCTGTCAAGTCTCCAATTCCCTCAGCTTTTACTGTCAGAAGGAATCCAGGAACAAGACAACATCTCTCCCAGCTCCTCTCCCCAAGGCTCCTTCCACAGGCTTCAGGCACAAGAGCAAAGTTGCTTTAAAACCTGGCACACACCTCTCGCTCCCAAAGGACTTTCCAGGGTCACTACATTGCCCTTGCACCCTGCCAGGACACGGCATGCAGTGGCTGTCCCCAGACAGTCCCTCCCTGACTCAAAGAATGATGCCCCACACAGCTTCTGGGGCTCATTAAAGCTACACAGCCTCCACAGAACAATGCACAGGGGCTCACAAATCCCTCTGGAGCCCCAGTATCCCTCCCTGCCTCTCTGCCAGCACCCCCACTCACTGACCAACTCCCTTCCACCCTCCAGCCTAGGATTTCCACCCTGCAGCCTCTTTTCCTTATTTAATTTCCCCAGCTGAAGCCCAACTGCCTCTTCAGCGCCAGCCACACGGAACAAGCCCTTGTGGAGCTCACAGCACCAACCCCCCCCCCCAGCTCCCTTCCTTGGCACAAGGTGAGCTGCCAGCCTCCTCCAGCCTTTTCTTAGAAACACATTATTTTGTTATTTCACCTCCCTTCCTCCCTCTCCCATCCGCATCACTCTCACTCCGTTATTTATAGCCGGCCTTTATCATCATTTTCTCATCCCTCACCCAAACACACACACCACACACACACACACTTTTCTTACTCCTCTAACTCCTGCCTAGCCCCCACCCCACCGACTGGCCCAGTCCCTCTTCTGTACAGACCGATGATTGTCCGGACACTGAATGATCATTTTGTCTCTCTATATGAACATGACGCACGGCCTGCATAGAAAAATTCAATCAGTTATGCATGGAGGAAAGGCTTAGGGCCGTCTCCCTGACAACCAATGCCCAGCACTAAATACTTGCCTTTTACTTGCCAAATACTACAGATTAGCCAACTAAAGCCTGCTTTCTCCTTCTTAAAAGGTCTAAACATTCAAGCACCGTCCACTCGGCGCAAGCAAGCTAATGTTATTAGACGAATATCTCCTGGCACGCAAAGTGGGGAGGGGGGCGGGCAGCGTTTGGGGGGGCGAGAGGAGGAGAAAAGCAGTCTTGTTTTCTGTCTGAAAGCCAACTGCATCACTTAGCAACCGGCCCCCAGGCCTGCCAGAATCCAACCCTTGTTTGCAGCCTTTTAGTTCGGCTCAGTAAATTACATTTAATGCAAGCTGGGAGGGTCTGGGACGATTGAAGGGCTGAACAAACAGCTCCCTGTGCTGCCCACGAGGGTCCTCGGTCGGCTCCCGCCCGGCCGTAGCGAGGGCGATGGGAATGGGGAGAGAGGAGCTGCTGGCTGGGAGAAAGTCCCTCTGGCTGCTGAGCTTTGGGAGAGGAAGGCAAAGGCAGCAAAATGGGAATGGTGAAGGCTGAAGATGCAAAGCCAAGCGTTGCTCACCAGGCACTTGCACTGGCATTGCTCCTCGGGAACACCACAGCTGAGCCCTCCCCAGGATGGGCAGTCCCCAGATGTCATCTTGCTACACAAGCCAAGGAGAGCACCAAAAAACTCACCAGAGCCATCCCCCTCCTGCCAGCACGGGCTGAAATCAAACCCATGCAATTATAAACACCAGAAAGGTGGATTCAGGGGTTCCTCTGTCACTCCCTTTGCTAACTGGGATCAAACACATGGAGAGGGGTTGTCCTCAGAGATGAAGATGGGAAAGGGGAACTCTCTTTGTGGAGTCTTGCAGTTTACAACTTGCTCTTGGCTGGTAAGGGCAGGCAGAGAGCTGAGGATGCCAAATTCAGCTCACGCCACACAGCCTGCACTGAGTGGCTGCTCTCCCTAGGGCACAGATCCCACAGAGACGTCCTGAGACAGTTCTGGGGAACCTACCTTTGATGCTGCTGAGAGACAGGGAGCGATCCCGGTCTGCCAGGCTGGCTCCCAGTTTGCTGCTGCTGCTGCTGTTGTCCTTCTGCCTGGCCACAGCCACAGCAATGCCAACGGGCAAGTGCCTCACCTCCACCTCGCCTTGGGAGCCAATGCTCTCACGGCCAAAGGATTTGGCACTCTCAGGTCTCTCAGGGTCCCTCTTCAGTTGCTTTGCTGGCTGCTGCAACAGCAGCTGCTGCACTTTGGAGGCACCAAGCTGCGACGAGTCCAACTTCACGTTGCCCAAGCCACCAAAGGGGCTCTTCTTGCCACAGCTCTGCCGGGATGTGGTCTCCTTGGCAAAGCTGCCACTGTACTTGATGAGGCTCTGCATGGCTGAGCCTTCACCATGGGAAGCAGGGTGGAGGACGTCTGCAGCACCCCGTGAGCCCACCACCGAAGACCGTGGCAAGCCGCTGGGGTCTAGGTAGACCTTCTTGGCTTCCTCCTCTGCCCGGCTGACGTGGTTGTGCTGCGCGGCCAGCACCGCCATCTGCGTGGTGGCAAAGTTGCCCATCTCAAAGGGCTTCCACTTCTGCTCGGGCGGTTTCAGCTGACCGTGGTCCAGGTGCTGCCGGGAGGAGTCCAAAGTGCCATAGACCTTAGCTGCTTCTTTGGAGCCGGATCGCTGGAAGCGGTCCCGCTCGCAGGGGCGATGCTCTGCCTCTGGACTCGGTTTGAGCAAGTCCTTGGAGGCCAGGAACTCCCTGCTCTCCGGAGAGCCCAGCCCTGGCCGGTTGAGGAAGGGTTCCGAAGCGACCTGTCTCTTCAGTGCCATGGAGTTTGCCCTTATCACTGAGCCCTTCTCCCTCAAAGCCTCCATCCTTTTGGCATCACTGTGGCAAGAGAAGTCCTGGGACAAGAGTGTGCGGGAGGCATCCGCAAGGCACCGTTCCGTGGGCGATTGCAGCACCCCCACCTTGCCGAGGTCCTTGTCCTTGGCCTTGTTGTCACGGGCCTGGGAGGCGATCTGGATGGGCCCGCTCCTCTCGTCGTAGGCTTCCACCGAAGGCACAAAGGTGGGGGCGATGACTTTGTGCTCCCTCCCCAGCTCCTTGGCCGGTGGGAAGATGGTGTACATGCTGGAATGGACGGGCTGAGGAGGGAATGTCGTGGCCGGCGTCATCTTGCCCGGCTGCGAGGGGTGCGGGGACGGGCAGCTGCAGGAGACGTGCAAAGCGCCCATGGAGGGCAGGAGGGGCTCCCCCCGCTTCAGCCGCTCGGCGTGGGCGTGCGCGGAAGGCCTCATGTTCTCGTCGTGCCGCGCGGGGTCCTTGGCACAGCGGTCCTGATCGGCACCCAGCACCTTCAGCATGGGGTCCCCGCCGCCGTTGCAGTTACTAAGGGAAGAGCTCTGTAGAGGGTTCTTGGACTTGGGTTCCCC
Source organism: Dryobates pubescens (assembly GCF_014839835.1). Classification (NCBI taxonomy): domain Eukaryota; kingdom Metazoa; phylum Chordata; class Aves; order Piciformes; family Picidae; genus Dryobates; species Dryobates pubescens. Next base: position 3,148,646 of record NC_071615.1, on the reverse strand, counting down.
CCCACCCACTCCCCGAGCTGGCATGTGCTCGGCTAGGAAGGGCGAGAGGCGCTCGCCAACCTTCGCCGCCTTCTCCACCACGCTCACTTTCCGGTCGCTGTCGGGCTTGGTGTCCTGCGTGAGGTCCACCACGCTGCGGGGCCGGGGCTCCTCCTTCGGCTTGCTCTCCTTCTTGGCAAAGGGCAGGGACAGGTCGCTCCGGCATGCCCGCTCCTTCCCACCAGGGTCTTTCAGGCCTTCTTTTGAGCTCTTGTGCAGCTGCCCAAGGTCCTTCTCCCGGAGCAAAGTGCTCGACGTGTGGTTGCCTGCGGTCCTTGAGAGGGGAGGTTGTGGGTGCAAAGTGGACTGGCCCGCATGGCTGGGCAGGTAGAACCCATCTGCAGAGCAAAAGCAAACAAAATGACCATGGGCTTCCTACCCCTTCAGTCCTACACAGACAGGTGAGAGGTGGCAAACTGGGACAGAATGGGTTTCAAGGGTTTCTCAGACATGGCCAGGAAGGACCAGGACAGAAGAGACCAGGTGGGATGCAGAATAGCCCTGTCTTGCATGCATGCTGAGCCTTGTCATGTGGGGGATTCAAGAAGGGACCTATCTGGGCTCCCTTTAGCACAGCCACATCCAAGAGCCTGGTGCTGCTAAAACCAGGAAACATCCCTGGATGATAACCCCAAGGGGTTCCTGCTCTTCAACGGAGTTCCTCAACATCCCAGCATCCAGCAGCTCCAGCAGACAAAGCAAGCCCAACAGACAGGGCAAGCACCCAGGGGTGACGGAGGGGAAAGGCACACCAGCCAGACTCACCTTTCTGCGACTCAAAGAGGCTGTGCTGACCCAACTGGGCCAGAAGAGGACTGCCGGCACTGGGGGGCTCGAGGTGGCTCAGGGGAATGTATGAGGGGTAGAGTCCGTTAGGCAGATGGGAAAAGCCTGCAGGAAATGGGAAGAGAAGAGGGAAACACGTTTCAGCCCGAGCAGCACGCTGCCTTGGAACAAGCCCCTCAGGAGCACAGACTGTTGTGGCTGTCGGTCCCTCACGCGCCAAGCGCGACGGCTGCGGGGACGCAAGCGGCGACGCACACCATGAGGAGCCCAGGGTGGGGCAACGCTGCCTGGGGACCCCCTTTCAGGTACAGATCCCCTATTGCAGTTCCCCCAGCTCAGCCCTTGCATCACTGCAGGGCTCTTGCTTTGCAGCAGGTGGATCTGGAGGTGCTGGAACTTGTCTAGAGAAGGGCCATGGGGATGAGAAGAGGGCTGGAGCTCCTCTCCTATGGAGACCTAATTGTGGCCTTCCAGTATCTTAAGGGGGCCTACAAGAAAGCTGGGGAGGGACCTTTTAGGGTGTCAAGGAGTGATAGTACTAGGGGTGAACGGAGCACAACTAGAAATGGGTAGATTCAGACTGGATGTTTAGAAGAAATTCCTCCCCATGAGGCTGGTGAGACACTGGCACAGGTTGTCCAGGGAGGTGGTGGAAGCCTCATCCCTGGAGGTTTTGAAGGCCAGGCTGGATGTGTCTCTGAGCAACCTGATGTAGTGTGAGGAGTCCCTGCCCATGGCAAGGAGGGTTGGAACTGGATGATCCTTGGGGTCCCTTCCAACCCTAACAATTCTGTGATTCGATGACTGCACAGGGATTGTGCTGCTTTCTGAGCAGAGCCTTAAATCTGCAGGCTGAATGACCGCCCCATCTGGCTGATAAGCTGTTTTATCACAAGTACAGTGACCAGTGGGCAAGGCCCCTCCCCAGCACGCTTCCCCAGCAGCAGTAAGATCCTCTTGCCAGCACGGCTTTGCCAACACAGCCCAGCCCTGCTGCAGCTGCCCAGCTCCAGCTGCAGGCTTTGGGAAAACGCAAGAGCATCAAATCATCGAATCGGTTGGGTTGGAAGGGACCTTTAAAGGTCATCTAGTCCAACCCCCCTGCAGCGAGCAGGGCTATCTTCCACTAGAGAAGGTTGCTCAGAGCCCCACCCAACCTGGCCCTGAATGTTTCCAGGGATGAGGCTTCTACCATCTCTCTGGGCAGCCTGTTAAGCATCTTCCCCAGCAGCTCACACAAAACATAGTTTCACATACCCAAACCCAGCATTTTATCCCAGAGGAAAGCAAAACAGAGCAGAAAATCTGCCACTCATCCACAAGCTGAAATGAAAGCAGCACATCCCTAAGGCCCTGCTGCCAGTGGTCTGGATTATGTCCTGCACACTGGGGGCCTCCTTCAAGAATGAAGCCCCCAGCAACGCAAACAATCAGCAGCAGCATTTCATCAGCGGACACAAATCACCACAGCAGCGCTAACAACTCGAGCGCCTGGCTACAGGCAGCAACTCCTCTGCAGCACTGCCACCAAGCGGCGCACACGCAGCACTACAGACCGCAACGCTCTGCCAGAACCAGCATCCGTCCCAGTTGGTGCCGTCAATTATAAAACCAATAAAAGCCATCAGCAGAGTCTGAAGGAGCCAGTCAAGCCCTCCGCTACGCTCCTCCCTCCCCCTCAGACCCCCATTAGCCACCAACTTCCCCAAAATTCAACGATCCCACCGACAGCGACTGGGCAACAGGTCTGTCAAGGAGTCCAGCATCCAAAGCAACATCACACCCAAAACCCAGGAGGAAACAAGAGAAGTTTGGTCCCCAAAGCTGCACGTGGAGCACCATCTGCGAGAGCTAGTCAATATTTCACATTATTTAGACAGCCAGGATCTCTTTCGCATACATGTTTGCATCCCGGCATATGTGCCTCACCGACGTGGTGCTCCGCACAGCTCCTGGCCAGGATCCATCACCCAACAGCTCCCATCACCCGCAGACACCACTCAGGACCAGGGAAAACTGCTGTGCCCATGACATGCAAGGCAAAGCCCACTGCCAGCAGGTAAAAACTCGCCATTTAATCTTGTGCAGGCTGCTGTAAAGGCACTGAGCGTACACACACACACCTTCACACCTCTCCTTGGTAACCCCAAAACCTTCAGGTTGGAGCATTTCCAAGCAATTTTTCTTATTCCAGGGCTGCAGAGCACTGAGTAGCACCCAGCAGCACCTACTCCAGCTTAGCTGTGAGCAGCTCCACTCCCCAGCCTGTTTGCCTCAGCCATGCCACCTCCACCGCACTGCTTCAGCACGGCTGGGCTGGCGAGGAGCCAGCATCTGGAGCAGGAGCAACACATTTCCGAGGGAACACGAGTCCCATCTGGCAGAGCACATGGCTGCAGCACGGTAAAACCCCCTGGAGCACCCTGTGCCACACCAGCCTGGCAGTCCCAGACATTCCCACGCGAGCCTCTTCCCCAGCCAGACCTCGATCCCAGCTGTAGCCACTCCAGCAAGTGAGAGCACCGGCATGGAATCATGGAAAGACACATCCCACACTGCAGACACCACCGAGCACGGATGCCTATGGCAGGTTCCTTCTTGCACATGGTGCAAGGACATGAAGACACCTGCAGAGCTCCAGGAAGGGGACACGATCCAGTCCTGCCATCCATCACAGGGACACCTGCACACAGCTTAAGCTACAGGCACTCAAAGGAGCATTTTGGTACCGGTTGCACTCCTGGTCCCACTGGGGCAGCTCCCTGTCCGTAGTATCTTATCCTACCCAGGGACAATGTAGGGTCAGCCTCAGTCCCAAATACTCTGCAGTTTCCTTCACAATCAGAACTATCACAGCCCACCACAGGGAATCAGCCCCAGCCCTGGCCTGTCAGGAGGAGAAGGAGCAGAGGGAAGGTTGGATGAGGAGCTGTGGGCTTAGAGTGTCCGAAGGGCAGATGAAATTCCTTCCAGCTGCCTAGTGTAAGACAAGCTGTCATGGAGGCTTTCCAGCTGCAGTGCTGAAGCAGGAAGCACAGTGCTAACAAGCAGCTTTACACACAGTCTGAGCTAGAGACAGGTTCAGATGGACAGGTTGGGGACCCTGCAGGGCAGGGTCACCACCCCAGCTGGTCAGCAGCAGCAGAATTGAGCTGATGCCATCAGCCAGGCCCCAGAGCCACCTGGCACCAGACAGCCCTTCCTGGTGCCACAGCAGCAGTGCTGCTCACGGTAGAGATGTAAGCCCAGCATGGGGGCTCAAAGCACATCCCAAAGCTTTGCAGGTGGAGAAACTGAGACATGGGCAAGTACAGAGACTTCCCTGCATCACCCAGCTGTCCAGCAGCAAAGGCAGAGAGACACTTGAACCTCAGCACTGGGTTTACCAGCAGCAACGCTTTCTCTTGCTAACTGCTTGGAGAAGCTGCCTGGGCTGTGTTTACCTGGTCTCTTCCCTGTCAGGAACCAGAGCCAGGGCAGGGAGGAGAGATTCAAGCCACAGCCTTCCTGAGGATGAACCCAATGCAAATTCAACCTGGCGGCACTGCCAGAGCATTCCTTCCTCCATGCAGCCCTGCAGGAGCAATGCTGATGGGCTGGCTTAAGCCTCGTACACAGCCCAAAACTCGCTGCCCTGCTGCCCTGGGCAGGACCTGGAGCTGAAGCTGCTCCTCTGAGCAACAAGCAGCTGCGTTTGCAGGAGGAGGCCGCGGGCAAGTCACTCCCTCTTTGGATCTCTGTGCCAGAAAGTGATGCCAAGGGGAGAAATTCTACTGCAGTGAGCAAGGCACGGCTCACCCCAACCATGGGCTTCTGCCAGCAGAAAGGGAGGGGAAAGGGGGAAACCACAACCATCTCCATCTGCCCGGGGCCAGAGCGTTTGCTGAACCAGCGCAAGATCTGCTTCACCCAGGGACACGCCAACAGGTCCCAGCAGGCTGAGCCACGCTCCTCCAGCCGACTGCTTGCCTGGAGGTGTGCTGGCACCACAGCACAGGCAGGGAGGTGCAAGCTGGCAGCGCTGCCAGCACCAGACCTGCTGTACCCCCTTCCCTTCCCTGCCACACCAAGCAAGTGTGCCCAGCAGTACAGCCACTGGCCGCCCGGGCAAGGTCCCACCAACATGAGCCGCATGCAAGCACTTTGCCAGCACGGGCACACACCACCCAAAGCAGCCCAGTTCGGAGGTTAAAAAGCTTCAGGGGCCAGCACGTCCCTGCTCCCATCCCCCTGTGATGCTCCAGTGAGTGCAGAGGATGGGCATGGAGAGGGGGTGCACACTTGTCCCCCTCCTTCCCAGCTCCAACACAACCAAACGTACCTGCTTGGCACCACTGAGACATAAATCACTGAGCGCTGTTGGGAGAGGAACTTGGCGGGTGCAGATGTGTCAGCTCAGTGGAAAACATCTTCATCTCTGCTCAGCTCTCCAAAATGGCACGGGCAAGGGAAGAGGTATGGCAGAGTGACTCACCACTGAGAGGGGATGTGACTGATGGGGAGGTGAGATACCAGCAACCACACAAACCACACACCAAACGTCTGGAGGCCGAAGGCCTCGCCAGAGGAAGCAGGAGGGAAACGAGCCCCACGTGCTCAGCCTGCTGGGGGTTTGCCCAAAACTCCCTGGGAGGAGGGAGCCACCAGAAAACATTGCCTGGCCAAAGTGATGAAGGTGGGTGGGTGGATTTGCCCATAGGGGAGCAGGTTGCTGCATGCCACCAGTCACTCATAACCTGCAGGATCTCTCCATCTCAGCTCCCCTGGTCCCCAGGCCTGAAACCCAGCCCCAGCTGGATGAGTTGGCTAAGGCTGCATTGTGAAAGAGCCAGACACGATAGGGCTGAGCACATCTCCCCCCCCATGGACACAGCACTGGCCAATGAGCCAGCCTGCCTGCCTGCCTGGTGCAACACTGGTGTGCACCAGGGCTGGGAAAGCTGCTCCACACCAGCTTGGCTGCAGGCGACCAGGCGGCACCTTCACAGCATTGCCGTGCTGCCATCCATGCTGACTGCCAACCCGGCACAGAGGTGATGGCTCACTCGGGCACCCACGAAGGGTGAAGGACAGCAAGTGGGAGGTGACAGAGAGACACCACTCAATGCAGAATTCACTCCCTCAGTTCAGTGTCCCGAACCAGCTGGCAGCACCGACACAGCGGGGAGAAGCAGCATCCACGAAGTCTCTGCTCATGTGGAGAGCACCTCCACCTCACAGGGATCCACACAATGGGACCCAGCTGTGTGACAGCGCTGGTGGCCTGGGCAGGCAGGAAGCTGGCCACGTGTGGTGCCAGTTGCAAAGCACACCCCAAAGCCGAGCCTTGGGCACGAGCCATCTTTGCCTGAGAAGCCACAGCCCCGTCACCACAGCACTGACAGCCTCCAGCAGCCCACGAGAGGTGAAGTAACTCTCCCCCATCAGCCCCATCTGCCCGTTACAGGTTTCTGACTCTTATGAAATACTTCCAACCGCCAGCATCTCACCCCCTCCTCCCTGGGCCATGATGGATAGACACACTGCCAGGAAGCAGGCATGCCACCACGCAGCGCTGGGCAAGGGGCTGTGGCAGCAGAGGGGCCCAAGCTGAAAAGCCTGGCCCCAAAGTCTCTCTGGTCTGAGCCCAGCGGGGCTGGGAAACACAAGCAGGGAGGCTTTGGGTTTATTTCCATGGGATGCTTTCAGCCCTAGACACCCAAGGGAGATTTGCAGCCCCATCGCAGCCAGGGTCTCAGCCGGCTGCTGGGCTCTGGCATGGAGCAGGAGCTGCAGCCGCCCTTGGCCGGGAGCACAGTCACCTCTTCCCCCATTCAGCTCTCAGAGCCTTACAGGCAGCCAACTGGGACACCAGTCCATGCCACAAACAGCTGGATAAATGCTTTTGTCCTCCTGAGTTCCCTTTCCCTGGCGGAGAACTAGAAGCCCAAGCACAGCAAGTACCCACTGGCTGCCAACCCCCACAGGGCTCCCCTCCCGCTTCTGGCAGGATGGCTGCCACACCAGTACCAGCACCAGTACCATCTGTCCCATGCTCACTATCCCCAGTGCATCCCTGATTCTCTCCCTGCAGAAGCAGCTTCCCAAAGGGGACTCTTTCAGGGACCCCTCCTGCAGCACACAGCTTCCCAGCCCTGCCCCACGACACAGGGGCACACAGCACAGCAGGGTACAGCCACAGCTCTTTCTCCTGCACAACTTCATGTCTGCAAGCAGCTGAGCTCCAGGAGTGCTGACAGGGTGAATCTTTGCCTGCTGGGGCAGCTCTAGTGACACCGGAGCTGCCTTGACTCGGTGCCACGCACGAGGCACACATTGACACAAGCCCTCCAAACACACCAGGACACAACCAAGGCACCTGGACCACAGCCTCACCAGTGCAAAGTACAGAGGTAAAACTGACACCTCCTCCCAGATCCAGAACAGTCAGACTGATTTAACTCCCCATTTCATCTGCTAAGAGCCACAGTGAGCTCGGGGAGAGCATCCTCCAGCGGGAGGTCCACACTCCTGGCCCTTGCCAGCTCAAACACCACCGTGCTGCTTTCCTTCAGCTGCAGGCATCACCACCTTAAAAGCCAAGGCGAGTTCTCCTCCCAGCTCAGTGCAGCTCCCCATTGTTTCCTCTAATTTTATTTTCTTCCACGTGGGAATCTGTGTTCAGGCTCCTTTATTTTTAAGTGGCTCTTGCTCAATATTTACTACTGCTCACAGCTGTGTCAGCACAGGAACGCTGTGCTGGGTTTGCAGCAAGCCCTCCTGCTGGTGCCTTGCCATGATTTCAGTGCCCTGCTACCCTCCTGGTGAAGCACCACGATGCCAGGCTCCTGCAGCCTAGGGACACCAAAGGGCAGGGTGCACGCACAGAGCAAGGGGGGTTCCCTGCCTCTGGGGAAATAAATGTCATCAGGCCAAGCCCTACTGCTCACCTCCTCCTCATCTGAGAGCTGAAACAGCCCCAGTGCCCTGGAGATGGTGGAGGAGGAGAAAATGAGAAGTAGTGGCTGCAAGGGTTCAAGGGATAGGTGCTCCTGCCCCAGCTCTGGCCCCAGCATCCTGCAGACTCAGTTTCCATCGTGCAACAAAGCAAATGCAATCTCAGGTGCATCAGTGCCTCAGGGCTTGGGGCCACAGAAGGACATCACTGAAATGCCCTGAAGATCAAAGAATCCCAGCATGGTGGGGGGTCAGAAGGCACCTCTGGAGATCATCCAGTCCAACCCCCCTGCCAAAACAGGATCACCCACAGCAGGTTGCCCAGGATCATCAGGCAGGTTTGGAATCTCTCCAGAGACGGAGACTCCACAATATCTCTGGGCAGCCTGCTCCAGGGCTCCAGCACCCTCACAGCAAAGGTTTTCCTCATGTTCAGATGGAACCTCTTGCTTCCAGTTTGTGCCCACTGCACCTTGCCCTGTCACTGGGCATCACTTTAAAGAGCTGGCCCATACTCTTGCCCCCCACCCTTTAGCTCTTGCTGAGCATAGAGAAGATGCCCTCTCTTCTCTAGGCTAAAGAGCCCCAGGTCTCTCAGCCTTTCCTCCTCACACAGATGTTCCAGGCCCTTCAAGACCTTTGCAGCCCTCCATTGAACTCCTTCCAGTAGTTCCTTGTCTCTCTTGAACTGGAGAGCCCACAAGGTTACCCACCACCTCCCTGCTGGCAGCATCTTCATGGAGGACAGTGAGAAGTTACCAAGGTAGGAACATAAATCCCTCTGGCAGATGATTTTTCCTCCCACTGGAGGGGCCAGGACAGAAACCATCTCCCTGGGACCCTGATATGATGAGCAGCCAGCCCAAAACAGGCAGTCTGGGAAGCACCAAGCCAGTCCCACATTAAGCCTGATGCAAAAACACTCCAACCACTGTGAACACCCCTGGGCCACTGCTGGCTGCTGCAGCAGAAGCTTCTGCTCTGTGTCCCCAGCCTGAAATCCCCCACACCACGTTGGCTGTCTCTCTTTCTGCTGGCATGATTAAACCTGACACCCCAACAGGGGTCCACCAAAACCTCCAGGCTCTCACTACACTTACACAGCAAGAACCAACTCAGTGGGCTCTTCAGCTCCATGTTTACTAAGATGCTGTATGGAAATTAATAAAGAGTCATTTTAACACTCAAACTGATTAGCAGAACCCTCAGGAATGCAGAAGGTGGCTGCTAGACTGTAGTCTTGCCTTCATTCCTCTCCTGATTTTCTAGGGCAGCATCCAAATGTTTTTTCTCTGGCCCATTCTTCACCACAGTGAAGACCCTCCAGCTACTGGTGGCCAGCACAGGGGGCCTGAGGATGAATCTGCTCCCAGCACCAGCCACACATCTTCACTGCAGGTGCTTCTACTCCTTCCTATGCACAGAAATTTGACACCCCCCCCATTTTTATGGCTCTGAGCTGCTGTCCTGTGCCTTTGTTAGCAAAGAGCTCAGAGCTCCTTACCCATCATTGGCAGGGCCCTGAGAGCTACAGGCACTCGGGAGGGGGAGGTTGTTGTGGGATGGCACCGGGGTACTGGTCCCCACATCACCTGCACCAAGTGCCTGCCAGCAGCAATTAAATCAGCCTTCAAAGAGAGATCCCAGCTTTCCCAGCGCCATTAGCCGTGCCCTGGAGGGAACACGTTCTATTTTCAGCCACAATGACTTAAGACCAGGTCACCAGCAGGTTAAATGGGACTGTGCAGCATTATCTCCCTGCCCTCCCATTGAGAAATTAAACACCGCTGCGTGACGGGCAGCAGCCAGCCCTGCGGACACACGCCGGGATGCCCACTGAAAGGGAAATGCCACCTGCTCGCCTCTCCCCTCAGCTTCCCACGGCTGGCCTGGTCACCCACTGCCCTGGCTGCCTCCCTTCTGCGTGGGGGGCCACCGTGAGATCACCCCGAGGTTTATCCCTGCTTGACCTCCTGCCCAGCATGGTGAAGGTTCACAGCCGGGACAGTCCCCACCAGGCCCCAGATCAGGAGCGCTAGAAGGAGTCCGGGCACCCCCATTCTGCAAACCCAAGTCCACACAGTGCCAAACCAGGACTCGTATCTCACTCCTTCTTCCAGAAATCAGCTGGCTCAATTGCAAGTCCCCAAGCTGGAGGCTGCCCCACACCACTGGTTTCACCAAAGCCACCAGAGAGGTGGCATCTCCCCATAGCAGCTCGATCTGCTCTCTCAGTAGAACCCAACAAGTCACCACACCACCAGCATCTGGTGGGGAGGTGACATCTGGATGTGGGTTTGTTTTGTTGCCCAGGCCCCTGCCAGGCACAATCAGCACGAGCCAGGAAGGCTCCAAGCCCTGGGAGCTGCAGCCTCTCTCCATCGCTGCTTATTTTAAAGTCTCTTCGCAAAGCACCTGTCACAGCTCAGCACCCCTTGGGCAGCTGGCATTGCAAAGGGAAACTGAGGCACAGAGTGTCCCAGCACCCTGTTCAGACCTGAACACCACAATGCCAACATGTGCACGCTCAGCACGCAGCCAGCAAGCAGCCCCCACACAAACACAGGCAGCACGAGAGGACTGGCTGCAAGGAACGCCCCAGCACTGGAGTGAAGGCATTGCCATGTCCCCACCGTACTTGATGGGCTCTGGCTTCACAATTCCCACTTGGACACAGCATGGCTAGGATGGCATAAGTGCAAGGTGCCGCCAGAGGTGCCCACATGTACTGCTCTAAGTGCCTTGTGGGCAATGCATCCCTCTCCCAGAGTATACTACTGACCTCCATGGTACAGGGACCAGAACCACCCCAGGAGAAATGCAGCAATGTGCTGTGGACTCCTGGCTATGGAAGAGTAAGATCCAAAGACGAAGCACGATCCCATAAGCCTCTTTAGGAAAACTTTCCCTCCAACCCTGCATTCAGCCTATTTTCTTTCCAGAGGCTCCTGCCCTCTTCACATCCTCCTGACCACCAGCCCACACCACCTTTTTTGCACCAACACAGCACCAAACCATGAGGCAAAGGGGTTCCTGTGGACCACAAATGCCCAACACCACACACCTCGGCCGGTAGCAGGAGATAAACACAGAGGCAAACATTATGGTGGTGCAGTTTAACTCCTGATGAATTATGCAAATCTGTATTCAAACAAGCACAGCCCTTGGGCTATTGACAGATTGCCAACCTGGCCCCAAGTTCACAAGGCAGGGACAGCCACCCCCCTCCCTCAGATGAAGCACTAGATGGTTGTCCTACGCACGTATAGATACACACACCTAGGTCTTTGCACATCTCAACGAGGGAGACCAAAGGGCACCTGCAAGAACCCTTCAAGAGTGACCTCTGCATTTCTCCTTCCTCTCAGCAGCGTTCAGCCTGACCAGGGAAGGACACAGAGCTCTCAGGTCCTCCACAAGATGGAAGCAGCTCGGGTTGATGGTGAGATTCAAGGTAGGGATTCAAGTTAAAATACACCAGGGCTGGGGCTGGGAAGGAGTGTAAGCAGAGGGGAGCAGGAAAGCGAAGCCTGAAACGCTTGTGCCAGTATGAATGTCAGCCCTGAAGCTGACCTGTCCACAAACTGCTCACAGAGAGGGCTCATCTGATGAAAACAGGAACTTCCAATCCCACACGAACCTGAACACCCATTAAAAGCAGCAGAAGAACTGCCACTTTGTGTCACTGATCTCATTAATGAGAAAGCCCCACGGCAGCACGGGGATTGCAAAGGGAAACCCCAGCAGGGCACACTGTGCACACCAGGAGCCTGGCACGGTGTGCCAGCCCAGCTCCCAGTGTGCCTACCCAGCTTCTGGTGTGCCTTCTCGGCTCCTGCTGTGCCTGCCTGGTTCCTGGCGTTCCTGCCTAGCTTCTGGCGTGCTGGACTTTCACCCACAGCCCGGGAAGGCGCCTGCACCCATCTGTACTCGCCTGCCCAGATCTTTACTCGCTGGAGTACTACCCATTTAGCCTGCATGTGACATGGCATGTGGGACGCCTCCCCACCCAGACCAGGACACAACACACCAGGATGACACACACTGCGTGGAGATAACACAGGGCTGTTCCATTCACACGCTGCTACCAGCACCGCCTGCAAGCCAGCCAGGAGCTGAATCCCTGCAAAGCCACTGCCATTTCTTTTATTTTTTTTTTTAATTATTAAAAGCAATTAAACTTAACATATTAAAAGCATGTTCAAGCCACAGGGAATTCTGCTGAGAAGAGACCGGGGGCAGAAAGGGAAGCACGGGCAATATATCTAACCACCAAACGTAAAAAGGGCTCTTGGCTGGCAGTAACACGGCAGGGGAAGATGGATGGCAGCAGAAGCAAGAACAACCTTTGCAGAAGTTGCTGGGGATAGAGACCCAGACAGATGGGGTCGAGTGCCTTAAAAAAATCTCTGATATTCCCCTAAAAGGGCATATTTCCCCCCACCCCCAACCATACCACATCAAGCCCACCATATTCAGCTTGCCTGCCTGCATCCAGCCTCCTTCAAAATGGCTCTTTGGCCACTGCTCCGCTGGCAACAGAATTTATTCCCAAGGTCAGTCCAATCCTTTTGCTGTTATTTCAGGTCTGGCTGGATTTAAACAAAACCCAGCCTCAGATAAACTGAGCCCTCCCTCAACCGCCCATCACCTCCCTGATTTAGAGATACCAAACTCTCAACTACCTTTTCGCTTCCCATCACCGTCAGGGACAACAACTGGAGAGGGAAAGCAGAGAGCATATTGTGCACCCAACAGCTGATCCCCGCGGCATGGGGAGAGAGCCCAACTGGCAGCGCCTCGGCAGCGCCGTGCGGCGCGGCTCCCGCTGCCCCGGCCAGCGCCCACGAGGCTGGGTACAAGGGTTTGGTGTGGTTGCTGTCCCCTTGGTGCTTTAAGAGCTGGGGAGTGGGGAATAATAAGCAAAGCAAATAAATAGCAGAGCGAGAAGAGGGTTTCCCCCAGAGTCAGCATGCCTGCAGACATCCAGCTGTGCCATCCCGGAGCAAAGCTAGCCAGGAGCATGGGGATAGGAGGAAACCCCCAAATCATCACAGCCACACTGGAGCACTCCCCTCCCAAACTTTGCCTGTTTAAGAGCATCCCCACCTGGAAAAGCCAGCGAGAGGCTGCCACAGTTGGACGCAGTGCTTGTCCCTCACCACAGCCCCGCAGGTAGGGAGCTCAGAGCTGCCCTCGGCTCCCTGCCCACCCCAACCCCGCCTGCGTTTTGGGGTCGGTTCAGGGCCCGCTGCGCTCTCCATTTCAGCGGTGAGGCAGAACAAAGCACTCCCTTGTCCTCAGCACCTTGAACAGGCAATGCTGGATCGCGTTACCCAACCCAGACCAACATCTCCTCGTCCCGGCAAGGCAGCTTTCGTGTCAGCACATGCCAGGCTGGCCCCGATTGCCTGCACCACCTCCCGCCCCAAGCTTTAACTGGACCAGTTCAGTAGACGCTGAAAACACACAGGGCCTTGTTTCAACTCGTCGGGCGCTAACCCCAGTTAAAGGAGGTGATCCGACAGCCTCCTGCCGGTCGCAGCCCCGGCCGAGCCGCGAGGCTCACCTGGAAGGCTGCCGTGAGGACGTTAATTCCTCTTAACAATGTTCATTTCCATATTCATCAGAAGATGGTGAAATGACAAGATGGGGGGTTATTTGCTATATAATTATAAACTAATTTCAGCTTTACCCTGGGTTATCCTAAGAAGGAGATCTAAAATTTCCCTTACGAAAGCCCTGCTCTGCTAACCACGTCTGCAGGAAGATTAATTCCCGGTGATTTCCATCTCTCCAACAGCTGCTGTGCTGGGAAAGAGCAGGAGCCTGTCCCCCAGCACCAGGGACCTGCTTGGTGCCCCATGCTACCCCCAGCTAGAATTTCTAGCACTAGTACATCCTCCAGATCAAATTTTCCCTGGCACACCATCAGTCAGGGCTAGGAACGGTGGTTGTCCAACCCCACCAAGGAGACTCATTGCTGAGTGGGGGGCAGGAGAAGGGCTGCCAGAACCCATGCTGATAAAACACATCTTTACCAGCATCACATATCAGGGGCAGGGCCAGGTTCTTGCCTATTCAGCTGGGAAAGGTATTAGAAACCCTAACAAAGTGGAGGATCCCGCAGGACCTTGCTCTGAGCAAGTTTACGTCACCACATTGGCCCTTGGGCTCTCGTCCGCAGTCCAAGCCCAGCGTCTCTGACACCAGTTACCACTAGTTATAATGAGAACTTCAATGGGTGCTGGAAAAGAGACTACAAAGTCCTTCCCACCTGTCCTGAGGGATGGAGATGCCACCCCGCAACCCATCCAACCAGCAGGACCTTGGGAAAACACCAGCATACGAGAGAAACCGTGCTCCCAGCATTCCAGGAGCACACACTAGATGACTCCCATAAAATACCTAAGTCCCATTTTTCCTCCCATTTAATCCCCAGAGCAAAACCGAAGAGGCTGCTCCTGCCTTGCTCACGGAATTGGCTGCAGGCCCGTGGGAGCTGCAGGGGCATCACTTAATGGCCGAGCGCTTCCTCCGCCCCCGGGGATGCCTGGTGTAAACGGGAGAGTGTGACGGGTCCAAGCACAACATCCCCGCCCGGCACAGGCCAGCATCACCTCCCCGAGCACTGCCGGACAAGCACGCTCGCTGCTCTGCTTGAAAACACATATCAAAAAGCATCTAATTTCACCAGGGCCCCAAGGGAGGAGGGGAAAAAAAAACCCACCGCAGGCAGGTCTCTGGCCGCGGCCGCATTCCTGCCGGTGTTACGCAGAGAGCGCCCCTGCCCCAAAGAGCCCCCCGCGCTCAGCCCCTCGCACCACCCCCTGGGCGGGCAGGGATGGGGGGGGAACCGCGATTTCAAGGGCCATTAAACACCGATGGTATTTTCCTTGCAGCATCAAAACGTGACCAAAAAGAGCCGCGTCAAACCACAGCCAAAAATCCCATCACTGGTACGGGAGCCTTGCTGCTGCGCCCCAGCCCCGGGCAGGGCTCGGTCCAGCACGGTGTCAGCGCTATCCCGGGGTCTCCTACCAGCCAAGAGATTTTAGCATGGATGCAGTTTCATGAGCAAATTGTGCTTCTGCTGGCACTGCCGACGGCAAAGCCTCCTCTGCAAAATCTGCAGGCTCAGCAGAAGCACCATTTTGCCATTATAAGGATGGCTACAGTGGGATTTTGCTGGCACAGCAAAGCTACCCTTGAGGGGGGCGGGGAAGGGTATTTTGGATTATATTTTTTTCCCCTACGCTGCTACCCGACCCAGATATCTGGAAAACTTCTCCCTGGGCACTGCAGGCCTGAAAGCAGGGATGGTCCTCAACCCACTTTAAATCCCTGCATCTGAATGCAATACTAATGTGGAAGCAGGAAAGCTAGCGAACCCAAACCTCTCCCCTCCGCCTGACCGATTTCCTTCCAGCCGGCACTCCCGAGCTCCATTTAACAACACAAAGTCAGCTCTGCTCATACAGGTGTGCCCCTTTTCCCGGGCCCTGGAAAGCATTTCTGAAACGGGTTTGAATGGAAGACGCTGGGCATCCTTTTATCCAAACACAGACCCGCTCCAGTAGCCCTCCCTGTACATATCCCAACCCAAGGAAGGATACCTCAGTATGCAGCAAAAAAAAAAATAAACGGCAGATTTTTGTTATTATCATTTTAACCTCAGTCTTTTTGGCACACGAATGCTGTTTGCTCGCACACAGACCCGCTGCTTGGCAGGGACATGGTCCCACAGCAGCCCTTCACGATTACATCCGAGGGAGTCTTTTCACCTCCCCCAAAACACAGAAGCTGCCAAGAACATCGCAACCGCCGCAGGATGGAGCCGAGCCCAGGACACTCACTTGGACCCAAAGACGGTGGGGCAGGGAAAGAGCACAATAATGAACCCCCCGTATTTTGAGCTGCAAGCTGCAGAGCAGGGCGAGCTTCTGCTTTAATGCACTCGGCCGCCCGACTCCATCGACTGCAGCCTCTTTTTAGGCAAGGGCTTCCTGGCGACCGCTGCCAGGGACGAAATTCCATTTCAAACAGTCACTTTCCTCCCACGACAGAGTCCGTTGGGAGCACCCTGCTGCTCCCCAGCCCCCTGAGCCCCACTGCCTGCCTTAGAGATGGGGAGATGGCAATGGGTGAGAGCACAGAGTGGGGCACTTCAACCTCTGTGTGCTTCCAACAAAGGGGCTTCTGTCCCCATCCCCTCGGCATGCATGGCGGCGTATGAAACGCTACCACAGACTAGAAACCCCCCAGAGAGAAACCAAGGGTCTGGGGGTCACCAGACATAGCCCAGTGCCTGTGTTTTGGCGCTGGGGCAGAGCCTGGACTGGCATCATGAGCAGAGGGTCTGAGAAAAACAAGAAGCTGGTGCTGGAGATAGCAGGATTCTCAAATATGGCCAATCCTGCTATTTTTACAGGGGCTTATTTATTTTAGGAGAATGCTGGGACAGATTCAACAGCCTCTTTCTTCAGCCCAGTTGGTATTTAAAGATCAGTTTGAACTGACTCTATTTAAAGGCTTTGCCTCCTGCCCACTTTTCTTAACCCCCTTGCACAAGCCTTTGCTTTCCACCCTTCCAAACCCCTCCTTAAAACAAAACAAGAGAATAAAAACCACCACCACAACAACAAAAAACTCCATACGGCAACATCGACGCTGCAAATGCAAACCTACAAAGGGCCCCTCCTAGCAGAAAACAATCCCCATTTCAAACAATGCTGCTGAAGCTCTACAAAAAGTACTATTAATAATCCCAGCCTATCCCACTGCTGGGGTATAATGGGAATTTTGATTAATTGTAAGGATCTTTCTATGGTAGTTTCACCCTGTTGTGAATTGGAAGCCGCTGGCACCAAGCAAGCTTTGGGAGCAATCATCCCAGGGAGCACGCAGAGAGAGATGGGCACCCGGAGGAGCTGTCAGGCGTAAGGGAGGATTTTCCAAAGAGTTCAGAGAAGTAGAAATTAAAAATAATACATTAATAAATGTTGGAGAGATCTGAAAACTCCTTCCCCTGTGTGTGAGGCCCCGAATCTGAGGCTCGCTCCTAGCCCAAGAGCTCACGGACGGCAGCACGGAGCAGGGCTTTGTGGGCTTGGCTGGAGCTTGTCGCTTCCCTGCAGGACTGCCTGGAATTCAGGGAAGCACCAGAGAAGGAAAGTTTGGGAGGAGAAATAAAAAGAAGAAAAAAAAATAGGCAAAGGGGAAAAAAATAAACAACAAAACCCCAACAAAAATCAGCAAAAAAACATTACAACAACCCATGCTCAGTTTGGCTTGAGATTGTCCAGACAGATTTTTGCAGTGATTGCATTCAGCTTTAGCAGGAGGGGGAGGAAGGGAGGCAAAAATACCCAGGGAAAAAAAAAAAAAGGGAGGAGGGAAGAAAAAAAAGACAAAAGGGAAGGAAAAAAAAGGTGTTTGCCCATGTGCTTGGCTTCATAGCCGTTCTCTTTACACCTCTCCTCCTAGCACCTGGAAAATTGGCACTGCCACCTAGCTTAAAACTAATAAATCTTTTTCCCTCGATTCGGGCTGCTTCCTTCTCTGCAGATGTTGGCAATCAGGTTTGCAAATTTCAAAGTCATTCATCCCGGGCGGCTGGGAGAAAAGCAGGTTTATTATTGCAAAACCTGTCACCCTCCCAACGCCTAAAGTAAACTCCGAGTCACCTCTCCACGCCCAGGGGAAAGAAAAGGAGAAAAAAAAAAAAAAAATAAAATAGCCAGCGAGGGAAATCAAACGGTCAGAAATCCCTTGCGTCCTCCTCGGGAGAGCCCGGCGGCAGCTCGGCAGCTGCCCGGCAACACAGCGGGCAGCGGAGTGGGCAGAGCCCAGCCTGCCAGCCGCTGGGAAAGGGAGCTTGGAAACGGGTTAAAAACAAAATAACCCCTCACAAATTAAAAAAAAAAAAGAAAAGAAAAAAAAGACACCACAAACAACACCGCAGTGGAGGCAAATAAATAAAAAGCTGACTGTGGGAAAAATAATAATAATAATAAACCTCGTGCATTCCGATGTCTGGTTTTGTTTTTGAAACGGAGAGGCGGCCGTGGGACTGCCCGGAGACGGAGCGCGGCGAAAAGGGAGGAAAAAAGAAACAGGAGGAGGGAGCAGTCCCTGCACACAAGTTTGTTTGCAGGCTTAAAAAATAATCAGCGAAGGGAGGGGGGGGAAAAAAAAAAAAAGAAAGAAAGAAAAGAAAGAAAAAAGGCACAACACCAAAATTCTCCCTGCCGGCAGCGCTCCCGGGGCTGGCGGGGACTGCGCCCGGGCTTGGGAGCAGCAGCTCAGCTCCGCGGAGCTAAAAATCACCCAAACTACCCTGTTTTGCCCCATTTCCCAGCCCGCGGGGATGGTTTTGTGCCCAGCCGTGAGGCACCCAGTGGAGCAGAGCAGCCTCTTCCCCTCCGCACCCCGATCGGACCAGCTTTCCCGAAAATTCCCATTTATCCCCAGGATTTATTCCACAAAACACCCGCAGCCGCCTCGGCAGGGATCTTCCTCGGTGCCAACAAGACCTTGCGCTGCGAAGGGGGAATTTTATCGGCTAGGCGTGATTTTTCCCCCCCGTTGCCCTATTTTTTTTTTCCTTATTCCCTTACTTTTCCCCCAATTCCTCTACTTTTTTCATATTTTCCTCCATTTCCCTATTTTTCCTCTAGCCCTCTCTTCTCTTTCCCGTTCCGTAGTTTTCCTCTCGTTCTCCATTTTTCCCCTATGCTCCAGTTTTCCTCCCGTTCCCTTATTTTTTTTCCAACCAAGACAGGCGAAGCACAAAACCCGTGGGGAAAACACACGAAAAAGCAGCAAGCAGACATCCAAATATATATTTTCTTTCTTTGTGTTTTGCGTTTGAAGCCCCGCCGGTCCCGGGAGTCCGCAGCACAAGCGGAGAAAAGGGGAAGGAAGGCAAAGGGTGGACGTGGGGGTCTGCCGGGGCGGGGGGGGGGGGGGGAGGGTCCGCGGAGCCTTACCCGGGTGGGAGTGGAGGCTGATGCCCGATGCGAGGAACTTGCCGGGCTGGAGGGCGGCGGGAAGCCCGGCGGCCATGGGACCGGCGGCGGGAGCCAGGCGGCCGGTGACTCCCAGTCGGTGACTCTCCATGGCCAGCCCGGAGAGCAGCGGAGGGGGGCCGTGAACCGAACGGGGGGGCCCGAAATCTCGGCCATCCATCATCCACTCGCCGGCTTCAAGGAATCTCCCGGATCGCTGTCGGTGCCCGCCACCGCCTTCCCCCCCACCCTCCCCTCCCGCCCCCCACCCCCCTCCTCCTCCTCCTCCCCCGAAAAAATCAGATGGTTTTCAAAAATAAGGCGTCCAAGCGTCCCATGGCGCGGTGCAGGGAGCCAGCCCCGGCGCGGCGGTCTCGGTGCTGCCTGCAAGAGAGAAGTAGGGGGGTGGTGAGAACCGACCCGCCTCGACCCCCCCCAAAAAAACATCCTTCAAAACCCACCCGGCACCTTCCCCACCGGGGCGGAGGAAGGGGAGAAGGGGGAGGTAACAATAATCCACGGAAAACTTGTGGGAAAGGACCCCGGGGGGGGGGGGGAGGGAAAGTATAAGTATTTTTTTAAGTTTGGGGTTTTTTTCTAAAGAGGTGTTAAATTTGTGTCCCCCGACTAAAGCGGGGAGAGCCCACGGCGGCGCCCGCAGCCCGGCTCCGGCGGGACGAACCCGGCGGGGATGCGGCACGGCATTCCTCCCCGGAGCGCAGGAAAACAAACCGAAAAAAAACCCCAACCACCACCCCTCAAAAATCATAAGAGCCCCTCCACTTTGCCACTTTCCACCCCCTCTTTAATTTTCTTTTCTTCGTGGAGCTGTTTTACTCCTCCAAAGGCCTCACCCGGGAGCGGGGAACTGGCGGTGGCACTCGCCGGGAAGGAAGCTCCGGCGGCGGCATCGCTTCCCCAGCCCCGGTTCTCGCCTCTTTTCCCCCTGTTCCCAAGACTCCAAACCCTTGGAATGTGGGGTTTTTTTGGGGGGTGTTTTTGGATTATTTCCTCCCCCCTCCTTTTATGTATTTTTTTGTTTTCCCAGAGCCGCTCCCGCTCAGGAAAACAAACTACTTGTTTCCCAAAAGACTGGAAAAAGAAAAGATTTTAAATTATCTCTAGTTGTACTTGCAGACTGATGAAGCGATTCCCCCGCCCGTCGGGTTTTACATCAGGACAGTGAAAAATAATAAACACGGCGAAGAATAAAGGGGGGGGGGAGGTGGTGTTTCTCTGCCTGTCCCCCCCACCTCCGCCCCGTCCAGCGGCTCCCGAGCCCCGGGAGCTGCCGCTCCGCTCCGCCCCGGCCCCGACGCCCTTCCCCGGCTGCTCGCCGGCCGTTGCCAGCACGGGAAGGGGGGGGGGGGGGGGGGGGGGAGCAGGGGGGGAGAAAGGGGTTGCCGTCCAAGAAATGATTAACAACAAGCACCCACCCCACCCCCCTCGACAAAAAAGAAGCCTGAAGAGGAGAGAAAAATGTAATTTCTAAAGCCAGACCAAAGCGGTGGGATTTTTTTTCTGGTTTATTTGGGTGGAATTTAGGAATTGAATTAAATTGAACGCTGCCTGCGTGGCTGAGCGGGGCGAGTCGCACCCCGGGGCGGCCGGATCCCGCTTGGAAACTACTAAAATGCGAGGAGGGAAAAAACCGGCTTTAAAAAAAAGAGGTTAAAAAAGCGGGTTGAGGGAGAAGGAAGCGGGTATCCGGAGAGAGAGGCCGGCGGGAGACGCGACGTTCCCCGCCTGAGACCTCGGCCGGGCTTCCCCGGTGGGGAGGGAAGCGGCTCCTACCTCGGCGCGGTCAGGCCGCCTGATCGCGGGGCATGGCGGCGGTGCGGGGCTGGGGCGGGGGGTGCCGGCTCGCCGCCCTGCCCGCCGCCCGGCTCCGCTCCGCTCCGCTCCTCAGGGGCAGCAGCGCGGGAGCAGCAGCAGCGGCGGCGACGAGGAGGAGGAGGAGGAGAAGGAGGAGGAGGCGGCAGCGGCGGCCGCGCCATGGAGCGGCGGGGCCCCGCCGAGCTGCAGCATCGCCTCCACCCTCCCCCCCCCCCAACACACACCAACCTCCCCCCCCCGCTCCCCGGGCTGGCCCCGCGCGCGGCTCGGCGGCGCTTAAAAAAAAATTTTAAAAATTAGAAAGGGGAAAAAAAAAAAAAAAAAAACAAAAAAAAAAGGCGCGGGGCGGGAGGGAGGAAAAAAAAAGAAACAAGGGGAGGAAAAAAAAACGGCGGCGCCGGGGCCATGAAACACGCATTGTTCTCCGCGCGCCTGGGGCAGGTCCACCGCACCTTCGCGCCGCTCCATTGGTCAGCCGCGCCGTCACTCATCCGCGGGTAAACAGGCGGCGGTTTCCAGGCTCCCCGCGGCCCCTCCCCTGGCGGTCTCGCTCCCGCTGCCGTTTCCAGGCTCCCCCTTCCCCAGCTCCCCTCAGCGCTCTCCCGCTCGTAGCTGGCGGCGGTTGGCTTGGGAAGCGGCTTCGGGTTGTGTGTGTGTGTGTGTCCCCTCCCGCTCTGGGGAAGCTGCTGGGGGTGTGAGTAGAAGGGGAAGGGGGGGGGGGGAAGGAGGGAAGCCGCCCCACGACCCCCTTTATTATCTGCGGAGTTTCAATCGTTCTCCTCCCCGCCGGGCCCCGGGCGGAGGGATGTGAAGGTTTTCTCCCCTCCTCGGGAAAAGCTGAGGGGGAAGTGCCGGCGGGCCCTCTCCCACGGCCCCGCCGCGGACAAAGCGGCCTTTCAGGCAGAGGGGGAGCGGGGGCGGGGAGGGTCCCCCCCCGCCTTTCCCTCCCTCCGAGCCCCGCCCCCCCAAAATTTAAAAATAGGGTGAATAGGCTGGAGGAGGAGCCCACCACACACACACCCCCCTCCAGATTTAACCAAAATTCTGTTTTTTCCAGCTGGGTTTAGCGCTAGAAACAGGCGGGAGAAGCCGCCCGCGGGGAGGGATGGGGGGTGGCGGGGGGAGGGCACTCGGCTGCCCGCCAGGCCTTGAGCTCTTCCCCGCCGTCCAGCCCAACTTTTACTTTTCCCTATTCTGTCATTTCGCTCTTCCACACTCGGCCCGGCGCAGCACCACCGGGCACCTTGGGGGAGGGGTGCCAACACCACCCCCCAAGCTTCCCAATCCACCGCTGCGCTGATTTACTCAATCAAAAATCGGCTTTCGGGAGGCGGGCGGGGAGGGAGGATCGTTAATTTCATCATGGTATAATTTTTTGTTTGTTTGTTTATAATAAACACCCCCCAGGAGAGGAGCGTTGCGAGGTGTCCGCCGTGGTATAGACAAGAAAAACAGCTCTAGAAGGGGAGAAACAACTCTAAAAGAAGAAAAACCTAGCCCTAGAAGTGAGAAACTGCCCCAAAAGGGGAGAAATAGCCCCCAAAGGGGAGAACGAGCCCCAAATAAGGAACAATATTGCCCCATAGGGGAGAAATCGCCTCAAAAGGGGAAGAATGAGACCCAAATAGGGGAAAATGTTGCCCCATTGGG
Source organism: Dryobates pubescens (assembly GCF_014839835.1). Lineage (NCBI taxonomy): Eukaryota > Metazoa > Chordata > Aves > Piciformes > Picidae > Dryobates > Dryobates pubescens. The sequence goes on along the minus strand of NC_071615.1, from coordinate 3,126,390 downwards.
GAGAAACAGCCCCAAAAGGGGAGAATGAGCTCAAAAGGGAAGAAAAACCTAGCCCTAAAAAGCGGAGAATGAGCCCCAAATAGGGAGCAATATTCCCTCATAGGAGAGGCTCAGCCCCCGGAGGGGAGGCTGGAAGCGCTTGCGGTCCCCGCGCATCTCGGCACCCCCGGGTACCGCCGCCCACCTCCCCGGCACTTTCTTGCTTGGTTTTTAATCGTTTTAAGCAAACCGGCGGCGTGTTCCCGAAGAAGCTCTCACGCTCCGAAAGCTGCTGTGTTTAACATGGGGAAAGAAAGAAAGAAAATTTATATATATCTATGTATGTGTTTTTATTTATATCTTAAGAGCAAAACGCGGCTGCGTCAGAGGCGAGGGCTCAAAGCCCGCCGCTTCCAGGGGGAGGGTTGTTTTCCCTATCTCTTTTAGTAAACGAAAAAAAAAAAAACATTGAAGAGGGGGGGAAGGGGGGGGCGAAATTGGGGAAGGAGGAGGCAAAAAAAAAAAAAAATTAATGGTTTGATGGCTTTTATGTGGCTTTAAAAGCATATTTTATAAATGTTTAATGCCTTCACGCCCGGACCTCCCCGCCGCTGTCCCCGGGCCGGGGGGTTGGCATGCCATAAATCAGCGAAATGCTAATAAAAACCCCGGGTGTGGCGGGGGGGTGGGGGTGGTGGCAGGGACTCCCCCCTTCCCCCCTCCCCTCGCCGCCCCCTCCCCCCCCTTTCTCCCCCGCGGCTCTGGACCTTCCTCCTTCTCCTCCTCTTCCTCCTCCTCCCCCGATCGGGAGCCATCTTGTAGCAGGAGCTGCGGGCTGGGAGAGAAGAGCTGCTGCAAAGCACCGAGCTACCTCCCTCCCACCCATCCCCCCCCTCCACCAACCCCCCCCCCTCCCCCAAAAAAAAGGAACCCAAGCTTCCCCCCCCCCCCCCCCCCCGTATATCTATATCATATCTGTACATCCACATGTTGATGATGATTTTGTTCCCTCCCAGGCGGAATGCTGCTGTTGCCGCTGCCCTGGGCGCAGCCACCATTTTTCCACCATTTTCCCCTATTACCCATTCCACCCCCCCCCCCCCCCCCCCGTTTGTTTCCCCCAGTTATTTCCTCAAGAGGACACCCCCTCCCCTCGCTGCAGCTGACCCCCCGAGAGGGGAAGGGGTCAACATCATTAAAAGGGGGGGGGGACCCCGCGAAACTCCCAAGAAAGTTGGGGGAGGTGGCGGCCGCTCTCCCATCTCCCCCTCACAGCTGTAGAGCGAAGGCCTTTTTCTCTAAAAATACCTACTTTTAATTAAAAAACGATCGCGGAGGGGTTGGGGCGGAGGGGTTGGGAAGGTCGGAAGCAGTAGTGCGTTGCCCCCCACCCACCCTCTGTCCCCGGTGCCGATGCCCCGGGCTCCAGGCTGGTTCCCACGGTGCCGCCCGCCCCCGGGCCGTCCCCCGCCCCGGTGAGGGGGCACCCCCGCCCGCCATCCCTCCCCCTGCGTTCCTTCATTTTCTTTATTTTTGCCTTTTTTCTTCCTTTTTTTCTCTTTTACTCTTATTTTCCTTTTTTTACCTTTGCCCCCTTTCCCATTTCCCCCATTTTTAATTACTTTTTCTCCTCGTTTTTCCTTTTCCCTCCCCCCCCCCTTTTTTTTTCCCGTTTTTATTTTTTTTTTCCTCTTTATTCCCACTTTCTCCTCTCCCCCGCCATCGCCGGGCGAACACGGAAGCCTCCGGGCCGGCCCCTCCTTTCCCCGTCGCCGCTAAAGCGGAGGGGAACGGGCAGAAGCCAGTGGAACGGAGCGGAGCTCACTGCCCCACACCGGGCACTGCCTCCCCCCGATCCCCACAACCCTGGGGACTCAGGTAGGACGCGGGGGAGGGCTGAGGATTTGGGGTGGAACCTTCCTGGGGACTTGGAAGGCAAAGAAAAGTGGTGAGTCGCCCCCACCCCAATACATCATCCCCCGTTTTGGGAGGCTGCTGAAGTCTGGGGCGGGGGGCACGACAAGACCCGTGTGGAAATTTGAGGCAAAGCAAACTGATGCCCCCCAGCCACCCAAAGTGCATCTTGCCCCGTTTTGGGGTGGCATGCTAAAGTTTCAGGGCGGGGAACAACCTGTCTGGAGACTTGGGATGCACAGATGCACCTCCGTTTGGGGGGGCTGCCAAGGTTTAGGGGGCACACACTTCCCCTTTTACTGCAAAGCCAGCGCTGGACTTTGCACACACACCCCCACACACCCGTCTTAAAAACAGAACAGAGTGTGACAGCAGGGTCCCCTTCCCACCCCCACCCCCCAAATAAAACCCTGTGAGGGCAGAGGTGGGATTTAAAGGCAAGGGGCTCCCTGCTGGGATTTATCCCCATGGATCCTGGGGGATTTATTCATCAAGGAGGGGTCAGTTGATTCAGAAACCTGGGGGTGTCCCCCTAACCTCCTTGTCTGCAGGGAAAGAGCTGCTGTCCATGGAGGTGGGGTGTGGGGGGGTGGTCCTGATGAGGAAATCCCTGGGGAAGCAGCTTGGGAACCAAGTGAAGAAATCCTGATTAATGACCAGAACAGCTCGGGATTTCGTTGTTCTCCATAAATCCTGGCTGATTATAAACCCCACACACAGCCTGCCTGCAACCTTCGCGTGGGGTGGGGAGCAGCCCCCGAAATCCACCCCGCTCCCCCCACCAAGGGGCTGTTCCTAATGCCTGGGGCTGCAGCATCCTCATACCGTGTCTCTGCCGGGGTGAGGGAAAAGCCGGGACACACACATGGGAAGAGGTTGGTGCCCCCTCCCCACCCTTCACAGCAGTTCCAATCCCGCAGCCCTGAGTTTTGGGAAGCCCGACACCTCCCGAACTGCAGCCTGCTTCTCCAGTCCAAAGAAAGCCTGATGATTTGTTTTCCTGACACAGTACAGGAAGAGGGGGGAGGGAAGGGGGTGTATGTACAAACCCACCCTGCTTTCCCCCCCTCTGTCACCTGCACACCCCTTTGTGTCCCCCCTAACCCTCAAGCTGAGATCCACCGTGGCAGGACCTGCCCCGTGCTGGGTGCTTCTCCCGCCCTCCACGAAGCCCCTAACACCAGGCTTTGCTCACAGCCAGACCGGATCTTTGCTAGCTCAGGGTGGGTTTACTCTATTTTTTTTCCCCCCTTTTTACCCAATAATAACCTTTTTTCATCCAAAATCAGGGAGATAAAAAAAAAAGCCTAGGGAAGCACACAGAGCCCACAGAGGGCTGTGAGAGGAGCAGGGCTCCCAGAGCTGTAATTACTGCCTGCACTTTTCAGCTCCGGCCCGGCTGCTAAATCGGTTGTAAGGCACGGATGAGGCAGTTACACCTTCCAGATGAAAGAAAAAAAAACCATAAATGAATGTGCTGAAGCAGAGAAACGTGCAGGGGAAACCTCCCCAAAACCTGCAGTGCCTCTTTAACACCCCCAGTACTACAGGGTCTTGGGGGGGGGAGGGGGGGAAAGGGGGTTGAAAACAACCCTGCGTGCAGGCGCAGGGGAACGCCGAGCTCGGAATGACAAGAGAGTCTGCATCAGCACAGTGAAATGGGCAATTTTTATTCTTCTGCCTTCTCTTTTTTTTTTTTTTGGCCTTTTTTCTTCCCCTTGATCTGTCAGTTTAATCAAAAATAACCCTCGTGGATGCAGGACACGAGCGAGCGAGCGAGAGGCAGGAGCCTGTGCTATTTTGAGGTCTGATAGAAAATATCTCCCCTTGGCTCCAGCAGCTCTCCGTAGCCCGGCCCACAGGAGCTGCAGGTACTTTTCTATGCATACAAAACATTTTAACATGGAAAATATTCACAGCTGCTCTTGCCGTTTTGACAGGGAGGGAGGGGGAAGGGAGAAGGAATCGTGGGGCATGTTAAGGAGATATTAAAAGCTGCGGTTTGAAGCTCCTAAAAGCATTTACGCAGCGGGAGATCTGCAGAAAGAAGTTTAGAAGTTAATGGCAGACTTGTGTGCCTTTGCTCTGTCCTTCTTAAAATTCACCTCTGCTATCTGCTTCTAATTTAAACAAGCAGAGCCCTCCAGGAACTGGAAAATCCAGATTTGCAGCATCTCCCAGGGAAAGACGATTTCCTACGTGCTCCCCCAGCGCGAGGGTCCTGCTGAAGGTTAAACTTGTGAGCGCCTCTGGTTTTGCACTGACTTAATCTCCTCCTAAAATAAAAGGCTGGGGGAATGCTGGTGAAAACTGCCCCCACGTTACCAGCCAGTCCCTGGCTCGGTCCCATCCCTTTTCTAGAGCCAGGCAGGGATTAAATGCTTGTCCCCACACCGTGCCCTGGCCTGTGTCAGCTTCTCCACCTGAAAGCAAGGTAAACCCATCTGCCTCCCCGGGGTGCATTAGCGTGGCTTAAAATTAACACTCACAAATGCATTTTCCAATCCCTTCAGGAGAGGCACCAGAAGCTGTAGGTGTTACTAGAGTAGATCTTTCACCTTTTAACAGCTGTTAATTGCCATTAAACCCCAACATCCTCAGCTTTATGGGAACAGCATCTGAATTTCCATGTCGCACGCCACGCGGTGCAGAGCCTGCGTCTGCTCTTGGTCTTGCTCTCCTGCACGTGCCAGCCTGCCACAACAAGGTGCACTCACTAAATCCTACCTCACTATTCATTATCTTGCCTGCTGGGACCCATATTTGGAGTTCCCTGATGCCAGGCTTTTTTCCTTTGCCCTCCCCACCATGCCACAAGTCGCTGCACAAGATGTGCCGTCCTTGCAAGAAACTCAACCCCCCCCCCGGACTTGCTAGCAGAAAAGAAGACTGGGTGCAAAACCTGTTGCCAAAAATACCCCCCAAGATGCAAGCAGGAACCTGCCCTCGAGGAAATGGGTTCCTGAGGCTGAATCCAGCCTGCAGCTGCCAGAAGAAGCACAGACTGCGTGTCACAGGGATGGGAATAGCTCACTGTGACGAAGGCACCATAAATCAAAGTCATTAACAGGCAGAGCCAGGGAGAAGGCTGCCAGCCCTGCCATGCCGTGCCCTGCCAGCAGCCACCATGGTGGGAGCTCCTCTCCTCATTCCCTTTGGGCTCTGTCGAGCTTGCTCCATCTGCAGCATCCCTCCATCACCTCACAAGTGTCCCTCCCTCACCTTGTGAGCATCTCTCCATTACCTCACAACTGTCCATCACCTTGTGAGCACTTCTCCATCACCTCGTAAGCATCCTTCTATCACCTCATGAATGTCCCCCCATCGACTTGCATTTTGGGATACAGACAAGCCAAGTGCTAGACAGAGGAGAAACCCATGAGAAGATGCTGTGGCAGGAGTTTTCTCCATGTCCAGGAAGCTGCTGGCTCCTCACATACTCCCTGGGTGTTCTATGCTTCCACCCAACAATCACACCCTCCCGGGAGTCCCCAGCGCAGCCTGCACCGGGCAGCAAACCACTGATGCTACAACAGTGAGATGGATTCAGCAGGGCAGGAGGGGAAGAAATCTGCGTGGTTCTGAGCCCCTGAGCATCGTTAGGCCCCAGCGTTTCCTTTCATCACAAACCTCAGCCCGAGGAGGAGTTGTCCGTGGCTGGCTCCTGTGGCTGTCCCCTCTTTGTTCCCATCACCCCAGTCCTCTGCACGGCCTTGAGTGGAGCCAAGGGGGAAGGAGCAGTTGGACAAGACAAGCCCTTTCTGCTCCACAAAGCTCGTCAGCCAGCAGCACTGGGCTTATAATTATTATTTCCTTAAAGACGAGCCCAGCAGCTCTAGACAAAAAAAAAGTCTCCCCTTGTCAGAGCTGGAATGTGATGTCCTAACGACTGTTTTTGTACCGTGCCTGTTAGAGGAAAGAGCTCGGCAGGAGGGGGAAAGAGAGATTTAATTATAGAGCTGCATTGTGATTTTGCACACATAGCTGGCTGTTGTAATCAGGTTACAAGTGTATCTGATTTTCTTGCCTCCCCTCCTTCTTCCTCCTCTTTCTTTTTCTCTCTGTTCCCCCCCCCCCCCCCCCCCCCCCCCCCCCCTTTTTCCTTTCGGTGGTCCAAATTAGTTGCTTATGTTTGGGTGTTGCAGAGACAAGCTGCTATTTGGCTTCGCTGAAGATCTTGATCAAGGGAGTAACGTTGCCAAAGAGCCTCACTGGAGAAAGCCAGCGATTCCTAGCTCCAGCAGCACCCCCTCAGCTGTGCTGGGCACTTGAATCCCACCATCCCTGGGATCCCCTCCCAAGAATAAGGGGGAACACACATAGTCATCTGCCCCCTCCGTGCTCCCCACCAAATTCCTGTGCATGCAGGACTCCCTCAACAGAGCCATTTGAAGAAGAGGAGGAGCTCTGTTTACCTCTGTTGGGCTGGGAGGAGGAGAAGAGGAGAAAAGAGCTGGTTTAAAACCAACTCCACATTTCTCTATCGGAGGCAAGTGATGCCACACTTGTATTGGGGACTCTTGTTGGGTTCATTTAGGAACCTATTGTTGTCCATGTGAATTCTTTTTTACATTTCAAATAACAGGATTATTTCCCCAGGGGGTAATATCCTGTAATTTGAACACAATAATGGGAATAAATTACTTACTTAGAACTAATAACGACAGCCTGATTCCAATATATATAGGAACTGTAACAGCTTTGGTTAGTTAAAGTGTAATTGTGTCGACGGATGACATTTTCTTTCAAAGGAATCTGAATGACTTTTAATTAAATTTGCTGGGGGTGGGGAAGAGAGGCAGAGACATGCTGGGAGATCTTGGCTGCCAGGGCTGCTGGCAGGTCCCAGCCCTGATGCCCCAAGACCAGCGTTGCTCCAGGCCAGGCATTGGTCCAAGCTGAGCATCATGACAAGGCAGGCATCTCCCCAAGCTGAGCATCAGCCCAAACTGAGCATCACCCCAAGGCAGGCATCTCCCCAAGCTGAGCATCAGCCCAAACTGAGCATCACCCCAAGGCAGGCATCCCCCCAAGCTGAGCATCAGCCCAAACTGAGCATCACCCCAAGGCAGGCATCCCCCCAAACTGAGTATCAGCCCAAACTGAGCAACACCCCAAGGCAGGCATCCCCCCAAGCTGAGCATCAGCCCAAACTGAGCATCACCCCAAGGCAGGCATCTCCCCAAGCTGAGCATCAGCCCAAACTGAGCATCACCCCAAGGCAGGCATCTCCCCAAGCTGAGCATCAGCCCAAACTGAGCATCACCCCAAGGCAGGCATCCCCCCAAGCTGAGCATCAGCCCAAACTGAGCATCACCCCAAGGCAGGCATCCCCCCAAACTGAGTATCAGCCCAAACTGAGCAACACCCCAAGGCAGGCATCTCCCTAAACTGAGCATCACCCCTAGACAGGCATCCCCCCAAACTGAGCATCAGCCCAAACTGAGCATCACCCCAAGGCAGGCATCCCCCCAAGCTGAGCATCAGCCCAAACTGAGCATCACCCCAAGGCAGGCATCCCCCCAAACTGATCATCAGCCCAAACTGAACATCACCCCTAGACAGGCATCCCCCCAAACTGAGCATCACCCCAAGGCAGGCATCCCCCCAAACTGAGCATCAGCCCAAACTGAACATCACCCCAAGGCAGGCAGCTCCCTAAACTGAGCATCACTCCAAGCAGAGCATCATCCCAAGGTGGGCATCACCTCAAGGCAGGCACCCCCCCAGGCTGAGCATCAGCCTAAACTGAGCATCCCCCCAAGCAAAGGCATCCCCCCAAACTGAGCATCAGCCCAAACTGAGCATCAGCCCAAACTAAGCATCCCCCCAAACTGAGCATCAGCCCAAACTGAGCATCCCCCCAAGCAGAGCATCAGCCCAAGCTGAGCATTGCCCTGTGGTTGCAGAGTTTTCAGACTAGTCACGTAACAGCAGAAGGAAACATCTGTCAAGCCCCATGGCCAAGGGAAGTTTGCAAGGTTGGAGACAAGAAGTGGCAGCTTCCCTCACCCAGTTTGCCCAGTTCAGCATTCCCAGGGGGCATATTGGTGTACACTAGGCCAACAGCCCTCCCCCAGGCATTGCTGGGCCATCCCTGGCCTGGAGCATGGGTGCTACCATCTCCATCAGGATGGAGGAATGCTGTGGTGAGAGCCCACCAGACCCCCAGGGCACTCACCCCGTTCCCTATCCCACCTTGCTGCTGCTTGGGATGGGCAGGGAAGGATGGGATGGAGAGGAAGGGCAAAGAGGGGAGGGAGAGGATTGTAGGGATGGGGGAATAGAAGAGAGTGATAGAGCAACAGAATCATAGAATTGTTTTGTTCAGAAGAGGTCTTTAAAACCTCGAAGTCCAACGTTAACATCATCAAGTCCAGCTGTTAATGTCATCAACTCCAACCATTAACCAGCACTGTCAGGTCACCACTAAACCATATCCCTCAGCACCCTATCTACACAGCTTTTAAGCCCCTTCAGGGAAGGTGACTCCATCACTTCCCTAGGCAGCCTGTTGCAGGATTCAACAGCCCTTTACAGGAAGAAATGTTTCCAAATGCCCAACCTAAACCTTCCCTGGCACAACTTGAGGCCATTTCCTCTTGTCCTATCTCTTGCTCCTTGGGAGAAGAGGTCAACCTCCTTTCAGGTAGTTGTAGAAAGCAAGAAGTTCTCCCCTGAGGGGATGGGAAAATGTAGTCCAATCCATATCCCAGGCTCCAGTCTAGACCAGGCAGAAGGCAGGGCAGTGCCCATATCCTGCCCTGGGCATCACTGCGCGGCGGAACAGAGGAGCCGATGGAGGGCAGGAGGCCCCAGCAGGCAGGCAAGGCTGCCCAGACTGCCACCACGGGGGTTCCCCAGGGAGGACAGCTCTGCCTCAGGGGGACCTGCACCAGCAGCCACGCATCCTGGCTGCTCACCCTCACCCATATCCTGGGTGCAAGCCCTGGGCTTTGCACCTCTCCTCTCCACCCCCAGCTTTGATGCCAACTGCTGCTTGGGTTTGTGAGTCAGCAGCACGTGAGGTTCCCTTCAGACACAGAGGCAAAAAAAAAAGCATCTTTCAGCTGCAGCACACAGAAAGCCAAGTTCCTGCCCCAAAATAGCTGGGAGAGGAGCGGCATGCCGCTGCCAGCGGCTCCAGCCTCCTCCAGGACTCATTTTCCCTCTGTTTATCTTGAAAATATTTCTGTGCTGAGGTCCCACCCCGCGCGGCGGAGCCCTGCGAGGCCACCTCCAGCCCGACACACGGCCTCTTGTTTATCCAGAGCCAGCTTTACAAATAGCTTATTAAGCCCAGAGGTCTGTTTGCTGAAGGAAAACCTCACAGAGCAGCCCCTGCAGCCCCCCGCCTCTGACATGCAGTGAGCGGCTCAGGCCTCTGCAGCTGCAGGCACCGGTGTCTGCAGGGTGTTGGTTTGAAGCAACGACACCTCTGCTGCTAATGGAGCTACCACCCCCTGCAGGTCCTCCCCAACCTCCCAGGGCCAACGTCCCAGCTGGGATTGCAGTGCAGGGATGCTGTGGCACCCCAGCTCTGGTTTCTGTGACCCATGCTGGCAGCCATCAGGCAGTTTGTGCTTTTTGCAAAGGCTGCTGGGCTTGGGGGGAGGCCTTAGGGGTTTGGAGTGCTGGCAGTATGTGTTTGGGTGGTTGATGGACTGTTCAAGCTTAGGAAGTTGCTGAGAACTTGCCCAAACTCATGAGAGGTGAAGGCAGTTGGATGTGGCATATGGTGGTTATGGCAGGAGCCTGGTGAGACTGTGCCTCAGTTTCCCTGCCTGTGCCTCTGCCGCCCACCTGGCCTCGGGAGCCCCTAGGATGTGATGGAGAGTTTCAGCCTACATCAAACAAGGATGCCCCATGGCATTCAAGCCCCAACCACCAACATCCCTGCAGACACAGGCTCTGCCAGACCTGTGCCCGAGCACCTCTGTCCCTGCTGCCACCTTTGTCCCTTGGCAAGCAGGACAGGAGCCCATCTGTACCCCCTCCTCATCCCTCCTCCCTGACACGGGGCTCAGCACCGCCCCAAGCATCCCCTCCCCGAGACCCCCTAAAGCCTCACCCGGGGCGCTCGCACCCACGCGCGGCTCCGTAACACAGCAACATTCACAGCCCGGCCGAGGAGATTGAATTACCTGCCCCTGGAAGAAGAAAGGAGGCATTCAGCCATTCCTTTTTCACCTCTTTTCCCCTGCCAAGGCCAGACACCACGGTGACGGCCGTACACAGAGGCACAGAAACATGAGCCCTGGCCTCTCCCTCCGAGGGTGACCCCAATCTGCCCTGGGTCCCCCCCTGCTCCGACCCTTTAACACCCAGGGGAGCACATGCGTGGCTCGCCCGTCACCAGCTCCCTTATCTTTTAGTAAAAGCTTTAAGAGCAGAAGTCAGGCAAGGCCGGCACAAAGGCAGCTCAGCCTCCTCCCGGGACATTAATCATTTTCTTTGACACGTTTTGCTAATTAGCCAAAGCGTTTTGCCTCCACGGGGGAGAAATTGGGGCCTGGGAAAATAAAATTAGGAAAGAAAAAAAGAGAGAGAGAAGAAGAAGAAAGAAAAAGGGGGAGAGGTGGAAAGGGAAGAAGAAAGGGGGAAAGGAGGAGATGATGTTGCTCCAACATCCCCGGGCAACACCTTGCTGGGACAATACCCAGCCATCATGAGGTGGTTGGGAGCTGGTGATGTGTGACGCACATTCTGCCTTCACAGAACTCTCAGAGTTGGAGGGGACCTCAAGGATCACCCAGTTCCACCACCCCCCCCACCCTTGCCACGGGCAAGAACACCTTCCACTAGATCAGGTCGCCCAGAGCCACATCCAGCCTGGCCTTAAAAACATCCCTCTCCACCCCAATCCTTCTTCCTGCAGTTATTAGATATTGAGCAGAGCTGGGTTCTGTGGAACATGCTGTTTGGAGGGTTAACTCCCTGCTTTATCTTTTACAGGGCTGTTAATGCTCAGGACACATGTTTCCTATCAGCTGTTGATATTTAGCATACAATAAGTGTCTTATTAAATCGCCAGCGACTGGCTCCATGCAGACCACTACCCCTAACCCCCACCACCACCTCTGGGGGCACCCCAGCTCAGACATCACTTCTGGGTGCACAGCGTGTCAGACCCAACACAGAGAGAGAAATACAGCGGGGGGAAGGCTCCCTGCAGCAGGAATTCAGCTTTTAAACTGGGTCTTTGAGCCCCTGAGCAGCCACCACTCCTGCCCGTGGGGAGAACCCTTTCCAACTGTTTGAAAGATAATAGCTTTAAGGCTTTGCTGGCAGCTCTGGGGTGGCTGGTGAGCACAGGGGTGAGCCCACCCCAGACAAAACTAGGTAGTGCCCCGGCATGACTTCTTTTTCCAAGAATCCAACCCAGTTTTCATAGGACCTGATGGAGGTTTGTTTTTTTTTGGGGGGGGGGGGGGGATAGAGACCACAGAGAGAGCAACCGGCAGTGAAATCACTCTAATCCACCACACTGAAAAGAAAACCATCCCAGGGGGAACCAATCTCTTCCTTGCACCTCCCTCCAGCTCAGCACAGCAAAATATTTCCTCCTGCCCCATCACTTCACAGCAGCTCTCCATCCAAACCCCCTGGGGAAGAGCAGGGCAGAAAACTGCATGGCACGATGCCCTTTTCTCCCTCCCCCCCTGCCTCCCCTAAAAGCAAGTGTAAGGACAACTAAATTGGGTGATACTGGAAGGGTACCCACCTGGGGGTCTGCCCTGCCCATGGCAGCTCAGCTGTGCCCATCGATGGGTATGAGGGAGCGAGAGCAGCAGCCCGGAGCCAAGCCAGTCCTTTGGGGAGCGCTCAAGAAATAAATCACAGCTCTTTTGCTCCTCTTCAGCACGAGCTTCTCATTGCTGTGGGATGACACACACCACCCCCTCCAAAACAAGGCACTTTATTATTATTCTGTTTCTAATTTGGGGCTTTGGAAATAATTTTCCAACCCAGCTTCCAAACGAAACCATCCCAAAAGGACAAAAAACCCCAAACCAAAACACAGTCCTAATCTGCTTCCCAGAGTGTGGCAGCTGTGGGCTCAGGGCTCTGCCAGGAAAGGGTGAAGGTGTGCTAGGTCAGGTGTGTGGTGAGGGCTGAGGAACATCCCTCTCCACTCCTGTTTCCAAAACAAAAGTAATTTCAAAAAGCCACCTGAGTTAGAGTTGTGGCAGGTTCCTTCTGTGCCCAGCTCGAGATGAGATGGGCTGATCCTGCCAGGAAGGAGCCATGCTGCATCCCTGCCCTTGGAAGGATTGGGGGGAAATGAAAGCAGATCCAGCAAGGAGCTGAACCGTGTGGCAAGGTCCCACTTCATCCCATCTTGCCCTTGGGGACATCCAGAGATGCTGGAGCTGACTTACATCCCATCCCCAGCACCATCACCCCAGGCTGGGCCACAAACGTTACCGAGAGGCTTCGTGTGGTCCCCCGGTGGCACTGGCAGGAGTGCCAAACCCAGCACTCAAGGAGTTGGCACAGGGTCCAAGCTTCCTTCTCCATTTTATGAGAGCTACTCAAAAACAATAATCCCAAGAAAATTCAACCCTGGGAGTGTGACCAGGTCGGTTCCCTGGCGGCTGATGGAGCATGGTTTGCACAGCCAGCCCTGCACACACACAGAGGGGGACAAGGACACCTTCAGGTGAGGTAAGCTCCACAGGAAGGATCCCAGATGTTTTCATGCCATAGATCTTTAAAAAACCCCAAAGAAGAGCAAGGCACAGAGGCAGCAACACCCAGCACGCTCAGCTGCCACTGCAAAACAAGGATGCCGTGAGTCACCAGTGGAAAGAGCAGACCAGGTGTCCCATGGGTGGGATCAGCTGGAGCCTACTCCCCATCCCTGCCATGGCTGGAGGATGCTCAGTTTAGGGATGCTGCTTGTGCAGCCCCCAGCACCTTCTCTGCACTCTTCTGGGCTGCCTCGGGATGCCTGACCCTGCTGTGGGGCTTTCTTCAGGCTGCCAGGAAAATTGCTTCAGGGAGATGCTGGGATGGATTCAATGGAAAGCCCCAAGTGTTGAGGGCCTCCAGGACACACTCCAGCGGTGCTTGGTTGTGGGGAGTGGTGTTCAGTCTGTACCAGCGATGCAGGACTTTCCTGACCCCTGGTTTTTTTCCCCAGCCACCAGCGTTTCACCTGGAGACCCAATGTGTGCCCTCAGGGCTGCTTCCTTGCTCTGCCACTGTCCCCAGCGCCTCGGCATCCCCTCAAACCCTCGGGGACTGAGGGAGGCAGTGGCAGGGGGGGACATGGAAATAATAAAGGAAGGAGTGGGGAAGGAGCAGCCCAAAGCAAGGAGGTTTGATTTATCAGTGGCGGGAAGGAGGCGAGCGTGCTGAAAGGCAGCGCAGGAAGCCCCGGGGGTCGTAAATCCCGGCGGGATGTGCTTCCATGTGCCGGGAAAGCAGGAGGTTACAGGGAGGACGGCTGGGTGAAGTTAAGGGAATCTGGGGTTGGGAAGGGTCCGGTTTATAAAGAGGCACTGATAAAGAGGAAGCAACACCACGGCCCTGATCTCCCTCCCTGCAGCAGCGCCCAGGGCTGGGTGCCAGCTACAGCCTGGTAAAGGCCAGGATGGCATCGCTGGGAGGGCTGCAGCTCTGACCCATCATCCTCACCCGCAGAACAGCAGCAGCTCTGGCTGCCTGGTGGGTACAGCAACGGCACGTACTTGCTGCTGGCCAGCTTTCCTGGCAGCTCCAGGCAGGATTTGGCTGTGCAGGAATTTGGAAGCTGCCTTAAATCCAGAAAGAAATGAGGAAAAGGCTGAGAGGAGCTTTCTGAGCAGAGTTCAGCTGCAAATCTCGGCTGGGCAGCAGCTCGGAGCAGGAGCATCAGCCGCAGCTGACCTCTCCTTCTTCTCCCCATGGAGGAGGGTAGGGATGAGGTTGGAGACACAGCTAGTAGGGATCGCATTCTCCTCCATGGGGACATCGAGGAGGGCTCCCAGCATTCCTGGGCACCTCATCTCCCTCCTTCCAAAAAGCCTCCTTGGCTACCACACACCTCAGCGTCCAACCCCCCCATCCCACCTCCCGCTGTCGAGGCAGCGCCGGCGATCGATAGCAGCGATCTGAAACCACATCAATCGTCCTCACCTTTGCCCCGGGGCTGCTGCTGGCCGCTCTCACCGCCAGTGTGCTGGCTCAGCTGTGGGCTGACACCAGGCTTCACCCTGACCTTGAGACTGCCGTGGTGGCGATGACACTGCCGGGAAGACCCACGGTCTGCAGCCGTCCTTGCTGCTTGTTTGGGAGGCATCGAGGAGAAAAGGGATGGGAAAGCAGCAGGAGGTGCAGAGCGCTCTGAAAGTCATCAGCAAAAATGCAAAGAAGTGAAAAATCACCCCAGAGGTTCTTCTGGATGCTCAGGAAGAGGCTTCTCTACCTCTGGAGCTCTGCACGGGTGACTATCCTCACCCAGGCTTGGTGCTGGGGTCACCTGAGCCCCACACCCATCAGGAGTCTGGCTCTGGCTCTTCACCCCCCAAACCCCACTTCCAGGAACCTGCCTGCTGCATCCTGGCTCTTCATCTTCACAGGAATTTCAGAGTTTCTTGGGACAAAGAGGCCCAGTGCCTGTGATGGGGGAATCTGCCCTAAACCACTCCCCAGCCCGAGGCAGGATTCTGCCCCTCAGCCACAGCTGTCCCTGCAATAACCGAGATGTGGGAACGGCCACACCAGCTTCAACCTGGGAACTGGTGTGAGCCACCCCCACCCCCAGCCCACTCTGTTTCCTAGCCAGAGCCTGGCACCCCCGGTGACATCCCCAGGTGGAGAGGGTCAGGGGGATGGATGGTACCCAGCCCTGCCTCCCCAGAGCAGACTCTGGGATTTTGCTCACCCCTCATCCTGGAGAGCTGAGGAAGAGCAGCAGAAGGCTTTCCACTGCTGTGGGTTTTTTTCTTATTATCTGCCTTAGGAGAACATTTTGAATGACTATTGCCATTACCCTGTGCACTTGCTGCCTAAACAAGAGCTCTCCTTGATGGTTTAAACGGCCTGCAATCACACACCTTAATTAAGGCATCCACCGGGGTAAATAACTGAGCTTGCTGCTCTGCCAGGGGGAGCCCAGGGCCAGGTTTGCGGCAAGAAGGTTTGCTGAATATCCCCCCCCCAAACCCATCACCTTTCTGTTTCCCAGCTCTCATCTCAGCCAGGGAGAGAGACTCCACACCATGCCCCCTGCAAATCCCTGATATTTGCCCTGGAGGGATTTTTCTGCCTTTTTTTTTCATCTCAGCTCAAGCACCTAGGACATGACAACTGTTATTCACCATCCCAGCTGGGTCTGAATACCCATCCTTTAACTCCCAAACTGGAGCTTTGCAGGGGTAAAACCAAGTCTGATAGGATAGGATAGGATAGGATTAGAATAGGAATAGAATAGAAATAGGAATAGAAATAGAAATAGGAATAGGATAGGATAGGATAGGATAGGATAGGATAGGATAGGATAGGATAGACCAGACCAGGTTGGAAGAGACCTTTGAGATCATTGAGTCCAACCTATCACCCAACACCATCTAATCAACTAAACCATGGCACCAAGCACTCCATCCAGTCTCCTCTTAAACACCTGCAGTGATGGTGACTCCACCACCTCCCTGGGCAGCACATTCCAGTGGCCAATCTCTCTCTGTGTGAAGAACTTCTTCCTAACATCCAGCCTAAACCTCCCCTGGTGCAGCTTGAGACTGTGTCCTCTTGTTCTGGTGCTGGCTGCCTGGGAGAAAAGACCAACCCCCACCTGGCTACAACCTCCCTTCAGGGAGTTGTAGAAGGAAGGTTGCAGCCAGGTGGGGGCTGATGAGAATGGGATCCCAGCCCCAGCATTCCCTGGTTTTCAGGCATCTCAGTCAGCATGGCTTTGGGGAGCAAATGGCTTTTCCATATTGGGCTGTGGCTTGTGCTGCCTCTTCCTGATGGAGAAGACCTTGAGCATCGTGGGAAGGGCTCAGCTTCACTTTGGCAGGAAGCTGCTTTCTTGGCAAAGCTTTCTGCCAGGAGAAAAAGAAAAAAGTAAAAGAGAGAAAGAGAGAGAGGGTTTGGAATGACCAGGGGTCAGCAGGGATTCAGGGCTGGCTTGGGTGCCCCCACCCAGTGCTCACATCAGCCAGCACAATCCCCTAACAAAAAATAATGAAACCCACCCCCAATTTAAAATACATATAATAATAATAATAATAATAATAATAATAATAATAATAATAATAATAATAATAATAATAATAATAATAATAATAGAGATATTTTTGCTGCCTTTTTACTAATCCCCTGCAAAGAGAGAGGGGAAGGGGAAAAAAATGAATGAAAATCTCTTTGCACCTTAACTTATGCACAGGCGAGAAAATGTTGTAAAACTAAAGCAAACAAACAAAACAAGAGGCAAAGAGAGAGAAAGGGGGGGAAAAAAAAATCACATTAGCCCAAATCATAAATGCCAGAGAGGGGTATTTACAGGGCTGGCTTGCCAAGTGCATTGACTCTGCAGAGAATCCCAAAGCAGATCACCATAAAGGCAGACAACGGCCCTGAAAAAATGCTTTGATTAGGATCTGGGCAGCATTCAGCCCAGATGTTCATTTGTCAATGAAAGAGGGATGGGGGGGGGGGAGGGGGGGAGGTGAGAAAGGCTTTAAATTAATCTTTACAGCTAGAAAGGAGCTTGTAATACACACCATATGGGGAGAAACCTCCTCCCAAGCCCCTCAGCTTCCCCCAGCCTGCTGGCTTTGGAGTCGGGCTGGGACCCTCCGGCCGGAGCCTGTCCTCCCCGTGTCCTCCTCCCCTTTTCATCCCTCTCTTTTTCTCCATGAACCCAAACTGCTCAGCTCAGCCCCCCCTTCCACATATGCTTTCCCCCCCACACACCCTGAACAAAACAAACTGCAGTTCCTCTTACAACACCAGCTCTCTTTTATTGTTTCCCCCCCTGAGACCCAGATACCTGCTCCCCCCGCTGCCCTCCACCTCCCATCCCTCCACTATCCACATGTGGTTTCTCTTTAACCCTTCTGAGATGGCAGCAGGCAGAGGCAGGGAGGGGAGAAGGGGGGGCTGGGGGGGAGAGGAGGGCTGAGGCTGTTTATTAAATGCCAACCATTCAAATTAATTCCCCTAATGGACTCGCCGACATCATGGTGTGCATTTAAATGAATGCTTTGTCATATTTCATAGCCAACCTGCAGCCCTCTGCAGAGCAGACCTGCTGGAAAGCCAGGCTGGGAACAGCAGCAGTGACAGGGACAGACCTAGGAAGAAATAAATAAGAATTCCATGCAAATCCCCAACGTGACATGGGAGTGGGCAGGGGAACCCCTGGAAATTTGCAAGTGGGGTGCAAACAAGACCCGTAAGGAGCGCAAGAAGAGCTTTGAGATAGCAAGAGGAGTTTCTCCTCTGTATGGGTGGAGGAAAAACCCTCTCACTGCTGGGGCAGGAGGGACCAGAGACCCCTCACGGGGCACAGAGACCCCTCACGGGGCACAGAGACCCCTTGTCCAGGCCAGCACAAAGCCAGCGCTTGCAAGCTGGCTTCTGGGCTCTGTTTGGTCCACCAAAGCCCCAGGCAGCCCCACCACAACAGGTACCAGCCCCAGCATCCCCTGCTCAGCCTCAGGGGCCCAGGGAAGAGGCAGACCAGGAGCCAATGCATCCCCCTGGGCCATGGATTTGGGGACTGGCAGCGGAGCTCTGCCTGCAGCGCAGGCTGGGACGCTGAAACCCAACCCCTCCTCAGCAAGCTGTTACCACCACAGAGCTGACAGCCCTGGCTCCTGGCAGAGCATCCCTGCTGCTCTTGAGTAAACAGGCCTTCCTCCCCCCACCCAGGACAGCCACAGCTTACTCACTTTGGCTGCAGCTTCAAGAGCTCCTGGTCCTTTCATCAGCCTGCTGGAAAGCTGGCATGCACACACACACAGAGGCACTCACACACACACTCACACACACACTCTCTCACACACACACACACACACACTCTCACACACATGCACACAAAACCACACAAACACTCTTGCTTGTTGCAAGCACTGCCTGTGTCATGCTCCAACCTCTGGTCCCATCTTATTCCCTCTCTTTCACTCCATTAAGAGCTGCCAGGGTGATTTCTTTCTGCCTTGGAGGGTCTTCCTCCTTTTCTCCATCCTGCCCTACTTAACTTCCCTAGAGACCAGAGGAGGAGGAATCATAGAATCACGGACTGGTTTGTGGCAGAAGAGACCTTTAAAGGTCATCAACCCCCCTGCAGTCAGCAGGGACATCTGCAACTAGAGCAGGTTGCTCAGAGCCCCAGACACCCTGACCTGAAATAGTTCCAGGGATGGGGAACCTGCCACCTGTCTGAGCAGCCTGGGCCACTGTCTCACCACCCTCAGTGCAAAACATTTCTTCCTTCTATCTAGTCTGAATCTCCTTCTTTTAGTTTCAGACCATCATGCCTTGTCCTATCACAACAGGCTTTGCTTGCACCCCAGGTGTTACTGGCTGGAGGGGATGTTCCTGCCCTGGAGCCCTTGGAGGACCTGGGATAAGGTCCAGAGGGACTTTGAAGAAGGGATGATGATCTCTCTGGACTGTGACAGCAGGGCTGACCAGGCCATGCTCCTACACAGAGCTCAGAGGCTCCCAGTTCCAGCCTCTGAGTTTCCATCCCCAAGACCAACTTGACCCTCTCCAGACACCTTCACGCTGACATCCCTCACCACCAGCTCCAGCCAGAGCCCCCAGAGCACTGCAACCAGGGGATAGGGACAGCACCTCCCTCCCCTCCTCCCCAGTACCCCAGGCTCCCTGGGGTGGGGGTCCCAGGGGTGGTTCACAGTACCTCTGGGAAGACCAAAGAGCTGAAACCCTGCATTGAGGGAGAAAATGCACAAATTAGGAGTGGGGATAGGGATGGGGGGGGGGGGGGGGGGGGGGGGGAGGAGAGAGTTGTTTATCTGGAGCTGATTTTGATTTCCTTCTTTCAAACAGCAGCAGGATGCTGAGCCTCGCCTCATTATGCAAATAGAAGCAATTAGAGCTCACCCAGGCTCTGCCCACGTGAGGGGTTTATGGCACTCGCAGAAATCCTTCCTGCTACATGAGAGGAATAACAACAGCAGCCCTGCACCCGCTCCAGCCCCCCACGGCCGGGAGCCCACGATGGGCCAGGTAAGGGCAGCCCCTGAGCCAGGACAAGCCCGCCCCCCTCCCCCCACGACCCTGGCCCCTTCAAAGCCCTTGGAGAAGGACTTTCCTAAGGAAGAGTCTCCTACTCTTCCGTGGAGACACTAACCCCGCTGGCAGCAAGTCCTCTCCTGCAGCAAGTCCTCACCGGCTCTCGGGGTGGGATGGGAGAAGGAGATGGAGCAGGAGAGCACAGCTGGGAGCATCTCCAAGGCCTTTTCCTCAAGTCAGAAAGTCAGTCCCCGTCAGGACAGCGCCACGCTTCGGGACCGGTGCCCCCAGAGGATGTGCTTTGCTGAGCACCAGCGGCAAGAGGCGAAGCAGTAACACTGAAATCCCCTGAACTGGGCTTCAAAAGCAAAGCAAACTCACCCAGGCTCGCCACACCAGCCCCGCTCCCACCTCGGCTGCAGCAGGATGCTGGTGTGGGGAGCCCGTGGCAGGGGGGTGGCTGCGGTCCCCATCCTGCTCCTCGCCTGCCTGGGGGCACACACGGAACGGACCTGCAGGGACCAGACACGGAGCATAAATCAGGGACAACTCAGATAAATCCATCATCTTCCTCCTGATTTACTTCAAGGTAGCCAGGAGGATTTATTCCCAGTACCTGACTCGAGTTCCCTACCCCCAGGAAGTCTGGTAGAAAACCCAAGCCAGGCTCTTTTTGTATTGATCTTTCTCCTAAATCTTTTCTTCTTTTCTTTTCTCTTCTTTTTCCCCTTTTGGATGCAAATGGAGATTGATGAGCCCAGGCAGGCAGCTCTTCACCTCTGAAGGCAGTTTCTATCGGTGTTCCAGGTGGGGGGAATGAGCAGTGGGAAGCCTGCGAATCCTGCTCCAAAGAGACCATCACCCATGGCCGGGGGAGAGCTCCCAGGCACCTGGTTCAGCCCAGAAACTTCCTCATGGACCATTTCCCATCACGGCAGCAGCTAAACCAGCGAGCAACCCTGGCAGGCAACCCTGAGCCTGTGTCTCCATCCCCGCACAGGCAGCTCTTCCCAGGGCTTGTAGGTGGGAAGAGCACCCAGGGAGCCTTTCCCATCTCCCCCAGCTGGAGCTGCACAGGCTCACATCCTAAGGCAGCCTGAGGTCACCATGGAGAGATGTGTTTCTGCAGCCAGAGGGTGGTTTGGGAGCAAGATCCTCACACCTGAAGGATGCACGAGTGACCAAAGCTGTGACCCAGGCACCCAGCAGAGCGGCTGCAGCTGCCTCGGGACACCCCCATGCTGCCCTCCAAAAGTGGAACTCTTGCTCCGAGCTTCTCCACGCACTGAAAGCACTCAGCAGCACCAAATGTGACACCAGACACGCAGATGGGGACCCTCCCTGGTGCTACCAGCAGACGGCAGAGTCCTGCTCAGCCTTCAGCTGCAGCACTCTGGAGCTGAGCTGCCTTTTTCCTCAAGGATTTGATGCTTTCCAGACCTTCTCCCCCTAAGGTGCAGGCAGAGCCTGTGGGCAGGGACTGCAATAAGAGTTGGACACAGTGATCTTAAACATCTTTTGCAGTCTAAATTCTATGGTTCTAATCCTGCAGGCAGTCTGCTTCTCAGAGACTTGATGATCTTAAAGGTCATTTCCAACCTAAATGTTTCTCTGATTCTATGCTGCTGCCTGTACAGCCTTGCAAGACCCCATCTGAGCAATGCCTTCACCCCTTGATGGGACTCACATGAGGGCTTGGCCACACAGGGTGGCTCCAGCACAGCCAGAAAAGAGGAGCAAGATCTTAACCCCCCCCACTCATGGGTCCAGGGAGGAGATGGAAAACTGTGTAGGGCACAGGCCTTTAACTACCTGAAGGGAGGTTGTAGCCAGGTGGGGGCTGGTCTCTTCTCCCAGGCAACCAGCACCAGAACAAGAGGACACAGTCTCAAGCTGCACCAGGGGAGGTTTAGGCTGGATGTTAGGAACAAGTTATTCACAGAAAGAGGGATTGGCCATTGGAATGTGCTGCCCAGGGAGGTGGTGGAGTCACCATCACTGGAGGTGTTTAAGAGGAGACTGGATGGGGTGCTTGGTGCCATGGTTTAGTTGATTAGATGGGGCTGGGTGCTAGGTTGGACTGGATGATCTCAAAGGTCTTTTCCAACCTGCTCTGGTCTGGTCTATTCTATTCTATTCTACTCTATTCTATTCTACTCTATTCTACTCTACTCTACTCTACTCTATTCTACTCTACTCTACTCTACCCTACTCTTGCTTCCCTGCCAAACAGTGCATTCAAGGGGAGCTGCAGGCAACAGGAGCCAGGAGCCATGGGGAAAGGGCTGAGTCAGCACCAGGAGAGGACCTCCCCCTTCCCCCCCAGCCAGACCAGTAGGCAGGCAAAGGTTGGGCAGGAGCTTCTCCTCCATAGCAGGGCCGAGCAAATCATTCCTGGCAGATAAATAATTCAGCAGGAGTTTCGCCTTCCCCTGGCCGCGCGCTGCCAGCAATTACCTGCGATTATTTGCCACAACGAAGTTTTAGCTGAATTATTCAGGCAAGTCGTGGTTGGGCTGAGGAAAAGCCCGAGGAGAGGAGGCAATACCTGAAACAACAGGAAAGATCAGCATCAGGGTGATGGGGAGGTTATGATTATTTAGCATCTGTAGTGCAAGAAACAACCCAAGAGCTCCGGCGGGTTTTCTGCTTCCCACCAGCAAATTCATCTGCTGGGAGAGCTGCAGGAGAGGGTGCTGGGGGAAAAAGAGGGTGCTGGAGGAAAAAGAGGCTGCTGGAGGAAAAGAGGCTGCTGGAGGAAAAGAGGGTGCTGGAGGAAAAAGAGGGTGCTGGTGGAAAAAGAGGGTGCTGGAGGAAAAAGAGGGTGCTGGTGGAAAAAGAGGGTGCTGGAGGAAAAGAGGGTGCTGGAGGAAAAAGAGGGTGCCAGGGGAAAAAGAGTGTGCTGGAGGAAAAGAGGGTGCTGGAGAAAAAAGAGGGTGCTGGAGGAAAAGAGGCTGCTGGAGGAAAAGAGGCTGCTGGAGGAAAAGAGGCTGCTGGAGGAAAAAGAGGCTGCTGGAGGAAAAGAGGGTGCTGGAGGAAAAAGAGGCTGCTGGAGGAAAAGAGGGTGCTGGAGGAAAAAGAGGGTGCTGGAGGAAAAGAGGGTGCTGGAGGAAAAAGAGGGTGCTGGAGGAAAAAGAGGGTGCTGGAGGAAAAGAGGGTGCTGGAGGAAAAAGAGGGTGCTGGAGGAAAAAGAGGGTGCTGGAGGAAAAGAGGGTGCTGGAGGAAAAAGAGGTTGCTGGAGGAAAAAGAGGTTGCTGGAGGAAAAAGAGGTTGCTGGAGGAAAAAGAGGGTGCTGGAGGAAAAAGAGGGTGCTGGAGGAAAAGAGGGTGCTGGAGGAAAAAGAGGGTGCTGGAGGAAAAAGAGGCTGCTGGAGGAAAAGAGGCTGCTGGAGGAAAAAGACATGGCAAGCCAAAGGAATCCACGTTTTTGTTTGGATGAACATCTCCAGGACTGGTTTAATGAGATGTCTGCCTGCTTTGCTCAGCAGCAGGACTGCTCAGTGGCTCTTCCACAGCCCCAGGAGCCCGTGCCATGGGGATACCCACGCGAGCCTGAACTCATCCAGAGTCACCAGCCTGAGGGGTTGGTCGCTGCCTCCTGCGCACAGAGCAGAGCTGGCCTGCAAAGACACATGGAGATGAGCTTTGAGGGGGAGGGAAGAAAGCCACCCCCAATGTTCTCAATTCAAGTGAAAAACACTTTCTTGAAGGACAAAGCAATGCTTCCAGCAGAAGAGGAACAGGATTGCAGGGACACAGGGAATGAGAGCATCAACAACCAGCAGCAACAGCCTCAGGCTGGAGCTGCTCCTGGGGAGATTTGGCTCTTCCCCTTGCCCAGTGCAGAAGATCCTCCAGAGCAGTGATGGGACTGGCTTCTGACTCTTGCCCAGGCAGCTCCATCTGCCTTTTGCTCCTAGAAGAACAAGCTGGTGAAGGAGAAGATTCAAACCATGCAGGGCTGCCTGCCACCTTTACCCAAGATGCAGCCACGGATGCTCCGGTTGGGCTGGGATTGCTTTTCTACAACAAGAAGCAGCACTCCAGGCCTCTAAACATTCCAACTGCAGAGAAAAGCTTGGTAGGTGACTCCTGAAGGCACCCAGAGATACTCAGTGATCTAATATTAACAAACACAGCCTTCTAGTTGGGTTTTTTTAAGCCCATCTTGTGATTTTAAGGGTTATTGACTCCTCAGGGTTAGCAACCCAGCACACCAGGGCTGGTGGTGACTGTCCCAGCAGCACAACCAAGGGTCCTCATCCCTTCCCATAGTGGACAGCAGCTTTGGCAGAGCTGGTGGCTGCCTTCCCACTGCCACTGTGGGCACCACACAGTGTCCAGGAACTACATCAAACTCCTCTCCCAGCTCCCTCAGAGGGCTCCAGTCCACACTGCCACAGTGTCCACTCATAGAACCATGGAATCAATAAGGTTGGAAAAGACCTCAAAGTTCATCAAGTCCAACCTGTCACCCAACACCTCATGACTACTAAACCATGGCACCAAGTGCCACGTCCAGTCCCCTCTTGAACACCTCCAGGGATGGTGACTCCACCACCTCCCTGGGCAGCACATTCCAATGGCTAACAACTCTGAAGAAGAAGATCAACCCCCACCTGGCTACAACCTCCCTTCAGGGAGTTGTAGACAGCAATAAGGTCTCCCCTGAGCCTCCTCCAGGCTAAACAATCCCAGCTCCCTCAGCCTCCCCAGGTCAGGGCCTTTATTAAACTCCCATCCTCCCCAGACCAAGGCTTTGCAGGACTCTGAATTAAGCATCCTCACTCTCCCTGAGCCACCTGCTGTAGGCTCTGGATCAAGGGAATAGGCAAAAAGGAGAAAAGCAGCAGAAATCTGCACGACTGGCCCCTGCCGTTCCACCAGAGCAACACATCACCTCCAGCTGGGCTGAGAGCCTCATTTCTTCTCTTTTCTCTTCACTTGCTGGTCATGCATTTGAAATTATTTTATGAAGGGGGGAAAAAAGAAATAAAAGAGAAAGAACAAGAAGGGATCCCCCAGGGAGATGCTAACTCCAGTGCCACGGAGAGGCGTGCAGAGAAGGAGACACCAGACCAACACCTGCTGCTTGCTGGGCCGCCAGAGCCTATCCAAAGGAGGACAAAGCTCCACTAGAAGAAGGATGAAGCCCACAGGAGAGTTCTCCCTCTGCCTAGAAGGGACTTGCTAATGAGAGTCACACACTGCCTTCCTCCACTTCTTGTTTCTCATCCAGCTCCCCAGGATGTTCAGACAAGTGGTCCTCAGCCTGCAGGCATTTCCACCTCACCAGGGACAGCCCAGGCAGAAGGTCTTGCTGAGTTCTACACTCTTTCACCTACATTTGATGAGGCTGCCCAGGTGCCTTCAGGGGGCAGGGGCTGTGTGGGAAGGCTGCAGCTAGCAAAAGGCCATTGAGAACTAGGACAGGAAGACAGCAGGCAGGAAGGCTGTGTGGGGATGTTGGAGTCCCCCTGATTAGCTCACATCAAGCATTTCTTCAGTGGGACCCAAGTGGGCCACTGGGTCATGCCTCTCCAGTGCTGCTCCTTCCACAGCTACCCAAAGATGATCAATAAGGTTGGAAAAGACCTCAAAGATCATCAAGTCCCACCCATTTCTTGTCTTCCAAAACTACCATTCCTGCTCTTCCTCTCTCTGCAAGGCTCCCATTGCTCCTGCAGAGGCTCCTGGCACCCACTGGAACCACAATACCTGAGCCCAGGGTCTGAACACCTTCACCCAGATCAACCAGGCTTGGTGATCTTGCCCCATTGCTGGTTCTGGAAAGGCTGCTGGGTGCTAGGAAGGCTGCCCAGGAGTGAGGACAAAGTAGTGTGCTAAGATGTGACATCTGCCTGGGGAGAGGGTAGGGCAGAAGACCCAAAGTAACCACAGAAGCAACCTCAGCATCCATCCTATTGCCTCACCAGCTGAGCTAGAGGTGGCCTGGCTCAGCACTTTCCCAGGGCTGGGGTCTCCCCTGCAGACCTCTCCAGGCTGGAAGGTCCTGTTGATGCTGGGGGTTCCAAAGAATCTACTCAGCCACCTGAACAGAGCTGGGATGGGAGTCAGCACCTCTTCTGCTGAGGTCAGGCACTGGCATATGAATGCACCATCCTGGAAGGAGCCCACAGTGTATTGGGGAGCAGCCCACAGCCATCAGAAGACCTGCCCCATCCCATCCCATCCCATCCCATCCCATCCCATCCCATCCCATCCCATCCCATCCCATCCCATCCCATCCCAACCATGGGAGGCCAGCTCACCAGGAATGCCCTGTGTCAGCATTTTGCCACTGATAAATAAGGGAGGAATGTGGCAGCTCTGGCCCCCAGGATTTGACAGAGGAAAAACCAGGGCCCTGGAGGTGCTGGTGCCCTTGCCCCTGCCTCTGCCAACACCAGCCTGGGGGGTGACAGTGAGTGTGCCCAGAGCCCCTGCCCCTGCATGGCCCCAGGGAGCAGAATGATGCACAGCACAGCATCCTGTGACCTCCAGCATAGAGGGAGAAGCACAAACAAGAACAGCATGAGCTGTTATACCCAAAGCAGATACTTCCATGCCAGCTGATGTGCAAGGAGAGGAAAGGGAGGGGGGAGAGAAGCAGCAGCTGGGATCTTGGAGAACAATGTGGAGAGGAGAAGAAAGAAAGAAAGAAAGAGAGAGGAAGATGAGCGCGGTTGAGTCGCCTGCGGTTGCCAGCCCCTTCTGGGGGGAGGGCAGCAGGAAGGTTACTGATCAGCCAGATCTGAAGCCAGACAAACTATTTCCACATGCCAATAAAACCCCAAGCACGAGGGGCTTGCAGGGCTCTGGGGGCCCCATGCTGCCTCTAAAACAAAACAGAAGAGCCGGGAAGCTCACCCAGGCAGGAGCTGGCATGCGGAAGGGAGCACGGTGCTGGCATCTGACCTTTCCTTCCTCATCCTCCTCCTCAGCAGCTGCAGCTCATCCCTGCCAGCATTGCTTGGCCTGCATGCAATGGACACATGGAAAAGCACCTGGGCAGTGCAGCCTTGGCTCAGTGGGGTGGGTGATGCTCACGCCGAGATCTTGCCTCCCACGTGAGACTGAGAACCGAGAACCTCACACTCACCTTGCCCCTGTCTTTGGTAGGCTCCAGCAGGTCCAGGTCAGGGATCTAAGGCTGAAAGCATCCCCAGAGCCAGCCCTTCAGAGGGGCCAGGCTGAGGCAGCCCACTCCTCAGGGACACTGACAGCCCCAGCCCTCCCCATGCTGAGATGGGGACATTGCCCAAGCCACAGCTGACAGAGTCCTGTTCCCACCTGTGCCCTGTCACACAGAGACTTTGGCTGAGCCTCTGACTTGCCCAGGACTCACTCTCAGCAGCCACAAACACCACTGCAGTCACTGAGACCTCACTGGAGAGGAAAGCAGCTCTGTAACTCACCCAGACAAGGCACCCACCTCCCCAAACCAGAGTGGCTTGTCGGGGGAGGCCACAGCACCACCCAGCCCAGCTCAGCCCTTGTAGTGGCCACTTGGGTCCCCCACACTCCCATATCTCTGTGGGGAAAGGAGGAGGATGCCTGCTTAATATTAACTGCCCTGTGGCACTTGTGGATATACCAGAGGGGCAGAGGGCACCTGGTGTCTGCCAGGCTCCATGCCACCCAGTGCTCTCTCCCACACTCGGGGTGACCAACACCAGTTCCAGGCTGCCAGCAGAGCCCAGCAAGCTCTCAGCATGTCCCCAAGCCATCCATGTGCTGTCCCACAGTCCCAGAGCTGCGTCTGTCTCCATATCTCTGCCCTCTTCCTGCCATTTGGGGCAGTTGGAGAGTCAGGACTGGAGCCCCGTGCCTCAGCCTGCAGGAAATCTCTTCAGCCTTTGCCCATTTGCTCATCAAGCACAGGGACTGCATGACTGCAGCCTGCCCTGCTTTGTTGCAAGAGTTTCAGAAACTCTGAACCCCTCACTGCTGGGGAAACCTCCTGTTCTGCCCTGGGTGCAGGAACCAGGAGGGGAGGGCAGTGCTGCCATCCCCTCTGGACATGAGAGAAGGCCACTGAGGAAGACATCCAAGGACACACCAAGGTTCGTCCTTGTCTGCTTTGGGCAGATTTGGCAACTGAAGGGTTTCAGTTGAGAGGGCAGCCTGGAGGTCAGTGCCACACTGCTCTCTGCTCACCCACCACCAGTGCTCATGCCTCCAAGAAATGCTCCACCTTTGCTGTCTTAGTTAACAGTGCAGAAGGAAAACTGAGCAATGCCTTGCCCCCTCATCCCACCCCACCAGGGTAAAACCGTCAGGCTGGGCAGCTCCAGCTGCCCACAGCCGCTTCCCAGCCTTTGCCTTTCCGGGAAATCCACAGATTTCACCAGAAAGCCACAAAAATTCCTCTGCTCCGAGAGGCTGTCCCCTGGCCTCGGCTCCCACCCTGCCTCCCGCTTTCAGCACCGGCTGCTATTCTGCTCAGGTCCTCCTGGCGTGCTCCTCACCGCAGCATCCCAGCCGGCAGTGACTAACATCTGTCACATGTTTGCTCTCTCATCGTCGCCCGGAGGCAGGAAAGCTTCGGCGTGTGTGTGCACGCAGCCTTCCACATGCCAACGCAGAAGCCCCGGGTCGGAGCCCCCAGCTCGTTCTGGTGCAAGTCGAGGGGCTGGGAGGTGTTTGCAGCAAAGACAGAGCCTTGCCTGGAGAGCAGAAGGTGCTGTGGTCTGCAATCCCGAGGCAGTTTGTGCTCCTCCATCACCACAGAGCATCTGCAAACACCCAGGCTTGTGCAGTGTGGCATCCTGTAGGCCAAGCAGCACCCAGCACATGCCTCCAGCCCCCCTCTCCATGCTGTCCTGACCAGCACTGGCACACAGGGCTCACCATGACACAGCCTGCCAGCATGCTTCATCCTGCCTGATCCAGGTACTGGGTGATGCTGGTGTCAGCAGGGCTGCAAGCAAGGAAGGAGAAGGTGAATGTGGTGCTCCCAGAGGACCAGAGCTGTGGAGAGACCCTGAACATCTTGGGGCTTCTTGGAGAAGAACAGCTCCTGACAATGTAAGGAGAGACCATGTGCTGCTGCCAGGAGGTGAGGGCTGCCCACACCACCCTCATGCCAGGCTGCTGTAACTCAGGCACCCTTAAAGCTTTCTCCAAGCCTTTCAATGTTTGCTCTTTTTCAATCCAGGGCTGCAAACAGAGCTGGATTCCAATGGTCACACTCTCACCACACTCAGTGGTCCTCACCTCCCACCCAGACAGACTTAGTGGTGTGCTGCACCCAACCTGGAAGAGCTGGGAGGCTGGAGACACACAAAAGACCTCTTCATCATCACCTACCACCAGGAAAGTGGTTTGTGGAGCTCAGCAGGGCTTACATCTCCCCAGCCCCACCGAGGCCATGGGCTTCTGAGAAGGTCTGATCCCAGAAGGGGCATCAGGAAGCCACCCAGCTCCATCCACACCGTGGCAGGACCTGGTGCAGCCCAGGCTCTGCTGTCAGGGAAGTGCTGGCAGGTAAAGCCACGCTGAGCACAGCCATCCTGCACGGTCACTGCTCCCCTCCAGGGAATGGGAACCACAGCAGGGTTTTACGATGGCATTAAACTCGATGTTCCAAGCAGCTCTGGTACTGCAGGACCTCCTCAGAAGGGTTAGTCCAGCCTGAAGGGCAGATTTGCCAGCAACAAATCCAAATGAAGCCAGCAGCCACGGGGCTGTTTGCACACCTTCTGCCAAGAAACGCTGCAGCCTGCAGCATGAGAGGGGCATCAGTGTGGGGGTTTTATCCTCTCTCCTCTCTTTTTCCTTGTAAATTAATGACAATGGTAGCAAACTCCCCTTGGCTTTATCCTCCCCCACCAGAGCAGATTCAATTAGCAGCTTCTCTGAGTGGCAGAGGTGGGATTTACTCCCAGAACAGGAGGCATGAAGATGTAGGGCAGTGGGAAATTTCCATCTGCCCCCCCCAACCAAATTCCCCTCCCCAGCCATTCCCAGCACTGAGGATCAGATAAGCTTCCTGGCTTGGCTTCCGCACTAACAGGTTTGAGAGGCACAGCCTGTGGTTGGGATAAAGAAGCCCCAAACAGATGGTCACCTTGGGGAGCTCACACCAGATCCCTTTCTTTGTGCAAAGTGGATACCATCACCCATCCATGGGATGCTCTCTGAGTCTTAAGCATCCCTTGAAGCTGCCTTGGCACCCACTAGAGCTGGGTAAAAACTGACTGAATTGCTGCTGATGGCCAAAGTGCCCCAAAATATCCCAGGCTCAAAGTGAATTCCCATGCTACTGGTGGGCAGCTGAAACCTTAATAGGTCTTGTATCCAAAGGGCCAATCCCCAGCCCAGGACGGAGCTGCAGCCTTGGGGCATCCAAAGCATTCAGCTGGCTGGAGCAGCTGCAGCCACAGAACCCCAGCATGCTGGGGCTTGGAGAGGAACTTTGGAGATCTTTTGGTTCAAGCCCTGCTAAAGCAGGGCACCCACAGCAGGTTGCCCAGGGTCACAATGTCCAGGCAGGTTTGGAATCTCTCCAGAGAAGACAATTCCACAGCCTCACTGGGCAGCCTGCTCCAGGGCTCCAGCACCATCACAGCTTCAGGTGAAACCTCCTGGGTTCCAGTTTGTGTCCATTGCCCCTGCCGCTGGGCACCACTGAAAAGGAGTCTGACCCCATCCTCACGACATCAACACTTCAGATATTGATCAGCATTATCATCCTCATCCCAGCACCATGCCCCTCACAAGGGACCAGAGGACCCAACCCACCCCTGTATCACCCTGCTGCTGCTCTCAGGCAGCTTCCCAGCTCCAAGCTCCCAGTGAGGGCTGCTGTGGCCACACAGACTCTCAGAATCAACCAGGTTGGAAAAGACCTCAGAGCTCAGCAAGTCCAACCCATGACCTAATCCCTAACACCTCCTGACAACTCAACCATGGCTCCAAGTGCCACATCCAAGCCTTTGTTAACACCTCCAGGGACGGTGACTCCACCACCTCCCCGGGCAGCACATCCCAATGGCCAATTACTCCTTCTGTGAAGAACTTTCTCCTCACAAAGGAGAGGCAATGATGCACCACCAAGCCCTCCCTGTCCTGCAACTGCTATTTGGTTCCCTTTTAAAGGGGCTGCAGCGTGGGGCGAGTTTATCCTTCACACCAGTCTGTTTGTGGAATTGCCAAAAAGAGGGAAGAAACAAATAAAAGAGGGAAGGGGAAAAATAAAAGAGGCAGGGGGGGGGAAAAGAGGCGGGGGGGGAAAAAGAGGCGGGGGGGGAAAAAGAGGCAGGGGGGGGGAAAAGAGGCAGGGGGGGGGAAAGAGGCAGGGGGAAAAAAAGAGGCAGGGGGAAAAAAAGAGGCGGGGGAAAAAAAGAGGCGGGGGGGGAAAAGAGGCAGGGGGGGGAAAAGAGGCAGGGGGGGAAAAAAGAGGCAGGGGGGGAAAAAGAGGCAGGGGGGGAAAAAGAGGCGGGGGGGAAAAAGAGGCAGGGGGGGAAAAAGAGGCAGGGGGGGGGAAGAGGCAGGGGGGGGAAAGAGGCAGGGGGGGGAAAAGAGGCAGGGGGGGGAAAAAGAGGCAGGGGGGGGAAAAAGAGGCAGGGGGGGGAAAAAGAGGCAGGGGGGAAGAAAAAGAGGCAGGGGGGAAGAAAAAGAGGCGGGGGGGGAAGAAAAAGAGGCAGGGGGGGGGAAAAGAGGCAGGGGGGGGAAAAGAGGCAGGGGGGAAGAAAAAGAGGCAGGGGGGAAGAAAAAGAGGCAGGGGGGAAGAAAAAGAGGCAGGGGGGAAGAAAAAGAGGCAGGGGGGAAGAAAAAGAGGCAGGGGGGGAAAAGAGGAAAGTAAAAATTAAAAGAGGTAAGAAAAAAAAATAAGAAGCAAGAGAGAAAAGCCACCAAGCCCCCCTGCTACAATGACTAATTAGCTGGCTCCTGCCTCCTACCCTGTAAACAAATGTATTTGTAACCAATTTGCAAGCACTTTGCATAAGGGGCCCAGAACACTCGTGCCTGTTTGATGCATTTTGACATTAATTTGATAATAGCAGCTTAACAAGGAATCCAGGCTCCCCAGCTATAAATATGCTGCTTTTCCACTTCCTTTTATCTGCACAGTGAAATAATGTTGTTTTTCCCCCTGCTGCAGTAACCACCATCCAACCCTTTCATGAATGCCCTTTATGTCCTTTAGCATTTTCAAGGCTTCTTTTTTTGCCTTTCCTCCCCCCCCCCCCCCTTATTTCCCCCCCTCCTTCTCCTCCTGCTGGAGAAAGTAAAAAGAGGTTTATTAGTTGTATTTTTAATTCCTGTTGGTCAGGGGGGAAAGCAGAGGAGAGGACAGAGATGGTGCTCTGATAATGCTGCTTCCAGGAGACAGGGATGAGAGACTTGTTTGTTCAGAAAGCTTTCTCCATCCCTTTGAGGAGAAAGCAAGCTTGTCCTCCTCCTCTCCTCCACTCACAGGACCACAGGCTCACAGGAGGACGTCAGGGGTTGGAAGGGACCTCCAGAGATCATCCAGTCCAACCCCCCTGCCAGAGCAGGGCCATAGCATCCAGCACAGGTCACACAGGAACACATCCAGGTGGGTCTGGAAAGCCTCCAGAGAAGGAGACTCCACAACCTCTCTGGGCAGCCTGCTCCAGTGCTCTGTGACTCACAGACAAGGAGTTCCTCCTGGTGTTGAGCTGGAACCTGCTGTGCTGGAGTGTACATCCATTCCTCCTTGTCCTATGCCAGGGTATAGCTGAGCAGAGCCTGTCCTCCACTGGCACACCAGAAAGCAAATCCAAGCACAGTGAAGTGGGGACAGGACACTGGAGTCCACTCTGAATGCCAACCAGCAAAGCACCATGGCCCCCAGCTCCAAGGAGTGGCACTATAGGACCACTCTACTAAAGCTCTGCTTGAAGGGACAGGTCCACATCCACCACAGGGGAACAGCACAGAAAGGGCTGGATCACAGGGACTGAAGTGGGGCTACAGCTTGTCCATGCCCTGACAACACCTCTCTCTTCCTCCTCTCTTCCTGCTCCCTCCCAGGACTTCCTCCCTACCACCACACCAGATCCTCATTCACATGCAAGTTCTCACTCATCCATGTGTCCTCCATCTCTGTTTCTCTTGTCAGCCCCCAGGGAGAGGCTGTCTTTGGGGCCTGGGAAGTAGCAAGCACAAACTCAGCACCTTGGAAATTGGCAGCTGCATCCTGGGGCCACAGGAGAAACCTTTGGGAGATGGAGTAATTTGGCCTCTCCCCACCATACTTCCTTCTCCTTAGCCTCCACCTTGGAGTCAGCAATGCACAAGCAGATCCCAAATTGATCCCAGGGCTCAGAGGTAACACTCAGAGTGTTCCTCCTGCCAACCCAGGCCTAGAGACCTCCCAGACAAGGTCTCAGCAGATGGCAAACAAGTGTTCACTGCTGTAGGCTGTGAGGGTGTGGGAGATGTTTTAGTCAGCACCCTGCAGACCTGCCTCCTCTGAGGTGCTCTCACCCAAGACACATCAAATGCTGAAGAGCAGCTGGTGAGAGATAAGGACAATGCAAAACAGATCAGATGGAGCAGCCCAGAGAGCAGCACTGGTGCTCATCCACACTTCCCATTTTGACCTGCAGTGCTCAGGTATCTGGTAGCAAAAGACCCTGCAAAATGAGAAGAGGACTCAGTCTCCAGGCAGAAGAGAACTGCATCATCTGCTCCATCTAATTGTCCTCCCCAAGCCCTTAACAATAACCAGCTTACTTCTTTCCATGGCTAGAGATGCTGTTAAAGATGCTTCACCCCTTCCTCCTCACTGTATCTCCAGGACTTCACACCCTGGGAGCATCAGCCCCAGCACAAAGAAGCTTCACCCCTTCCTCCTCACCGTGCCTGGAGGACTTCTCCACACCCTGGGTGCATCAGCCCCAGCACTGACCCTTCTCTGCCCAACACAGGCAGGCTGCAGAGCTGCAGTTAGTAGGAACCTGCTGCTTTCCCAGCAGGCTGGTACTTGCTGCCCAGCAAGCCCAGTTAAATCAGGCAGCAAAAAGCCAGCTGGGCAGAAAGCAGAGGCAGAGAGGTGGGGAAGGGAGGAGAGGACAGCCACAGCCCCACTGTGAGGTTCCTTGGTGGGCAGGGGAATCATTGATGGCCCAGACCTCCATGTACAAAGTCTCCTTTCCCCCTCACACAGCACAAGCTTTCTTCTCCACCATGCCTTGACAGCACTGTTTCTCCCCTCCTCATGGTGCCCCCCAAGACTTTCCACCTATCCCTGTGGACAGAACCTTCCTCACACATTGGTTCTCACTTCTGCATCCTTCACCTCTGTCTTGTGTTCTTCCCTCTTCCCACAGCTGGGTCTAGAGGACAACAGGGGTCTGGGAATGGTCTTCTGCACATCCACACACTGCTGTGAGCCCAAAGATCTCTCACAGCCCAGGGGCCAGAGAGCATCTCCAGAGCTGAAGGGCTCCAGCCCTGTGGTCATCCACCCCCATCAGGAGATGGGTAGGAAAGGAGAGAGAAAATCCACAGAGCAGGCCAGCAGCCTTCCCAATGTCATTTTTCCCTTCCCTTTAGAAACATCTTGGATTGCCATGATCTAATTTGAGGCACTTGCCCAGCCTCCTCCTTCCCCACAGCAAGCAGAAGTGCCTCTCACCCCTTCTCCCTGACTCTCCTCAGAGATCAATACTCCATTTGCTCACATAATGGCTGCAAGGGTGAGGGCAAAACCAGAAACACACTGAGACATCCAAGTGGTTGCAGGAAGCTCTCTCCCAATGCCAAGGCCAGCTCTTCACCCTCATGCCTTCACTCCAGTCCCCTCTTCTGGACAACGAGTTGTCTCCCTCCTCTCCAACACATAAGCTGGCAGAGAGCACAAAATCAGCACCAAATGGGGAGAGGCTTGTTCCATCCAGCCTTCCCCAGGTCACCTCCCATCAGTGTCCTATCCACCCTGGCCCTCTCAACCGTTTCCCCCTTAAGTCCTTCCCCCTTAAGTCCTTCCCTGGGATGGTTAATGCCAAAACCCCAAGGCAAGTCCTAGAGATAAGCTGGAGGCTTAGCAGAGTCCCAGAGCACATTCTTTCCTCAGCCTCCTCCCTCCTTATCTCTTCCCTCCCTCCCCTCACAACACATTTAGATAAAAGTTATTGGAACAATAAAAATCCATAACTTAAACACAAGCATAGGAAGGATGCAGGGAAGGTCTCTGCTCCATGCCCTGGTGAGCAGACCTGGCAGGACAGAAAAACAACAGAGGAGAGGCCATGAGCCTCTCCACAATAAAACCTGGTGCAGGACCTTGGCTCCCTGTGAGGTGAGATCACAGCCCTTGTGCTCTCCTGCAGTCCCACCATGAGCCCTGCAGGCTCACTTACCTTTAAAAGATGGATCACATCAATTGTGAGTGATCTCCTGCTGCTTCACCTGCCTGAGGTGAGCTGATGTGAGCACATGGGTGTTTGAGCAGGTACATCCTGTTCCCCTCCTCAGCCAGTTAGAGTCATCATCCCTGGAGGTGTTCCAGAAGCTGTAGATGTGGCACTTCAGGATGTCCTTCAGTGGCCAAGGCAGTTGGGTTATGGCTGGACTCAAGGATCTTAAAGGGTCTTTCCTAATCTCAATGATTCTCTGGTTGTTTTGTCCCCCAGCAGCACAGCTCACGGAGGAAGACTTTCCTAAACACCAGGGAGCTCCTTGAACACCCAGCTGAGCCACAGCCACGAGCACCAAGGTGCACAGAGCACCCCCTGCAAACCTCAGACCCGGGGGATTGAGGCTGTAAACTCCATGGGCACCAACCACCCCAGCACTCCCACAGCTCCCAGGCCAGCTGGGGCTACATCCCTGCCCACCCCCCCCTCCATCTCACATCCCTGCCCACCCCCCCCTCCATCTCACATCCCTGCCCACCCCCCCCTCCATCTCACATCCCTGCCCACCCCCCCCTCCATCTCACATCCCTGCCCACCCCCCCCTCCATCTCACATCCCTGCCCACCCCCCCTCCATCTCACATCCCTGCCCACCCCCACCTCCATCTCACATCCCTGCCCACCCCCCCCTCCATCTCACATCCCTGCCCACCCCCCACTCCATCTCACATCCCTGCCCACCCCCCCCTCCATCTCACATCCCTGCCCACCCCCCCCTCCATCTCACATCCCTGCCCACCCCCCACTCCATCTCACATCCCTGTCCACCCCCCCTCCATCTCACATCCCTGCCCACCCCCCCCTCCATCTCACATCCCTGCAGCTCCAAATGCCCCCCGAGAGGACGGCTTTGGGCCTTTGGTTTTCAAGGGAAATAGGAGGCAGGAGGCAAGGAGAGAGCCCTGGTTCCAGCTCAGTTTCACTCTTTATTTGAAGTTTTACATGCCACCAGCATACAGGAAAGTTGCACATTCAGAACTCGACTCACTACTAGCACAAAGGGCCAGATGCAAACACAAGTGGCAAACGAGTGCACAGATGGAGGAGCCCAAAGCCAGCAGCTTGTCGGTCTTTGGGACCAGGTTATGCCACATTCTGAGGGCACCCGAGGCGTCAGAGGTGAACCCCACAGTTCTGAGGGCCACCTCCCTGCAGGACCATGGTTGTGACCTGGGTCTTCTCTCCTGGTCTGGCACTGTTCTCTCCCAGCCAAGCTGAACCAGCAGTGTTGGGTACCCACCTCTAGCAGAACCGAGGGTGTTCGGAGACCGCCTGCCCGGGCGATGCTTTTCTGCACTGCCCCTGTCCGTGGATGCCAGCAGTCTCCACCAGGAGGAACAACTCCCACTGCTGTTCACAGGGGGAGATGACAGAACCAGGGACTCTTACACTGACATTTTCTTTTCAAAGAAAAAGTTTTGACAGAAACCCATTTCCCCCCCACCCCCACCCCCCCCTCCCCGGCAGCCTTGGGCAGGGACTTGCAGCTTCCACTTCAAAGGACAAACTTCAAACCCCAAATCCAGTGTCCTAATGGTTTTGTGCTACATTACTTAATTGTCATACAGCTAATTAGCAATGC
Source organism: Dryobates pubescens (assembly GCF_014839835.1). NCBI lineage: Eukaryota > Metazoa > Chordata > Aves > Piciformes > Picidae > Dryobates > Dryobates pubescens. Next base: position 3,090,329 of record NC_071615.1, on the reverse strand, counting down.
CTGATTTCACATTCTCTGTGCAGAGATGAAGTCCACAAGAGAAGGGGAGGGCTACTTAAAACCATAAATAAAAACAAGGCACCAGGCAGCCAGGCTCTGACGGCATCAACATCAACCGTTACACTTGACCATTTAAAACCCAAAAAACAGTGAAATAACAACACCCCCCTGCCATGATTAAACCTGTATTGAGCTGGCCTCCTCCTTCAGATCTCAGAGCTCTGCAAGGGGGGCGGGGGGGAGGGAGAAGCCGAGGCAGGGCGCTGGGGGCTCGGCCGGCGCGGCCGCCTCTCGCCGGCGGGCGGCAGAGATCTTCACCGCTCTAATTATTTCCCTATCACCCAGCAAGATCAGGATCGATCGATGGTACAGGCTGACCCTTCTCCTCCAGTGGCAGGGGGAAATGACAGGAGGGAAGGGGAAAAAAAAAAATAAAGGGAGAAAAAAAAAACCCCAACCCCCGAAAGGGGGAGGGTGAAAGGAGAGCGTCAGAGGTCAATGCCACAAAACAATAGATATTGATGTCTCCATTCATTTCAAGCAGCGGAAAGGTCAATGCCTCCCTTGCTTCGTGTTTTATGGCTGAAATCCTGCTGCTAACAGCAACAATGTTAGTAGTCAGACCTCATCCATCCTGGTTTATTATTATGATTATTTCTAACCAGGTTAGCCATTTTGAAGACTGGAGGAAAGCTGGGGAGGCAGCAGCGGGAGGCAGGGCAGGGGGAGAAGAGGGGAAGCTGCCCTGGAAATCAAGGGCAGGGATGGTTCCCGTTGGTTTTTGAGCCAGCCTGTTTCCCCCACCCCCCAAACCTGTGCTCCAGTTTGTCCCTCACTGCCCCCTAAAAAATGAAGAGGGCCTGAGGCAGCATCCCTTCACTATTAATCATTATTCCCTGTACAACATCCCAATTGGTTTCTATGGAAATGATTCTCCTGCTAGAGTACCCTGCCTGCACATCTCATCAAAGAGGCAGGAGAGCTGCAGTGGAAGGAGATTTGCCTCTGCAGTGCCCAGCACGGCTCCTCTGGCTCCAGCACAGGTCTCCCTGCAGGCAGGGGAGAGGAGCCTTGGCTGGACACTCTCTGCTGTGACCAGCCATGGAGGGACAGCATCTCCCATCAGACACAACACTTCTGCACCCATCAACTCCACCAAGGGAAAGGCCTCAGGCCCCTGTGGCTGTGGAGGACACCCCATCCCACAGCACCCTGCACCTCTCAACTCACAGCCTGCTGCTGTATGCCTGTCATGCCTCTGAAGAGCAGCAAGTCAAAGGGATACATCCTGCCCTGCCAGACTCAGGTGCCTCAGCAGAGGAGGAGGTGGTCATGCAAGTTAAAGCCAGCAGGGTCACTGTCCTGGTCCCTCTCAACCTGCATTCACAGCCCCAGCCCTGCCCAATCCTCACACCTTGCCTGGAGGGGACAGTGTCTTGCACCCCTGCAAGCCCCCTCGGGCCAGGCAGGTGAGTCCTCCTCTCCTTCCACAGATGGGGAAACTGAGGCCAGTAGCAGTCACCAGTGTGTGCCTGGCTTCCAGTTCGAGGTCCCTGGCACAGTCCTGCCCTGCTTTCCTTTCACTCCCATCTCTTCTCCTGCTGAGCCACCTGCCCAGCTGACAAGCTACTGTAGTCCCAACCTGGCCACATCACACAGCCCCTCTCCAAAGCTGAGCAGTGGATTCACTGCCATTTCCTAAAGGGAGCCTGAAATCAGCTTTGCAGAACAGCTCAGGAAGCATCCTTCAACCTACAGTCCCTCCAACAAACCTCCTGAAACCCCAGTGTCAGCCCCCCCCCCCCCAAACCCATGACCACTCCTGAGAGCCTGCAGGCACCAGCCAAGCCTTTGGACATCAGCAGAGCAGCTTCTGATTGCCCACTCCCATGGCGTTCGTCCCAGAGCAGCCTTCTCCCAAAGGAGCAGGGACACCTCAGCGGTGGGCAAAGCAAAGGTCTCTTCTGCAGTCCCCCAAAGAGCAGAGGAGTGATTTGGAGCACAGCAAGAACCAGGCCAGCAGGGCCTGGGAATCCTGCAGAGGCTCTCCCTGCGAGAAGGGCACCTTCTGTAACCGCACTCGTTTATTGTGGGCAGTGGCACCAGCAGGCTCCCAGATCACCTCATCAGATGCTCACAGACAGCAGAAGGCAGGTTTCTGGGGAGAGAAGGGGGCAGAGACCAGGGGAGAGGAGGGGGGGAATTTCACATTCACTGAAAGGCAGGAACAAAACCTCCACCTCTCCATTCTTCTCTCCTCCTCCACCGCCGCAGAGCGGAGCCTGGGTGCTGAGCGGGCTCCGAGCCCCATCCACTGCTCGGCTCAGAACATATGGTGCTGTGTTTAATAGCCCAGCTCTGCCAATTGGGGACTATTAGGGTGGGTTCTTTTCCCAGTGTAAATGTTGCAGAATATAAATTGTAATTAACACCGATGCCAAAATAGCACTTAGAGAAAATAAGCACATTATTAACATCTGGTGGATCCTGCCTGGAGTGCAGAAGCAGCGGAAATTCGCACTCACCAGAAGAGGATCTGTAGTAGAGACGTGGAGCACTGGCCCGGGGTTGGGGGTGCAAGGAGGTTTTTTTAGCTCCTTCTCATTCCTTGGGGTACTGTCTGCATTACCTGTGGGTGACCTTTCCCAGCCCTGATTGTCACTGGGAGGATTTGCAGCAGGCCTTCTGAGCCGCTGGTGGGTGGTCAGGTGTCAGAACGTGGTACCCCAGGCACCAGAGCGACGGTGCCAGACAGCATGCCTGCTTGCCTGCCCTGAGCCAGCCAGGCTGGGGGCAGATGGGCATTGCTCTGCCAAGCAAGAGGTACAGCAGATTTCAGCAGGTGACTCCAGCACCAAGACCAAAGGCTTGACACCACTGTTAAGCAACTGGTGTTTTCTGTCCCCCATCACAGGTTTTCCAGCTGGGCAGGAACAGGTGAGTTGGCAGTTCTGCCAAACTCTTGCCTGTGCCACAGAGTGGATGTGGAGGGGAGGCCCCTGCTGAGGGTAGGGATGGCCTCACTCCTCTAGCACCAAGCTCTGGGATTCCTCCACAGGACAAAAAGGTCCCTGCAGGCATTAAGAGAGCTGCCTCCATCCCCTCAGCCTTCCCCCTAGCCCGCCTGGAGGCACAAGGAGGAGAAAGCAGCTTTGCTAATGCTTCAAGCAAGGAGGAGAAAGCAGCTTTGCCAACACTCACTGCCTAACCCTCACTATTCTAGGAAAGAAAGCCAGACAAAAACTAGGCAGAGCCGAAGTGGCCTGAACTGGACAGAGCAACGGCTCACGTTCCTGCCAGAGAGCACAGCTGATTCGCTGGAGCGAGGGAGGAGGAGGGAAGAAAGCTGCTGGAGAGGGAGGAAGGGATTCAAACAGACAAGTAATATGACAAGAGGTAGAAAGAACGACCTCGTTGGGAGAAGAGGAGAGAAAACAGTGGCAGGATGCCAAGAGCAGGGCACTGGCTCCCGGCGCTCGCCCGCCTGGTGCCTCACCTGAGGCAGAGTCTCCAACGCTTCAGGAGCGCTCGCGGCTCAGCCGCACCTGTGCCAGGACGAGCAAGACCCAGCAGCACCACCCTGTCACTGGCTGCAAACTGGAGACTGCTGCTATAGCCCTGTCCCAAGTGGGGACTGGAGAGAAGCTCAGGCACATGCCTGCAGGGGTCACTTTTGGCAACGCACAGACTTGTGCTTGTAGAAAGGCCGGCAGCAACCCGCTCGTCAACACCGTAACCTGCCCAAGCACCAGGCCTGCTGCAGCCGGGCTCAGGAATCACAGCAGCAAGACCGATTTCCAGGCAGGTTCACACCTGACTGAGGGAAAAGTAAGGAGGGAAAAATCCTCCAAAGCTGTAAGATGCATTTAGCTTTCTTCTATCCCATCAGACCAGGCTTTCTGTGGCCTGCTGATAGCAGAGCAGGGAGGTGGCACCTCGTGTAGCAAATGCCAACGAGGCTATGGGGACATCCCCTTTGGATGACACCGGGCCTGCCCCAGAACAGCACTGCTCAACACAGCAGCTGAGGTGGAGATGTCAGACAGCTCCAGCTGATGGCTGTTTTGCAGAAGATAGACCCAGTGTGCTACCACAAAGTACTCCAGCAGAAGGGAAATCCCACTGCCACCCAGAAACATAGCTCCAGGAATTCCTGCCTTGGCTTTTGGTACAGCTGTCTGATGCTTTCAAAAGTGCTCAGTAAATAAGGCAATATGAAAGTGATCCAGACCACTACTGATGCCTGAGGAAGATTCTGTGGAGCAGAGAAGCTGACTGAAATCACACACTGAAAATACTTCCTAACATCTCTAAAATTAGCAGGAGCTGAAGGCATGGGATCTAAGCACAGAGCCGGAACACCACATTCCCATCCACGCTGCAAGACGGACCGCATCCGAAGCTGGAGGAGGCATCACCTACCCTGGCACAAGGATTTCCAAACCAGCTGACAACTTCTCCCACCAGACTGATGGGACAGCACCAGCAAAGAACACACCATGGCTGAGGTGCTAATGACCTTGATTTGTTATTCACAAATATTAACTGCAAAACAAAGAGTCCTTGTGGTACCTCTCAATCAAAAGCAAAACCCTCCTTTAACCATCAGCAATTGTGGGACTGCCGAGGCCTACGTGCGACACAGAGGAGATGTGATGCACTTCAGCAGAGCAACACCTGTTTGTGCCTCTTCGCTGGCTCAGGCTTTCTACTTTGCCAACAACAGACTGAAGCAAAGAATGATGTCCACCAATATCACAAAGCACACTGCCAAAGTACACAGGGGCCCCTAGGAAACACACCAGGCGACACGGGGGGAAAGAGCATCGTTGAGTCAGCTGCTCTTACCTTTGACTTCAACAAAATAACAAACCCATTCATAATTAACTGCAAGGAAAATACCCATCAGATTGCAGAAGCCTTGGAGACAGGATTTTTCAGATGCAAGCAATATCCAGCAGACTTATCCCCACTGCAAAGGAGCAGCCTGTTTCATTTTGCAGTCACACCGGTGGGAAGTGATTGTACAGCGTCCATCGAGGCGGCCGGGACCTGACGGAGGGGAGCCCAGGCACGCCAGAAGCTGCTCCGCGTGCTCACGCCGTCCTTCCCATGCTGTGACAGTCACCACCACAGGTTGGGAGGTTCCTCAGCCACTCTGCTTTTAAACAAGGTAATTTCATCCAAGTGTCGCATGGGGACATCTCTGATGACCTCTGTCAAGTCCTCGTGAAGCAGAGGGAAAATGACGACATTTAACGCCGGGCGATCCGCCTGGAAACTGAACCAGACACAGGTTATTAGCTGAGGGAAAACACAGAGTCTCCAGTGCAAGAGAAGAGGATTGCAGGGCGGGGGGCATGGAGAAGCTGCTCAGCTGGAAGTCAAGATCTCCCACTCTCTTCTCCATGTGTCAGCAGGGAGTGCAGGCTGGGCTTGCAACTCTTTCCAGCGGGCCTCTTGAGCTGACACAAACCCAGACTGGGCCTGACGTGGGGAGAGAAAGTTTTCAAACATTAATACAACATCTTGGTATTCTCAGAGGACCAGAGATCCTAAGAACTCTGCCCAAGCTGGGCAAGATAACAACTCAAACCACCTACAAACCAGCAGCAAGTTGCAGAGCCATTAAGGAAATCAGGCCAGAGCAGTGCCAGGCATTCCCTGGGGGCTGAGCCTGGGATTATCGCTTCAGGCTGGGCTGTTCTGCACGCAGAGGCTGGGCTCTGCAATTAGAGCACAAGCAAGTTTAGAAAGCTCAGATCTGCAGATAAGCAGTAAGTGTGCACACACACACACACACACACACTGCAGCCTCCATATAAATCCAAACTGCAGAAAATCTCTCTTGGCACCACAGGAACTGGCCCCAGCAGAACCACACGTGAGTATCTCTGCTCCTCAGAATTTTGGGTTCCAGTTTCTCAGTCTACAAGCTCTTAGAGAAACCTATGCTCTCCCCTTACCCTCCCAGTTCTTCATGCCAGCATCACACCACTGGGTCTGCCTTCCTGCTTGTGAGCAGGAGGCCTGGTACGACAACATGAGAGAGGAGCAGCAGGGTTGTAACTACAGAGCAAGAGAAGAGCACAAGTTAAAGCCATTTATACAGGGTAAAAAGAGCTGAACAAAAAAAGCCCAGGTCCCCATCAGCAATACTCTAACTGATAGCAACCTGGTGAGTAAGAGAACATGGGGAGAGAGGAATAGTGTTACTCAGTGGAGCATAACAAGAGTTCAGTCTTTTAAAGCTGGAGGTAAAGGGAAGTTAGGCTACAGCTTAAGCTACACCCTTAAGATTAAAAGACTTGTGACTGTTAGCCCCATGCCACCAAGATGCTTTCTCCCAACCCTGTGACAAGGCCCAGTTCATTATCACTCTAAAGGAGGCAGAGTCAAACTGGCAGCATCAGTCCCTCGAGGCTGAGCCAAGTTGTGCCAGGTCAAAAGAGGAGTTCACTCCTCAGCACACTTCTCCTACACGGATGCATGCCTGGAAAATTCCCAGCCCATCTCTAGCACTGAAATGGCTGCAGATTCCTGGCAAATGGAGATGTGGCTGCTGGCAACACACATGGAAGCCCCAGGTAGCAGTACCACCAGCTGAAGAAAATGCCAGGAGACACTGGCACTTCCTGGGAGACAGAAAGGATGTTCCCATCCCACTGATGATTTGGAGCAGAGCTGCCAAAAATGTAGTGGAGAAACTCCCATTCCAGGGCTGGCTGCTTCGTTCTGGTGGGTTAAATTAATTTGCCTGAACCCAGGCAGTTGCAGGAGTCAGGATTTCCAGCAACAGAACTACCCAAGGGCAATTTTATCTCTTTCTGCATCGCAGCCCTGCCCTTCATGCCTCGTGCCTAAGGGCTGGCAGAAAAGGACACTGCTCCTCAAGTGGATCTGGGGGCTTGTGGAGGAGCCTACAAGAAATCAACCAGCAAATAACCACTGATCTGGGGAGGCAGTTGGTAAAGCCTGCAGTGAAATTACATAAAATACAGCAAATGTCTCTTTGATAGTCCCTCCTCTGCCTCAGCTCTTCAGGTTCCTTATCCAACACCACAGTCCTGCAGAGAAAATCGTGTTAATAGAGCAAGTTTACTGAAGTTCAGTGAGGAAGAAACAGCCATCTCCCCAAGGCAAAGAAACCTCTGCCTCTCTCTCTCTCTCTGCATTACATAGGCTCTCTCGAATCAGATCTGCATGCTGCTGCTTCTCACCGTACACCGAACTGCAGTTTATAAGCAGCCTTTCCACGCAGCTATAAAAAAAGCCCAGCACCTAGACAAGTTTAGATGACAATCTGCCACCACCACAGCTGGAGAACACACACCAAAAAAAGAAACAACCCCAAAACCCCCCAAAAACGACAAAACCCAACTGAAACACCCACCCCAAAACTCCAGCGCGGTAAACCCACCTCGCCAAGAGAGCCTGGGTTTAGAGGAGAGGTTTGCACTTGAGCTTATTCACAAATGAATAAATAAATTAAAGGAAAGCTTTGTAATTTTCTTCCCCCCCACCCCAACAGGAAGCTGTATGTTACTGCAAACCTTGTAAATTCCATACCCCAGCAAGTTGACGCCGGAGAATTCTTTCCATGTACAATTTGGGTGATTTAAGAAAGAGGGAGCTGGGGGCAGGGGGGTTGGGGGGGGGTGGAAATCCCAATCAAATGCACATGGCTCACCATTATTCTCAGCTAAACGTGCGTGCAAAGCCTCTCCTTTAACTGCCTCTCTAAAGAAACACCCTGATTTTTAACGAGCAGCTGTCACAACCTTCAGCTGGGATTAGCGGCTCCCCGAAAGCAGCCTCCCCCTCCACGCACTCCCTGCTCCTTCAGTCCTGCCCCCGGAAGGCAATTCCCTTCTTCATACACCTGTCCAGGTGGGCTAGATTAAGTGAGAAGCACTTAGAGCACCGGTTTGAAAGGCCCGGGGCACGGGGAGGAGGAGATAACAAGAAGGGGAAGAGATTGAGTTAATGAGTTGCAGAATAGCTCCTGTAATCTTCCTGACGGCTCTTTCCTCGTTCCACACCTGGATGGACTTCAAACTGGAGCTGGCTCTGCAAGCGCAGGGCTCGTAAAATTAAAACCCCAAGGACAGAGAAGGATGTCGACCTGGGGAGACAAAAGAGCTGCAGCTTCAGACATGAAACCCTGCTTTTTTGCCCCCTTTTTCTCCTACCTCCCCCCCCCCCGCCACCTCCCCAAGGGAAAGAAGCCAAGGACGTGCTTGCTTGCTCTCTCCTACCAAACCTCCAGACTAAACTCATCATGATTAATTAAAGGAAAGTAAGTTTTCTAAGGCAACTGACTAGCAGCCCCTTGAAAACAGATCCTTTAATCAGAAACAACCAGTGGGATAACAAAGAAAATGCCCCCTCCCCTCATCCCCCCCTTCATCCCCATGCACATATTTTCCAGCATAGCTTCTGGTCCAGCAGACTCAGCACCAAACCAACAACCACCCAGGGGGAACTTCCACACAGAGGTCTATGAAGTGTCCTGGTTTGGATGTGGACACGTCACAGGCCTGGCTTCAGCAGCTGGCTAGACTCGTGCATGGAGCTTGGAAATGCAAGCAGGGAGCACCCTGTGTCACAAATTCCCTCCCAGCAGCCAGGGAGGTTTCACCTCACTCTGCACTTCCATCTCCAAGGGGCTGTGCGTGGCCGAAAGGGTTAACGGTGCCTTGTTATTTGCCTCCAAAATGATCCCAGAGCAGGTGTGGACTGGACACAGAAAGGCTATTTTCAAGTGAACAGCTTGGTAAATAGCCTAACACTACGGTCTCAATTACTTCCAGCCAGCATGGCAGGATCCAATATGTAGGTCAGGGACAAAGTCAAAGAGAAAAAGTCTAAAGCAAGGCTGCACTTTGATCAGATTTCCTCGATTTTAGCAAGACAAAAGAGTCCCTCCCTGGAATGCAGTTATCTGCCGGCAAACATTCTCCCTGTGCGTTTTCAGACATACCTCCAGAGAGGCCACCAGGCCCCAGGACTCCACCTGCTGATAGAGCTAAAGGGCAGCTCAAAGCCATCAGAGAATCTCATCAGCCAGCCTGTAAGGATGGATTATGCCCCTCTGCATCTCTCTGCACCACAGACCACAGAAGACAACAGCTCCGCTGCGTTGGCTGCTGCTCAGACTTACCTTCCCTCACTTGTAAGGCAGCATTTGGGACTGAAGAATGCCTTTCCCCTTGAGATTTCCAGAGAAACCCAAGCCCTGTGCCAAAGTCAGATGTTTCAGCACGTCCCACTGCACAGATGCTGGCAAGCTGGGCTAAGGGAACACAGGGTGGTATAATTAAGCACTGGCAACAAAAGCAGCTAACACCAGATAAAACAAGGAAATGTGGTGTAGCAGGAGTGGATGAAGGCCAGAGCTTCTAGCTCCACAAACAGAGAGGAGCTTATGGGGAAAAGAGGCTCTAAAGAAAGAAGAGGTCCAGGAGAAGCTTAACTTGTGGGGGGAGCAGAGAGAGGATGGAGTAGGTGTGGACTGCAGTTTGCAGGACCAATATCTGCTGCAGCCATGCACCTTCCCCCGCCTCCATGTAGACTTTCCTCGGGCTGGTGAGCTGCCTCTGGAGAGGCACAAGCTTCCCAAGAAAGAATTCAGAGCAGCTCCCTTTTTGCCATGTACACAACTCTTCCAGCCACAGGCACAAAGCCCTGTTAATCCCCTGCCAGGCACAGCCTGAGTCTGTTTTCACTGGAAGGCTTGCCCACAGCTGAAAGTTCAAATGTGGCATCAGTCCTGAAAGCTTCCGCCAGCCTACCTGAGCCAGGCTGGAAACTCCCATCCCTGAAGCGTGGCATGGTGGAACAGAGGAAGTGCCAGGACAAGCTGGAACAGCTGACACTGGCATGACCCAACACACAGGCACACATTTTTCTCATCTCTCCACGGCAGGTCAGACAAACACCTCGGATGTGTTCCACTGCCCGTGCCCTGAACTCAGGACCAGGGAATGGCAAAGGCTCTCCTTGCTTACAGTGACAGCCAGAAGTGCAGAGCTTCTCCAGAGCATCTTCCAGACATGCTGAAGAAACTGTGGGGTGGACTTGATCTCTGGAAGTCCCTTCCAACCTCTAACATTCTGTGCTGCTGTGTGTAGGACCCTTGCACCCCAGTCATGCCCCAGAAACCTCTCACAAGGGGGCTGAAGCCTCCACACACTGACTCGGAAGCAGACCCAATCCTCAGTGCCATTCTCACTTCCATCCCTGCCAGAGTACCCAAGCTGAGCAGACTTCATTGCCTAACCTCCAAAACAGACTTCAAATGTTCTTGAGGAAAGCTGTTGTGATTCCTTCAGGCTGCTCTTAACTTCACACAATGAGAGATTTCCTCCGTGAAGTGCTTTCCTTTAAGGGTGTCTTCCACCCCCTCACTTCCACAGGGACAAAGTCGAGTCCTCCCAAGGCTTGCAAGTTCCCCTCACCTAAAGCCCCACGACTACAGCCTCCAGCCCCAGACAGAAGGGTGCACAAGGCACTCTGGAAGCCATTCACACACAACACTGCCAACTCTGCCACTACCTCCAACACGGCATCCTCTGCCACTGCATCATGTCACGGAGAAGGAGCAACACACATCAGACTCATCCCCAGCAAAGGCAAACTGCATCTCTCCGCTGTGGTTTCTCTCTGCAAGGCAGGAATGACACTCTGCTACTTCTCCTGTGAGCTGAGGTTTCCATCAAGCACGCTCACAGGCACAGCTTCTTCCCTTCTTTTGCCAGCTGAACTCTGCATCAGTCAAATGCGACCGGACAATTAGAGGGGGAGGGAACAAGAACCCAAAGAGCGATGCCAAGGCGCCCAGGACACGTCCTAGGGGAGTGCTCTGCCAGAGCAAGCTGAAAGTTATTTCCTAATCTCTTCCACAAATTAAAAAGCTACTGCAATAACTGCTCAATTAGATTTATTTTACTATGGAAATGCTTTAAAGCTGCAGTTAATGCTTCCGTTCAGCCTCTTACGCCCTCGTGAAGGGAAAGCACGACAGCACTATTCCAATGTTATTACTCAGCCAAGAGAGAGGAGAGGACACTCCTTGAAACCTATTTCATGCACAAACCAATCTGCCCACTGAGGAAGGACTCAGGACTGAATTCCCTGAGCCAGCAGTTAGAACATGCCATTTGGGTCAGCCACAGGAATGCATTTAAGAAGGGGCTGAGTGAGTAGCCCCTAAAGAAGATACACTAATGTGCCAAATGGGGGGAGGGTGGTCTCACAAGCTGTGCTGGCTTGTAAAATACTTGAAACACACCCCCACCCCCCCCAACCCCCCCATAAAGAACATCCCTGGCAGAAGCAAAGGTGTCCAGGCCACACCTCGAGCAAAGTCAGCCTTTGCCAAGCCCGCCAAGGAATTCTTGGGTAACACAAGCTGACAAGGATGCAGTTTGTTATTCAGTCTGTGACAGAATGATTCAGGGGTTTCCAAGAGCAGGAAATGAAACAGACAATGAAAGCTGGAACAGGATGCTAATGATTCACTACACCAGCCTAGTAATACATTAAATCTTCTGCAATCAGATGCAGGGCCCGAGCCCACAACATGCTTAGGCTAGTGGAGTGGGACTGGCAGCTACTGAGCTGGGACCCAGGGAAGCCAGTGGTGCACTCAGAGGGACTCTTTCAAGGTCAGAAGGAAGAGAAGGTGGTGAAGAAAATGCAAAAGCAGCTTGAAAAATCTCAGCTAAGCCCTAGGTGGTGATAGCAGCTTTCTGCAGTGTCACTACAATTGCAGCAAGGCAGGTGGGCAGCGTAGCAGGGACGCTGCAGGGCTTGGCTGGCTTCAAAGACCCATTCTGCACTCACTCACTGCCCTAACAGCCCCCTCCCACCCAGCCTAACAGGGAAAAGGATTACCCAAAAGGGCTTTTCTGAGCATGAGCCCACCATGAAAATCCAGGCAAGGAGACACATCCAAGGCAACAGCAGCACGGCTGAGGGGGAGAGGCTTAGCTCTGAAGTAAGCAAAAATTCATGTGTGATAGTTCAATCCTGTGCTGCATGCCAGCAGAGGGACTGGCTCACTCAGCACTTCCCAAACACTCAGCTTCACCCCCATGCTCCCACCTGAAAGCCCTGTTACTGCCAGTGAGGCCCAGGAAGGTGCTTCACCCCTCCAGCAAGCAGCGTGGCTCTCACGACCGCACAGGGCCACCTTTTAAGGAAAGGTAAGATCCAGCCAAGAGTTTCATGTTGAAAGAGGACAAGAACTAGGAGGGGAAAATTTAGGTAATGCCACAGAAGCTTGAATAGTGAGGTCTAATTCAGACCAAAATAGCTATTCCTGGAAAGTGGCAGGAGTCCTGTTGTGCAAGTCACTTCAAACTCAGCAGTGCTCACGCCTGACACAGGCAGGAGGAGGAAGGGTAAGTCAGTGTTCCTCCGGGCCCTGGATCCTCAGAATAGGCAGACTGGCCTAAAACTGTAAAAGCCTCTGCACTCCACAGCATTGGTTAACCCTCAGAGTCATACACTCAGTCTGCAAAGCCATTTGCTGGAGCCAGGCAGCCACTGTGGCTAGAGGAACAGCGGCAGAGTGCTTGAGCTAGGACTGCAAACTCCTTCCCCCAACCACAGCTCTCAAAGGATGCTGCACCAGCACCCCAGACAGCACCTTCCATACCATCTCCCAACAGCTATCAGACCTCAGGAGATGACAGCAGTGCTGGTGGATGAGAAGCTCAACATGAGCCACCAATGTGCACCTGCAGCCCAGAAAGTAATTCACATCCTGGGCTGCAGCAAGAGAAGCAGAGCCAGCAGGTCAAGGGAGGTGATTCTCCCCCTCTGCTCTGCTGAGACCCCACCTGGAGTACTGCCTCCAGTTCTGGAGCCTCTAGTACAGGAAGGATCTGGAGGTGCTGGAAAGTATCCAGAGAAGGGCCACAAGGATGAGCAGAGGGCTGGAGCTGCTCTGCTGTGAGGACAGACTGAGGGAGTTGGGGTTGTTCAGTCTGGAGAAAAGAAGGTTGTGAGGAGACCTAATTGTGGCCTTCCAGTATCTGAAGGAGGCTACAAGAAAGCTGGGGAGGGACTTTTGAGGGTGTCAGAGAGTGACAGGACTGGGGGGGGGGTGGAACAAAAATAGAAATGGGTAGATTCAGAGTGGCTGTTAGGAAGAAGTTCCTCCCCATGAGGCTGGTGAGAGACTGGCAGAGGTTGCCCAGGGAGGTGGTGGAAGCCTCACTCCTGGAGGTTTTTGCAGCCAGGCTGGATGTGGCTGTGAGCAACCTGCTGCAGTGTGAGGTGTCCCTGGCCATGGCAGGGACTTGGAACTGGCTGATCCTTGAGGTCCCTTCCAACTCTAAGAATTCTATGATTCTAACAGAGCTGCTGGGAGATGGAAGCAGCTGGGCCCAGCCAGCCAGCCAGCCACCTCCCAAAACACTTCAGCTGGACCTTGACCCATCCCTTCCTGACCATGATCTGTGCTGTGGCTGAGCCTGGAGTGCATTTCTGTAAACCACAACCCACCTCCACGCCTTGCTGCTTTCCCCCTGTGTAAGAAGAATCCCCAGGCTTTGGACTTGCTTTTTATTGCTGCTTTCCTGATCCTTTTCAAGGTGTTTACTCAAGGCCTTTTCAAAGGCTTGCATTCTCTGTGTTGTTTGTGAAGTCCTTGAGATCGTTCCAATGGTAGGAGCTATCCAAACGTTGAAGCTAAAATCGACCAAATTCTACCAGGAACCGCACTGGAAAAGCAAATCTGTCCTTGGGGCCAAGGGGATAGCTGCCAAAGCATTTCTCATCCCCTCTCTTCCAAGCCTGTTTTCTGCTGGTATGCTCCACCAGGAAAGCAACTTCTGCACGTTGGTGAGGTGCCCACTAACCAAAGCATGGAGCTGTGCGCTCCTGAAGTCATCCAAATTCCTCGCCCGCAGGATTTCTAGGGCAGAGCAACACCGCCGTACAAACGCCAGTACTTGGTATGCAAGGCACGGGCGAGCAGGGGGCCAGCTTCCATGGCTCACAGCTCCATCTACTGACTACTGCACAGCAGCACAGCCCTGCAAACCCTCGGGAAAGCTGCTGCTGGTCCCCCGGAGCAGCCTACGGACACACGGCTCCCGGCCAGCCTGTAGGAGTCCCAGCGCAGCAACTCAAAAAGGGAGAAGTAAAGTAGGTTGAGCAGGAGCCAGCGATGTGCTCTTGTGGCCAAGGCCGTTCTGGGGTGGATTAGGAGGGCTGTGGCTAGTAGGTCCAGAGAGATTCTCCTCCTCCTCCTCAACTGCATCTGGAATAGTGTGTCCAGTTCTGGGCCCCTCAGCTCAAGAAGGACCTCAGGGAACTGCTTGAAAGAGTCCAGAGCAGAGCCACAAAAGTGATGAAGGGAGTGGAACACCTTCCTTACGAGGAGAGGCTGAGGGAGCTGAGGGCTCTTCAGCTTGGAGAGGAGGAGCCTGAGGAGTGACTTCATTAATGTTTGTAAATATGTGACAGGTGAGTGCCCAGGGGCTGGAGCCAGGCTCTGCTGGGGGCTGCCCACTGCCAGCACAAGGGGCAGTGGGGGAAGCTGAGGCAGAGGAAGCTCCATGGAAACATGGGGAAAAAAGTTTTCCCTGTGAGGGTGATGGAACACTGGAACAGGCTGCCCATGCCCAGGTGGGGTGTAGAGTCTCCCTCTCTGGAGATATTCAGAGCCTGCCTGGATGAATTCCTGTGTGATCTGCTCTAGGTGATCCTGCTCTGGCAGGGGCTGGACTGGAGGAGCTCTCGAGGTCCCTTCCAGCCCCTAGCATTCTGTCAATCTGTGTGAAACGACCCTCTGCTGCAAAGAAGCCTCTCTGCACAGCCAACTGGTCTGGGCTGACAGTTGGACATACAGCCATGGGTCCACAAACTGTGCTAGTTTGGTGTTTCTGGGATTGCCATATCAGTGGTTTAAACAGAAGGGTTACTGAAACAAAGCAAACAGGCACCTGGAGCCAAGCACTCCGGCAAAGGCAGGGTCTGAGCAGAAAAGGGCAGACATTGCTGCTGGTTGGATCTGCTGCTGTCTGAAGGGTGGCAGCAGCTGAGCACCATGTGATAGGAAAAACGATTCTAAAAAGTCATTTTACAGCAAAACTGAGAGCAGACCACTGGTCACATGTGAAATCTGAGGAAGATCAGGGAAGTGGATGCAGATCACTCCAGCCACATCTCCTCCTCTAACCACCAGGCTCTTCTCTTATGCACAGAGCATCTCCCCCCAACCATAAAGGAGATCACCCCTCCCAATCACACAGAAGAAAGAAGAATAAAGAAAAAACACTGCAATGATTTATCTGCCCAGAGGGAAACAGTCTTCCCTAAAGCTCAGAGGAGACCTTGCCCTTGCAAGCCTCGTGTTTGCTGATGAGGGCTCCAGATGAGGGCTGCTCTGCTCGCTGTGTTGCCTTGCAAAAGAGGCAGAACTGAATCAAAGGCTTTTAATGACTTCAATACACAAACTAATCTGTCCCAAATAGCAGCAAACCTCAACCAGAAAACTGCCCAGGAGAAAACTGGAGACCCCAGGGCCTGGTTTAGAGCTGTCACAAGACTAACAGACAGGAAAACAACTCTCTTCTCAGGGCAGGAGAACAGAAATACATAATACAAACCTTATTTTCCAGTCAAGGGGAAGAGTTTGAGAATCACTTCAGGCTTTAAGCCACCAGTATGAGGCAAGAGATTTAATACCCAAGCTCCCATCACCACACCCTCTATACACATCATCTTCCAGTACTGCAGCAGAAACCAGTCTGTTCTCCCCAAATCAGTCCCAGCCTCTTCTGTCAGCTGCATCCTCCTGTGCACCCATGTCTGAAAAAGGACTGAACTGCACTAGATGGCATTCTCAAGTCCTCCCAGCTCTACCACTTGCACTTTCCACTCAACACTTCTCTTTTTAGAGGCCTTTGGAGAGAGGGAATCACTTTGGTCCCATCTCCCTGCTCAAAATCAGCAATCACCTGGCTGCTCTCAGCCTAAACAAGATCATCTCCATAACCCTTGCTGGGACTCAAGGAAAATGGATCAATTCCACAGAATCACAGAACTGTTTTGGTTGGAAATGACCTTTAAAGTCATCAAGTCCAACCACAGCCAGGTCACCACAGGCTTTGCAATCCCTCTGCAGGTGGGGACTCCACCACTGCTCTGGACAGCCCTTCTGAGGAAGAAATTGCTCTTCATGTCCAACTCAAACCTCTGCTGGCACAACTGGAGGCTGCTTCCTCTTGTCCTATCACTTGTTCCTTGGGAGAAGAGAATGATCTCACACTCAAGAAAGGAAGCAGAGAAAGGCTGATGACAGCCTTGCCTTCCCTCCTCTCACCTCCTCCTTCCCAGGCATTCTCTGTTTTTCCTGCACACATTCAACAAACAAACAAAACCAAAAACCCCACCCCACACCACCTTATTTCACTCTGGCACAAGGGCTGATCACTTCACACTTGCTGCCCAATGGGCTCTTCCAATTTAAAGCCTGGATTAGACCGACGCTGGCAGCTCATTTCTAGAGGAAGCCATGCTGTGTGCTTCAGTGCCCTACCCATAGGTTTAAGCCATGAACTAGCTCACACACAGGTTCTACTGCACAGCTCTCTGCCCTTGGAGTAGCAGACAAAATGCAGCCAGGAGAAAGCCAGTTGCTGACCCCTGTCCAAAGGCAGATTTGTGCAAGGATGAGGATGGGATCACTAGGAAAAGTCTCGTGGCTGAAGACTCACTGATGGCTCGTGGAGGACTCCAGGCTTTGCTTGCCCATCATTTTGTGTACTTGGTTCCTTCCATTTTATTACTAGAGACAGTTGCATGAGAACTGGATCTCTGCTGCTCAGGAGAGCATCTGCTCCCCCTGCTTATCCTCCTCCTGAAGTCGTAATCTTACGTGACACCAAAATCGTTTCCAGAGCCACCGATTACAATGTCACAGAGGATTATGACTTCAGGTGTAGAGTTGGCAAGGGGAGCAGCAGATGCTCTCTTCAGAAAGGCAAAAAAAAACCCCAACCCCCCTTCAAAAGAGCCTGTTTTTCCTACAAATGTCTCTATTAATAAAACACAAAAGAAGAAAAAATAGCCTGACAGCCAGAAATATAAAAATAGGGGGGGGGGAACATTTCCAGGAGGCATCAGCTGCTCTTTGGAGAGTTCCCAGGGTTTGAATTATTAAGAGGTACAGAATGGAGTGAGAATCCAACCACAATGGGAGGTGAAAAATAAGAAGAGGGAGAAAAGACCACAGGAGAGCCTATTTCTGCTCAGTCAGTGGACATCAGCATCCTGGCCAGCACTGCAGTGGCATCTCAGAGGGGAGAGCTAAACAAACACACAAACAACACAACCCAGGAGCTGCAGGGCTTGGGTTCTTTCTAAGGATCCCTGAAGCACAACTGCAATCAACCAAGGCATGTGTTTCCAAGATGGGAAGCTCTGTGAGAAAGAAACTCCCAAGCAGCCCTCACGACATCACAAGGAATACACTTGGCTGTTTCCAACAGCCACTGCCCCCCAGCAGGACACAAGAGCCTTTCAGAGGCAGCAAACTGTCTGGTGTGTGGTTTGGTAGGTAGCTAATATAGTCATAGGCCCTTCTGGATTTGATCCGTGGAAAGAAGCCAAATGTAATAAGTCAGTTTGAAGCTGGAGAAAAGGCTGGGGGGAAGTGGGGGTGGGAGGAGCAACCCTTTAGGATGCAGGAATAATGCTGTGTGATTTGAAATTTTTATTAGAGCTTAACAGAGCAAAGAAACAGTAGGTGACAAAAGGAAAACAGACTGAAGGCAGAGAAAAAGCCTTACAGGGAAGGGGGGGGGGGGGTGGGAAAAAAAAGCCCAACCAAAACCAAAACAACAAAAAAACCCCACACCAACAAACCAGCCAGTGATGGAAAGTCTGTTGCATGGGAAATGTTTTGTAAGATGACTGCCACTATTAGGAGGTTTCAAAATGCCAGGAGTCATTAAAAGCTCTCTTTTCAAATGCAGTTCACGGCTCACACACAAACGTTCCCCACCACGTGAGCCTCAGAACACTGCAAGGGGCCAAGCAACATGCACTTAAGAACTGCCAAACGTGCAAAGGCAGTTTGTAGTGATTCTACCCCCCCTCCCCACCTCCTCACACACTTCCCACCCCCACCAAGAAGAACCCTTCACAACAACCCTTTAAAGGCTTTGAATTGTGCTGCCGGGGGGCGGGGGGGGGGGGGGGGGGGGATTGTCAGTAAGTGACATTTACAAGTGATTAGAGGACAGAGCATTATCTTAGTCACTTGTGAGCAAGGAGGGAAGCTTCAAGGTCAAATCTCTCCGTACTTAAAATGTCGGCAGATGTTTTGTTTGGGCAAAAAGCGTCCCTCGATTTACGATGGAGCTCTGCCTCCAGATCTTCCACTCGGGCCAACAGAGCTGCAGAGAACACGGGTGGGAATGGAATCAACAAATCCACAGAATACCTTCCAACATTTCACTGATTCACTCTTGTTAAAGCAAGAGGCTGGTTCACGTGCCAAGTGGTTACACCGTACCTCTGAGCTCCCTGGAAGGAGCGCCGCGAGCCACACCAACCTTGGCCAGCAGGGAGAGGGAGATAAATCTCCCACAGCTCCAGAAACTCCACATCAGCCTCTTTCTGCACTCACCTCCGCACAATGGACTGCTGGAGATTTCTGCAAGCAGTAAGAGATTCTCCCATAAACATGTGGCACATGATGACCTCAAGGCAGCTGGCCATGAATGACATCACTGCGTCAGACTGCAGAGTCCCGCTCCGGGAGACGATGCAAAGCCGCTGGAGAGAGGAGCAGTGACTCAGTGCCTGGAAGAACTGGGCACCTGCACAGAAGTAGGGCTGCTCCAGCCTGCAGGAACAAAGAAAGACAAGTCAATGGGCAAGCCACTCTTGGGCTGCTTCCAGACAAGGGAGAAGGCAGGCAGCACCTTCATGGAGGGCTGGAGAATGGAGCGGATAGGATAGGGTAGGATAGTAGGATAGGATAGAGTAGGATAGGATAGGATAGGATAGACCAAAACAAACCAGGTTGGAAAAGACCTTTGAGATCGAGTCCAACCTATCACCCAACAGCATCTGATCAACTAAACCATGGCACCAAGTGCCTCATCCAGGCTCTTCCTAAACACCTCCAGTGATGGTGACTCCACCACCTCCCTGGGCAGCACATTTCAATGGCCAATCTCTCTTGATGGGAAGAACTTCTTCCTAGCATCCAGCCTAAACCTCCCCTGGTGCAGCTTGAGGCTGTGTCCTCTTGTTCTGGTGCTGGTTGCCTGGAAGAAGAGACCAACCCCCACCTGGCTACAACCTCCCTTCAGAGAGTTGGAGACAGCAATGAGGTCTCCTCTGAGCCTCCTCTTCTCCAGGCTAAGCAACCCCAGCTCCCTCAGCCTCTCCTCACAGGGCTGTGCTCCAGACCCCTCCCCAGCTTTGCTGCCCTTCTCTGGACACCTTCCAGCAACTCAACATCTTTCTTAAACTCAGGAGCCCAGAACTGGACACAGGACTCAAGGTGTGGCCTAACCAGTGCTGAGTACAGGGACAGAATGACTTCCCTGCTCTTCCTGGCCACACTATTCCTGATACAGGCCAGGATGCCATTGGCCTTCTTGGCCAGCTGGGCACACTGCTGGTGTCTCCCCCCCCATCACCTGTTTCACTTACAAGTGATAACATTCTACCTGCTTGTGCCAGCAGCATGGCCAAGCAAACCCAACAGTGCCAGCTCAGAACTCTTGCTTCTAGCTGCTCTTGAGTGGGGTGTGCTAAAGGGACAAGGACACAAAGAGGCAGGAAGGCCCTGAACTGCAGAATGCCAGTGCCTGCTGGGAGCAAGCCTCATTCTGCACAAAGGACACTGGGTAAGATGAGCCTTAGGTCTGACCAGCAGATGAGAGCACAGCCTGGCTTTGCTATCTGCCATACAGAATACAATACAGAACAAACCAGGTTGGAAAAGACCTTTGAGATCATCAAGTCCAACCTATCACCCACCACCATCTAATCAACCAAACCATGGCACTAAGTGCCTCATCCAGGCTCTTTTGAAACACTTCCAGGGCCATCCACCAAGCAGCTGATGTGGATACAGGGACTTACTGCTCCAGTGCACCAAACTGGTTATCTTCAGTTTACTGCCCAGAGAGAAGCAGGGATATAAAATCCACACCACACACACATGGTGATTGTAGAACTTGGGTCTCTGAGGCAAAGGTGACCACAATCAGTGCTCCCCAGTCAGAAGGTGGCAAGGGATCTCCCACAGGAGAACCAATCCCATCATCAGTTCAACTTTTATCTGAAACACCCAGCCCCGAGGAGGGAGACAGGATCCTCTATCACGGCTATCCACAGCCCAAAGCAGGGCAAGGAAATGACATGGTGAAGCCATGCCTGACCAGCAAGCTGGAGTTCTGAGCTGGCACTGTTGGGTTTGCTTGGCCATACTGCTGGCACAAGCAGGTAGAAGGCTATCACTTGTAAGTGAAACAGGTGGTGGGGGACACCATTTGCTCCATCCTCCAGCCCCCCCCATCTTAACCAGCAGCGTAACCAGACAGCTCCTTCACACAAACCAGTCTGCAGGAAGCAGAAGCTGCTCGGGGCTGGTGCCACCAGGAGAACACATCTGCTTAGTGCAGATTTACTACAGAGCCTCAGAGCACTTGGGAATCCCAGTCATTGGGTCAGCAAGGCTAAGAGCTCCAAGAAGGTTAATCCATTAGGTGGTAAGAAGCTGTCGGCCCCAGCCCGATCTGGATAATCTCTGTGCAGGCTTTCGTAGTACCCAGGGGTGTCTCACCAATTTAATCCTGTTAATTGATAAATTCTGGTTTAGGCTCTCAGCCTGTGACTGTTGGTCAGGTAGCACTGCCTGAGGAGATCCTAACAGCCCCTGAGCACTTTCAATAGCTTTACATTAAGATAAAGGAAAGGAGAAGCCTCCCCAGTTTTCCAACGGTGTTATGAGTCCACTGCAGACTCAGAAAAGCAGAGAACCTCCTGGAACCTGGCAGCAGGTTTCTAGGTTAATCTCAGAGACAGGACAGCCACACTTGCAGTACTGCCTCTCACTCACTAGATGACAATGTTGCTTTGGAATAGCCTCTGAAGCTCATTTCTCAGCGTGGAAAATGGAGAAGGGGGGAAAAAAGGGCAGAAGCAGCAGAGCATCAGTCACATGAAAAGGAAACTACACTATGGGGAGGAAGTGCTAAACGTTAAAACCCTCTTAAACCCATATAAAACCTGAGACTTGACTCAAGAAAGAACAATGACAGCTTGTGTGGCAACACCTGGCTGTGAGGAGGAGAGATCCTTGTCCATCCTTTCTGCAAGGCTCCATGCTGCCTCCCATCTTTATCACTCCTGGCCTCCATTTCAAAGCCCCTGGAAACTACAGGGTTTAGACTGAGCGAAGGAACTCTGCAGACCCAAACTTCCTTCCCCAGATCTTAGCTCCTCCATAGCTATTTAGCCTCCTGAAGGAGAAAGAGACATAACCCAAGCCACCAAACAACTGAATTTCCAACAGGTGCCATCCATTGGATGAGAGGCCAGCACGCTCCTTCCCCCTTAGAAATGGGAAGCAGTGGACAATGAAAACTCTCCTGAAGTGTTTCAGTCACCCCTGGCTCCCTTCCCCATGGCAGTGCATCAGGAATATGCACACAGAGAGACTTGTCTCAGCTGACAAGCAATGATTTTAGTCACACTGCCTCTGTGAGCACAGGAGTGACCTTGCTGGTACTGCTGTTAGGCGTTTCAGACCCCTTTGTGAACAGATGATGACAGGGGGACTGACAAGTCCAGCAGTTTCACCAACAGAAGCTGATGGAAAGGGGTGGGGAGGGGAATAAGAAAGAAAAAAGGAAGGAAAGAAATAAGAAGGGGGAAAAAAAGGCATCTTTCTCAAGTAGCAACATTTGTGTTCATATGCACTGGTGCATGGAAACCATCACAGTTCCCTGTGCCCTTTGCTTTCATAAGCACACTCTGGCTACTGTAAAGCACCTTTGTGCACCTTTCAGAATCAGACCTTTGGCAGGATCCTTCAAATCCTAACAGGACAGAAACATCCAAGAGGACAGACCCTCAAGCTGGGATGGTGTCAATCTATTCTCTAGAAAAGAAAATAAACCAGAAAAATAATAACAAAAAAGAGAGGCAAGATTTTAATACAAACCAAAGGGAGAGGAGGATCTCACTGGGAAACCTAAGGAGAGCTCTGCATTATCTGGACATTGGAGGAGTCTCTTCCTTCCTGGAAGTTTAAGAGATGTGCATGCACACAGAGCCACAAAAGCAGCTAGAGTACATAAGCAAAGGCTGCTAGCTCCTCAATGTGCAGCATCCACTCTTCCTTATCTAAAAGGAAGGCAGTTGCAGCACAGGGGCTTTATGCTCTTAAAACACTGGTTAAAGGGCATACCCTGAGCCTTTGCCTTCCTGCCCTCCACAAGTCAGGAAGGAAAGCACCCAGTTTTCAAGCCACTGCAACTCCTTGTGACCAGAACAGGGACACAAGCAGTTTTAACACCAGCTAAAACAAACCAGGCACTGCATTTCTATAAAGCCATGAACACGACGGAGATGTGAAACAGCAGCCCCTCACCTGAGATCTCTCAAGCACTTGCAGTGTTTCAGCATGTCCATGAGAGCAGACATGTAGCCCACCTTCCCCATCATGCCCAGGTTGGCCAAGGAGAGAGTCCGCAACTGCTGGCACTGCAATCCGATGCTAACGAGCCCGGAGCCAGTGAGGATATTTGGCAGCTGTGCTAAGGTGAGGCTCTGCAAGTAAGTCAATTGGCTAATGGCAGCCACCTCTGAATCCCCCACGCTCTGCGCCCTGACACAAGGAGGCAACGAGTTGCGAATGGCTGGCTCGTTGCGGGGCATGGCGGAGGAGAAACTGGACCCAATGATTTCCAAGGTTTCCAAGAACCGGAGGCTTCCCATCAGAGCCCAGAACACCGAGGACTCTATCTTCTGATTGGCCTGCTCTGCCAAGTTCCTCGGACACGTCTGTATCCCAATGCGAACCTTCCTTCCCAACGCCTGGGGCACCAAACTGGAGGCCGCGGGAGGCTTTTCCACGTTCGCAGCAACGTTTGTGATGGAGCAGACCGGCAGTGCTAAGGAGAGCAGGTGCTTCAGGCGGGACAGAAGCTGGCACAAGTGATTCCCTATGCTCTCTGAGCTGTGGTGGTGAGCTGCAGAGAGGTTGAGGTGTCTCAGGTTGCAGCAAGACACCACCAGGCTCTCCAGAATGCTGCTGTCAATGTCGTCCTCTGCTTTGCGAAACAGGGACTCCGGAGCCAGACAGTGAACACAGCCACTGAGGTTCAAACTGGTCAGGCTTTTAAGATCCTTCCCACCGTTAATAACCCTCTGGATCAGGTGCCCACCGGACAAGGTGCATCGGCTAAAGCTGAAGTAGAAAGGGTTGTTGAACTTCAAGTGTTGCAGGAGCCCAGAGCCATTAATCCAGGCTTTGGGCAATTGTAAAGCATCCAGACGTGCATTTCGAGCCATAGAGTCCAGGAGGTTTTTAGTGGCCCCTGTCTCTGCAAAGCTACCAGGGGCAGAGATGAGGAAGGCGTGGAGGTTCTCAGGTGTCCGATCACTCAGCACAGCCAAGTACAGCCTCACCACCTCCTGATTAACGTAGCCAGGAGCCAGCCTGGCGTAGAAGACACGGAGGTTCTGGTAATGAGGCACATTGCTCTCACCTACCATCAGCTGCCCAGAGAGCATAAAACCTTCTCGGGATCGATCGAGGATCTCAAAGTAAAGCAGCAGCTTCTCCAGGCTCGTGCAGCAGGGGACGACGCCGTAGGAGGGCGTGAAGAGGGTTTGCTTCAGCTCCGAGACGCGGCTGAGAGTGGCTTTGCACTCACTGCTGAGCTGGCTGGCATCGAAGCCTGGATTCACGTCTATGGCCAGGGAGCGCAGGTGCTGCAGCGTGGACAGCATCTTGGAGAGACGCAGGGAGGTGACGTGGCACCCAGACAGGTTCAGCTTGACCAGGTTCTTGCATCGTGTTACGTGGTCAATAGTGGAGCTGGGCAGCCAGTAGCACCCAGCCATGTTCAGCTGGTAAATCTCCTTCCCGATATCCCTCATCAGTTGCTTCACTTTGTCTTTGTTTACCTGTACTCAAACAAAAAACCCACATGCAATCAGACATATGGCAGTGACTCCGTTTCCCACCTGAAAAGTGGTTAGCACTGAGATTACATGGCTCATACAAAGGTTTCAGGGTCCCTAGCACAGTCTGAGAATTATCATCCTGCTGGGAGCTGGCTTAGCCTGCCATGCTTTGGACTCTTAAGATTACACTTCCTTTAGCTGCTTAGCCTGTGCAGTTCTGCATTACTGACTGTGAGGCCAAATCTGTTCAGCAACTGATAGTCGAATGGAGGAGCAGCTCCATTTTCTAACACTCAAAGCTGTTCCAGCAGGACTAGCTATCTGCAGACTGAAGAAAGAACATTCCCATCTCCCTTCATCTAGTTTCCTCTTTGGGAAATGAGGAAGAGAGGCTTCCCCTCTCCTGCACTTGGTGATACAGTCCTTCTAAAACTTATCAGTCTTCATTCCCAAGCTTTATCTTTGTTATAACACACATGCAGTTGCTGGCTTGAGCTGACTGCATGCCTGACAGCCCTACGCACAAAGATTTTCCTGCACAACAACATGGGAGATGTATTTTGAGAACTCTGCACAGCCACGGCGACAAGTGGAAAGTCACATTTCCTGTCATTTTAGCTTCCAGAAAGACAGAGAAGCCAGTTTTCACTGACAGTATTTCATACAGCTGAGGGAACACAGAGCTGCTCCAACAAAGCATTCTGGAAAACAAATGCTTTTATAAAACAGCTTATTGTTTATTTGATTTCAGAGTTCAAGAGCATTTCATTTATGCAAACACACTGGAACCTTCCACTTGCTGGCATGGTTTTTTTTTTTCCCCCAGCAGTCAGTTTTGTCTTCCCAGCTAACAGAAGCAGCAAGCTACTCTCCCCACCTTATAGTCTTTCTGAAGTAAAACTGTATGGGTCAGGCTCTTGTCAAGGCAAAGCGTTGCGAGTTTCCTGCAGGTTCTCCTGACGTTCAGGACGAGGTCAGTGGAAGGAACGTAACTGAGGATGTGCAAAAGGATCTCATCTGAGAAATCCATCAAGTTGACACCATTGTTTTCCTCTTCACTGTCCCCACTTACAATCTCCTGAGGAGCATAAAAGGGAAATAAAAAATGAAAAGAAAAGAAAAGCTACTGGCTCAGAAATCTCATCAAAGCTTTGGAGAAAGCAGATACTCCAAGTCTTGTAAGGATTTACAAAGTGAGACAAAACAGAAAGACTTCAATCTTTAAGTACCTCCACCTGCACAAAGAAACTAAAAGCATTCCCCTTAGAAGGCAATAAGGAGGTAGAGCAAAACTTCACACAAAGCCACAGTGCCTTCACTTACTCTTTTGCTGCTGGCTGCTTCAGAATGAGGGGAAAAAGCAACCATGTTTTTGCTCATTCCACTTCTGCCACTTACTGTGCAACTGGAAAAGTGACCGCTCCTGATTCATTCTCAATAGAACACAGCAGCCTCTTTCTACGTCCTTCCTCTAAGTGCCATCCATTTCACTCCCCTTAGGAGTTATATAACCATATACAGAGCTAGATAGGTAGATAGGCAGAGATCCACCCAAACAAAACTGCAGTCCAGCATCAGATCACCCGCAGCTCCTCTGCAACAGGCATAAATCTTAACCACATGAAGCCTGACAGCTGGGCTCCAAGAAACCCTTTGCTCCTCCACCCCACTTCCTTCCTTCCACACTGGGGTGACAAGAGGCACCCTAAACTCACCGGTACCACCTTGGCAACAAGGTAACAGCGTGCACACAGCCTTGTGGCAACACGACACGGCCCCCATCTTTAAGAGCACCACCTTTAATGAAGCTCCAATTGGCATTAACGCCATGGCGCTCCCTGAAGGGAAGGGGGGAGCTGGCCCCGCTTCACAATTCCTGTAACCGTCCGCCCCCCCCCCGAAAGGCACCCCAGAGGAGGGGGCGATTTCGGTGTCTGTACCCAGACCCGCTAGACGGCGGCAGGGCCGCCTCAGGGACCGGCTCCCCGAGGCCTCCCCACGCCAAGCTTCGCAGGGATGAGTGGCATCGGAACGTCCCGGTCGCACCGCCACCATCCGAGTCCCCTCGCCTCCCCCGGGTCCGGCTCCAGCCCTCTCGCCTCCCCTGCATCCCGGAGTGGGGCTCGCCTCCCCCCCAGCCCCAGTCCGGGGAGACGCCGGCGGAGGACGAGTCCCGATTAGCGGCTCTCCGAGGGGTCGGGACAGAAAGGGAAGGTGAGTGCGACAAGAAGCACCCCTCGCCCCCGCAGCCCGCCCCGGCTCACCTCTCCACAGCGGAACATGGCGGCGGCTGCGCGGTCCTGCCGCCACCGCCGCCGCCTTCCCCGGGTACCGCTCAAACCAGCCGCGTCCCGGCCTGGCTCCCCGCCGGCCCGGCCACCGCACGGCTCTTCCGGCGCTGCCATGACCCAGCTTCCGCGGCTCGCCACACCCCCGCCGCCCCTTCAGCCGCCCCGCGCCGCCATCTTGAGCGTGGCCCTTCGCGCGGCGGGAGGCTGCTCGGCGCCATCTTGAGAGCGGCGCCGCCATGATGGGAGTGGCGAGGCCATGTTGGGCCGTCCCTCGGCTCACAGGGCGGCTGTCTCTGGCGGAGTCCTCATCTTGGGGGCGGCAGTGATCTGCGGAGAGGAAACCTTAATTTTCAGCCGCCAGCACTCCTCTGCCCCGAGGCCGCCAGTGCTGAGGTGTCAGAGACGGCAAGAGCAAAGCGAGCGGCTGCTCGGCCTTCTCCGCCCTCGGCAACTCCCAGCCGCGGGCACGGTGCCACCCTGACAGCTGACTCACGCCGGGCCCTCGCCCCGCAAATCTCTGAGTCGGCTCCCAATGTGTAAATCCGCCCTGCCAGGAGCCGCGGGGTACGGCAGTGACTCAGCGGGCGAGCCGGGGCCAGAGGGAGCCCCACCGGTTTGGTGGGACCCTGTCCCTGGGCTGCTGTGCAGCCCTCGGGGTGCTGGCAGGGTTGGCACCTTGGTGTTCCGAGGAGGTGAATTGGATGCCGTGGCCTGGCCACAAAGCGATCCAAGGGCTGGAACCCTTCTGCTGTGAGGACAGGCTGAGAGGGCTGGCGGTGTTCATCCCACACAAAAGGACACTCCTGTGGCGTTGCAGTACTTAAAGAGGTTTCTGAGCAAGATGGGGACAGGCTCTCTGGCGGTGCCT
Organism: Dryobates pubescens; assembly: GCF_014839835.1. Lineage (NCBI taxonomy): Eukaryota > Metazoa > Chordata > Aves > Piciformes > Picidae > Dryobates > Dryobates pubescens. Next base: position 3,062,990 of record NC_071615.1, on the reverse strand, counting down.
GCTGCAGCACGACAGGGACTGAAGGTTCTAAGCCAAGAGAGGCAGATTCAGGCTGTGCAGGAGGAAAACGTTTTTTACACTGAAAGTAATGAGACACTGGCCTGGGCTGCCCAGAGAGGTGGCAGATGCCCCATTCCAGGTCAGGCTGGACAGGGCTCTGAGCAGCCTGCTCTCGTCCCTGCTGCCTGCACAGGGGTTGGACTTGATTGCTTTTAAAGGTCCCTCCCGACCCAAACCACTCTGTGATTCACTGAAGCAGCCAGCACAAGGAAGGCAGCACCACACTCTGAAGACAACAGCACACGTGAACAAGTTGGTGCCAACAAGGGGTCACATGTGTCACCCCATCCCAAGAGAAGCCTGAATACAAACCTGTCAGCTCCAGGTTGTCATGTCAGCAACAATCACCTCTCTAGGGTCTAACCAGGCCAAGTGTTCTAACTTTGGCTGTGAGATATGGTCCTGCACTTTGCTGATGCACAGAGGGCTGTGCAGAAGTCACCCAGGGCTGCTGTGAGCACAGCCATTGCACACAGCCATGTCCAAGCTGCCTCAGCACTCAGCTCCTCGTCCCAAATCTCAAGTGTGGACAGGGCTGGAGGGCTGGAATTTCCAGTTACATGTATGCTGGGGGAATTTTGCTCATAGAAAATGTATTTTAAAGATGACCCACAAAGGAAGATGAATAGGTTGCTGCTTTCTCCCTGTTTGTTTCTTGCTGTTTAAGGCCATGGATTAGATTGGGGTGGACTGGGGGGTGTGCTTAGGAATAGCAAGTGTCTCAAGTCTTGATGACCTGTTTTGCTTCTAGGCCTGTGAGAAGGCTCTGAAGTTGAAGAGGAAACCCCCTCTTAGCCCTTAGATGAGAGAGAGCCTCACTAAGAGAATCTGTACCTGCTTTGTTTGTCATGTTTCACTTAACTAGGAGGTGATGACATTAAATCCGGAGGCCCTTTAGTCAAGACTGACTCATTTGACATCTGGGGAAAATACCAACCTGCCACATTTGCAGTCATCAGAGAGAGCAGAAACCACGGTGGAGGAGATCTGCATTTCCAATGCAAATGTAAATAAAGACATCAAGGCCCCTAAGAGGCATAAAAGCCCTGCCCAGAGACCCAGATGGAGCAGGCTGAGTTTGGATTAGCCACAGGTTCCCTCCAGCCCTGGGGTGAACATGGACCAGACAGCAGCTGACAGCCCTGAATAAGAACTGTGAAGAGTGATAGGTACGAGAACCTCCCAAGGAGAAAGCAGGTTTGCAGCAGATCAATAAGTGGAGCTGCTCTTGAACTCAAGATCCACCAAATAGATGAGCAATGTGGTGGGGTAGATAAAACCTGGAGGCTGAGCACAAGGCAGCAACAGGACATCAGATGAGTGGTAAATGAACAACTACACCAAACTGTGCCACTTCTCTGGGAAGTGGGCAGCCAGTGAGAGGAGAAACCCTCCCTGCTGCACCTCACTTCAGGAACACTCTTCTCAGTGTGGGCATTTGGGAGCCACCTGTAAAGAGGGGCTCAGTTCCAGGCTGGGCCATCCCAGGGCAGACTTTGTTTGGTTTATGACTAAGAGAGTTTTCTCAGGCCAAGGAAGGCAGACACATCTCATGCTGTCACAGTCCAGAAGGGCAAACAAACAAATAGTAGGATCAGGATATTTTGCTTTGTGTAAAACAAATTCTCTTAACTGTTCAAGGCCAGCCTGACCTGGGGATCCCCCTCTAAAAAGTCATTTCTCTCTTCTGATTCTTAAGACTGATACAGTCTGGACATGTCATCTCTTTGTCAGCATGGCTAAAGCCCAGCTGGACTGCAGTGGCCAGAGCCCTTGGTATGCTTGAGCAGACTGCTAGCTCCACCACTGGAAGTGATTTTGAATATTTGACATGGTTTAATACCTTAAGGCTGGCTAAAGCAGATTACAGATGGGTATAACACAAGTCAGGGCAGGCTCCAGAGCAGCAATCCCTCTGCAAAGACCAGCTTCAAAGACCAGGACTCCTCCTGCCCCAAGCACAGCTGATAGCCACAGTCCCATCCCTGGGCTTGGGGAGCCCATTGTCTGAAGCTGACACTTTGCATCCTCAGAGGGGATTTCTGTGAGGAGATCACTTCTGTTCAGGTGCTCCTGAGACTGTTGTGGGCAGCCAGCTGGCAGCTCTCCTGAAGAAGCACACACTCAATAAGGAGAGGATGGGACCCCCCCCCACAGCCACAGAGCATTCTGAGACACTGAGGCCCTTCAGGGCTAAAGCCCCAGAGCCACAACAGTCTCCTTTGCCAAGGACGTCACTAATTCCTGGCGGTGGCTTGACTCCATAAGCAGCTCAATGAGGTGACTTTCCAGGTCACTTCTTAATTGCAGGTGAAGTGCCAGTGACTGTCTCTAGCAAGAGGGAAAGTTGAGAGCTCTGGGGGAAGAAAGGGTGTAAAACATGCTTGCTCAGCTCCTTATAGCTGAGCCAGCTGCCCCTGGGCAGCTAAAGGGAGGCAAGAAAGGACTGGATGCTTGCAAGGATTTCCAGCCAAGTTCTGCTGCCTCTGCAGTCTGGGAAATTCCTGTAGGTCACCACTGCTGAGCCAGGCAGGGGGGACATGCTCAGCCTGGCCCATGGGTGGCCCTCTGGTCCTCCAATAGTGCCCTGCTATCTGTGTGCTGGAGAGGAGGAGGTGGCCAGGGGACTGTTGATTCCCTATACATCTCCTTGAAGTCTTGTCCATAGCTGGTTGTGGTGGGCTGAAATTTCCATCCCCCCAGCATTAACTGGTGGCTTCAAGAGCCAGGATAATGGCTTAACCAACTCTTCTACCACCCTTCCTGTGACATGTCCCTCAGCATCTCCCCTCCTCTGTGAAACAGCAAGGGCAGAGCTGAGCACCCTATAACACAGTGACAGAGAAACTGTGGTTGAAAAAAAAACCCCAAAACCCTCTTCCAGTGCCTGCTGTTCCTGGGAGGAAACCACCCCAAGTTCCCCCCTGCTCACCAGAGTTGGGAGCAGTGAGTAATGCTCACAGACTTCCTTGCACGGCTCCAAATTCTTTTCTCCAGCATGTAATGGCCCAGAGGAGGAATAAACCAATCCTTGCTGGAGCAGCCTGCAGAGGAGCTGTGCAGGCCACAGCCTCGCAGTGGAGAGGCATTGAGAAGGGTTGTGCCTCATTTTATCGAGGGCTGGTGGCCTGGAACAGCAAGTGAAATGAGAGGAGAAAAAAATCACCCTGCAAAGCATTAACTGACAGCAAACCTCAGCTGCTGTGCTCTGAAGCAGGAAAATCATCCCAAATCCCCTGTGCCCAGCCACCAGCACCAGCCCATTGCTCACACCCTCCCTGTGCCCACACCTCTGCCCGCCTGAGCTGCTCTTGGCTGTGGCATTTTGCTGCCCTGTGGTTTCTCCTCATGGCCACCATACTCTCTTCTCTTGTGTCTCAACACATTTTTCCAGTGGTCAGTGACCATGCTGAGGAATGCTGAAGAAAGGTGCCTCATTTACCTGTTACCATCATCCCTTCTTGCCTCCTGGCCCTTTTCCTGCTCCACTCCCACCATCCCTCTCCCCAGGAGCTGCCATTGCCTCCTCTTTACCCCATTTCCCAAAGACCTCAGGTTGTGAGGCCCAGGTTGGGCCTTGCTCCAACTTGTTTCACCTCCCCTTTTGCAAACTGGTGCTTCCAGTAGGACGTCTGCCCAGCCCAATGTCTGCACCTACAGCCCTGCCAGGCTCCTACTGCACCTGGAGTGGAGGCTGGGGAGATGAAGGGCAGAAACCGGCAGGTCCACTCCGAACACAGCAGGATGCTGGAGCAGGATCAGGCCAGGCAGAGGATTAAAGAGCCAATGGAACCTGTTCCTTGCCTTTCATCTGCTGGGAGCATGACACAATCCCAGCCATTAGCTCTTCAAAGAGAGGCTGGAAGAGCCCTGGTCAGCCAGCACAGCTGTGAGCAAAGCTCCAAGGTCTGCTCTGCCCAAGCGGCAATCCTTAGTCTCACCTGACTTGATTCTCCTTGGTTCCTGACCTGGCAGCTTTGGTCCTCTCCATCTCCTCCCTTCCACAGCAGCAGCTCCAGCTTCTGGGATGCACAGGTTTTGCTGTGCCGAAGTCTTGACTCCCAGCACAGCTCTGTGAGGATCCCCACTCCGGCTGCTTATCGTGAAACAAAAGACTGACCCATCAAAAAGGGCTGCAGCTTCCCAGGAAATTCAGGAGCCCAGCTGGGGAAAGAACCAAGAAGCCATCCATGCAAACCTCTTTGTTGGGAGAGGCTGTTAGAGGCAGGTACCTGCACTGCCCAAGGGGAATCCTAGAGATGTGTCACTCTCAAGCAAGAGCTTCCTCCCTCTTCACACCCTTTTCCCAGCCCCACCCTGCCCAGCTGGATCTAATAGCCCAGTGGCCCTGGTCTCTGAAGTCCATGTGCTCCACCTCTCTCAAGACTTTCTCTTGTTTTCACCTGAAAGCTGCTCCACCCAGCAAGCAGTCTGCCAGAACTTAACTCTTCCCCCAGCCTGAACCTAGGACTCCCTCCAGGACCAAAAGCCAGCCAGAGCAGTGAGCTCAAGCACCTGATACAGGGACAAAGAAGACTGCTCCATGGGCCAGAGACAAACCCAAGAAGCCTTGGCTGAGGGAGAAAGCAGTTGTGCATGGTTAGGGTACCAGCACCACTTAATTTCATTGAGCCAAAGCTGGTCACACTGCACTAAGACATTTCAAGAAGTGCCAGTGGATGCCCACAAAACCCAGCTCCTCATTGCACACAGGTTGGTATCTAGAGCTCCACAGCCCAGGGCAGCCTTGGAGACATGCAGGCTTGGCAAGCTCAGCTCTTCACCATTGTATCACCAGCCATCTGGCTTGGACAGCAGACAGCACCAGTAACCACCCCCAGATAGCCAACCTGTGCAGCCTGGCAAAGTGAGATCAGAGCAGAGAGTAACTGTCAAGAAGCAAGACAATGACGAGCCAACACCAGTCGAGCCTCTATGGTGTGCACTTTTATTTGAACTGGTCTTAAAGTCAGTGTACAGGTAGCCCCTCCCTCCCCCACGTACTGGCACCACTTCTCCTAGACCCTGCAGGGGGACTGTAAAGCCTTCATTCACATCTATCACTGGGGAACAGAGCCTGCTTTGCTTGAACGAATTGAAGAGAGAGGAAAAACAAAAGAGAAGAGAAGAGGATCGAGTGTGGTTTGTTTCGTTTTGTTTCTTTAAGGCGGAAAGATACAAAAAAGACACTTGTTGGGTTACATAATTTACAGACAAGCAAGTATAACCTAACACCAGTGACTGGCATCGGCTCCCTCCGAGCGTGGGCTGCTGCCTTCACAGAGGCGAGTTCACTTCCTGTAACAATGCATTAGGAACAATATTTGGAATGACTATTAATAAAAAAAAAAAAAGAGGAAAAAAAAAAACCCCAAAAGAAACAAATGTACAATCAAAGTCCTCAGATGCATTGTAGAACTTTGGGGGGGGGAGCTGGGGGGGCGGGGTGGGGGCGTTCGCTCCGACAGGTTTCGTTTCAAGACTGTTGCTGACACCTTCGCCGTTCCAGTTTTTTAATCCTGAGTCAAGCGCCAAAAACAAAACAAAAGAACAACAGATAAAGCCATGCCAATCTCGTCTCGGTTTATGAGCATTTATGGGGTTCGTTTCGTCACGAGGGCGCGGGTGGTGTTGGTAACAGTCCGGTTTAGAAGCATTTGCGGTGGACGATGGAGGGTCCGGATTCGTCGTACTCCTGCTTGCTGATCCACATCTGCTGGAAGGTGGAGAGGGAGGCCAGGATGGAGCCTCCGATCCAGACAGAGTACTTGCGCTCAGGGGGGGCAATGATCTGCGGCAGAGAGGAGGAACGGGTCAGAAAGGCGGCGTCCTTCCGCGCTTGCTACCCACGCGTGGCCTCGCAGGGCCGAGCCGTCTAGTTCTTTATCTAGCCTTGGCCAAGATACCGTGAAGTCCAAACTGGCTTAAAGACAACCTCGCAGCCCCGCCACCTCCCCGCCTTGCAGCCAGCCTTTACACTAATCCCATTATTCAGGGGGTTGGGCGGATGCCATCTTGTCGAGGCAAGGCCATTAAGGCCGCGCCAGACAGCAGCAGGGCTTCTAGCTCTCCTAGCAGGAGCTGAGCTTAACCCCCTCCCACCCGCTCTGCTTTTCAGCATTAAAAGGGGTGCCAAGAGGCTCCCCTGGCTCCATCCTACCTTGATTTTCATTGTGCTGGGTGCCAGGGCTGTGATCTCCTTCTGCATCCTGTCAGCAATGCCAGGGTACATTGTGGTACCACCAGACAGCACTGTGTTGGCGTACAGGTCCTTACGGATATCCACATCACACTTCATGATGGAGTTGAAGGTAGTTTCATGGATACCACAGGACTCCATACCTGTGAGGAAGAAGCAGGATCAAGTCAGGAAAGGCTCAACCAACCAAAGAAGCCTGAGGAGCTACTGTGGGCAACCAAGAAACCATCAGCCCTTTCAGGGGTAACGCTCTACAAAACCACAGCTCTTGACAGGCTGGAGCTGAGGCTAACTGAGGAGACAACAAAAACCTTTCTACAGACCAGCAGTAACACAGAACTGGCTGACACGGTCTCCAGGTCACCCTTTACAGAAAGGAACCCTTAAGAGTTAACTTACCCAAGAAAGATGGCTGGAAGAGGGCCTCAGGGCACCTGAACCTCTCATTGCCAATGGTGATGACCTGGCCATCAGGGAGTTCATAGCTCTTCTCCAGGGAAGAGCTAGAGGCAGCTGTGGCCATCTCCTGCTCGAAATCCAGGGCAACGTAGCACAGCTTCTCCTTGATGTCACGCACAATTTCCCTCTCGGCTGTGGTGGTGAAGCTGTAGCCTCTCTCTGTCAGGATCTTCATGAGGTAGTCCGTCAGGTCACGGCCAGCCAGATCCAGACGGAGGATGGCATGGGGGAGGGCGTAGCCTTCATAGATGGGCACAGTGTGGGTAACACCATCACCAGAGTCCATCACAATACCAGTGGTACGACCAGAGGCATACAGGGACAGCACAGCCTGGATGGCTACATACATGGCTGGGGTGTTAAAGGTCTCAAACATGATCTAAGGAGATAAAGAGAAAGGGTTGAGTCAACAGCAGGAAAAAAGAGACTTCTTGCTACAGGTCTATACCAAGTCCATGCTTTTGTCCCTAGATAAGAGACTTTACACCCCCCTCAAAGTCCATGCTTATCTTGCCTGGTCTCCACCCACACCTGCCAGGTCAGAACCCAAGCAGGAACACCACCACAGACCCATCCATGTGTCACAGCAAGGAACAAAACAAATGCCAAGTAACTAAAGTAGTCACTCAAGGCTGGTAAATGGATTAGTGTCTAGTCAGAAACAGCAGTTAGACAGTTGCTAGTTTGGTCTCAGAGAAAGCCAGCTTAGAAGAGCAAACAAAACCTGTCAAGGTCCAGCAAAGAGGAGACTCAGGTCAGGAAAGGAAAACCCTGTAAAGATGGCAAAAAGGGAGAATAGTGGTGAAGGAGGAGAGAGGACAACATAGATGAGGAGAGCTGGCCTGCAGCAGCATCTGCTGTAGCTCCAAGCTCTAGTTTTACACACCTGTGTCATCTTCTCTCTGTTGGCTTTGGGGTTCAGGGGAGCCTCTGTGAGCAGCACTGGGTGCTCCTCGGGGGCTACTCTCAGCTCATTGTAGAAAGTGTGGTGCCAAATCTTCTCCATGTCATCCCAGTTGGTGACAATACCGTGTTCAATGGGGTACTTCAGGGTCAGGATACCTCTTTTGCTCTGGGCTTCATCACCAACATAGCTGTCTTTCTGGCCCATACCAACCATCACACCCTGCACAACAAAGGACAAGCAGTAAGTACATCTGAAGGAAAAGCCCCACTGGATGGATAACCTGTTTCTCCCAGAGCTGGGTCCCCAGTCACTCTCCCACTCCATCAAGAAAGGCATCCAGGCAGCAAGTGCTTGACACACCCTGCACAACAGCTCTGCAGGAGGCTGCATTCCCCACCCATTGTGCTGCAGCACAGAAGCTTCTTTTGTTATAAAGCCAAATTAAAAAGCTTCTGGAAAGTCAGTGCCCCTAGGACAACCACCCCCACCAAAATCCCCTCTTTTCTGTCCAGTTACAAGCACGCTAGCCACCTACCTGATGCCTGGGGCGACCCACGATGGATGGGAAGACAGCACGGGGAGCATCGTCCCCGGCAAACCCGGCCTTGCACATACCGGAACCATTGTCAACAACGAGCGCGGCAATATCGTCATCCATGGCTGGCTGCCGAAGAAGAGAGAAGGGGACATCAGCATCCCCGGTCACCCAGCCCCGTCCCCGCGGCAGCAGGCAGGGAACGGGAAGGTGATGCCGCCAGGCCTTCCCCACCCATTTCCTTCCTGCCGCCTCGGCACCGCTTCGCCCTCCGCCCGCTAGAGGGGGCGACGCCTTCCCGGCTGCGGCGCGGAGGGATTTGGGACAAAGGAAGTGCCCGCGCCCCTCGCGCTGTGACCATAAAAGGCAATGGCTGGAGCACGCCGCGCCTCGCCCGCCGCCAGCCCTCGCTGGGGGGGGGCGGGTGGGTACCGGCGGCCCCACCCACCGGGGCCAGCAGGGCGCGGCTGCCACGCCCCAGCGCCCCGCCGTGTGCCAGCCAGCCGGGCTCGACGCCTCTGTCCGCGCCGCTCCCCTGCGGGGTGCTCGTCCCGCTGCAGAGCGGCTCGGGGAGATGGAGAGCCACGAAAGCCCCGCAGAGAGCCCCCTTCGCGAGGAGCCACCTCGCCGAGCCCGCCAGCCAAGCGCCGGCAGAGCTCTGCCCCGTCAGGCGGCGGCAGCGCGCTGGGATTAAAGCCCGGCTCTTATGCAATGACCGCCTGCCCCGAGCAGGGCGAGCTCAGTGCCGGCGCCTCCGACAGCACCGGTTTAATCCGTTGCTAAGGCGGAGGGAGGAGGGGAGATGATAAGATTGTGTGGCAGGGGCCGGCATATGAACCAGCCCCGCACGGGGCAGCCTGGGAAGTGTAGGCGCTGCCCGGAGCGGCTAGCTTGGCTGCACAAGGGAGGCGCAGGGAGGGGGGGCTTCTCTTCTTCCCCCACACCCCCTGCATGCAGCTTTTGTTCCGATGCAACCACCTCGCCCTGAGAGGTGGTGCCGCTGCCTCCCCCTTCCCTTGCAAAGAAAAAGCCACACCGGTTGTGCCCAGCTAATAGGGGAACCGCGCCCCTTCCCGGCGGGGAACAACGCCCCCAGGCCCAGCCGCGCCTTGGGCCCCTCAACCCCCCCCCATCCCTCACCAGCAGCTGCGGAAGGAGGGGTTAGAGGGGGACCGCGTCGCACAGACAAAGCCCCGCGTCCCATTCCCCCCTACCGGGCACACAATAGCCGAGCCGCCCGCTCCCCCCCCCGGCCGCCAGCAATCCTCTTAGGAGGCGGATTAACCCCACGGGCAGCAAGGGTGCGACCCTCCCCCCCCTACTACAAGCAACAGTCCTCAAGCAACCACTAAATCAACGTCTCCTTCCATGCCCCTCCAAAATACCGCAGCGCACGGCGGGCCAGGCGCACTCATCAAACAAAAGGGCGCCGCGAGAGCGGGCACGCCATCTTCTACCAAGCTTAATTAAGCTAACATAAAAACAACAGCTATTAAGCGCTGGAGGAAAGCTACTCCTCCCTTAAAACCACCCATTCTCGCTCACCTTCGGGGAGTTCGGTGGTCGGAGCCGGAGCGGGCGGCGGCGTGCAGCGACAGCGGCGGCGGGAGCTAAAGGGGAGGGGCGGGCGCGCGCGGGAAGGCAGGCAAGAGAGCTCGCGGCGGCTCCCGCCCGCCGCCTCGCGCCGCCTTTTATTGGGCCGCCGCCGCCGCCGCCTCGCCATAAAAGGAAACTTTCGGAGCGCGCCGTTCTGATTGGCCCCCCGCCGCGCCTCCCCGCCTCGTTCCGCCCCGCCCCCGGCCCCGCCCCGCCCCGCCGCGCGCGGCTGCGACCCCCCCCCCCCCTCACACCCCCCCTTCCCTCCAACACACCCCCCGCCCTGCCAAGAGAAAAAAATACTCGGGGGGGAAGGGGGGCGCTCTGTGAGGCACATCGGGGTGTGGGTATTGTAGGGGCAACACAGCACCACCGCAGTTTCACTCTGCTTGGCTGGGGAAGGGGCTTGTTGGCCCCCAGTGCTTTCCCCCCCAACACCGGGGGTCGCGGGGGTCCGGTTAGTCCCATGCAGCGCGCACACACACACCCAAAGTAACCCTCACACAAAGCCCCGTGGCTGGGGCAGCACCGGCCCCTTCGCTCCCGGGCTGTGCTGCAGACCCCCCAGGAGAGGAAAGGGGGTACCCCGGCAGCACCGTGCTGCAGGATCCCCCCGAGGAGGGGTGGAGTTGGCCGCTGCCTGCCCCTGGCTGCAGCGCTGTCCCTCGCCCTGGCCACAGTGAGGGTCAGTGGCCTGCACCCCCTTGCCACCTGGGGCAAACACCAGTATCCCCCCCAGTAGGTCCCAGCACAGGGCAGGATGCAGGGCCAAGTTCACTGCTGATGTCAGCAGGCAGCGGCGACAGGGCTCCTGCCAGCCTGCTGCCAGGCCTTTGGCCCTTGAACCCAGCTGGGAACGCCGCAGCCACCTCCGGGCACCGTTAGAGGCACTGTCCCTGCGGCAGTGGCGATACCCAGGGGAAGGAAATGCTCCACCGGCTCGAGTCAAGCAGGGGGCCCCGGTCCCCATCCCGTCCCGGGGCTGGCTGGGGGGTACTGTGGGAGCAGCGATTTGGTCAGATTTGGGCACTATTTGTTTCTGTCCTCTTTAATCCCAAAGCTTGTCGGAACGGGAGACGTGGCCGCTGCTGCCCGAGCTGCAATTCCCTCCTTGGCTCGTTCCCATCAAATACTGGTTGGAAATAAAGGCGAGGGCAGCATCCGCGGAGCAGCAGGCAGCAGCGACAAGAAGGCTTTGCGTCTCCAGAGCGCTGTGCAAACGCGGGCTGATTAATCAAGTTAATTAAACAGCCCTGTAAGTAAAGTACAGAAGCCACTCGCAATCTGTTGCCGGTTGGAAGCGCCCAGACTTTGGTGTGGGGACCTCGAGTGTGTAATCTCAGTGCTCTGTAAAGAGCAATGACAGGGAAAAAGATTAAAAACTCCTGGAAAGGAATAAAAATGGTAAAAACGAGCTCTTCTTTATGGGACACCCCTCGCCTGGCATCGTGGTGGGGGGAGCCAGCTTTGACACCAGGATCTTGTGGTCCACTCCAGCAAGCTCTTTGTCACCAGGGAGCCGTGGAGATCACAGTGAGGATGATGGGGTCTGGAGGATAGATTTCCTTCCCTAAACCACCAACTTCCCTCCCCAGCGTATGGTCTGGCCGAGGTGTGAGACCCAGGTGTTATTTCCCCCACTCCCCAGCATTGCTCCCTGCTGTGTGACAAACAAAGGAGAAGAGCAGCAGGATGAACCTGCAAAAGCCTGCTGAGATTTGCAATTAACTCGGGGGGATGGGAGGAGATGGGGCACTAGGTATGGATGGGAACACAGAGATCAATACTTTTCCTCTTCCCCAGGAGTGCCTTGTCCAGGACCTGGTGCAGGTGCCCCAAAACCCAGCACCATGGCTGCTCCCAGATGGGTGCCTCAGAAGGGATGATGTGGAGAGAACAGAGAAGAGCCTTAGGGACTGCTGGGCCATTTCAGGGCCATGCCACATTCCTCAGGGCAGAGATGGCCATGGTGATAGACACACCCTGCCAGGCCACCTTGGGACCCTGCAATCCCCTCCACTCACTCTGGGGATGGCATGGTGATGGAGCAGAGACACCCCAGAGCACAGGTACTGTCCCAACAGAAAGCCCCTGGTGGAAGGAGCTGCAGCCTGGGCAAGCCAGGATTTCTGCAGGGCCATGCCAGAGCAGAGGTGCCTCAGCATGGTCATTCCCCTGCCACCTTGGCTGGATCGTGCAAGCTCTCTGTGTCGCTGCTCCTCCTGCAGTAAAACGGGAGTCATGGCTGTTAATTACCTACCTCACAGAGAATTAATTAATGTTTGTGCTCCACTTTGAAAGGGCTGATTATTAATTAGAGGATTAAACGTCAAATAAGGGGAGCCACAAGGCACAGGTACGGCTGCCGGCCCTTGCAGGTGTAAAGTGTGGTCCACACATGGTCTGGTAAGAGGTCTGCAGAGCACAGCAGCAGGGAAATGTCCTACAGTAGCACTGAGGTGATGGCTTTGCACAGGGAGCCTCAGGAGGAGGTCACAGCCAGGTGGGGGAGGCCACCATGGCTCATGGAGGGTCTTGGTCAGCTGGATGGGGCATGGGCCAGAGCAATGGGATGCTCCACTGCTTCCTGGTGAGCTGGTTGGGTGGAGTGGGGCTGGGGAGCCACAGATAAGAGACAGACCATTAGGCAGAGGTGGGGGGTGGGGGGAAGTACGGGCAATTAGCATCTCTTGATTATGGCACTGAATCAGAAAGCAATCAACCTGCAAGCATCCGGCGGGAAGAAGCGCCGGGCCCGCATCTCCTGGCTTTCAGGGCAGGAGGATTTGGCGTCGCTGGAGGTGGCAGGATGTGGCCTGCAGCACACAGCTGCTGCCACAGCTTCCTCCTGCCACGGAGATGTTTGATAGCAAAGCCACCAGCCAGTCACCGTGCTCACCACCCTGCACAGTTTGGTGAACCGAGCCGGCTCCACTGGCCTGGGCTCAGGGCTCTCCTCCCGGCGGCTCCTGGGATGTCGCAAGAGCAGAGAGGAGTGAAAGGGGAACCGAGCAAAGAGCTCCTCAGCCATTGTGTTACCCTTGGGCAGACATTGCAGGCTCCCAAGTTTCCCTGTTTTGCTTCATTTCTCCCTGCTTGTCCTTGGCACTCGTCTCCCCCCAGCTCTGGACAAAACTGTCTGGGGGAGGATCCTGCTGCCCTTCGCTGGCTGATACAGCCAGGCTTGAATTTCTGCACTTGTGGGACAACATGTGAGCTCTCCTTTCCACTCACTTCTTCCAGCCCTTCCCCTGGAGCAGTCTCTTTGCTCATGCAGGGACAGCAACTACTGCACATTTGGGGAGAGGAAAGTCAAGGAGGGGGAGAACAATTCCAGCTGCTTTGGGGCTGGTCTGAATTTCTGCATGTCCTCTTCAGCTCCTCCATTGCTGCCCTCACCCTGTGCTCAGGTCTCCATTCTCTCCCTCTTGCTGTTGTGACAATGAGAAAAGGGGTGGAAACTCCTGGAATCATCCCAGTCACTTCAGATCAAAAATCCTGGAGGTTTTTCAGAGCACTGCCTTTCCCCTCCTGTCCCACTCCCCAAGGGGAAGAAGGAAGGGCACTGCCCACATCCCCTATTTCACAGGCAAGGCAACAATCCCAGCACCTTCCTCTTTTTCAATTCACTCCTTACAGCACCAGCTGCAATGGGAATGTGCAGGAGGTAAAATCTGAGCAGGATTCCCCAGGCCCACCTCCCCTGTTGGAGATGTTCAGAGGCCTCAGCACAGCCTCCACCTCTCTCAGTGTTAAAACCTGAAGCAAACCAGCCCCTGACATTTTTCTGATTCACTGCATTGCATCCCTGATGCAAGCTCATCTCCAATGAGCTGCAGACCCTCCTCTCCCACACATCCCTCCCTGAGGTTCCTGCTCCTTTGTATTGATCCTCCAGCTCTCTCCAATTTATCACTGCCTTTTACCAGGGGAGATGAATGCCTTTCCCTCTGCAGACCTCCTTGTCCAAGGGACCATTCTCCCCCAGTCCACAGGGACAGGCTGTCGGTGCATCAAGCATCAATCCTATCCACAATGGAAGCAAATCATTATATCATATCCCACTGGAAAACTGGATGAATTCACCACTTTCCATCATCAGGGCACCAACAGACAGCCTGTGCCAGGTTTTGCTGAGGCTGCTGGATAGGGCACAGCCCTGCTCAGGTAGCAGAGGTGGCAGATGGGGCCACATGCCTGCTTTACAGCCTGCTGTCCCTGAGAACAGGACTTTGCTGGAGGGGTTGAAGCCCTGAACAGCGCTTTTCTCCACCCATTTCCCCAGCCATGCCTGTCCTTGATGCCTCCAGCACCATTTCTTCATGTCCCCATGCCTTCCCCAGCCCCTTCATCGCTGATCCCTGCACCAGCATTTCCAGATCGTGATGCTGGCCCCAGGGTTCTCCAGCCCACGCCAGCAGCAGGAGCTCAGGACTTTGTTCCCAGCCCTGCAGGCAGCCGGGTAAGCAGCTGGCAGCCAGTGCCTAGGCTGGGCATCTTCTGCCCAGCTCCTTCCTGATCCTCAGCAGCCATACCATGCTCCCAATCTCCCTGGGCCAGGCTGGCTCAGCTGGAGCAGAGCAAAACCCTCCCTTCCCCCACCAGTTAAACGTGCTGCTGGTGTGATCTTGGTTGACCTTGACAGCGAGAGTCGCTGAGGCCCAAGCACTGAATTGTTTTCAGCCCAAGGTCACTCCCCAGCACATCATGCTTAGACTGGCACAGCCAGACCCCAGGGCAATGCTGGCCAGGCTCCCAGACTCAGCCCTGCTGGCCACCCCATGCATCTTTGGGGTCCACTTCTCGCACAACAATGGGACAGCTATAAGCTAAAACCCTACGCTGGCCTCCTTGCATAGGAGAGGACCTTCCCTGAAGGGTTTGAGACCAGCCAGGGCAGCTCCTTCCCCTCCAGCCAGAACTTGCATCAGCTTTGGGGAATATTTCCTCCAGCTAAAAGCAAAAGGGGAAGAGAAAAGGCTGATTGTCCCTGCGAGGCTCAGTCCTCTGGTCCCACATCATTTCCCAAATGCCACTGAATGACCTCCTCCATTGTGACACAGCCCCAGGGGGGACTTTCCCCAGAGGATGCTCGCCTGGGTTTGGTTCCTTGGCACACCAAAAGGCTCCTACACGTGTTACCCAGCACTCCACCAAGCTCTGTGGTGTATTTTCAGCTGCTTCTTCATTACTCTGAGAATTGATTTCTCTTGGTCACTGAGGAAGGAGGCAGGGAGGCAGCTGGATGGAGTTTTCTGCGTGTACTGTACCTAGGAAATGAAAGAGACCCTGGGCTACCCAAGCATACCAGGAAACTGCCTTTGATCTCTGCTGAGCTAAAGGCACTTTCCATCTGAGGGATTCAAGCCTTTGGAAGAAGTGACCTGTTCCACCTCAGAGAGGAAAGCAAGAGCTCTGCCTTTGTTTTCCATGTGGGAAGTGGAGGAGAGGGAGTGGAGCTGCTGGCAGAGACCAGTTGGGACAGCTCTGCCACCCAGGCCAAGTAATTAAGAGCACTTCTGACTCTGCAAGCAATTCTGCTTTGGTTTTGGGGTGTAATCCCCGTTTATCTCTAGCAATTGAGGGTCACTTTGACTTAGAGGCTAACTGGAAGGGAAGTCTGGGACAGCTGTGCTACGGTGGCTGGGGCAGCCCTGAACACCCCCACAAACAAGAACCCTCACCCCTCTGTCAGCCCCAGACCTGCACCCAGTTCCTCCACCCGAGGGCATGGGCATGCTCAGGGAACAGGTAGGCAAGGGAGGGTTTGCCCATTCCTAGAAGGAGGGATGTGGTGCCACTTTGGACCCCAGCCCAGCCCACGCTGGCCCCCGGCTGTGTTTGCGCAGCCAGTGCCGAGCCCTGACATAAGCAGCTCGCCCCAGGCAGGGAGTCATCGATGGAGGAGTGGGACCTGTTCTTATCAATGCCCCATCCACTCCCCGTGCTCCTCTGGGTTAAAACAAACCCTCAGGGGTGATCCAGCCTGTACAGAACACTCAGGCCTTTCACAAGAGCCACCAAAAATGAAACCCAGCTGACGTCTGTCCTCCCACCTTGGTTCCTCACTGGGGAGCAGGTGTAGGGGGAGGAGGATTGGGAGGTTTTCATCCAATGCCAAGCAGAGCAGGCTGGTTTCTGCTCTCCATGGCAGGGATAACAGTGGGGTAGACAGGTGGACAGGGAAGGAGAGAGCCTGTGTGACCCACAGGGTGATGCAGCTTCCAATTAGCCCCTGTGGTTCGGCTCTCAGTGAGATCTGCAGCAAAGCCAGGGGCAAGCCAGAAAGCTTGCAATGAGACCAAGCCTCCATTATCACCCAGAGACCATTCCACACACAAACTGGGGATGAAAAGACACTACCACCACCAAGCCCCTGTGCAGAGGCACCATCCCCACTGCATTTTACTACCTTCTCACCCCACTGCCCCTGAAGTTTCCATCCCTCACTCAAGACAGTATTTCCACGTGTGCTTTGTTTGGCTCATTTCACACATTCCAGCTGGCACCAGATAAGATCTCAAGAGAAAGGCAAACAAAAGCAGTAGGTGCCATGAGCTGACTGTCACTCCCCTGACTAAGGTACTCTGCAACCTCCTCACCAGCTCTGACCTGAAAGTGAGGACATCCCAGGCTTCATCCCACCGTGGGCTAGTCTGTGGGAGGGAAATCTGGCAAAAGAAAGTGTGATGGTTTTGTGAGTTGTCAGCTCCCTCCTTCTCCCAAAGAGGGGGTCATCAGACCTCTTGCCTGGCACCAGGGTCCCTTTGCCACCCTTAGGTGCCCTCTTTGCTGTGCCACGTGGGCACTGTGTGCCTGTGCAGGTGTTGAGCCCCTCCAGGCTGGTGGAGCTGGTATCAGCTCAGAGAACATTTGAAAAATGCACTTAAGTCCCATTGAAACCTCAAGGGCTGGCAGCTCACAGGTGGCACTCACTGGCACCACCCCTGGGACTCCCCACCTGCCCTGGCCCAGGAATCCCCCAAGGGCCCCCATGCTGGCATGTGCAGAATGGTGTATGAACACCTCTGCCTGCTCCAGCCCTTCGTGGTAGATAGGCTCAAGAATTCCACATTCCTCTTCTCTTCCCTTCTCCATGCCAGAGCTGGAGCCACGTGAGGGTTGCAGAGGTGACTTCCAGACCTCTCCACTCATGGGCAGCAGAACAGCAGAGGAAGCCAAGCAAATCCAGGAGCCACCAGGTCCACAGCAGGGCTCAGGCAGAAAACAGGCTGAGACATGAAAGGTGGCTGCTGTCTCTATGGCTCCTCAGCCCCATGAAGAGGCAAGCCACCCACAGAACACCAGGGAGTGATTTTCCTGTGGGGACTTTGCAGAAGCCCCTTTGGTCCCAATACCACTACCATGGCTGTGAGATGGCTGCAAATCACCTTTCACTTTCTGGGAGCCCTAGTTCTTGTTTTGCAAGAGCTCAAGGCAGGACCAGCAAGAGGAAGATGCAGCAGGAATGAGGAAGCACTGAGCATGGGGCAGCTCTGGCCTCAACACAGCCTGGGCTTGGTCCTGGCAACAGTCTGGCAGAGAATAGTGTCCCTGCTTCACCTGAGTGTCAGCTGATTCAGGCTCCTTGCTCAGGGCTAGCTTGGTGGGCAGGAGGCTGCTTACCCAGCCCCGTGAGACCACAGCCCCCTACCCAGATCCAGCAGCTTCTAAGACCAGGAAAGGTTTTCTCCTGCCCATGCAGCATGGGGTATACCACTGCAACCAAACCCAGATCCCTTCCCTGGGCTTCTTCCTCTGCTGTGGAGGTGGGTGACAGGAGATATGGGAAGGGGAGAGGAAGGGATGGCGACAGACCCCCTTCTCTCCAACAAGCACCCACCTCTCTCTGCACACATGTAATGAGTGTAGAGTGCTCAAGGGATGCACCTACCCAGCAGCTCTGAGCACATCCCTCAGCCTGGAGAAATCAGCCTTAAATGGCAAAACCTGACCCAGTCTCTGCATAACCAGCTGGAGAAAGAGGCAGTGGAACCAGAAACCAGCGAGCAGCTGAGGCCTGCCACCCACCACCCACTCCATCACCTCACAAACCTTAAAGTCACCTGGAATGCCCCACCAGATGGGTGTCCTGGGTCACCCTGCACCCCTATTCCCAGGGCAGGCAAACTGTGTGTCAGTTTGAGGAACAGCAATGGACAAGAACCTCCTCGAGCCCCTGTTTTAGCTTTGTCTGTTAACTTCCAGAAGATGCCAGGGCATGAGCTGCTGAAGTGCTGCAGGCCTGTGCTTGCTTCTGAGAGAACTCTGTGCTCAGCAGTGAAAACATTTCTGAGCTCCCAGAGTCTCCCTGGACTGAGATGGAAAAGAGCTTGAACGCTCACTCATCTCCTTGGGTTTTGGAGGTGTCCTCTTGAGCCCAGGTGCCTGTAAAGCAGAACCAGTGATGATCTGCCACCAGCCTGAGCTCCTCTGCAAGGCTGATGTTCTTCATTGGCTTGTGGGCAAGGGGGGAGCCTTACAGCACAGGACAAGCCCACCAGCATCATGAATTTCCTCCCATAAGTCACCAGTCCTATTTAATGAACCCTGCACTGGTGCCCAGCATGCCAGGAGCTCCCAAGATTTGTCTTGCCTGGTTTGTTGGCCATCCCATTTCTGCTTGGCTGAGCATCTCTCTTACACTGGCTCTAATCACATCCTGACAGTAGCAAGCTGTTCCTGGTTGATGCTGGGGGTGCAGAGCAAGGTACTTCACCCACCTGCTCCCATGGATTCAGGTCTCTGGGATGGAACAGGACAGCCTGGAAAGCTGCACCATCCCAATTCCAAGAGTTGCTGTGTTCCCAGTTCCCAGCACTTCCCTCCATCAGGGCTGTGCCAGCAGACATCTCATTGAGGCAGCCATCCTTGGGGGAATTGGCTTGTGCACAGGAGGGCTGGTTTTGGCCTTGCCCTTTCCCTCCCCATCTTCAGATGGGAGCAAGGACCGAGCAGTGGGAGAAGACACATCCCTTGGGATACAGGCAGCAACTCCCCTTGCTGCAAGGGACCTTCTGCAAAGGGAAAGTCAGAGGGAGAAGTCTGCACACATCAAAAAGAAACAATCTCAGCAAAGTCATGATTATTTCAAAGCTGTGCAGACAAGTCACCTCCCCACAGCCCTCCCTGAGCCTGCAAAGGAGATGGCTTTCTCCTGTGCCAGGACCGGTTTCCAAGCTTGCCAACCCAGTGGAGGTGAAGCTTCTCCTGCCAGTCCAGCTCTGTCACAGGGTCCCCACCCTGGCTGGCTGGGGGATGGGGAGTTGCAGCACCCACAGCCCCTGGACTGGGAGCATTTCCTCCTGGAGAAGAAGTATGGAAAAGACCTGGAAACTGGCTCTGGGTGGATTTAATCCTGTTTGATTTCCTCTTCTGTGAGCTTCAACCAAGTCTTTTGAAACTGTTTCCACTCCACTCCTAAAGGAGTGATGTTTCCATCATGGGACATGCTCTTCTTCATCAAACAGTGTTATAAATGCAGTAGTGGTTTGGGAAGCACCAGCCCCTTCATCTGCCTCTGCTACAAAAGTCCTGAGACTTCAATTAAATAGGACACAACCATCCCTGCTGGGAAGGGACCCAAATCCCCTAAGTCTAACCCAAAATTTAAACAACAAAATGGGACTGTTGGAGGCTAGCAGAGCAACCAAACCCTGCAGCCATCCAACACTTTGCTGTCCAGGGTGGTTGTTTTCACCATTAAAGGGGATGCTACCTCCACCAGCAGTTGGCTGTTGTCCTGCATCACCAGGTCACCTCTGAGCTGCTTCCCATTGCTCAGTCTTGCAGGAAACTCACATGAAATCAGGCTCTGGGGACAGACACCCCACAATCTGCATGGGAAGGGCTCCCTCACCTCTAGCCTGTGTCTCTGCTGCTGCTGGTTCAGCCCAGAATTTCTGCCATTGGTCACTGTGCCCCCAGAGAACAAAGTGGTTGCTTCCTCTCCACCTGGTCGTGTTGTGTCTCCTCTGACTTCTTTCCTCCACACACTGCTGCTAGCAGCGTCCCAGCACCCCAAGCACTGGGGATGATTCTGAGGCAGGGGAGGCTTTTTCCATCCCATCACA
Source organism: Dryobates pubescens (assembly GCF_014839835.1). Lineage (NCBI taxonomy): Eukaryota > Metazoa > Chordata > Aves > Piciformes > Picidae > Dryobates > Dryobates pubescens. Next base: position 3,043,161 of record NC_071615.1, on the reverse strand, counting down.
GCTGAGTCTGGAGCTCAGGTCTCCCAGCCCACCTCCAGCCTGCTTTAGTTCTGCTATTTCCCACGCTGGGGGTGGGGGTTGAGCACGGCCAACTCAGCAAGGAGAAAAACAAAGATGAAAGAGTTTTTCAACCCCCTTCACCCTACCTTTTTTTTTTTTTCAAGCCTCAGAGAAGCTGAGCCCCTCTCAGCATGAGCTCCTGATCCCAGGAGGACCTCATTATCCCTCCAATGCAAGCCGCAGAACCAAGCCATAAACCCCCCTCTGAGCCCCTGCTCCATGGTTTTATTTTCCTGTGGGCAGCTGCCAGGAGCAGTCATGCTGCTCAAGGAGGTCGGGCAGCGTTTTGTCCCCATGGGTTGTCTTGACCCAGGGTTGAGCGAGCCCTGCCCTCTGGCCAAACCCAGCTGCCAGCAGCCGCAGCCGAGCCGGTTGCCCGCGGGGCTGCGGGGACCGTCCTCCGTCACACCGTTCCCACAGTCCCAGCCCTCGAAGGTTTCACCTCCTCGGAGGCGGAGCGGTGCCTAATGACAAGCGAAGGATGGTGCCACACCTGCAGAAAGCCATTTTTGGAAGGACACCTGGGGAAGAAATGATTCCCATGTTGCTGCTCTGTAATTAGCATTAATTACTGGGGCTTGTGAAACCTCATCCCATTTACTCCAGGCAGCACCTGACGGAAACTGTGGGAATCCCGTCTGGCTGAGTCAGCCGGGAGCTGGGGAGGGGATGATGAATCCTTGGGGTCCCTCTCTCTGCCCCCCCAGCCCACAGGGATGGAGGTTTGGCGGGGGGTGTGCTGCAGGATTGGTTAATACACCGAAGGACAGCCAAGGCTCATTCATTTCACCCTTCCCCAAGGAGTTCCCAAGGTCCTTCCCCACTCTGGTGACAACCTAGCATGTCCCAAGTCTGAGGGGCTCTCATCTGCTCCTCTTTAAAGCACCTTCACTCCCCAGCCCTGCCTTGCACAGCAGAGCAGCACATGGCCTTGGGGAGCTGCCTCTTCCCCAGCTTGTTGCCTTCAGCAACCCCCTCGAGGTGTTGTTATAGACAGGAGGGGGAAATCCATCCCAAAAGCCTAACCCCAAGCAGCCACTCCATCAGCACCAAATGGCAGGGTCCTGCTGCTTGACTCACTTCTCCTTTATTCTTTTTTTTAGTATTAATGATTCAAGTGAATCAGGACATTTCATCATTCAGAGTCATCTCACCCTGCCCCAGTGACTCCTTGGTGGCCTGGGGCTGGGGTCACATCCATCCTCCTCTCCCTTATCCACTTCCTCTCCCTGAGGGGGCCCAGCTGCTGCAGCCTCACCCCCAAACCAGCAGTGTTTGCCTTCCAAACAAAGCGAGAGGGGACCCCTCACCTCACCCATCAGGGCTGTTTTCTCCCCAGCTCCTTGCTCAGAGTGCTCCAGCATCCACCCCAACCACTACCCTGGGTGGGGGGCCCAGTGGTAAAGGGAATCACAGTGATGGTCCTAGGGGTATTGTCTGGGCGTCCTTCGACTTTCCACACACCACCACTGCTGTCACCCCCAGGGGTGACCATGGCCCCAGTTCCCCACATGGGATCTCTGTCCCTCCCCAGGGACCCAAGAGTCCCCTCATCCTCCCACTTGACCTAACCTCCTGTCCATAAATGGAGAGGTTTGAGAGCCGTCCCCGGGGTGGAGGAGGAGGAGAAAAAAAAGAGAATAATGCCAAGAATGCAGGATACAACTGAGGAGCCCAGTCTCGGCCCCCCGGAACGTGCTGGGGACTACCGGGCTGGTCGCCGTGGGTGCTGGGGAGCCCAGCCGAAGCTTGGTCCTCACCCCATCAGCCACCCCATCTGCTGGCAGGAGAGCTGCTGCCTTTATGTCTCTGCATTCCCCGGTGCTGGGGACTTTCCCAGCCTGGGCTGCCCCATTTCCACCTCAGCCCCACGGCGCAGCCCAGGTGTGCAAAGCAGCACCGACCCCCAGGGCTGTCCCTTTGCAGCGACCTGTCCCCTGCAACGCTGTCAGCCTGCAGCAACCTGTGTGTCCCTGTGCAGGCGACGTCCCCGTCCCTGCAGCAGCGTGTTCCCCTGCAGAGACACGTCCCTCCGGGTCCTCTCTCGCCCCTTCACCCCAGCGTGGCTTTCCTGCAGGACCCCCAGCCTGCAGGAAAGCCACACTGGATGGAGGGGTGGCCTCAAAAGCAGGCAGCAGGGAGAGTGCCAGCAGCTGTGCGTCCTGGCTGGCACCACGGGCCAAGCCTCCGCTCGGGGCCAGCAGCCAGCTCCTTAAAATAGAAAGTGAAAACATTTGGGTGCCCTGTCCGGATAGGGAGTGTGTGGGGGGGTCCATCCCCGCCTCCACCAGCCGCACGCTGCCTCAGCATCTCGCCACACACCCTGCTCCCCAGCCACCCTGTCCCCAGCCCAGCCGTGGCCGTCCCTACGGTCAGGGTGGATCCCTTTGGGTTCTCTGGGAGAATTGCTCCAGTGGCTCACTCGAATCCTCCATAAAAGGAAAAACAGCCGGCAGGTAGCACTGCCAAACTTAGTCATCCCCAGTCCGGCAGCGCTTGCAGCTCCGTCAGCAGCAATTTCCTCCCCGCGTTCCCCTCTGCGCGGGGGGGACAGGGCGGAGCGGCTCTGCCTTGGCAAACGCCCTGCCAAGCGCACCCTGCGCTGGCCACGACGTGCCCGCCTCGGCCAGGGGCCGCTGCTGGGCTCGGGGAGGTCCTGCCGCGATCCCGCGCAGGATCCAGTGGGGAAAAGCACAGCCTGGGGAGAGCAGAGAGCTTGGCACCTGGCGCGGCGGTGCTGTAACCCAGCGGGCGCCCACATCTCTCCCTCTGCAAGGAATTTGGTCCAGAGGCACCAAAACGTGAATGCACCTGGGAGCACCTTGAAGCACCCGACGTCTGGGGGGTGAAGCCTGTTTGCTGCCCATGGGACAGGCATCACAGAATCATGGAATGCTTTGGGTTGGGTAGGACCTTAATGATGATCTAGCTCCAAGCCCCTGCCATGGGCAGAGACACCTTCCACTAGACCAGATTGCTCAGGGTCCTGTCCAGCCTGGCCTTGAACACTTCCAGAGCTCAGCAATAACATAAAGGACCTCCAGCCCATCCAGAGCACAGATCCTGGTCCCATCCCAGCACCAGGCTGGCTTCAAGGGTGACCTTTGAGCGAGCCTATCCCTTCTCCAGCCATGCCCAGAGTGGGACATGAAGCATCCCTGGGTGTACCTCATGTCACCTCCTACAGACCTGGCTCTGCCTTGATGCCTGCTCCAACCTGGGGTGATTTAACAAGCCCTTGAGCTGTGGCCAGGGCTCAAGGCCACCACAGCTTGGCTCGTGGCTGCCAGGGATTGCCCACATGACGCATTCAGCCAGGATTACATCACAGGAGCAAACGCCCATGGGCACAAGAGAGCAAACAACATTTTCTGCCATAGCCCCAGGAGACAGCCCAGGTGGCCCTGTCACCTGCACACCCCTTGTCAGCTCAGCACAGGCATGTGGGAGCACTGTGCAGTTCAGAGACTTCCCCTAGCTGGGGGGGCTGGAAGGAGATCAGAGTGGTGCCATCCCCACCTGCCCCACAGGGCAAATACCCCAAAACACTCAGGGGGAGGCCAAAGCAGAAAAGGGACAACAGCCCACCCTGTGATTGCCCCAGCAGTGCCATCTCAGCTGGGTTCCCACCTAAGCTGTCCCACCCTGGATGGGCAGCCCCAGCTAGCAGTGATCTTGGCCATGCATCCACCATCTGTCCCCTAATTTCCCCTTTTGCAACCAGTTCCTGGCAGAGCAGAAAGGAGCTGATGCTGACCCCCTCAGCTCACAGCTTCACTCAGGAAGCCAGAGCCCCCTATCCTGACTGTGCCCAGCTGGCACTGACTGTTGTGGGCAGCCTGCCCGTGCTGGTAAATGATTCACTCACACGATAAAAGACTGAGGAAATGCTGTGGTGATGTCCCACAGCACGGAAGGCGCGTGTGGGGTCATGGGGTATTCAGTGTCCCATGGGTGAAAGGAGCCCTGAGGGGTGGCCAGGGCTGCTTTGGGGTAGTTGTGGTTTTCTGGTGGTGTTTTCCTGCATGCTTTGGGGAATAGTGACCTAGTCTGTGCCATAGCATGTCCCTTCCTAGTGCCACCAGGCACAGGCAGCAGCAGTGGGCACGATGCTGAGAGCATCACGTGGGGGGAGGGTCTATGGGACCACAGCCTCTCTTGTCCCTGCACCAGGTACCACGATCTGGATCAGGCTGTGATGGGGTAAGCAGTTACACCATCCCTGTGAAATCCCCACACAAGACAATCAGTCTGAGTGACCAGGCTGGAGTCTGCTGCCAGTGGCACCGAGCCTCTGGCTTCACCAGTGGGGATCAGCTGGTGCTGGGGCACCCGGCTCCCCTCGCTGTGATTCTCCCTCCCACCCTGGTCTCAAATCCTGCAGCTCCAGCTGCCAGACTGCTGCAGAGTCCTGCTCTGTGTTCACAAGTGATGCACAGGAGCAGGAGATCTGCTGCGGGAGCGGCGCAGCATCCCTAGAGGAGATCGGAGGCACTCCGGTGGGCCCCGAGCCGGCGGCACCGCTCCGCGCTCCTTCCCCTGCGCTGCTTTGTTCTGCTCCCTGCTGTACACCCTGCCGAGGGTTTCCAGGAGCTGCAACACCCATCCGGACCTGCTGCAGAGCACGGGCGGGCTGCTGGGTGGCAGTGTTGGGATGCACACTGCGCAGGGCTGCAGCGCTGCGCGCAGGGCCACACGCAAGACCACGCACGCATAGGATGCAGGCTGCGTGGAGCATTGTGCACTCCAAGGTGCATGCTGCATGGAGGATCATGCATGCTGCACGGAGCATTGTGCACCTCAAGGTGCATGCTGCATGGGGGATCACACACCCACCCCCAGACATGCTACATGCAGGGTCATGCATGCTGCAGGGGGATCACCCACCCACAGACATGCTACATGGAGGATCATGCACACCAGGATGCATGCTGCAGGTGGGGTCATGCATATGGGATCACACACACCCAGATGCATGCTACATGGAAGACCATGCCAAGAGGCATGTGGGTTCGTGCATGCCAAGGAGCACGCTGCATGTGGGATCACACACACCACAATGCAGGCTCCATGCAGTCTCATGCATGCCAGGATGCATGTGGGGTCATGCATGCGAAGCTACATGTTGCACAGGGGATGGATTGCAGAGCTGCAGGCTGCACACATACACCTCAGGTACCTGTGTGTGCATGATCCCAGCACACGTGGAGCCACAGGCACCAGCCTGCGTTTTGCAGAGGGAATTGCATGTGCTCAGCCCGTGGGACCACGAGCACCAAGCTGCATGCTGCACACAGGATGACACACAGCCACATGCCTGTTGTGCAAGGAATTGTGCCATCCAGGTCCATGCTGCAGGTGGGATCCCACCCTGACCAAGGACCTCACTCAGCCCCAGGCCCCTCAAACCCACCTGTGGTCCCTGCTCCCCACCAAAGGCTTTAGCTTTGTCCTGCAAAGTCTCTGTGCTATCGCTTCTCCCTGCAGTGCCCCTCAGGGTGGCTCTGCACAGGGGACCCAGGGACTTCCCTTAGGAAACCCAATCTCAACACAAAACTCCTGGGGCACACTCCCTTGCTCAGGGAACCCCTAGACCGCCAAGCCCCACATCACCCGTGGTTCATTGTCCTCCATTTCCAGCAGACTTAACCCCAGCTGACAAGGCACAGCAAGAGGGAGCTGGGGAGGGGGTTCCCAGCACCTTCATTAAAGGGGGGCCTGCACAAGCCGCCCTCTCCGCGGGTGCGGCAGACCCTGCCCAGCTCCAAGTCGAGAGCCTCCCCTCCATCTTCTCCATCCCTCCCGGCTGCAGCCGGATGCCTGGACCCGGGGCCCCTGCTCGGAGGTTTTGGGTTTCAGCAGCCGCCCCCCCGCCCCGCATTCCTGCTTTCCCGGGGGCCTCCCTGCAGCCAGCTCTGCCCAGGCTTGCTGAGATCCCCCCGCCCTTCCAGCAGCCCTTCTGCGGATAAAGCCGGCCTGACAGCCCCGGTAATGGGAAGCGAAAGCAGCGGGGGGAGGGAGGGATGAGGGAGGCGAAAGCCCACCCCAGCCCCCAGCTCCCATCACCACTGGTTTCACACTGGGAGCTCCGGGTTTTGCCGGTACGGAGGCTGGATCTGCCAGCTCGTTGCGGGGCACCTGGGGAGTCACGCTCAACTCAAAAAGCAGCTCCAAATTCTGGATGTGTGCCCCCCCCTACCCCAGCCCTACCACCCCTCCCCGCAGATCCCACGGGAAGGACAGCTCTGTTTTCACCCCAGATGTGGTTTTCCACATGCCAAACACAGCTGATCTCCCCCTGCCTCAGTTTCCCCATGCGCAAAACTCCCTCCAGCATCACTCTGGCCCTGGAAGGATGCATGGGAAGCCCAGACACTAACAGGAGATGGGCGTGGATGTACCCAGGGAGGGGAATCAGAGTCAATTTTGGTTGAGAAAGACTTAAGATCATCAAGCCCAACCATTAACCCCGCACTGCCAGGACACGACTAAATCATGTCCCTCAGCACCACATCTACACAGCTTTGAAACCCTTCCAGAGATGAAAGGACTCCAAGGCTGTGCAAGAGCCAAAATCCTGGTCTGGGACAACATTCCTTTCCCTCCTGCAGCCCTGAGCACCCCCAGCCTGCAGCTGCCCCCAGCCCTAGAGAGCAAACAGCCTCAGGACATCACCCTCCCAGCAGCCACCCCCCATCAGTGGGGGCAGTGGTCAAAGTGGCACAGTCCCCTGCCCTGGGGGCTGCAGACCTCTCCTCCCCTGCTGCTGATGGGAGGGGATAGGATAGAGTTGCAAGCACATAAGAAAATGGAGTGATGTGAGCAGGGTATCAGATCACTTAGGGGACCCAATTCACCCTTCTGGCAGCTCCCCCATTCCTCAGACCCGCAGCTCAATGGGAGCCCCATTCCCTCCTGCATCCCAAAACAGGTGCCCCGAGGAGGCAGAGGATGGAAACCGCCCAGCCCAGAGCCTGCAGGAGGCAGGGGAGAGCTGGGTGGGAGGTGCAGGGCTAACCCCCAAAGGCCCCACTCCTAATCCTGACTAATGGACTCTTTTCACCATCGACAATGGAGCTATCCATCTGGAAGGGGATCTCTGGGCCCAGGAAGGCACAGCTGGCGGGGGCTGTGCCTGGTCAAAGACTTTGACGCCCCCTTCATCCTCAAACCACCTCTTCCAGCCCCTTCCTTGGGCCAAAATCCCAACCCCCACCAGTCCCAGTGCTCCTTGCTGCAGGGATGGGTGCATACACCCTACCCCACCCCAGAGTGCCCTGGTACCTCCACCAACGAGCCAGAAAACCCCCTCAGCTCTCCAAGACACGGACTGTAAACGCTCCCCTCCTTTGCCCCTCCCACCTCTTTATAGCGATCCCCTGGGGCTTCCCAGCTGGCTCTCTTTACTGTTCACATCACTGCTACCTCCTCCTTAAAGCGATGCCTCCTCTTCTCCGGGGGTGTCTGGGGGAACCTCCTGGTCGGGCTGGGGCTTGGCCTTGGTTTAAATCCACTCTGAGCCTCAACCCTCTCACCCACCAGAAGGGTTTCCACATAAACCTGAGCATCCATGGCTTCAGCCTCCAAAGCATGTGGGGATCTTGGCACTGGGCCCTCTGCAGCGGCATCCTGCAAAGAGGATGCACACACCCACCCCAAAGCTGCACCTTCAGCCTGCACCAAGAAGCTGAGGAGATGGCAGACACAAAAACATGAGCCCACACCTTCTCCTTGTCTCCCATCCCCAGAGGCTTCCTCCCAGCCTGCTCACCTTGTCCCTTGTTCTTGCCATCCCTCCCTGTCACCCTCTGACTCCTTTCCAGCCTCCCCAAGGCTCCTCCATCCCTCTTTAGGATGCGTTGTGGAGCATCCCGAGGTGAGGTGAGGATGGAGCCACCGTGCTGTGCCCAGTCACAGTGATGTTGTGCCAGGGATAGGAACCATCATCCCACCCAGGCTCAGGCCAGCGTCCTGGAACTCTGTGGGCTGGGAGAGAGCAGCTATGCCCTGGGGGTCTGGGTAGTGCCATTCCTTCTCCCACTAAACATTTTGGCAGCCTTGGACAAGGCCATGAGCTGCTCTGGGGGGCCAAGTACCGGGCACAGTGCGTTGAGCAGAGCAGGAAACATGGATCCAGGCATGACAGAGCAAGAAAAATCAGAGCAGAAAGGAGCTGCTGTCGCAAGCTGAGTCACCTGCTCTGCCTGGCACTGCCGAGCGGCTGGGGCTGGGCTATTTTGGAGAGCTGCGTGGGCAGATGCTGATAACACACTTTCTTCTTCCCTGAGAATTCTTCTGTGTTGACTCTGTGCTGCAGTGGGGGATTGGAAGCAGGGGACAAGGGCTGGGTGATGAGGCTGGTGCTGAAGTCTTCCTCTCGGCCTCCTGGTTTGGCTCAGGGGTGTTGGGCGCAAGCTGTAGGCGAGAGCCGAGCTTGTTGCACCTCTGGGATGTGGCACTGCCAGAGCTTCCCCTGGCATCACCTTCCTGCCTGCTGCCTTGCACTGGCCCAGCCCAGGTCAAAACCTCTGTGTTGGAGCAGCTGGAGGCTCCCCTGAAGTGCTTTGGGACCAAAACTCACTGCCAGGTTGGCACGGGTGGCCAGCAAGAGGCAAACACGCCGCAACACTGCCTGTGAGCTGGGGCAGCAGGAGGTTCCTGAAGGAACCTGCCTCCAGCACACCAAGCTGGCTTCTTGTTCTCCCTAATGGGCTGCAGAATGCCCCCAGGGCTTTCACACCACCTGCTCACAAAATGCACCATGCACCAAAGATGGGCAGCAAAGAATGGACACAACCCTTTCTTCTTGACTTTTTCCCTGGGTTTTGGATGGTTTGGGGTTTGTTGGTTTGGGGTTTGTAGGTTTGGTTTGGGGTTTGTAGGTTTGGTTTGGGGTTTGTAGGTTTGGTTTGGGTTTTGTTGGTTTGGTTTGGGCTTTGTTGGTTTGATTTGGCATTATTGGTTTGGTTTGGGATTTGTTGGTTTGGGGTTGTTGATTTGGTTTGGGTTTTGTTGGTTTGGTTTAGGGTTTGTTGGTTTGGGATTTGTTGGTTTGGGGTTGTTGGTTTGGTTTAGGGTTTGTTGGTTTGGGGTTTGTTGGTTTGGGGTTTGTTGGTTTGGGGTTGTTGGTTTGGTTTAGGGTTTGTTGGTTTGGTTTAGGGTTTGTTGGCTTGGGGTTTGTTGGTTTGGGTTTTGTTGGTTTGGTTTAGGGTTTGTTGGTTTGGGGTTTGTTGGTTTGGGGTTGTTGGTTTGGTTTAGGGTTTGTTGGTTTGGTTTAGGGTTTGTTGGTTTGGGGTTTGTTGGTTTGGGGTTGTTGGTTTGGTTTAGGGTTTGTTGGTTTGGGGTTTGTTGGTTTGGGTTTTGTTGGTTTGGTTTGGGGTTTGTTGGTTTGGGGTTTGGGCTTTGTTGGTTTGGTTTGGGGGTTGTTTCTTTGGTTTGGGGTTTAGGGTTTGTTGGTTTGATTTGGGTTTTGTTGGTTTGGTTTGGGGTTTGGGCTTAGTTGGTTTGATTTGGGCTTTGTTGGTTTGGTTTGGGTTTTGTTTCTTTGGTTTGGGTTTTTTTGGGGGGGTTGGGTTTTGTTGCTTTGGTTTGGGGTTTGTTGGTTTGGTTTTTGTTGTGGTTTTGTTGTTGGGCTTATATTTTTTTTGTTAGGTCTGGAAAGTGTCCCCTGCTGCCTGACTGTTTTGTCCCACAAAATGCCTTGTGTCTCTCCTCTGATGCTGGTGGGTGCCTCATGCCCCAGCTGAGCTCCTGGGGACCAGGCAGGACACTGGGTGCAGGACAAAGAGCGTTGTCCCCAGTGCCGAGATTAGGAACTGCTACACAAAGGCTCTTTTAACCTCTCCCAATAGAATTCATTCTCCTGCTGTAAGAACCGAGGTCCAGCCTCCAGCCCACCTCTGCGGGGTCCTCTGGGGGGAGCTGGAGGAAGGGGCAGACTTTGGCCTTAGCTTCTGAATAATGGAAAAACCACAGCAGCAAACAAGCTGGAGCAGGAAGAGAGAAACACAACATCCAGCCCCAGCACTGCCCGGCCCTACGTGCTTTCCTGTCCTCTTTCTTCCTTCGTTTGTTTGAGCCTTGCCTCTGCCCAACACCCAGGCTGCTTGAAATGGGGTCCCTCAAGCATTTCCATCCCTTATGGCACTCTGGATGCAATTAAATCAGGCTAAGGGGATAAACCCAGCTAATAAAGTGCTGAGCAAGCCCCACAGCTGGTGCCATGACCACTCCTGACTGCTCTGAGACACATCTGAGCCCTGACCATGCTCCACCACCGCTAGCCCTCGCTTCCCAGGCTGTGGGCTGAGCACACCCCTTTGGGACAGCATCCCGTGGGAAAACTGCCCTGGAGTGTGTTCTGCCACTCTGAGCCCCTCTCTTAGGGCTGCTCTTTGTTTCCCCTGGTGCTGCTGCTGCTTTTTTGGTGGTTGTTGTTGTTGTTGAATTCTGCCTAATACAATTTTAATGAGGCCAGGGCGCCTGCCAACTGTCAGCAGAGCTGCTGGAGAACCTCTGCTGCGCTGTCTGGCAGCATATGGCAGCAAGGCCTGGCACCCTGGGGTGTCCCCCATGGCCCCCCACAGTGGCAAGGGGGATCCCGTGGAGATGCAGCCTCTGGCTGGGGTGTTGGGTCTGTGCCTAGGGCTTGTTCCTGGCCCTGGTCCAGCATTCCCCAGTCACCAGGTGGTTTTGGCAAAGCCTTTATTCCCAACAGAGGACAGCTGCTCGAGGTCACCCTGCCCTGCACAAGGGCTCCTGTTGTCACCAAGTCCTGTCCCACACAGGGATGGAAGTGAATGGAGACTGAGTGGCTACCTGGCAATACCATCCCCAGTCTCTGATGGTGGTGAGACACTGGCCCAGGTTGCCCAAAGATGTGATAGATGTCTCATCTCTGGAAACATCCCAGGTCAGGTTGGGTCAGGATGGGGCTCTGAGCAACCTGCTCTGCCTGAGGATGTCCCTGCTGACTGCAGGGGGCTGGACTAGGTGACCTGTACAGCTCCCTTCCAACCCAAAACGTTCTATGACTCCAGGATTCTGCCAAGCCTCTCCGTGGGATGCCAGGGGCACTGGTGATGGAGAAGCTTTCCAGGCCAGCCTTGGCCATCCCACAGCCACTGTCACCGCCACAAAGGACATCAGCACCTCCAGGGCCTCTGTCTGCACGTGCCAGCAACAAGCCAGGGTTCACAGTGAGTGGGGGCCCTGGGTTAGAGCAGTAAGCCTGTGCTGCTGGGATGAAAACCTGTGAGCAGCCACCACAAGCAAGGACAAGGAAGGCTCAGGCCAGGCTGGCAGCTGAGCTGTGGCTTGAAGCCAGAGGACAGCCACTCTCTGAAGGATGACCTGGTAACACTGGCTCTGGGCACCCCGTGACACAGCTGTGCCTGAAAGGCCTGTGTGTGCTGGGGGGAAGGGAGGGATGGACACAGCCCAGAGCATCACAGGATCATACAATTGTCAGGGTTGGAAGGGACCCTAAGGATCATCCAGTTCCAATCCCCCTGCCATGGGCAGGGACACCTCACACTACATCAGGTTGCTCACAGCCACATCCAGCCTGGCCTTCAAAACCTCCAGGGATGAGGCTTCCACCACACTGCCCCAGGCTGCGTTCGCATCTCTGCCCTCCTCAACCCCCTGCCGCTGCTGTTGGCACCACGCCGGCGTGCCCTGCAAACCACCCTCCCTGCAGCGGCCCTGGCCACCGGCTCCCAGCTCAAACCCCATGTCAGCAGCTCAGCTAAAACCCCCGGGACCACTTGCAAACAAAGCTGAGCTGCAACAGAAAGTGCCCAGGCAGGCACGACAATCCCAGGGCGTTCCTGTGCCTGAGGCAGGCGAGACAAGGGTCACTCCATGAGCAGGGCTCCTTTTCTCTTGGCTTTTCTCTCTCGGAGCCGGGGGTTGTTTGAAGTCCCAGCGGGTGAGTCATGCAGCCCCTCCAGAGGGGACCTGGCTGCGCTCTGGAAAGCCCTTGTCATGGATTCATGGATGCCGTGCGTCGGGGATGGGATCTCTGTGAAGGAGCAGCGGTGGGAGGGCTGCGGGGGGTGGGGGTGGGGGCGAGGGGGTGACCTCAGAAGCGTTTAGTCACGGTGGCTGGCAAAGGCGACAGGAAATGCAATATAGAGAGGGAAACCCAGCGCCTTTCTTCCTGCTCCAGCGCACCCGGCACGCACGGATGCACTCGGGAGACAAGTTTTGGCCCCTGCATCCCCACGCCTGGAGGCACTGGTCACCCTTTGCCACCACGGTGACATGTGGGGACGTCTCAGGCAGCATTTGAGGCCCTCCCGTTCCCCCTAAGCAGACAGTGCAGGGAGGGAGGTGCAGGAAGAGTTGGGTGCAGACAGGCTGGGTGCGGGCAAGCTGCCCACTGCTGAGCCAGGCGGTGCCAGCCATCCACACGGAGCTGCTGGGCAGAAAACAGAGTGTTGGGGTTTTTCTCCCCCAGCCCCTCCATAATTGCTGGGGTTTGTGTGGGGGTTTTGGTGGAGCAGAAAGGCAGTTTCTTTCTCAGCTTCACTCCCATCTGCCTGCTGCGGCAGGAGAAGGCAGAGCCGGGCAGCTGCGGGCCGGGGCAGCTGCTCGGCATCGCCGCTGGGTCCTAACGCCGGGGTGCTTTTAGCAAGAAGAGCAAAAGGAGTGTGCAAGGTAAACGTGGAGCTGCCTCCCTGAAGCTTGGTGGGGTTTGTTTCCAGCCTGGCTGAGAGGTTGGTGCTGGCTGCAGACGATCTGTCTGTCCGGATTTGCAGGGCATGCATGGCAAACATGAGCACAGAGCATGTCTGGCATCCAGGAAAATGACCCCCAGCCAAAGCTGACAGGTTTGCCCCAGGGTGGTTGTGCCAGGGACCTCCAGGGCAAGGCTGGATGGTTGTGGTGCATCCCTGAGGTGGAGCAGTCTCTAACCGGTATGGCCAGTGCAGAACCAGTGGAGCCTGGAGGGCCTGAGGAGATGAGAGCAGGATGAGGCTCTGTCCTGAAGGGAGGATGAGCCTGGGGGAAGTCTTCGTGCCACCCAGCATCTAAGTGCACCCTGTCACATCTTTCCACCCACACGCAGGCTCCAGCCCTTCCCTTGTCCCACTTCAGCTGGGGTGGGCAGTTCTGCTCCCTGATCCAGCTCAAAAGCATCCCCTGGGTCCCTCCCATCCCTCTTCCTCTGATTTTCTGTTCCTGCCTCCCCAGGCAGAGCCCCCCTGCATGCTCACAGGAGCATGTGTTCACCCGAGGGACTTCAACTCTGCCACCACAGCCATATTCCTCTTCATCCTTTCACAAAGATGGGAAGTGTCTGGGTTCCCAGGGAGCAGTAGGCAGCACAGGCAGCCTCTCCCTGTGCTACACCCAGGCTGTGGTCCCTTCCTGGGGTCATCTGTGCCATATGTGCCCGCAGAGGATGGCCTCACATCTGCTCACCTACACCCTGACAACTGGCCTCCAAACACCACCCTGCCCCTGCACTGAAAGGGCCACATTTGGCTTCTGGCTTTGGTGGTGGGGATCTAGGCTCCCCAGGGCCCAGATGCTGCAGCCTCACTGGTGCCTGGCACGGGGTGCTGGGGTAGCTCAGAGATGGCTGGGGGAGGACCACGACATCATTCACCCTTCTGCCCCTCAGCGTGGCCAACGGCTTGGGGGGCAGAGGGGTGCAGGGGGAATCTGGCAGGATAGGAAGGACCTTGCAGTGGGCTGGGGTCTTGCAATGAAGGAGAGGTGCTCTCAGTTCAAGGGGGTCTCTTGCAATGCAGAGAGTGGTCTTAGAAAGTGATGAGATCCTGCAATGCATAGAGGGGCTTGCAGTATGGGGGGAGTGTTCAGCACTGGGGGTGTTCTTGCAGTGGGAATGGGGGCTTGCATTGCAGGAGGGGAGGCTTGCAGTTGTGTGGGGGGAGGGTTCTTGCAGTGTAGAGGGGCTTATGCAGTGTGTCTATGGTGGCCTTGCAAGGAGGGGTCTTGCCTTGTGGGGGGAGTTCACAACGTGGGGGTGGTGGTGCTGAAATTCAACAGGGTACTTCCAATGCAAGGGTCTTGTTGTACAGTGGGGGTCTTGCACTGTGTGGGGGGTCCTGCTGTTCAAGCAGGTTCCTGCCATGCCTGAAAGGGTCTTGCCACACAGTGGGGCCTTGTATTGGGGTGGGGACTGCGATTCAAGGAAGCTCTTGAAATGCAGGAAAGGGTCTTCTCATGTGGTGGGGTCTAGCAACGTGTGGGTGTGAAGGTCTTGCAATTCAGTGGGGCTCTTGTAAAGCAGGGAGGGGTCTTACCATGCAGTAGGGGGTCTTGCGATATGGGGGTCTCTTGAAATTCAAGGGGGCTCTTGCTGTGCCAGAAAGGGTCTTGCTAGGCAGTGGGGGTTTGTGCTGGGAGGAGGGGTCCTTCGCTTCGAGGGAGCTCTTGCAATGCAGTGGGGGTCTTTCAGTCTAGGGGTGAGGGTGTCTTACAACTCAAGGAAGCTCCTGCAATGCAGGGAGGGGTCTGGCCATGCATTGTGGGTCTTGCACTGGGAGGAGGGGTCCCGCAATTCAATGGGGCTTTTGTACCGCAGGGAGGGGTCTTGCCATGCAATGGAGTCTCCCAGTCCGGGAGGGGAGTGTGTGTGTGCAAAGCGAGGGGGCTCTGGCTGCCCCGGCAGGGGTCCCGCGGCGATGCTGAGGGGGGTTTCGGGGTGCTGCGGCGGGGTGGAGGCGGGCGGGGGTCGCGGCGGGGGCCGGCCCGGCGGCGGGGAGAGGCGGTGCCGCGGCGGGGCTATAAAGGCGGCGGCGGGGCGGGCGCGGCAGCGGCGGCGGCAGCAGCAGCGGGCGGAAAATGACGGCGAACGGGACGGCGGAGCCGGTGCAGATCCAGTTCGGGCTCATCAACTGCAGCAACAAGTACCTGACGGCCGAGGCTTTCGGGTTCAAGGTCAATGCCTCGGCCGCCAGCATGAAGAAGAAGCAGATCTGGACGCTGGAGCAGGACGGGGAGGACTCCAGTGCCGTGCTGCTGAAAAGCCACCTGGGCCGGTACCTGGCAGCCGACAAGGACGGCCGGGTGAGCTGCGACAGCGAAGAGCCCGGTCCCGACTGTCGCTTCTTGGTGGTGGCTCACGGCGACGGGCGCTGGTCGCTGCAGTCCGAGCCCCACCGCCGCTTCTTCGGCGGCACCGAGGACCGTCTGTCTTGCTTCGCCCCCGCCGTCTCGGCAACCGAGAAATGGAGCGTCCACTTGGCCATGCATCCCCAGGCCAACCTCTACAGCCTGGCCCGCAAGCGCTACGCCCACCTGGGACCTCGCCGCGACGAGCTGGCCGTGGACCGCGACGTGCCGTGGGGCGTGGATGCCCTCATCACCCTCCTCTTCGTGGATCAGCGCTACAGCCTGCAGAGCTGCGACCACCGCCTGCTCCGCAGCGACGGTCGCCTGGTGCCCGCCGCCGAGCCCGGCACCGCCTTCACACTCGAGTTTCGCTGCGGGAAGGTGGCCTTTCGCGACGGGGAGGGTCGTTACCTGGCTCCCTCGGGACCCAGCGGTACCCTCAAGGTGGGAAAGAACTCCAAGGTGGGAAAGGATGAGCTCTTCGCCCTGGAGCAGAGCTGCCCGCAGGTCGTGCTGCGAGCCGGCAACGACAGGAATGTCTCCACTCGGCAAGGTAAGAGGGGATGGTGGGGGGGGACACACCTCGGCCATCTCTTAAGCCCCTGCAGTGTGATCCTGCGTCCCTCGGGCTTTGCCCGCCCGGAGCTGCCCACTGCATCCCCCGGACATCAGCATCCCCTGGGCATTGCCTGCTTGGAGCTGCCCGCCTGCATCCCTCCAGCATCAGCACCCCTTGGGCATCGCTTACCCTGAGCCGCCCCCACTGCATCCCTCGGGCATCACTTTCTTTGCATCCTCTGCATCACCCCAGAATCGCCGCTCCCGAGGGCCCTGCCACCGTCGGCTCCCCCAGTCACACAGCATCCCCAGCCTCCCGGCAGCAGCAGCCCCACAGGGTGCCCCCCCGCATCCCTCTGCCATAACACCTTTAGGGTCTCTTCACCTCAGGCTGAACCTACACACACCCCTCCCTACACCCCTCCCCCTGAAGTCCCAATCTCTCCAAGGTACCCCCCCTGCACCCCTCCAGCCTGGCTGCCCGCAGTTCCTCCCCCGATCCCTCCATCCCCCCACACCCCTCCTACATTCTCCGGCATCCTCTGTCTGGGGCCCCCCATGCTTCCAGCACCCCCCATCCCTGCAGCATCGCCTCCACAGGGTATCCAGAGTGTCGGGGGGAGTGGTGAGGGCCCTGCCTTGGGGTTCCAGGAGCTGGGGGAGGTGGATGTGGTGTTCCTTGCGGTGCAGGAGCTGGGCTGCCATCGCCTTCCTACCTCCGGAGCTCATTGTTCACCCAACAAAGCCTCCTCCAGCCTCCTCCTTCCCCGAGCACGGCTAAGCCACACGCTCTGCAGAGCGGGGTCCTGGGGGCTGCACTACCCCCCATGGGGCTGCACTGCACCCGTGGGGGTGGGAGGGGGAGTGGGTGCCACCCCCCACCCTGGACTCGGCGATGTTACAAATCCCCCGCGTGGAGCCGTGACCTACATCCACCCGCACAAAGGAGCCGTGCCTCTGTCCCTGTCCTCTCGGAGGGGCCACCACGCTTCTGGCCTTGAGCGTTGTGGCTACACAGTGCAGCTCCTTGGGCACATGGCCACCCTCTCGCCTTTGAGCACCCAGCCTGCATCCCACCCCCCCTACCAGCTTGAAGGGTGCTGGCCTGAGGATGGGAGTCCCCGGTCTGCGGGCAGGGGGACGCTGGGGGTGCTGGGTGCCACGGCCGGGCTGGTGTGGGAGCCCTGGGACACGTCGCCGGTGTGCCAGGTCAGGCTGGCACACGCCGGGCGCGGGATGAGTGCGAGCACGTCTGGCCGCAGCGGAAAGCCAGGAGGAAGGAGCCGCGGGGAATTTCTGGGTGCATTTATGTAACGTTGCAAGGTTGCAGCTTCACCCCCAGCCGTGCCTGGGCAGCTCCGGGCAGCAGGGAGAGCGCTGCCTTTCTCCTTCCCCGCAGCGAATGCTGCCCTTGCAAAGCAGCCCCTGAAAACAAACCAAACCAGGCTGCAGAGAGGGGCAGTGGGGGCTGTCTGCCCCCCAGGCACAGGGGCTTGGGGAGGAGGGAGAGGACCGTGATGGCGGGAGGCTGGCGGGAGGCTGCCGCAGCGCCGTGGGGGAAGGGCTGCAGCAGCCCTTTGTCACCAGAGATGGGAAAACCAGATGTGGGGGGAGATGTGTGGGATGGGGGGCGGGTGGAGGACCCCATGGTGTGAGCAGGAGCTGCTGGCAGTTTTGCGGGGACCCCACGGTGCGGGTGGGAGCTGCTGGCGGCGCCGCTGGCTTTGTGTGATTTGGGATGGATAGGGGGGTGTGAAGGGAGGGGGGGGGCGCACAAATCTCCCCAGCAACAGGGGGCTCTGGGCCCCTTTCCAAGGAAAACAGAGTGGGGAGGAAGGTGCTGGGGCAGCACATCCTTGCTCTAGTCCATTTTGGCTGGAGAAGCCATTTCCACCCAATTTATCCTGCCTGGCAGCAGCAAGAGGCAGCTGTCGCTCTCTGGGGCTCTCCCGTAAGCTCCTTGTCCCAAGGCTGCCACAAAGGCAGCCGAAGGAAGTGCCTGCAGACAGCTCTCTCCCCTGCCGAGCTGATAACACCGAGTTGCTGCCAGATGAGCCGGAGGCCGTGGTGGTTCGGCGCAGGCTGGTGGGAAAAGGCGGATCCTTCCTGGCGAAGGATCAGGGCTGGCAGTGGCCATTCTCCCCCTGCCCGACGGGAGCAGCAGGGATGGAGCTAAGGGGGTTCTGTGGCTCCCCTGGCTGGGAGCTGGAGCTGGGCCAGCCTTGGGACTGCATTGTCCCACAAGTGCCCAGTCAGCTCCTGGCTTGGAGCCACCTCCCTGCCCTGGGGGTAGCCACTGTCACCATCCACTGCACAGGGGCACTGTGCACGATGTCAGCCATCCTGGGGGTGCCAGCCTTGCTTCTGCACCAGTGCTGGGGCTGGCTTTGGCCCCCTTCCCCTGCCTCTACAGAAGGATGGGGTTCCTGGGGAGCCCCTGCTCCGTGTGAGCCTCCATCCCCCTGTTGCACCTCCAACTCGAGGCAAATCAGGGTGCTGCCAGCAGAAAGTGTCCTCCTCCCTGCCTCAATGGCTCCTTTCTAGCCCGGCTGAGGCAACAAAGGACCCTTTGTGGGCACGAGGGTCCCTGGGAGCAGAGCACTGGCGTCGTCCCTGCACAGCTGGGCCCCTGCCAGCCCCCCCATCCTGCTCAGCAGAGGTGAGCTGCCTGCCTACCCCACGCCAAGGTGGGGGCAGAGGATGTTCTGCCTTGGGAGAGAGGCATTTTGGGAAGCAGGGATCTGGGGAGGGGGGCGAGAGAGCCCTGCGGCGATGGGAGCGTGCCTGGGCACGCCTGGCTGGTGATGGGGAGCTCTGCTCTGGGGCAAGGAGCCCTCCCAGCATGGGGGTGGCTTGTGCTGGCTGCTGCCATGGCCAGTGTTCTTCCCTCAGTTCCCCTCGGTGCTGCAGCGAGGTGGGGAGACGCAGCTCCTGGGGCCTCGTGCTCAGCTGCAGGTTTTCCTCTGTTTCATCAGCCATGGCTTGCCCCTGCCTGTGACCACTTTGCAGAGCTGCATCCCTAGCAGAGGAGCTGCACACTCCTTGGGTGCTGCAGGCTTTGCTTTTGATCACAAACATGCTGGGGGTTTATGTGTGGGTGCAATACAAACCCATCAGGAGGGCAAGGAGGGCACAAGCTGGGTCTGAGAGCACGTGCAGGGCTGCAGTGTGGGGTGCAGGATGCCAGAGCCCTGCAGGGAGGCTGAACCTGGCCTGAGCTGGGTGAAGCATCCCCCAGGCTTGCTGGGGCACAGGGATCCAAAATCCTGCCCTGCCACCCACCAGGCCTTGGCAGGTCTGAGGGTGCTGCTGGTGCTGCCTCAGAGGAAGGTGGGTTTGGGTTTTTTTCAGGCATAACTGTGGAGTTTTTGGAAGGGAGCCTCTTGGCCTCTGGGGAGTTGGAGGATGGGAAAGGTGCAGCCTCCTGTCTGCTCCCAGTGTTGGGCAGGGCTGGCAGCTGCCTGAGGCCCTGATAGCTTCCAGTCACAGACAGGCAGTGAGCAGAGCCCACGTGTGGGCAGCTCCTGAGGTGTGGGTCTGGGCATGAGGGCTGCTTCAGCAGCTTGTTCCACTGGTTGGCCATGGTCCTCCAGGCTCTGGGCCTCCTTTCTGTGGAGCACATCCCACTGGGTCTCAGCAGCATCCTGGGACAGCTCATAGGACACCCTCTGCATAAACTTAATCTAGAGGGAAAGTCTTTCACGTGCTGTAAATGCTGCCCACACTGGGCCTGCAGCCTCTCGTGGCATGGAGGTTGGCACAGCCACAGCTGCTCCTTTGGGTGGGGAAGCTTGTCTCTTTGGGAGGTGTGGGAAGCTGGGATGTGCACCCAGCATCCTGGGCTGGAGAGCAGGGAGGAGTGGGGCATCCATCCTGTCCTGCAGCCCCGAGGGGCTGGCAGCAGCTGGAAACATCAGCGGCTGAGGATTTGGGAAGCCCTTTCCTGCCCCAAGCCCTGGCTTCCCTCCCTGTTCCCCTTCCTCTGAAGACCTGCAGCCCAAGGGCTTTGTTTGGCTGGGGGCTCAGCATTAAGAAGCCCTGGGGGGACACACCTCAGCCCCCCAGTTCCCACCTTCAGGCTCTGCATCCTCCTGTCGCAAAGCCGTGTGGCGAGTGGAGCTGGAGACTCTCCCACGCGGGATTTTGGGGGACACAGGGGGGCTCTGTCCAACCCCCTCCCGCCTCCAGCTGTAATTAGCAGCTTCCTCAAGGTCAGGCAGTCCTGCCGGCTGCAGACTGAATTTCCCGGGAGCTGTAATTAAAGCAGGATTGCAGCAGGAGACTGCTGCTCCCTGCCCCAGCCCTGGGCTGCAAAAAGCAGGGGCGGAGGTGGTGGTGTGTGGCTGGAGGGACAGCATCTGTCCTTCACCACGGGGACATCCCTCTCGGTGCCACCACCTCTCAGCTCGTGGTTCTGCCAGTGCTTCTCCCATCCCACCCTGCTCTGCTCCCCCCCAGCCTGCTCCAGCTCGGTTACAACCTTCAGAAGCCTTCTCCTGCCCCGGCTGTAATTGCATTCCTTTCTGCTGAGTCGGTGTAACCCGACCCAGCCCTGCTTTTGGGGAGGGGGTGGTGGGAGACCCTGCAAGGCGCTGGGGAAGGCCAAACCTCTGCAGGATGGGAAGAGCATGGGCAATGGCGTGGTGGCAGGGCTGGGTGGGTTCACTGTGCTCCATGGTGGAGGGATCTGGGGGACAAGGGACAGTGTCAGGGAACCTCAGTGCTTGCTGTCCCCTCTTCAGCTCATCAAATCCTGCTCAGTGGCACAAAGCTTCTCCACCCCAGGCTCCTCCCTTTGTATGCAGGTCAGGGATCTCCTCACCTAAAAGCATGGTGAGGAGGCAACACTGCTGCTGCTTCCCCCCATGCAAACCACAGCAGCAGCCCTTGCAGGTTTGGAGGTGCCAGCAGCCTTTGGGTAGTGGCTGCAGCCCCCATTGTCCTCTCTTGCAGCCCCATCCCTCTCTGTGAGCTTCCACAGAGTCCCTCTTCCCCTGCCCTGTCACCTGGCTCTTGAGAGGCCATGGTGCTGCTTTCCTGGCAGGGATGCACAATCCAAACCAAATGTTTCCACCCCCCAGCAGTTCTGGCTCAGCCCCCAGCAGTTCTGGGAGGTGATAAGTGTGGCACAACTACATGAGCCAAGGGTTTGGCCAGTGGGGCTGGGGTTGGTGGCCATACATCACCCCTCTGCCCCCTGTACTGCCCCAGATGCCTCAGAGAGCAAAGCCCTGGGGTGGCTGTGTGTCCATCAGGAGCTGCAGAAGGTGCTGGATGGAGGATGTCTGGCGTGAGAAGGCAGTGGTGTGGCAGCCATAGGACAGGTTGGGTGTGGGAGATAAGATTACAGCCAACAAAGCCAAAGCTTCAAAGCCTAATCCCCTTGGGAAAGGTGGGAGACTTGGTATGCAAGGCAGAGGCTGCTCCCAGGCAGGGGCATGGGATGGGGATGTCTGGCTGGAGATGCAGGATCTAGGGGAAAACATCTCCCCAGGACCCATTGCTGGTGTGTGGAGGTAGATGGTCCCTCCCTTAAGTGCAGCTGGTGGGACTGGGTGATCACAGAATCACTGCATGGTAGGGGGTTGTAGGGGACCTCTGAAGATCATCTACCCCAAGGTCTTTTCCAACCAAAGCACTTCTGTGAATCTGTGACTTGCTGGTGGCCTTCCAGCGCAGAAAGGCCACCAAGGCTGCAGTTTTAAGCCCTCCCAGCAGCAGGCAATGCACAGGGCTGAGCACAATGCCAGCCCCACGACTGGTTCTTGACTCCTGGAAGAGGCAGATGTGGGAGGAAAGGTTGTACAGAGGCTTTTCATGCTTTCCAGGACCAGGTGCATGGTTGGACTCCAGCCTGTAGCACCCCTGTGGCAGGGGAGGGTCGTGGGTGCTACAGGCTGTGACAGACACAGCCTGCTCTAGCCACAGTCTGAACCACCATCCCCACTGGGGCCCATCTGGGGCCCATCTCTGCTCATGGTGGCTCTATGTAGGCAGAGAGGAGTGCAAGAGAGTGCTGCACCCCAGCTCCTTTCCCAAAACCTAGCACAGCAGCTTGGCCACATGGCTGTGGCTCCAGGCCACGGCTGTTGACTCTCATCCCAAAAGTATTTTTAGGCGGAAATCCACCAAGCAGGAGAGCTCTGGGGCTCTGGACAGCCTTTGGCCCCACTAGCCCTGACTAAGCAGGTTTGCTTGGGCTTGGTGCCTGTGGTGGGTGTGGACGTGGCTGGAGAGCCTGGCAGTGGCCCCAGGACTCTGATGGTGGCCACCACCTCCCCAGGATGCTCCTGGTGCATCCACCTCCGAGGCTGCTGGGGCACATGCTGGCTCTGGTCCCTTTGGGGCAGAGCTGGGTCACCCTAGTTGGCAGAGCTGGAGGACAGGCTGAGGTTGATGCTTTGTTGGGAGGCAGGGAAAGGCTTGGCTGCTCAAGGGCTTTCCCAAGCCTCCTCTCTCCGCGTTCCTCACACCACCTGTGACAGCTTGCGGATGAAAAACGGTGCCATGGTCCTTAAACATGCCACGAGCTGGGGATTCATAAGTCATGTGCTGGCCTCTGCTAATGGATAGAATAACCTGGCTGTCACCTCCAGGGAATAAACTACAGCCCTTTGCTGTGTGAAATAGCAAAGCTGGTCTTTGCTTGGAGCTTCATTGTCATGGAGCCAGAGAGTCCTGAGCTGAAGCACTTGGCCACCTCTGCTCAGTCCAGCCCTGTCTCTTGGGTAGCCAAAGGAAAGCTTGGGATTTGGACCCAAAATGCCAGGAGGGAGATGTGTGTGAGGGATTTGGGTGTCACCAAAGCTTGCCCAGGGGAGCAGGATCCTGCCCATCTCACTTGGGTTTCCTGAGCTGCACCCAGACCTGCCGGAGGTGGATTGAGGTCCCCTTCTGGCACCCCCCCGACCTCCATCTGTCTCTGTCCTTAGGGATGGACCTCTCAGCCAACCAAGATGAGGAGAGTGACCAGGAGACCTACCAGCTGGAGATCAACAAGGACACCAAGAAATGCGCCTTCAGGACCTACACTGGGAAGTACTGGACCCTCACCTCCAACGGGGGCATCCAATCCACTGCCTCCACAAAGTGAGTCCTCTGTCCCCAGCAGGGACAGACCCTTCTGCATTTGCTAGGGGAATCCAAGGGGGATTTTCCAGCCTAGGTGCTCACCCCAGAACACTTCCTAGTGAAGGCAGATGGTTCCCTGGAGAGCCAGGGCCGGGCCGAGGCCTCCCACGATGCTGGGGAAGTCCCTGGGGCCATGCAATCCTTCCCAGCCAGCTGGGGCTGTTGGAATGCTGTGCCCTGCAGTTCAACCCCACACGAACTGAGAGCTGAGCAGAAACCCCAAAAGCACATTTGGCTGCCTGCCTGCCTCCTCCTGGTTCCTCTTGCCTCCTCCTGCCTGCCTCCTCTTGCCTCCTCCTGGCTCCTCTTGCCTCCTCCTGCCTGCCTCCTCCTGGTTCCTCTTGCCTCCTCCTGCCTGCCTCCTCTTGCCTGGCTCCTCTTGCCTCCTCCTGGTTCCTTTTGCCTCCTCCTGCCTGCCTCCTCTTGCCTGGCTCCTGCTGCCTTCTCCTGCCTGCCTCCTGGCTGCTCTTGCCTCCTCCTGCCTGCCTCCTCTTGCCTGGCTCCTGCTGCCTTCTCCTGCCTGCCTCCTGGCTGCTCTTGCCTCCTCCTGCCTGCCTCCTCCTGCCTGCAGGGCGAAGGCTTACTCTCGGGATGGCCACCACTATGTTGTTCATTGGGAATTGATCAAACTGGGGTCTCCCGGCCCAGCTGTGACCCTCTGTGGGCTGGCAGGGTGGCACTGGCAGGGTGCCCAGCCCTGGCACGCTGCTGAGCACCCTCTCTGCCCCGCAGGAACGCCAGCTGCTATTTCGACATCGAGTGGTGCGACAAACGCATCACCCTGAGAGCTGCCAACGGCAAGTACGTGACGGCCAAGAAGAACGGGCAGCTGGCAGCCTCCATGGAGACAGCAGGTAAGGGACCCCCCTTTGGCACCCCAGCCCCACACTGGGTGTCAAGGGACAAAGTTGTGCCCATCCCATCCCAAGCCAGGCTCAGGCACACAGCCAGTGTGGCTTCTTAATGACTGTTTATGTACCTTGAGATGGTGAGGAATGGGCAGGGGGCACAGCTCCATCCTCCTCGGTGCCAGCTGTGGGAGCTGGGCTCTGCACCCCTGCTGGCTGTGAGTATTGTGCCCAGTTTGGGGCACCTCAGAACAGGAGAGAGATGGAGGTGCTGGAATCGGTGCAGAGGAGGGCAAGGAAGCTGGGGAAGGGCCTTGGAGAATAAATCTGATGAGGAATGACTGAGGGGGCTGGGGCTGGTTAGTGTGGACGAGGAGGCTGAGGGGACACCTCATGGCTGTCTACAACCTGAAAGGACCTTGTGGAGAGGCTGCTGCTGGTCTCTTCGCACAGGGAATTAGTGATGGAACAAGAGGGAACAGCCTCAAGCTGCCACTGGGCAGGTTTAGACTGGGCTTGGGAAAAAATGTTCCCCAGCAGGAGCGGTCAGGCACCGGAATGAGCTGCCCAGGGAGGCGGCGGAGTCACCAAGCCCGGGTGTGTTCAAAGGTGGCTTGGATGCGGTGCTTGAGGATGTGGCTCAGGGTTCTGGGCTGGACTTGGTGATCCCTGAGGGTGACATTTCTGTGAGTCTGTGGTCGTTGCTCTGCCTGGGGGCACAGGTGAGACGGAGCAGTTCGTGATGAAGCTGATCAACAGGCCGATCATCGTGCTGCGCGGCGAGCACGGCTTCATCGGCTGCCGCAAGGTCACCGGCACCCTGGACTCCAACCGCTCCTCCTACGACGTCTTCCAGCTGGAGTTCAACGACGGAGCCTACAACATCAAGGGTGAGTGAGGGCCCAGGGCAGGGGGCTCTGGGCTGGCAGGATGCTGATGGCCATCCAGTGATGGAGCCTACATCAAGAGTGAGTGAGAGCCCAGGGCAGGGGGCTCTGGGCTGGCAGGATGCTGATGGCCATCCAATGATGGAGCCTACATCAAGGGTGAGTGAGAGCCCAGGGCAGGGGGCTCTGGGCTGGCAGGATGCTGATGGCCATCCAGTGATGGAGCCTACATCAAGGGTGAGTGAGAGCCCAGGGCAGGGGGCTCTGGGCTGGCAGGATGCTGATGGCCATCCAATGATGGAGCCTACATCAAGGGTGAGTGAGAGCCCAGGGCAGGGGGCTCTGGGCTGGCAGGATGCTAATGGCCATCCAATGATGGAGCCTACATCAAGGGTGAGTGAGAGCCCAGGGCAGGGGGCTCTGGGCTGGCAGGACAGTTGAGTCCTGCATTCAGTTTTGGGCTCCCCAGTTTAAAAGGGACAGGGATCTGCTGGAGGGGGTCCAGTGGAGGGCAATGAGAATGATTAGGGGACTGGAGCACTGCCTGGTGAGGAGAGGCTGAGGGACCTGGGGCTTATTAGTCTGGAAAAGAGAAGTCTGAGAGGGGATTTAATCAATGTTTATAACTATCTGAGGGCTGGGGGGCAGGAGGGAGGGGACAGGCTCTGCTCAGCTGCACCCTGTGACAGGACAAGGAGCAATGGCTGTAAGCTGCAGCACAGGAGGTTCCACCTCAACACAAGGAGGAACTTTACTATAAGGATCACAGAGCACTGGCACAGGCTGCCCAGAGAGGTTGTGGAGCCTCCTCTGGAGACTTTCAAGGCCTGCCTGGATGTGTTCCTCTGTGACCTGAGCGAGGTTGTATGGCCCTGCTCTGGCAGGGGTGGGGGGGTTGGACTCGATCATCTCTTTGGGTCCCTTCCAACCCCTGGCACCCTGTGATGTGTGATGAGGGGCGAGCGAGCGCCCAGGGCGGGGGGGCCGTCGGGGGTCCCCAGGGCGTGGCGAGGGCGGCTCACGAGGGCCGCCCGGGCGCCTCTCTGCCGCAGACGCCACCGGCAAGTACTGGATGGTGGGCAGCGAGTCGTCGGTCACCAGCAGCAGCGACTCCCCCGTGGACTTCTTTTTTGAGTTCTGCGACTACAACAAGGTTGCCATCAAGATCAACGGCAAGTACCTGAAGGGCGACCACGCCGGGGTGCTCAAGGCATCGGCCGACGCCATCGACGCCTCCACCCTCTGGGAGTATTGATGCACTTTAGCCTACCCCTCCCTGCCCCCCCCCCCCTCCCCACCCCGCTGCCAACTCTTCTCTTTCCCTTCTGCCCTTCCTTTTCCTTGGTTTGCTGTTGGGTTTTTGTTTCTCCCTCTCTGTGTAAGGAGTTTTGTTCGTTAGTTTCAGAGCAGCTTGCCCTTCCTCTCCTGCCCTAGTGCGGGAGGTGGGGCTCCAGAAATCCCTGTAAGAACTGGAAACGTGATGGGGGCAGCTTGCCTATAGCTTCGTAGAGGGCTCTGTCTCTAGTCTCCCCGCCCCCTGCCTCCCCTCCTGGTTTGCTGGGCTTGGAAACTGCCCTGCCTCCCCCTTCCAGCCCCAAGCATGCCCTTAGGGTAGTTTATTTTCCCCTCCTCGACTGAAAAAAGGGAACAAGATCACCTCTGGGCTCGCTTCTGCCATATCAGCACTGGCACCGCCTCGCCCTGTGCTGCCAGTGTCCCTTGGAGCACCCATCCTGTTCCATCCCGTCCTGCCCCACTCCAACCCAGAGCAGAGTGAAGGTGCTGGGCTCAGCCAGCTCCTCCTGGCTCCCCTCAGATACTTCTCTCTGCTCCTGGCCCTTGGGGCAGCATTCATCCCCAGCTGAGCTCTAAGAGGTGACCTTGCATATCACAGCATCCCTGGGGACCAGGCTGGCACTTGCCAGCACACATACCCATGGAAGGGCCAGCAAGCCAACCCCTGCCCCCTCTGCCCCTTTCCAATGCTCCTGGAAATGCTTTTTTTTAGGGTGATTCCCTCTGGAAATCCTCAGCCTTTCATCTCAAGGGAGCCCCAGCTCCTTGTGTCACTCTGCCCCTCCTTGTGCTTCAGGCTCTGGAGGAGCAGTAGAGACCCCAGCAGTGGGTCCAGCCTAGCAGGTGCCTGCCCTGGGGCTGGTCCTGCTGCTGTGCCTGGGTGGTGGTGGCTGGAAGCATGAACTGCAGATTTTGGTTTACAGAATAGAGAAGTTCCTTAGCAAACTTTGCACAGTGGGATTTGCTCTCCTTACCTTTGGCTTTTCTTGGTTGGTTTTGGTTTTGTTTTCCTCTAGTAAAATACTGGAACAGTGAAGTGCATCACTGAACACCTAATGCTGAATGAGGAGGTGCCCATTCCCATGGGCTTCCCCCCTGCAAGGAGGAGGGCAGCTCCTGCTCCTGCCACCCTGGGCTCTGCTGTCTTATCATTCAACCCTACTGGAAAAGAGAGAAAAAAAAGAGAGGAAAAAAGGGAAAAAAAAAAAAAAGATAAAAAAGGAAAAAAAAAAAAGATTAAAAAGGGAAAAAAAAAAAAGGAAAAAAGAGAAAAAAAAAAAAAGAGAAAAAGGAAAGAGAAAAAAAAGAAAGAAAAGACCAAAACAGTATTTTTGTTAGTCTCTATTTATATAAGCTCTCCATGGCACTGTGTTCCCAGCTGTTGTCTGTACTAGGTCTGCATTAGAGAACACCGCTGTCTGTAAGGGTGATGCTGACGTGCTCGTTAGGGTGGTGAAAGGCACTTTATCCTTTGGGGCCTTCCCGGGGCTGGGATTTGCTCCCTGCAGACACACCAAGGAGCCTTCTCCCCCCGCGGGCCCCCGCCGGGGGGCTCCATCCCCCCCAACACCCCACGCCAAGGGTGCTCGCGGCGTCGCTGCCAAACCAGGGCCGGGCCCTACTGCCAGGGGCGAGGTAGGGGCTCGACAGCCTTAAAGCCATCCACGTGGAGGGACAACCGACCCTCCGGAGGAGCTTGGTGCTAAACCCTCAGCTGGGAGAGGGAGCGACCCCTCCTCTGCCACGGGGACAACTCCGGGCCGGGGGTCCCTCGCCGGCACAGGGGATCCCGGCTGGGATTCTACCTCGGCTCTGCGCTCACATCCAGGGCCTGCCTGTGCCCCCCTGGGGACCACGGTGGCCCTCGAAGGACCGAGTGTCTTGATGAAGCCCTGAGTGACCCTGTGACTTGGCACACACACACTCCTCGCTGGCCTTCACCCTCCCCTCTCTGTGTCACCTCCTCGTCCCCCTCCCCGTGGCAGTTCAAACCATGTAACTCCTGCTCTGGCTTCTTCTGTGTGACACTAGGTCAACATCTCTCCTGTCCCCCCCCGCCCCTTACCAGGTGTCGTGACTCTCTTGAAACATCTCACTCTGAAAAACTTAAGATTGGGGTTTGTTTGGGGCTTGGGTTATGGTTTTTTTTTTTAATTGTTTTTTTTTTTGTAAGTGCCATTTGTATAACTTAAAAATAAAATTAAATAATTAGCTTCAAATGGAGAAAGAGGAATAAAAAAAACATCAGTCCTGCATTCGGACCTGAGTGCTGCTGTGTGGTCCCTGGGTACCAACCCATCTCCCCTGCAAACCACCCCTCCTGGAGCTGGGAGCAAAGCTGTGTCCTTCAGCCCTGTGATACTGTGATACTGTGACTCAGGAGTGGTGTGAAGAGAATGGTGACCAACAGGCTCAGCTCCTGAGATGCTCAGAGCAGCCCTAAGCCACCGAGCCCATGGGCATCTTGCTGGCTCTGGGAGACTCAAGTGGGTGGGAAGAGAATGGTGACCAACAGGGTCAGCCCCTGAGATGCTCAGAGCAGCCCTAAGCCACTGAGCCCATGGGCACCTTGCTGGCTCTGGGAGACTCAGGAGTGGTGTGAAGAGAATGGTGACCAACAGGCTCAGCTCCTGAGATGCTCAGAGCAGCCCTAAGCCACTGAGCCCATGGGCACCTTGCTGGCTCTGGAAGACTCAAGTGGGTGGGAAGAGAATGGTGACCAACAGGGTCAGCTCCTGAGATGCTCAGAGCAGCCCTAAGCCACTGAGCCCATGGGCACCTTGCTGGCTCTGGGAGACTCAAGAGTGGTGTGAAGAGAATGGTGACCAACAGGCTCAGCTCCTGAGATGCTCAGAGCAGCCCTAAGCCACCGAGCCCATGGGCACCTTGCTGGCTCTGGGAGACTCAGGAGTGGTGTGAAGAGAATGGTGACCAACAGGGTCAGCCCCTGAGATGCTCAGAGCAGCCCTAAGCCACTGAGCCCATGGGCATCTTGCTGGCTCTGGGAGACTCAGGAGTGGTGGGAAGAGAATGGTGACCAACAGGGTCAGCTCCTGAGATGTTCAGAGCAGCCCTAAGCCACTAAGCCCATGGGCATCTTGCTGGCTCTGGGAGACTCAGGAGTGGTGGGAAGAGAATGGTGACCAACAGGGTCAGCTCCTGAGATGCTCAGAGCAGCCCTAAGCCACTAAGCCCATGGGCATCTTGCTGGCTCTGGGAGACTCAGGAGTGGTGGGAAGAGAATGGTGACCAACAGGCTCAGCTCCTGAGATGCTCAGAGCAGCCCTAAGCCACCGAGCCCATGGGCACCTTGCTGGCTCTGGAAGACTCAGGAGTGGTGTGAAGAGAATGGTGACCAACAGGGTCAGCTCCTGAGATGCTCAGAGCAGCCCTAAGCCACTGAGCCCATGGGCACCTTGCTGGCTCTGGGAGACTCAGGAGTGGTGGGAAGAGAATGGTGACCAACAGGCTCAGCTCCTGAGATGTTCAGAGCAGCCCTAAGCCACCGAGCCCATGGGCATCTTGCTGGCTCTGGGAGACTCAAGTGGGTGGGAAGAGAATGGTGACCAACAGGGTCAGCCCCTGAGATGCTCAGAGCAGCCCTAAGCCACTGAGCCCATGGGCACCTTGCTGGCTCTGGAAGACTCAGGAGTGGTGGGAAGAGAATGGTGACCAACAGGCTCAGCTCCTGAGATGTTCAGAGCAGCCCTAAGCCACCAAGCCCCTGGGCACCTTTGAGGGTGGGTGGCCTACACATGGGTCAGGGAGGTGCACCAGTGAACCAGCCTGCAAGCAAGCCGCCTCCTCCTGTAAACCATCTCCCCTGCAAACCACCTCCTTCTCCAACCTGCCACCTCCTCCAAACCATCTCCCCTGCAAACCACCCCTCCTGGAGCTGGGAGCAAAGCTGTGTCCTTCAGCCCAGCAGTGCTGTGAGGTTGCTGCTTTCTCTCCCCCTGGATCAGATATTTTCATTCCATGTGATGGCCCCAAGGACAATGCTCACGCAGGGAGGGAAGAGTGGTGGGGTGGTGCCTTTGGGTGCATGGTGTGGTAGAGGTCAGCAATAAGCCTCCTCCTGCTCTGTTGTGTGATACAGACAAGGGGAAGATTAAGAAAGCAACCCTGAAGGAAGGAGCTGGGAAGTTTATCTGCTGCAGCCCAGCCCAAGCCAAAACTCAGGGTCCAGCTGGAGGAGCAGGGATACTCAGCATGTGCCCCCAGCCCTCCTGTGACAGCCAAAACCAGCCCTAAAACTCAGCCAACTCACTCAGGTTTGATGTTTGGGCCAAGCTCTGCTGCAGTCAGGCTCCAGCTCCATCACCCAACAGCAGCCAAGCTCCTTCCCTGTCCCTCATCCGGCTCCTCACTCCTGGGCTCTCGCTTGGCTTTTACAACTGAAGGCTGGTTTGGCCAAAGCAATGTTTGGGAAAGGCCAGGGGGGGCTGCCCATCTCCCCTCCCCCCCAAACACAGCCCAGGAAGGGTGGCAGGAAGACATTGTCAGGAGAAGCCTTCACCTCCAGGTTAGAGCTCTGCAGCAAGGGCTGACTGAAGGAAGGATGTTCATTCCTAACCGTGAACAGGGGGAAATTAAGGCCCTGCAGGAAACGCTGAGCAGCTCCCACTGCAGCCTGCTCGCCCTTGTGTCCCCCCAGTGACATGAGAGACCTCAGTGTGGCCTTTCAGGACTTAAAGGTGGCCCTATAAGAAAGATCACAGAATCACAGAGTGGTTTGGGGTGGGAGAGAACTTTTAAGTTTAGCTCATCAAGTCCAACCTCCCTGCACTCAGCACAGACAGCTGCAGGGAGCCCAACCAAGCT
The DNA here is from genome assembly GCF_014839835.1 of Dryobates pubescens. Lineage (NCBI taxonomy): Eukaryota > Metazoa > Chordata > Aves > Piciformes > Picidae > Dryobates > Dryobates pubescens. The sequence continues at coordinate 3,012,467 of NC_071615.1, read as the reverse complement.
GACCCGGCGTGGTTCTAGGCATGGGGCATCTCCCACCTCACCACCCTCAGTGTAAAACACTCCTTCCTCCTCTCTAGTCTGAATCTCCCTCTTGTAGTTTCAAACCATCACCCCTTGTCCTGTCACAACAGGCCCTGCTAAAAGGATCACCCCCAACTTGTCCCTGCCTGGAGGTGATGATTCTGCTGCTCTGCTCCCTGCCTGCATGAGCAAACCTGACTGACACCCAGCTGTGACACACAGCCTGGGGAGGCGGTAGGCAGAGCTGGGTTTGCCAGCACAGCCAGGGGTGCCCGCACAGGGCAGGGGCTACCAGAGCTGCTGCTCCACAGCAGGGAGGACTCTCCTGGCAGGGGGGAAAGCGTCCCCCAGCCTCTCCCCAACACCACACAACTCCTGGTTTCCATTTAAAGCAGCAACTGGAAACCATTTTCTATCCCTTCCAGTTTTTGCCTCGGGAGCATGTGGAACACATTAAAGCCTTTCCAAGGAGGGTCAAATGGGTTTTGCTTTGCAACTTGGGGAGTTTGTAAACCAGTCAAGGCTGAGATCTGGCAGAGCAGATCTGGCAGAGCAGATCTGGCAGAGCAGCCCTGCCAGGAAGCCAGCAGCAAGCTGGCACAGGCAGGGTGTGTGTGTGGAGGGGGGGGGGGGGGGGGAGGATGCTGTTGGGAGCTGTAACCAAAGCACAGGCTGGGGGCAGGGGGGGGGGAGGGGAGATGAAAAGCCAGAGTGCACAAAGTTTATTTACAAAAATTCAAATTACAGTATGATACAGGAACTTTTTACACACAGAATATTAGAACAAGTTTACTACCAGAAGGTAAAGAAAAATATTTTTTGCCTGGGGTTTTTTTCCACCCCCCCTCTTTTTTTTTTTTTTTTAATGTTTGTTTGGGGCTTTTTGTTTGTTTTTTTGTTGGGTTTTAATCCCCCTTTTTTTGTACTAGTAGTAAACCACCTATTTCCTTTCAGCTATTGTTATACAAAGTTGCAGAACATGCAGCTCTTTGCCTCTCACAGGGTCTCTTTCTCCTCAGATAATGGATTGCTAAGTGCAAATACTACCAAGTTTCTCTCTCCACCTTTTAAGGCAAGTGAAAAAGGGATGCTGCCACTCAGCAGAGCAGGTGCCTGGGCAGCAAGGGATCAGCCTGGGCACAGCAACCTCCCCCTCACCTCTTAAAGGGACAAATGGTGGTGGTAGGGGGGGGATGGGATGCAGGAGTCTGAGGCCAGATGGTGGTTGGCCTTGGTGGCTGGCAGCAAGATTTGGGGGTTTTGCTGCTGCTGGGTGCAAGCATTCCCCCAGCACTGACTCCTTCAGGACACAAACAAGGTCCTGGTTTTGCAAAGAACAGGAGGAGAGTGGCCCTCTCTCCTCCTACCTCTGTGAGGTTCTGCCAGGACCATGCCTGCTGCAGCACCGCAGCAGAAGACACCTCCTGACCACAAGCAGCGATCACAGACACCAACTCCCCCTTACCTGACGCATCTCCGTCCCTCTTGCTCCAGCTCTGCACTCCCCTCTGCCAAGGCTTAGCCCTCTCTGCCCACACATCTCTAAGCAGGCACCAAAAGATGGGACTGGGCCACCACCTCTGCCAGTGCTCTCAGCCAGGCAGTGCTGTGTGACACTCCTGCTTCCTCTGCAGCCAGTCTGTGCCCTGCAGGCCTGACCCACCCTCGCACAGGCAAGTGCTGGAGAACAGCCATAACCATGCTGCTGGAGCAAGGCTTCACAAAGCCTGGAAGACTCATCCAACCCAGTCTCTGAGTCCACAAGATCTTGGCTGCTGAGACCCCAGGACTCCCTTTCTGTCTGGGGAAGCCACTCACACTTCTTCTGCCCCAGGTCCATGCTCTCACCATGGGCTAACACTGAACACAGCCCTTCCCAAACCCATCGGAATGCCTTGCTCCTGAATACTACAACAAACACTTGGTGCAAGGCAGGATTTAAACTGGCTAAAACCCAGCCAAGCAGCAAGAGAGAAACTCCAGCAGCTTCCAGAAAGAAAGGAAAATGAAAAGCAGCAAATGCAAGCAGCAGGGGAATAGCACCCAGTCAGCAGTGCCAGAGAGGAGCTGGAACCGAGCACTCTGCAGGGTGTGTTCAACTCACAGACAATGCCTGAGAGGGGAGAAAGTGCTGACTTAGCTCCAGAAAGCATAGATGTCCCCTCTGGGAGACTCTCTCGGGGACACCAGCCCACAGATGCTGCCCAGAGCCACAGTGGAGGCTTCATCCCACTGACAGCCCTGTGCCTATCCCTCACTGCACGCCCAAGGAGATGCTGTGCCAGAAGCAGCTCTGGAGACCTGCAAGCAGCAGCTTGGCAGAAGCCATGAGGCAGGAGGAGGGAGCTCTACCTGAAAAAGAAACAAAACCAAGAGACACCTGGATGCTCAAACTCCAGGGGGAATAGCAGGGGGGAAAGTGCACACAGAGGATTCCCAGCAGGACAGAGCAGGATGTGGCCCAGACCAAACCACTCAGGGAAGGGCAGCACAAGCAGGCTGCTGAAAGCCAGCCCAGCATTTCTAGAAGGGTTTGTTTTGCACTCCAACCATTTTCTCTTCCTGTAGCAGACAGCCCAGCCAAGGGATGTGGGGAAAGGGCTTCGTGCCAATGCTGCTCCTGCAGCCCAGCAACTACCCCCTGCTTCTTACAAGGAAGTTTTGCCTCTCCTAAACTCTCTTCCTAAGCCCAGCCACGCTCCTGGTTGCCTTTCCCAGGCTCTGCTGCAGCCAGCTCAGCTGAAGCACACATTTCCAGGAGCCACTGAGGGCTGTGCAAGCAGCCAGCTCCCCACAGCACAAGGCTGCAGCTGCCTGTTGGGGCACAGGGGTTCAGCTCAAGGGGCTCCTGGCTCCTCACTGCCTCCATGCACAACTAGAGAGGTGGTTCCTGATTCTTCTGCCACAGCACACACACCACCCTCCACACATCAAGCTGGGTATTTGCCCAAGGCAGTCTGTGCAATGAATGTTGTAGCTCAGGCTCTGGGTGCTCCCACCAGCTGCTTGAGGGCTGCTGCCAGAAGCAGGGAGAGATCTGGGGTGCCAGATGAGAAGGGCAGAGCAAAGGCCACATTTAGGAAGCTGAGAGGCACCCACCTCTGGAAGTAGAAAAGCAAATCTGAGCCCTTCAAAGGGGGAAGTTCAGTTCAGGTAAAGATCAGAGTGCCTGAGTCTTCTGCTACTTGCCAAAGCCCTGAGACAGAACAGGGCTCTGGGCTGCCTACTGAGATCTCAGCAATGAGGTGGCTGCTGTGTCTCCTCCCTCCACTTGCAGAGTGAGAAATACTAAAACCACCAAACTGACTTGGGTTTGAGCCACTAATTTCTGCTGGGAGGTGCTAGGAGGTTACAGGGATGCTGGAGAACACGGGAACAGAAGGCTGAAGCTCCTGAAGGGCTTTCTCAGTTATCAAGTCTCTCCTCCCATCCCCCAAGACTCACTTGACTGTGTGGCAGCTGCTCTGGCCAGCAGGAAGGAAGGATTTTTGGGAAGCACCCAAGGAATGGCTGCATCCCTGTGCTGACCAAGTCTCTCTCTCCCTCCCAGGAGATGCCAGGACAGGCTTTGTCAAATCAAAAGATCCGTCTGCCCCACACAGGGAGAGAGCCCAAGGAAACGCAGCACAGGTTGAAATGTTTGATTGCAAAGGTTCAGAGAAGCTCCAGAGAGGGGAGTGAGGGCAGGCAGGTGTGAGTCAGAGCAGGTCCCCTGGCAGGACTGGGCAGGGACTGGAGTAGGACAGGAGGCGACGGTGCTGGGGTGGCTTTGCCCTGCAGTTGACGCTGAGCCGAGCGCTGCCAGAACCAGGTCAGAACCGGTGCCGGGGCTGAGGGCCAAAGTGCATAGGCAAGTTGTGCTCCAGCTGAATGTTCATCTGAGGGAAATCATAGTTGACCCTCATGTTGGGCAGGGGGGGCACGTAGGGGGCAGGGATGGGGCCGATGTTGAGGGGGATGTTGTTGTAGAGGGGGCGGACGGGAGGCAGCGGGAAGGGAGGGTGCGGGAAGGGGTAAGGAGGCATCCGGGGCTGGTGCAGGTTCTGAGGAACAGGTCTGGGGATGACTTCAATCCTCTGGATTTTCTCCATGGGCTTTTCTGCAGGAGGGCCAATCCTCTTGAAGCTGTTCTCTGTGCAGGGAGGAAAGACAAGCAGCTGTCAGCCCACAAACCAGAACCCACCAGGCCTGGCCCATGCTCTGCCTCCACCCCCAGCACGTTCCCGAAGCTCTCTACAGCACTGCTGCTTGCCCCCCTCCAGGCCCCACACAGCACCAGCTCTCCAGGTTGGCTCCTTTCATCCACACCACAAAGGGGGAACATGTCCTCTTGCAGAGAGGCCAGAGCACAGAGACTATGCTACCCTTCAGCTCCTTTGTCAAGCAGTGAGGAGAGAGGACAGGTCTGTGCATCCACAGCACCAGGAGCCAAGGGAGACAGGGACACAAGCCTTCTGCTTCCCATGGTCCCAGCAAAAGCCTGCAGGCAACAGCATTTCAAAGCTAGACCAGTTCCAGGAGGAAGAGTGTGAAGGTTTAGCTCAGGGCAGCAGGGCCTGGGTGATGCTTGATGCAGCACAGCAATGCATGGAGAAGCCTGCAAACAGCCAGGCCATGGGAAGAATCTGATGAAGATCCAGAGACTTGTCAGCAGCTGGGAATCTCTGCTCTGCTGTCATCCACAGCCTGGTCTCAAAGGAGAGGCACAGGCTGTGACTTACCTCCATTCTTCTTCCTTTGCTCCTCTTCAGCCTCTTTCTGAATCTCCTGGATTATCTTCTCATCATCCTCCTGCAAATGACAGGAGCAGCAAGAGTCAGGGGGCTAATTCCTGCTGCAGCAACCTCTTCTACTTTCTTAGTGCTGCTTTTCTTCTCAGCACATTTGCATGGGAATAAAAAGGCAAATTCAGCTGAGCTGTCCTCATTTGGGTCGACCCAGGTTTAGCCCCGAGCAGGGCTGTGATGGGGGGCTGCAGCACAAGTAACTCACACAGAGCCAAGAGGCTTAAGATGAGCTTCCCAGGGAGATCAGTGTTAAAACTCATTGCCTTGATGGAAAGCAGAGAGCTGCAACCCAGCTCTGCCCATCTGAGAGCTGTTAATCTTTTAAATGGCAATAGTCTATTCAATATTTACATTATGCTAGCACTTCTCCAGGGTTTGGCCCAACAGCTGGAATTAGCACAACTTAAATCCTGGCTCCAGTAGCTAAAGGGTGCTGTGAGGAGGCCATTTAGATCTTATCTGTGACTCTGAGGAGAACATAAATCCCAGTGGGTTTCTTTCATGTCTATGAGAGGTTACAGGAAGAATATTCAGACCCTCTGAGAAGCAGCCAGAAATGGAAAGTGTCCTTCTGCCTCTCATCATCTTCAGTTTTCTTAATCCAAAGGAGCAGCAGTGAGACCAAACTGCACAGTGAATCCTCAGGTGGCTGCAGCTGTCCAGAGAGGTGGCATTTACAACACCTTTGACTAGGTTGAGGGAGCATGGTGGACCAAGTCCTAGGAGACCAAGCACCTCCTGAGCTAGGAGAGGCTTGTCTGGAGGGGTGGCCATGGGCACTGACAAGCCACAGGGTGCAGGCAGCTCTCAAGATTTACACAAGGCCTGGCTAGCATTGGCATGGAACCAGCAAATCACTCCAATCCCTGCCAGGGAGACCTTAAAGTGGCTTTCCAGTATTTAAAGGGAGCCTACAGGAAAGCTGGGGAGGGGCTGTTCATCAGGGAGTGCAGTGACAGGCCAAGGGACTACAGTTTCTAACTGCCAGGGAATAAATTCAGACCAGATATTAGGAAGGAATTCTTCACTGTGAGGGTGATGAGGCACTGAAACTTCTCAAAGCTGTGGCTGCCCCCTTCCTGGAAGCATTCAAGGCCAGGCTGGATGAGGCAATCTGCTCTAGCAGGAGGCATCCCTGCTCGTGCAAAGTGGCTTGATCTTTCAGGTCCCTTTCAGTCCAAACCATTCCTTGCTAGAGCATGCCATCCACTTCCAAGAACCACTGTGAAAAATGAGTTTCCTCACTACCCCACAGCATGCAACAGCTACCAGGGAAACACTGATCACACCAAACAACCGAGGAGACAACTCCCTCTCAGCGCCAGGCAGCAGCTGCTGCTGCTGGCCATATGTGCAGTGATGGCAACAGAGGTCCTCTGGGCCTCTGCAGGGCTGCAGCTGCTGCTGCTTTGGGTCCATGGGGATGAAACCCTACCTGGCACTTCCAGAAAACAAATGGGAACAGCTAAGCCTCCAGGACAGGGTTTGTACTCTTGATGTTAGCTATTAGAGAGGAAGGCCAGGAACAGGAGCTGACACACACCACCTGCAGCAGGCATCAGCTGCTCTGGGCCTACCTGCATAGGAAGGAGCATTTGGTTTGCTTCAGCAGCTCATCTGCAAGTGCTAGTGGTGGAGCAAGAGGGAAGCCCCAAGCCCCATGTACCCCACAATACACAAGACACTGTTTCAGTTTTATTCCTCCTCATTTCAGCCCTGCCAAACCCCATAAATGTCTCCCTGAGCACTCCTAATGTGGAAAAATAGCCTTGATTTTGAGGAGTGCCCTGGGACCAAACTCAAAATATGCTCCATGTGTGCAGCTCCACTTCCCTGTTTCAAGTCTAGCCAGCTTCCCACTTCCAATCTCAGGGTCCTGCACATGTCTAGCAGCAATGCCCAGGAGGCTTGCTAAGCTGTCCCCCTCCTCCTGCCACCAGATAAAGTTTCCCTGGGAGACTGAAGTTATCTTAATCTGCACCAAGCCAAGCTCAGCACTCCCCTCCCTTGCTATTCTGTAAGTTAATGGTTAAAATGAAGGCTTCCCAGGACATGCCTTTTTCTCCCTCCCCCCCTTCCAAGCAGGCTGTTTCTATGGCCTGTTAATTACAGCCTATCTATCTCCATAAAAACTGCTGAAGAATGGCTCTTCTGAGCCTACACAGAACTCCTAATTACCCCCCAAGTATCAGATTGTGACATTCCTTGGCTGGAAAACAACCTGGGCACCATTCTCAGCAGCAACCAAACGTCCTCGGCTCCTTTGCTGCCCGAGGAGGCACACTCCGAGGGTGGCCCTAAAGCTTCAAGACTTCCATTTCCCCCTCTTCTCAGAATATGTTTTGCAGTGCAGTTGAAAATGGAGACATCCACCTTCTCCCACCACCAGGAGAAGACTCTGAATCAACAGGAGAAGAATCTGAAGGGGTGTTTTAATTGTGTGCCAGGTAAGAAACCTGTTAAGCTCAACTGAACAAGATCACCCTAGCTCCTTCCCTCACACAAAGGCATAAAGCCTCGCTTTAAATGCAGAAGTCCCTTCCAACTTAACAAAAGCTTTTACTTTTGACTGAAGCCAAGGATTAACCCTCTGCAGCAGTGTTTTCCAGGGACATTTCCCCTCCCCCCGGTCTGTGATGCTGCAGCTGCTGCAAGCCCTGCTGCTGGTACCAGTCATTGCTGCACAAGTCTAGGGAACCGGACACATCGACTACACAACTTTACAAGGTCCCCCTGCGGTGAGGGCTGCTCGACCCTCCCAGCTTAAACTGCAGCTGACCTCCACACTAATGAGGGGATCGACAAAGCCATCTGCCCCCGGGGCTGGCCAGCCAGCTGCACGCACACCCAAGGTGATGCTGGCTTCAATTACTGCAGCTCCCAGAGCACCAGAGAAACCTAACAGCAAACCCCCATCTGCCAGCTCTCCCAAACAATATCTCACAAGGACAACATAAAACACATGCCCTCAAACACAGCAGCCAGGGATCCCCACTCCAACCCATCCCCTCTTGGTCTTCAAGCCTTGCAGCACGGCCTGGAGGCAAAAACCCTGCCAAGAACAGACCTGGATCTGGCTGGTGAGCTCACAGCTGGTTCTGAGACTGCAAAAGCACAGCAGAGGTACAACAAACCACATCTCCAGGAAGGGGGAGTGAGCGGTTTTGTTGCTCCTCTGCTGACAAAAGTGCTTTCTGAAGTGTTTATACTTCATACTGAGGATTGGCTTGGAGTGGTTTGGCATCAGTGTTTCTGAAAAGCTGGTGACCATGAACACAGACAGCACAAACCCAGGCTGCACAATGTGCCCCTGCCTGCTTTAGAAGCTGACATCAAACTTGGCAAGGGATGAATACACAGCACAGCTCAATACCTGCTGCATTCAGGCAAGGGGCGGGGCTTGGTCTCTTCTCCTGGGTGTCCAGCACCAGAACAAGAGGACACAGTCTCAAGCTGTGCCAGGGGAGGTTCAGGCTGGATGTTAGGAAGAAATTCTCCCCAGAAAGAGTGATTGGCCATTGGAAGGTGCTGCTCAGGGAGGTGGTGGAGTCACCATCCCTGGAGGTGTTTAGGAAGAGCCTGGCTGAGGCACTTGGTGCCATGGTTTAGCTGGTTTAGGTTGGATTTGATGATCTCAAAGGTCTTTTCCAACCTGGTTAATTCTATTCTATTCTAAGATCCACTCCCCAGCTGGAACGAAACCCAAGGGATGATATGTGCAGACAAAGATCATTTTAGGATATCTGTGAAGGCAAACTGATGCCACAGGTCGTGGCCACTGCATACTGCAGCAGCACAGGCCAGAATCAACCACCAGGTCTCGGTGCTGCAGAGATTCACCACGTCCAAGGGTGAGATTGGCTAATTCTTTGAGCAGCAAAGGCTGGGCTTTGTGATTCCACGGTTGACTGGAGGGAGATGACAGATTCATCTAGGGGTAAAGCACCCACACCAAAAATTAAGTTGTCATTAGTGCACTTAAGTGCTGGCTGTTGTAGTAAGAAACCATTCAGCGTCACATGGTGGGGAGGCTGCAGTACCATTTCAAAAGCCTCTTGTGTCCATTTTCCTGAGGGGGTTCATGCCCCTTAATAAAGGATTAGATTATCATTTTAATAGCCTGTTCACAGGCTGTGTGGATTGAAGGATTTATCTTGTCAGCTTCACAGTCAGCTTCCTGTCAGCTGCTTTGCCTGCAGCAAAGGAAAAAAAACCAAAACCCCAAACCCCAAACCACACATTAAAAAAAAACCCCAAAGAAAAAGGCAAAAAGCAACCCCCCAAGGCCTAGGGGGAAGCTCAGCACCAGCCAGCCTGCATTTTTCCTTTGAGCAAGGATGTAACTTGGCTCTCCTGAGAGAGAAGATGCAGAGCAATGCTGTAGCACGGCTCATCCCCACGCTCCGCTGCATCACGGGAGAAGGGAGGTGGCCAAGGGGAAGAATGCAAAGGATGTGTGAGATGTTTCCACCCCCACCTGCAAAGGCTGCAGGCAGCAAAGGCTGCTAAGCAGCAGCTGCTTTTGGAAGTGGCAAAGCAGGACAGAGCTTCGCCCCTAAGCATGACAGCAGGATGCTCTTTGCAAGAACCATCCCCAGTCCTGGAACCAAAAAAAAAAACCCCACACAAATCTCTTCATGCCAGGCCGGCCTGAGAGGCTGCCCCTGTGGTCCTCCACCTGTCACAGGACCTCCACACGGAGGAGGCTTCTCCTTTCAGCCCTCTCCCATTGAATCCAGGGAATGCGGCAAGCGCGGAGCCAATCAGAGCCGAAGGCAGGGCTGGGGTCTGCGGCTGGATTAAGTGCAGAGCTGAGCCGGGTTGCTAAGAGAGGCAACCCTTTCATGGCAGGGAGGCCCAGCTCCAACAATGCCGGGACAGA